>NC_049234.1:2407148-3088814 GCF_011100685.1 Canis lupus familiaris
TTCTTGGCCCCCCACCTAGAGATTCTGATCCCCCAGTTCTCAGAGGGGCCTGATCTCTGCACTTTAAAAATCGTACCCATTGATTTGATGCGGGGGTGGACCCGGGGCCTGATACCCTTGAGGCAACGTGATGCAGCGTGAATCGCCGGCGCGGGCTCGGACGGCTCCAAATAGCTTCCCCAGAGTTGCTCGGCGTGCGGGGCTGGGGGTCAGGAGCGGGCTCTCCTCCTCTGCGCAATCGCCCCTCTTAGCGTATGTCCAGGAGCTCTGCACGTCCGGTGATTACACTTGGGAACGGAGAAAGCTCCATGAAACCCACCGCAAGAGCTGGGCTTTGAAGGCACTCGGCTGGGAGCTGTCTCTCAGAAAGCTCGGCCTCACAACGCGCCAGGGTGCGCGTGGGCCCTGTTGCTCCTGCAGACTCTTGAAACTGTGAAGGTGCGTTGTGACGTGCTGACAGGAGGGGACACAGCGAGAGCCAGGGGCCGGGCTGCATCAGACCGCGACGGGCGTACTAACGGAGACACTGTGAGTCCGGGAAGAAGAAACTGGAATGAAGGTGGCGCGCCCGCCGCTGGGGAGGCGGAGGAGGGGCAAGGCACTGGGAGGCGTCCGGGGATCAGAAGGGGCGCCGGTGGGTCGCACACCTTCCGCTGGGAGCCACCGGGCCCAGGCTCCCTCCTGCTCTCCTCTGACCGAGACGCACCGTTTGCAGCGCTCACCTCCGCGTTGGTGCCGCGGCGCGGCCGCTTTCCCAGAGGGAGAGGGGAGAGGGAGAGGGAGAGGGAGAGGGACGAGGGAGAGGGAGAGAGGGAGAGGGACAGGGGAGATGAGAGGGAGAGGGAGAGAGGGGTGACGAGAGGGAGAGGGAGGGAGAGGGAGAGAGGGAGAGGGGAGAGGGAGAGGGAGAGGGAGAGGGAGAGGGAGAGAGGGAGAGGGAGAGGAGAGGAGAGGAGAGGGAGGAGGGAGGGAGGGAGAGGGAGAGGGAAGAGGGAGGAGGAGGGAGAGGAGAGGGAGAGGGAGAGGGAGAGGGAGAGGGAGAGGGAGAGGGAGAGGGAGAGGGAGAGGGAGAGGGAGAGAGGAGGGAGAGGGAGGAGGAGAGGAGAGGGAGAGGGAAGAGGGAGAGGGAGAGGGAGAGGGAGAGGGAGAGGGAGGGGAGGGGAGGGAGAGGGAGAGGGAGAGGGAGAGGGAGAGGGAGAGGGAGAGGGAGAGGGAGAGGGAGAGGGAGAGGGAGAGGGAGGGGGAGAGGGAGAGGAGAGGAAGGAGAGGGAGAGGGAGAGGGGGAGGGAGAGGGAGAGGGAGAGGGAGAGGGAGAGGGAGAGGGAGAGGGAGAGGGAGAGGGAGAGGGAGGGAGAGGGGAGGGAGAGGGAGAGGGAGAGGGAGAGGGAGAGGGAGGGGAGGGGAGAGGGAGAGGGAGAGGAGAGGGAGGGGGAGAGGGGAGGGGAGGGAGGGGAGAGGGAGAGGAGAGGGAGAGGGAGAGGGAGAGGGAGAGGGAGAGGGAGAGGGAGAGGGAGAGGGAGAGGCGCCGAGCGGGGCAGACCAACAGCTGCCGTCCCGTTTCGCGCAGAGAAGGCAGCGGCCTGCGGCTTCCCCTTCCCCGGGGGGTCCCCTTGCTCTGCGCAGGCGGGGACCGCGCTGGGGGTCCAGGCCAGACCCCAATCCCGGTGGCCTGTGCCTGGAAGCTTCGGGAGGAATCACGTTGCCCTGGCGATAAAGGCCGCACAGAGGAGGGGAGTGTGAGTGATGGGCTCAGGGGAGGAAACAGCCTTAGGCCAGAAACTAAAACCAGAGCTAGGACGACAGCCTGGACCAAACCTCAAACCAGAGAGCAAAGAATATTATTTTCATAGATTTGCCACCAGCTAGAGGCAGTGTGAGGAGGGATTTTTCCTCTCTCCTAAGTGGAGAGAGGCTAGAGGTGGAAGAGCAAAGAGAAGTGGGTCTCACTCGGGTTGGTACAAAGCTCCTCCTTGGCCCTTGTGTTTAGTGATATGACCCTCTGCTCTGTGGGCCCCCATGGCCAGCTGGCCACATTCAGTGTTGTCATTGTAGCTCAGTGCTTTCCACCCCTTGCCATTTAACGGTGAGCAGGCAACTACGGATCTACACGATAGTTGTACTTTAGGCATAAATAACATGACTTCTTTGTTTGTTGTTTTCTTTTTTAAAGATTTTCTTTTTAAGTCATCTCTACACCTAATGTGGGGCTCAAACTCACAACCCCAAGGTCAAGAGTCACATGCTTCCCTGACTGAGCCAGTCATGCTCCCCTTGCTTGTTTTTATATTTTCAATTTTTCTTTTTATTTTTGAAGAGTGAAATTGATTTTTTCAGGCAGCACCACATTGAGGGCTTAGAAAGGTTTTGGGTCTGGGAAATGTACGACTGACATGAAAGAGTTTATCATACCCAATAGTACACTTTGGCCATTATGAGCAAAGGAGGGGAAGGAACCACCTGCTGCCAGGTGACAGCCACAGGTAGTCAGGAATCAGGGCTAGGCTGGGGCCACTCTGGAGGGCAAGAGCACGGGATCCCTGGGTGGCGCAGCGGTTTGGCGCCTGCCTTTGGCCCGGGGCGCGATCCTGGAGACCCGGGATCGAATCCCACATCGGGCTCCCGGTGCATGGAGCCTGCTTCTCCCTCTGCCTATGTCTCTGCCTCTCTCTCTCTCTCTCTCTGTGTGACTATCATAAATAAATAATAAAAAAAAATTAAAATTAAAAAAAAAAAAAAAATGGAGGGCAAGAGCAGTCGGCGGGAGAAGGCCCTGGACTCCCAGGAACCCCACTCGAGGGGGACACAGGGTGTGATGGGGAAGGCAACTTGGGGGGGGACCCGGCACTGAAAACAGGGTCTGCTGGCACAGCTCCTCAAACATGCTTTACCTTGTACTTGATAACTGACCTTCCCATCCCTCTCATGCCTCTGATTCAAGGACTTGTCTCTGGCAGTGCCTGCTTTTGCTGGCTTGCCTCATTGATCACTTTCTAGATTCCTGAGACCTCTACGTAGAAGTTAAGGGCTCAGGTCAGTGGTTCAAGGGGAAATTGCTCAAAGTGAGCCTGGCTGACACTTAGCAGGTGCACAGCAGTCTGGAGTACCTGCTGTTTTTTTTTTTTTTTTTTAATTTTTATTATTATGATAGTCAGAGAGAGAGGAGAGAGAGAGAGAGAGAGGCAGAGACACAGGCAGAGGGAGAAGCAGGCTCCATGCACCGGGGAGCCCGACGTGGGATTCGATCCCGGGTCTCCAGGATCGCGCCCTGGGCCAAAGGCAGGCGCCAAAACCGCTGCGCCACCCAGGGATCCCCTGGAGTACCTGCTGGTTAAACACTCTTGACCATCACCCCTGTCAGAGCAGTGACCCTTGAATCACACTCAGCCTGAGAAGATGCTGGCACTGCAGAAGGCCAGCTGAGAGACCAGGTCCTCGCGCCTGCCCTCCCTACTTGTCTTCAGGATTACCCCTCATAGTCCGCATCATTTCAACTGTTCTTTTTCTCTTTGTCCCTCTCTTTCTCTTCCTTGCCCTATACTGTTAACACAAAGTGAATTAAATGCGGTTTTGATATGCTTCAACCTGTGGTTCACCTTGATCTTTATTCCTGTGTACATCCTAGGTCTCCCCTTTTGCTGGCTGCTACTACTGGCTCCCTTCAGACCCTGTCTGCTTGCCAACCAACCCACCCTATATCAGCTTTGTTAACACCAATACTAGGATATGCTATTTTGGAAACAATGCTAGTAGCAACATCCTCAGGCTTTGTTATTCTGCAACATCTAGACCCGGGAAGGGACTCCTATCTCCCCTTCACCAAAACAACTTGAAGATCCCCTCATGTACACTGTGTTTTACCATCTGTAACTAATAGGTTTTGGTTTTTAAGTAGGGTTGCCAGATTTAGCAAATTAAAAAAAAAAAAGCATCTAGTTAAATGTCAATTTTAGATTTTTAAAAATCATTTTTTAGTATAGGTATGTCCTATGGAATACTCAGAACCTGTTTATAATAAAAAAAATTGTCTCATTTATTTGACTTCCAAGGCTAAGTGGATGGCCTATATTTTATTGGGCAACTCTAGCTACAAGTCCTGCAAGAGTTACAAACTGGAACTTACTGGCTAGCTAGCTGAGATTTTAGAGGCTGGCCTGGCTTGGCACAACCTGGTGCTGGGCCAAACAGGTGTCACCAAGATGGTGACTTGCTCTTTCCCCACCATCCAGACCACCCTCCACTACACTGCTTGTATCTACAGGTAAGGGTCTGCTTGTGCTGGCAAAATACCTGCTGTTTGCCAGTTCTCATTCTTAATATTCTGAGTTGGCAAAAAGGGAAAAATTATTTTCCAAAGGTTCCCCAAAAACTACTAAGATTCATCCCAATGGGTCAGATGAGGTCACCTATCCACTACTAATCCCATCTTTGTGGTCAAGAAAATGAGACACACTGATTAGCTCAGGCTAGGGCCAGTCACCCCTGGCCTGCACATCCTCCCAGACCATATGGGTGGAGAGAGCAAGCTGTCGCTGCTGAAGGAGAAAAGGACACTGGGAAGGCAAACAGTACGAATCATCCCTGCATATCCAATCAGAGCCACCAGGGCCATGCTTTCATCTTCTGCAGCAGCTTGCCAAGGCCTGGAGAGAAGGAATGCAGGGGGGAGCCTAGGGCAGTGTAGCAACCTGTGCCACTGGTCACTTCCTCCTCACTCCTTTCCCGAGTCCAGCTGTTCCTCAATTTGTCTTGATGGAGGCGGCACCTGAGACAGTTAAGTGGAAGCGACACTGGACAGGAGCACCTGGGTGGCTCAGTCGGTTAAGCAGCTGACTCTTGATTTCAGCTCCAGTCATGATCTCAGGGTCCTGGGATCGAGCCCCTCTGGCTGATGCTAGAAGCAAAGTCTGCTGAGATTCTCCCTCTCCCCCTCTCTGCTGTCATACCCACATGGGCACTCTCTGTCAAATAAATCTAAAAGAAAAAAAAAGTGTTCTGGACTGAATGTTTGTGTTTTTCCTCCCCACCCCCCGCCTCATTTATATGTTAAAATCTGATTCCCAGCAGCCCCTGTGGCGCAGCAGTTTAGCGCTGCCTGCAGCCCGGGGTGTGATCTGGAGACCTAGGATCGAGTCCCGCTTCGGGTTCACTGCATGGAGCCTGCTTCTCCCTCTGCCTGTGTCTCTGCCCTCTCTCTCTCTCTTCTCTCTTGTTGTCTCTATGAATAATAAAACAAAATCTTTAAAAAATAAAAAAATAAATCTGATTCCCATGTGGCTGTATTTAGAAATGGGCCTCCAAGGAAGTAATGAATATTAAATGAGATCATAGGATGAGGTCCTAATCAATAGGATTAGTGTCTTTTCAGAAGAGACACAGAGAGCTGCCTCCCACCCATGCTCACTTCTTGACCCCAGCACACAGCACAAAGAAACTGTTATAAAGCCAGAAGAGAGTTCTCACCAGAAACTGACTTTTCTGATACCTTGATCATGGACTTCTAGCCTTTAAACTGGCAGGGGCGGGGATGTCTACTGTTAAGTCACCATGACTGTTGGTATTCTGTTATGGCAGCCCAAGCCAACTAACACAGGACTCTGGCTGAATCTCAGAAGGGCAGCTATTTCACATAATGCTACTAATGGAAAAGGTTGTTCAGGATGTCAAATGACCCAGAAAGACATGATCTACCAGATGGCTTTTTTGTGTATCTGTTTGCAAGGACAAACGGTTTAGGATGCTTTAATGTTTAACATCAATTTACATTTAAGAGATGTTAGATTTGTAAATTTTTTTTTTTGTTAAGTATTAATGATACAGTTTAAAGGATTGTTTCTTTAAAAATCAATATAGGAGACAGGAATTACTACAATAAAGATTCTGTGTGCAGAACTAAATGAGGAAATGAATCACCAATAAGATAAACCATATTTTTCTTTAATTATGAAAGTTTCCAAGGCCTAAGAATAAAACAAAAGTTTATTCTCCTTCATGTGAAAGAAGTCTGGAGACAGTAGTCCAGAACAGATATCTTCACAAAGGTATAGGGATCTAGCCCTTCACTGCTCTTCTGTTCTTGGCGTAGTGTACCTCATGATCCAAGATGGCTGTTGAGTATCTTCAACTGCATTACAGCACTCCCCTCTCCCTCTCCCTCTCCCTCTCTCCCTCTCCCTCTCCCGGGAAAGCGGCCGCGGCCGCGGCACCAACGCGGAGGTGAGCGCTGCAAACGGTGCGTCTCGGTCAGAGGAGAGCAGGAGGGAGCCTGGGCCCGGTGGCTCCCAGCGGAAGGTGTGCGACCCACCGTGCGCCCCTCTGATCCCCGGCGCCTCCCAGGCCTTGCCCCTCCTCCGCCTGCCCAGCGCGCGGGCGCGCACCTTCATTCCAGTTTCTTCCCCGGACTCCGCAGGTCTCCGGAGTAGCCCCGTCGCGGTCTGAGTGCAGCCCGGCCCCTGGCTCTCGCTGTGTCCCCTCCTGTCAGCACGTCACAAACGCACCTTCACAGTTTCAAGAGTCTGCAGGAGCACAGGGGCCACGCGCACCCTGGCGCGTTGTGAGGCCGGAGCTTTCTGAGACAGCTCCCAGCCGAGTGCCTCAAAGCCCAGCTCTTGCGGTGGGTTTCATGGAGCTTTCTCCGTTCCCAAGGTAATCACCGGACGTGCAGAGCTCCTGGACATACGCTAAGAGGGGCTGAGTGCGCAGAGAGAGGAGAGCCCGCTCTGACCCCCAGCCCCGCAGCCGAGCAACTCTGGGGAAGCTATTTGGAGCCGTCCGAGCCCGCGCCGGCGATTCACGCTGCATCAGCGTTGCTCAAGGTACAGGCCTCGGGTCACCCGCATCAAAATCAATGGGTACGATTTTATAAAGTGCATAGAATCAGGCCCCTCTGAGAACTGGGGGATCAGAATCTCTAGGTAGGGGGGCCAAGAATCCCATTAACAAGATCCTCACCGGGTTCTTAAACACCTGATATCTGAGACTCATGGGCCTTATTCACATAGACCACGGTCTGATTGCTTTGGACCCAAAGCATCAGCACAGAATGAGCAGCACCGAGCAGACTAGGTTCTTCAGAATATTCTTTCATTAATGTACTTTTACCCAGCACTTTCCAAGTGTCAGGCGCTATTCTTGGGATCTGTCAATCAAAAGAGATTAGAGTGCCTTTCCTCATGGAGCCTCCATTCTAGTGTATGAGAGCAGAGGTAATAAGCTACTAGTAAATATAAAGATGGGTGAATCTCATAGCATGTTGGATGGTCATAAATGTGGTGGGGGAAAAAGAGGGCGAGACGAAGAGGGTTCCAGATGAAAGGTTATTGAAATTTCTTCTAATCAAATTGTATATTACACCTTGGATGTGAGTTACGTGGTAGATGCTGATGCCCCATCCAGATCCCCTTTAGGGCCCACATACCTCATTTCCCCACTCTCCAAACTCCTCTCCTCGTAACCCACCCTTTCTGCTACCCTGTCCATGACTCACTGACTATTGACGGCCCCTGCCTCAATGTGGGGTCCACTTGGTGGTTGGTATTATTTCGGCTCCCTGAGCTTTCTCAGGGAGGCCGCATCCTTCTAGTTGACCCCTGCCCTATCCTGTTTCCCTCACTCCCCTTGCCCTGGGAGCACCTTCTGTATATCACCTGCTCAAGAATCCCTGTTTCAATTTCTGCTGTGCTAAGGAGGCTGGCCTAAGGCAGGCTCTGGTCCATAGAATAGGATAGTAACTTGAGTGGACCAGGAGGGCTGACGGTTGTTATGGCTCACTCTCCCTCAAATCACATTGGTGCCTTTTCATCCCCAAGTTATAGGTCACATTCAGAGTCTTTTGGGTGCCTGAGACTGCCCTGCAAAAAAAAGCAGGTGAGGAGCTCTGAGATGCATTGCCTGGTGTCTGTTCTCCATTTCTCTCATTTCTTTACTCCAACAGCCACAGACATTCCCTGAGTGCTGACAGTGTGGCAGGGCTGCGCTGGCCTTGGGGACAGAGCCTGGCATTGGGTCTGTGGCCAACATCCTACACTAGGACACGAGTGTCCATCTTCTGTCAAATGCCTAATACTTAAAAATGACCACACATTTTGTACTATGGCCTAAAGATGGCTCAAAGATGATGCTCATATAACTTTCTCATCAGCAATGTTTTTTTTTTTTAATCCACCTTTGACACATCTCTGCTCCAATAAATAAGCGTTCCTTTTTTTTTTTTTTTTTGAAATAAGCATTCCTATTTTGAGTGCCTCTTTGAAGCTCAGCAAAGGGAGGGCAGGGGCAGAAGGGCCCAGTGCCAGAGTCATGTTCTGATGTAAGAAGATAGCAACACATGCATTCCAGTGGTTTTTATCACAAAAAGAAAAGCCCTACTTCTCCTTAATAGATTCTACTTCTCACACTTACCACATCAGAGATTGATTTTCTTAAAGGTCATTGATGGATGCTGAAGCAGACATTCTTCACAGTCTTGACAGCACAGATATTCCTCAAATATTTGCAGGAATTAAAAAAATCATGGGAGGTTTTCCTTTAAAATACATTTGGTAATATAACTTGTCTTTGCTCCTGGCATTTGGCGGGGTGGCGTGGGTGGGGGGCAACATGGAATAAATTAAAGGGGTCCCATTCGTGGAAATTTGCCAGGGGCCTGGGTCGTGAAGGTCAACCTGCCTGCAGGTCTCAGACAGCAGAGGATGTGAGGCTGTACCCAGAAAGAGGGGGTGAGGTGGTGGTGGTGAGTGCTGCAGAGCTCCTCCAGAGGGTGAGCTGAGCCCCCTCGCTCTGATGCACTCAGAGACCCCATGAAGGCTTTATGAACATGGTTTCCAACAGATGGAAGAGAAGAAATAGTTTTGCATAAATAAAGGACTTAGGTCGTAGGGCAGGTCTATTTTTAACTCTTTGAGGAACCTCCACACAGTTTTCCAGAGTGGCTGCACCAGTTCACATTCCCACCAACAGTGCAGGAGGGTTCCCTTTTCTCCGCATCCTCTCCAACATTTGTGGTTTCCTGCCTTGTTAATTTTCCCCATTCTCACTGGTGTGAGGTGGGATCTCATTGTCGTTTTGATTTGTATTTCCCTGATGGCAAGTGATGCGGAGCATTTTCTCATGTGCGTGTTGGCCATGTCTATGTCTTCCTCTGTGAGATTTCTCTTCATGTCTTTTGCCCATTTCATGATTGGATTGTTTGTTTCTTTGCTGTTGAGTTTAATAAGTTCTTTATAGATCTTGGAAACTAGCCCTTTATCTGATACGTCATTTGCAAATATCTTCTCCCATTCTGTAGGTTGTCTTTGAGTTTTGTTGACTGTATCCTTTGCTGTGCCAAAGCTCCTTATCTTGATGAAGTCCCAATAGTTCATTTTTGCTTTTGTTTCTTTTGCCTTCGTGGATGTATCTTGCAAGAAGTTACTGTGGCCGAGTTCAAAAAGGGGGTTGCCTGTGTTCTCCTCTAGGATTTTGATGGAATCTTGTCTCACATTTAGATCTTTCATCCATTTTAAGTTTATCTGCAATGAAAAGCTGGGGCACCTGCACCCCGATGTTTCTAGCAGCAAGTCCACAATAGCCAAACTGTGGAAGGAGCCTCGGTGTCCATCGAAAGATGAATGGATAAAGAAGATGTGGTTTAGGTATACAATGGAATATTCCTCAGCCATTAGAAACGACAAATACCCACATTTGCTTCCACGTGGATGGAACTGGAGGGTATTATGCTGAGTGAAGTAAGTCAATCGGAGAAGGACAAACATTATATGGTCTCATTCATTTGGGGAATATAAATAATAGTGAAAGGGAATAGAAGGGAAGGGAGAAGAAATGGGTAGGAAATATCAGAAAGGGAGACAGAACATGAAGACTCCTAACTCTGGGAAACGAACTAGGGGTGGTGGAAGGGGAGGAGGGCGGGGGGTGGGGGTGAATGGGTGACGGGCACTGAGGCGGGCACATGACGGGATGAGCACTGGGTGTTATTTTGTATGTTGGCAAATTGAACACCAATAAAAAATAAATTTATTATAAAAAAATAAAAATAAAGGGCTTAGGTCATTGTACTCCGATGTGGGGAGAGGAGGCACTCCAGGAGAAGTGAGAAGGGAGAGCCTGCCGTGACTCACTGCTGAGGTGTCATGATTTCAACTGGGTTCCTGCAGGTTGAAAAGGCTGCTGTGTTACTCACAGGCCCCTTTCTCCTGCAGAGGAAAGTGCCTTCTCAGCTCATCTCTTCCCCTCCAACCCCACTGGGCTCCTCACAATAGAGGGGGTGCTAGAGAGGGCCGCTCAACTCTTGCGGGGCATCTTCTTGTTGAGTCACAAATTTTGATCCAGTAGCTCTGGGCGGGACCCTACAGCCTGCATTTCTAACAAGCTGGCAAGTGGTTCTAATGCTGCCCTGGTCTCTGAGCCACACTGGACGGCAGTAACCAGCCGGTTCAAAACTTAGGCACAGAAGAGGGAGGAAAGTTGCCTCTTGTGGCCCTTATGTTGATGAAGGGTTTTTTGGATGACAGTGGGTCCCCACTCTTATCCTTGGAAATGATCCCAGTGATCGCAAGCTCCCACCAGTGCCTCTTCTTGTCCCTCTTTATCCATCACACAGTCAGGGAGTCCTTAAGGCTCTGGTCGCAGTCCTTCCTGCCTCACTGTCAACTGCACCCAGAGTCGGCCCCCTGGAACACAATATTCACGAGACACGAAAGCGTACAGTGAAATCTTGCATCCGCCAGGCGATTTTCTGCTCCATCTCCACCTCCCGCTGCTTTAGGAGCCAGGATCAGCACAGCAGCCTCTCCTCCTCTGCATTGAGGGGCCTCCCGCTGGAGCTCGCTCCTCCTCTCTGGTGGCATGCGCTTTGCATTGAACGGCCACTTCAGATGAAAGGGCCATTTGCTTCTAAATGGCATAAACTGCTATTTCTTTATTGCTCTCATAACAGGAGCTGCCCTAAAATTGGTGTGAAGGGCTCTGGGCCTGCAGTTTCTCTTGTTTTTCAAAGCTTGCTCATTTTTACAGCTCTTGAGCTCTCCCTCTTACTTCCTGCGTGCCCGAGTGGGCGAGCGAGGATGGGGTGGGGGCGAGGGGGTGCTAAGTAGCCCAGGCTCAGAGCAGCCCTGGAGCACGGCCAGGCTGGGAGGCCGAGGCAGGTGGAGCCGCCCGGGCTGGCTGTCGTGGTGAGTTAGGGATCACAAGAGAGCCTGAAGGAGGCTCAGTTTGGGTAGCGACCAATATCTGGCTTGAGGCCCTGATGGATGTTTACTATATTATTAGAAAGGAGGCCGAAGGCATGACGATTCCTAAATGGGGCAAGACAGATTGACACAGACATGAAAGCTGTCAGAATGAGGCACACCCTCCAGCTTGGTCTCCCGTGTTCGTGGTCTTTGATTAACATCGCAGAGGATGAAGCAGTAGGTAGACAGCTGTTCAGAAGAATCACAGCATTAATCAGGGTGCCCTCCTGGGCGGGGAGGGCAGTGGGTGAATGGCTTCAGGGACAGGAAAAGACATCCACTTTCTCAGAGGTCACCTCAGCTCACCAAGAGGTCCTTGAGACTGTACGCTCTGGGACTGACATCTGTGAGACAGGGCTGGGCTGAGAGGTCCTTCCAGAAACTGGATCAGAACAACTTCCCTGCCTGGACCCCACAGGACCTCCTGAGGGTATTCCCAAGGGTATGGGTTTGGACTTCCTATGCTGGGGGGAAAACACCCTTTAAGTAGATGAGGGGGTTAATATGTTTAAAGAGCTTATATCAGCATCTGGCCTTATATAAACACTAGCTATTATTATTAGACAATCAGATTCACTCAGGAGATACCCCCAACCTAGAACTGAATGGCATCAGCCTGTTCTGATCAGAAGTAGCTGTCTTCTCTGAACTGTAAATCAGAGCCTCTACCAGTCTGTCGTGATCAATGTAATCTATGTCACGTGAGTTCTTCATTGATCAAGGAGGAAATATTTTCGGCTGATTTAGGTCTTTTAAAAAATAATTAAATCGGAATGGATTTGAAGTTGTTCTCTGAATAGTAGAGAAATCTAGCTATAGCTGTCTGGGAATTACACATAATCACGTGCGTCTCTCAGCTATGCCATGGTGTAATGTGGTTATGAGCACACACACTGAAGCCGGGCTGCCGGGGTTTATCCTGGCTCCTCCAACTTACTAGCTGTGTGATCTTGCACAACTCTCTACTTTCTTTACCTCAGTTTTCTCATCTGTGGGATGGGGGGAATGATAAGAGTATCAATCTTAGTGGGTTACAATGAGGATTACATGCACTTATATAGAGCACTTAGCACAGTGCCTGGCATATAATTAATGCTACTGTATTGTCACTGCTTTGGAGGTACTGGGTGTCTTTGACTACGTGTCGACCAGGAGAAAGAAGATGGGGGGACCACTACACGAGATTATGTATTAGTTACTCCATCAGTAAATTGGTCAATATTTATCCAGGGCTTTCCTGTTTGAAAACTCTATGCTCCATTTATGAAAAACCAATACATCAGGGATTAAATGAATACCAAAGCATTATCTATTTATTTTACAAAGATTCAATGCAGATGTCCTTTCAGAATTCAGTTTCTTTAGTGCATTCTAAATGTAACTCAATTAAAACACTGATTTCCTGGACTGTTCCGGAATATCCCCAGAACTTCTCCTGATGTTTCAGTACAATCCAAACTTCAGAGTAACCAAACAGCCCTCGTGGGTGAAGGAAAGTTCTTCTATATCACAATTATAGAGGAATTGAATTATGGAAGAAATGGCGCAGTTAAAACTATTACCATTCTGTGGTGGTCATTAGTAGAGGATAGAATAGAGGCTAATGAGGAACTTTATAACAGAGAGCTCAGGCTTTTTCCAGCCTAGATCGCCACCGATTCATCTCGGCAACACTTCAAATGCAATTGGACATTATGAACCTCCAAATAGGACATACAAACAGTATCACCAGTGAAGTATACCTGAAAAAAAGTTGAACTTGAGTCAAATCCAGCCATTAATTCTAATTCCTCATCTATAGAAAATATAGTGGGGAGAAGGACATGTTAAATGGCATCTTGAAAAAGGAATCAATGAAAGCTAGGATGTAAGACACTAGAGAATCTGATTTGGTTAGCAAGTCAGTTACTTGTAAAGAAAAATGTGGGGAGGACTCTTCTAGATTAAAAGTGACTTCAAGAACACTTAAGAGATAAAACCACCAATAAATAAATAAATAACTAAATAAATAACTAACTAAATAAATAAATAGACTATTTGGAGTCTGATTTGAGCAGACAACTGCAAAAATAATTTTGATAATTGAGAGCATTGAAATGTGGCCCTGGTATGATATTAAGGACTTATTGTTAATTTTGGTAGATGCGGGGCAGCCTGGGTGGCTCAGCAGTTTAGCGCCGCCTTCGGTCCAGAGTGTGATCTTGGAGACCCTGGATCGAGTCCCGCAACAGGCTCCCTGCATGGAGCCTGCTTCCCCCTCTGCCTGTGTCTCTGCCTCTCTCTCTCTCTCTCTCTCTCTGTGTCTCTCATGAGTAAACAAATAAGATTTTTAAAAAACATTTTTTGGTAGATGGGGTGATGGCATTATAGTTATAGAAGAACATACCTTCAAGGGAGGATTCATGTTGAAGTTTTGAATGATGAAATGACATGATGTCTGGAATCTCTTTAAAATATTCCAGTAACAAAGTAAAACAAAACAAAACAAAACCAACAAACAAAAAACTACCCCCAAACAAGGGGAAAGCGTAGATGAAATAAATACAGCAAAACGTGTTGGTTGTTGAAGCAGGTGATTACTACATGGTTTTGTGAATGTTTATGTGCGTGTGAATCTTTTACTTTTGAGTAGGCTTGGAATTTTTCACTATAAAAATTTTCAGATAAACCCCAAAATGAATATTATCAAAAATAAATAAATTGTGATATCTAATCCTCTCACATTCCTTCTCTTCCTGTTATCGGCTGGATTGTGTGCCCTCAAGATTTAAGTCCTAGTATCTCGGAGTGTGACTATATTTTTGGCAGGGTCTTGAAAGAAGTAATTAAGTAAAATGAGTTCTGGTACCTAATCCTGTATGACGTATCCTGATAAATGAGATTAGGACACAGGCATATGTGGAGGGGAGATCATGTGAAGACAGATGGACAAGATGGACAACTACAAGCCAAGGAACGAGTCTTTAGAAGAAACCAACTCTGCCAATACCTTGATTTTGGACTTCTAGCCTCCAGAACTGGGAGAAGATAAACTTCTGTGGGTTAAGCCACCCCATCTGTTATGGCAGTGCTAGCAAACTAATGCACCCCCTTTCCTGCTTGGTTCTCTTTACAGTATTTACCACTCTCCTAATGTATTATATGTTTATTTCCTTGATGTCAATCTTCCCCTACTGGATACACATGACGGCAGTACCTTTTGTCAGCTGCTGAATCCCTAGCATCTATAACAGGGCCTGGCCTGGTGAGCAGAGAAGGTGCCCAATAAATACGTGTTGGAGATACTCCATGAGTACCTGCTAGGTTGACAATATTTTTTCAAGGGAAGAATGGTCATCTTCCCCTAAGAGTGAAAAGTTGCTCAGTATACCTCTGTGGACTTCATCCTATGGTCTGTCCCAAATCTCTGAACTTTGTCTGGAAACTAAGCATGTGGGGAGTTTGGCTTGCAGAGAACTTTCTCTGTATTCTGATTCTCTTCCAGCATACGGTGAGCCCAAGACTCACTGTGCATCTGTACACAGCAAAATGTGGGGAAGGCTCCAAACTATTCTAGTGTTCGCTCTCTAAGGATCTGAAGGAGCCGGGTGTAAATGAAGCTTTGGAGAAGTGAAAATGTGGCGGGAGGAAAAAAGAACAGCAAAACAAGGGCCTATCTATAGGGGACATTTGTCACATTTCCTCGCTGCATGGCATCTACTGAAAATTCTTCCTGTGTTTGAAGAAAATCCAGCCTCATGCACCCTGGCTCCCGAAGCAGAACGTTTTCCTAGGCTCTCTTGCGGCTACAGCACAGACATGGGGCCTGGGCTCCACCAATCAGACAGCATGGCCGCATAAAACTTCTCTTTGAAACTGGGTCATGTAAGGGTGCTAGCACCATCTAGAATCTATTTTTTGGTCAAGCTGGTAGAGGGGATTTTTTGGCGGCAGCAGTAACCCAAAGGTTGTTTTTGATGCAGAAGTGCTACTGGTGCAGCAAAAGGCAGAGGACGTGGCAGTAAAGGAATACCCGGTCTCAGTTGTGATGTTGTCACTTGCAGCACCAGCACCCGGGCCCGTGACAGCGCCGCTCTGCTGCGTGGCTGGGCCGCTGCTCCCAAAACACAGCCCCAGCGTGTTTCTCCAGTCCTCCTCCTAATTCTGTCAGTCACTCAATACCCCTCCAGCAAACTCCTTTTCTACCTGATTGAAGAAATTTAAGTGAAAGGAGTGCAGATTTGTGAACCACAAAACATGGTGGAAGGAAAGAATGGAAGGAAAGAATGAAAAAAAATTTTTTATGGTAAAATATATAGATACCATAAAAGTTCCCACTTTAATCATTTTTAACTATACAATTACTAGCATTAAATACATTTGCCCTGTTGTGCAAGCACCACCACTGTCCATTTCCAGAACTTTGAGAGTGAAAAATTTTAACATGGATTCCTCGTTTTTGAAGATCCTAGGTTTCTAGGTCACCTTTAATTCAAGTTAATGAGCACTCACTAATTTCTACAATTTAACCTCCACAGCTCTGTTGTTTGTGGCTGTGCTGCCAGGACCTAGTAGGAACCTGAAAAATGGTCAGAGAGGATATTTAGTCCAGGCCTGTGTAGAATGAATGGTGCATTGACAGGTGCACCCACACACTGTGTGTGGACCGATGTTCCTTTAGTAGGAAGGAGTGGTATTACCAAAGGTGTGAGGCAGCAGTTCCCAGCCTAAGCACTCTTGTCTCCTGGGGGTGGGGAGATGGAAAAGTGAATTTAAAATTTTACTTTTAACCTGGGATGAAGCTAACAAGGTCCACTGAAGACCTACATGGCTAGAATTAAAACTGAGGACATGTTGGTTTCTGCCTCTTAGAAGCTCTGACAGGCTTTCAGTGATGGGATAAGAATTTCTAAGATTTCTGGGAGTAAAATTAGTAATCAAACAGTATTTGGTGGTGAAAAAAATTAGGGGAGTCATTCATTCAACAGTATTTATTGAGAACCTGCTTGGTGCCACGTTCTTCTCTGGGTACAGAGATCTTGGCCACAAACAAAACAGACACATGGCTCATATCTGGAGCTTATATACTAATGAAAAGGGACAGAAATAAAATAAATGTTAGATATGTCTGGTGGGGCAAGTACTAGAAAGAAAAATAAGGCTGGGTAAGGTTGGAGACAGTGACTAGAGGTGTATGTTATTTTTGATACAGTCATCATGGAGGATCTCTGAGGAGATGACATTTGAGCAGGGGCCTGAGAAAGTGAGAGGAGGTGTTACACAGACAGCTAGAGTGTTCCAGAGAAAGAGAACAGGAGGTACAGAGCTCTGAGGTAGGAATGTGCTTGGCAGATCCTGGGGGCCACAAGAAGGTCAGTGTGTCCAGAGCAGAGCCAGAGGAGATTAGAGCTGTAGGCAAGAGGGGTCAAGAGGCTGCAGAGAAGATATTTTGTTCTGAATCTCCTGTAAGAGTATTGCAAGACATGGTTCACACACCTCTTGGTCTCAAATGAGAGGTTTTCCTGACAGAGTTTACCGCTCTGTAGGGCACGGGGGACAAAGGGAACACCTGCTCTTTCCTCACAGGCTCTTTGAGAGCCACCTCCCTCAATCCTAGCTATCAGGGAGAATCACGTTTTTATTCTCTGGCTTCCTGGGCCTTAGCTGGCTTTTCTGCAGTGAGATGGCAGCTATTTGTCTGTCTTCCACAAGCCCTGGGCAGCATCTGTCCTCGGTGCCTGACATGGGGCCAACCGTGTTGCCAGGGAGTGGGATCCAAGCCTTATTAACAAGGTAAAGATATAAGAGTGAAAAGAAAAGGAAAGATCTAGCAAGGAAGGACGAAGGGAGAAGTTCAGGACAGAAGCCTGAGAAAATGTGGAGTGATGAGGGTATAGACTCTTCCCCCTACCCCAGCAATGTTTGCTTGGGCCTCGGGAAAATGGTTGCTTGTATTTCTGCCTCATAGTTTAATTTTCTTGATATCAAGAGAAAGACCAGCCTGCGGGAGCTGGGCAGAGTCTAATAAACGTAGCGGGTACCCGTGCTCCTCCCTGGGATGCTCACGGCCAGGGAATGTGGCAGATTGAACCTCCTGGTCTGGAGCCTGGCCATCGCCACACATTATCCCACCACCCCCTGCACAGCCAAACAGCTGATTAAATACAGGGGGAGGGGATGCCTGGGTGGCTCAGCAGTTTGGCGCCTGCCTTCAGCCCAGGGCGTGATCCTGGAGACCCAGGATCGAGTCCCACGTCAGGCTCCCTGCATGGAGCCTGCTTCTCCCTCTGCCTGTGTCTCTGCCTCTCTCTCTCTCTCTGGGTCTCTCGTGAATAAATAAATAAATCTTAAAAAAAAGAAAAGAATAAATAAATAAAATCTTTAAAAAAAATACAGGGGGAATTATACTGTCTTCTTTCAGCCTCTTCTTTGCTGACACAAACTATTCTTTGATATAAAATTGAAACTATCAGAATTAGCATGGGAAGGGCCATTCTTCTGGTCTGAAATGTGGGCTCAGTATCCCCCAGTTTCCCAGACTTCTGTAAGCTCCTTGTCTTTAATACACAAATTTTATACGTTGAATGTTTGCTCTGACTGCAGGAAACTGGACCCTGCTAGATATTTCTGGAGAGATCTGGCCACGGCTCGTGTGCCCTGAATGTTGCCTGTCACATACCCCCACCTCCTACCTCATGGCACCTCCTGTTCTTCTACCTTCCAGAGTCTTCTCACTCCTTCTCACATGACTACTCCTGCCCTGCTTCAGTCCAGCTGTGGGCACAGCCCCTCCTTTGTTCCCTGCTCACCTCCAGAGCTGAGCTGGTGAATGAGGATGCAGGGGTGAGAGTCAAAATCTGTAACAACTGCTGCGGCCTATGAAATGGCCAATCAGCCCTAAGAGGTCCCTGCTGTGTCTGGATCACTGGCGAGGTTAAGGGGTCATGGGTTCGGGGTCAAGGGGGCTTAAGGGATCCTGGCTGTGGTGGGACCTGCGGGTGAAGATACAAGAGGCTATTTATCAGTATGTTCACTAGTGTTGTGCAAGACTTGCTGAAGGATGGGCATATTGCTGGGGCAACTTAAAATTAGGTCTCAGGCATCACTGCAAGCCTATGAGTCAAGCCACATTAAAAAGAGCCCTACAGGGACGCCCATGTGGCTCGGCAGTTGAGCATCTACTTTTGGCTCAGGGTGTGATCCCGGGGTCCCGGGATTGAGTTCCACATCGGGCTCCCTGCATGGAGCCTGCGTCTCCCTGTGCCTGTGTCTCTGCCTCTCTCTCTCTCTCTGTGTCTCTCATGAATAAATAAATAAAATCTTAAAAAAATTAAAAAGAGCTTTACACATTGGTGGTCTCCCTTGTCGAATATCAGCTGTCCGGTATGATTCTGGGGTCTCTCTTCCCTCAACCAAGTTCCTTCTCAAATCTGCATTTGCTCTCAAGTCCAGAATTCCTTCCGCACCTAGATCAAACATTTGTGAGGGGAAATTGAAAATCCCTTCACAAAAATGACCAAAAACACTTCTCCAAGGAAGTCACAGTCATGATTGAACTTCATCTACGAAGATCCCCTCATTTTTGCACATCTGAAGTGCCCCTTGATTGTTTTCTTGGCAGCAGATGGGTTTTGTCCTGAGGATGAATTCCGCCCCCACCCCCAGAGCAGGGGGTACAACTTGAGGCCATCTTTTAAAATGGCACTTTGGGTTTTCTGCCTAAGACATGGTACAGCTCTTAGCCAGTGTCTGGTTGATAACAGAGGCTGATGACTTATCTTTTAGTGACAAAATAGGTGATATTTTTGTCCATCACCCTTTAGTCACACATCTTCAGAGTTTCTCAGTGACCTTACTGAAGAAATGGATTTATGACTTCACTTCTCTGTTCAATGATTGTATCAACTATGTGCTAGGCACTGTGCTCAAAATTTGGGGAAACAGAAGAAAACAAAAACAAAACAAAAACAAAAAAACAAACAAAAAACAAAGGAAGATCTCTGCTTTCATGGAGCTTAAATTTTAGTGAGGGAGAAAACCATCATAATAATCTAAATATCAACAGAATAACACAACCAACATAAGTAAAACATAGAGGGTATGAAATAGTAATAAATGCTAAGAAGCTAAAAAGCAGGAAGGACGAAAAGTAGTGCTGAGGAGATTTTAGAGATTTTGTGCAATTTTAGAGAGCTAGGGAGATCCTCTCCGAGGAGGTGACTTTTGAGTCACCTGAAGGAGGGGAAGGGTGAGCTGATATTTGGGGGTGGGATGGGGAAGAGAAAACACAATGTGATGTGATAAGCAAAAGCAAGGACACTGAGAAACCCCAGTTTGTCATAATGATTGAATTGAAATACAGACCAGCACTCTAGATGGTCCTTGGTTTTCTCTTTCATTGACTAAGGGTGAGCTACTTTTCCCTCCTTTAGTGCTTCTGGCAACCCATCACTTTCCTTCCAACTCCCTAAGCTAGAGGAGGATATCTCCAGCACAGTAGTGTCACACTGTTCTACTTATTGTTCGTGGCAGGAAATAAAAACAAACATGACATTTATTCTCTTGGTGCCCTGCATTTTTCCCAGTAAATCAGTCATGGATGGTAAATTAATAATGGGCTGCTGTTATGTGCCTGAACCAGGTACAGCTGTTCCAAATAAGTTCGCATTGGAATAACCCAATAACAAATGCTCGTTATCACATTTCCAGAGCGTATCTGCATTGGGCAGTTTTGTTAGCCACCAACTCTGTTGCCAAGGCAACAAGTGTTTGGATTTAGGTTGATAGGAGCCTGTAAGAAATGATCAATTTTTAGAGGATTTCAAGTTTTAAAAACAGTTCTCTTTTAATGGCTCATGTTCCTGTTATATCTTGTATCCTCTGAGTTTCGAGATGGCATTCTTTTTTTTTTTTTTTTTTAAGATTTTCTTTATGAGAGAGTGAAATAAGAGGGCACAAGCTGGGGGAGGAGGAGGAGTACACGGAGAGGGAGAAGCAGCTCGATGTGGGCTCGATCCCAGGACCCCAGAATCATGACTGAACCCATGGCAGACACTTAACCGACTGAACCACCCAGGTACCACTTTGGAGATGGGGTTCTTAATGATTTGGTCCACAAGTGTGGCTCTGACCAAACAGCCCCATACCTGTTTGGTGATCTATGGTTATGGCCACAGTTATTTGTGGAGAATGTTGTTGTGTGAAGCTCCACCTCTGTCCTGTACGTCCTTCAAAGGGGTCATCTTTGGAAGGAGTGGATGGCCTCTTCTCAGTAGCCATGAGCCTGACCTGGCCAGCTAGTCTGTCTCCCTTCTTTTCAGCCATGCTCTTCAATTGTTTAAATTACCGGCCAGAGGAAAGTATTGTCTGAATGGTTAATCCTGGAAAACATCCTGGTAAAGCTCACACAAAAGAATGGAGTTCTAATTCCAACTTCCTCATTCACTTGGGCAAATCCTTTCATTTCTCTGAGCCACAGTTTTCCCATCTGTAAAATGGGAATACCAATCTCATAGGGCTGTAGTGTCAATGAAATGAAATGAAAACTTGATTATGTCACTTGGCTGCTAAGATCTGTCAGTGACTTGCCATTGCCTTCAGAATGAGATCTAAATTCTATGGCATGGCAGCTTATAACTATGAAACATGGGAAACATACATGTCCCCTAATGAGGAAACAAGAAGAAGTCAAACTATAATAACTCAGTAGTTAGAATATTATTCACAAGTTAAAATAATGTTGCCAAGACTAAGTAACCACATGGAAAATGCTTGCAATGAAAGGACTTAAAAATGGAGGCAAAAATATTTTATACATAGAATTATAACTATGCCAAAATATATAAAAATGGTTTACTTTTCAAAGACTGAATTTCCAAAACTCAAAATGTGAATATAATTGATCTATTTTTTCCTCCCTTGTAATTCTACTATATTTTGCAATTTTTCCTTTAATGAGAACACACTGTTTTGTCAAAAAATCATTTTCATTATTCTAGAAATAAAGCATGTTCATTTTAGAAACTTCAGAAAATTAAGAAAAAAATCCCAAAACTACCTATACTCCTGAACTCTTCAGAGATAATCACTGTTAAATTCTCTTATTTTTGTATACATGTACGTATATCTATAAGAATACATACATATGTATGTGTATATACAACACATATACATACTCTCTATATAAGAATGAGAATATACAAGAGGATTTAATAGTGACCATATATATGCAGTCCTATATATATATATATATATATATATATATTCATGAACATTTTTTTAATTATAAAAATTCTGGTACCCAGAGTGGGCAAAAACAGGTGAGCAGTAGACTCTTTATAGATTCCCTTAAAGAGACTCACCCTTTGGGGTAGAACATATCTTACATGAAGATTACTCATATTTTCTACCCGGGATGGTAACCCGCTTTCTACCTTTAGGATACACAGGGTGGAAAGTGTTTCTGGGTTGCAGGAGAGAAAAATTACTTTCTATCTGAGAAGTTTAGTTGCCTTCTTTTTCTCATTTCACTCCTGATGCTCAGAATTTAATTCAGAACTCTCAGTATCACAGGGACATCAGCCAGGATATCAAATCAACTGTAACCCTCAGATCCTGACTATCTTCATGATCTCTCTTTCCAAAGGTTTCTAACTTGGTGGCACTGTTGTTCCCATGGCTGCAGGCAATGAAAAGTGAGTGGTGGGGTGGGGTGACGTGGTCCTCATGGGGGTCATGGGCCCGGCTGGATAACTGGAGACGTGAATTAGGAGTGGCAAGCACACTCATTTGTGCCCACAAAGATAGATAGTTTCGCCCAAATTGGAACCTGGTAGGGAGACTATTATAGAAACTCAGCCCACTCACCAAGCCCGATCCTACCGGGAACTGAGCCGTGGGGGCTTGCCCAACCAAACCATGAAACGAATGTACTCATTCAACAACTACTTGAATGGGGACTATACAGATGATCCAGGTGCCAAGGGTACAACAGTAATCAAGAGAGTAAGATCCCTTCTGGTGGTGGAAATGCCCCCTCTTCTCAAGAAAAGAGAACAAACCTCTGAAGAGTATGTTCTCTGATGGGCAGCAGAAAGGGTTTCCCAGTCAGGGGCTAAGATACATGGAAAGTTGACAAAAGAGCTTGGTACATTCAAGAAACTGAAATGAGGCCAGCAAAGGTTCAGGGCAGTGAATAGGAAGTGGTAAAGAAAGAGGATGGGAATTCACAGGGGATTGAAGCCGGGGTGAGCAGTGTGGATTTCCTGCTCTGGGCAGGAGGATGTCGTAAGAGGAGTTTAAATGAGACAAGAGGTTGGGCTTGGGCCACTCTGGCTTCCCCTTGCTTCTCTCCAAAGAGTTCATTTCCCTGTACCCACCTCAGCACCCACCAGAATCCCCATCCCTCTCCCCAGATCCCTCAGTTCCTAAGGTAACCTTCAATCATAAAAGGTAAATGCCAGAAGATGTTCCAGGAGCCTGCGCTGTAATAGTAGTCAAAGCCTTCAGATAAGGGTGAATTCTCAGATCACAGGGTGATAGGCATTGCCAGGAGGTGGAGAATGTGTGAAAAGTTCTTCGATCATGGACTGCTCTTCTAACTGGGATCACACACCTCACAAAGGGTCAGACTGGTCTCAAAGGGAGCCAAGCAAGCGCATGGTGCTCCCTTTCCTGGTGGAGGGACCACAGCATGTGGAGGGCAGGATTCAAATCCTGGGGTCTTAGCAATGGAAGGGATCCTGGATTTCCTTGGAGGCTTAGCCCACCTCACCTGGGCTCCAAACATGTCCTTCATTTTAATCAGATTTAAGTAATTGGCATCTCATGTTTTCCATCTTTTGATCACTTTCTGAGAGGGGCTCATGAATGGAGGAAGAGCCAGTTAAGCCCAGGTAATCTACAGATTAGATGCCTAGGCTTAGTGTCCTCAGAAGTGGTCTGTGCTCTGTTTTCAGGAGAGATGCGCCTAAGCCTGGAATGACTGAACTGAAATTTGTGGTGTTATCTCTCTCTTGGTCTTATCATGCAAGGTTTTCCCTAATAGATCTACAAGTCCCTCCAAATCTTTGACCTCTAATCATGCAGCTGCTGCAATGTAGCTTCTGAATTATGGAAATTTTAGTGCAGGAAAGCAGCCACCAGTGGCCTGGAGACACGTCAAGTATTATCTGGTGGATCTCAGATACCCCAGGTGTATCTCTGTCTCTCGCACACCCCCTCATTCCCTCTTCAAAACATCAGCCTCGCCTTGGCACCGTGGGACTCTTAAGTCACCTGTGTTTGGCGATGAGTGACCCATTTCCTGCCCCAGCCTGCACAGGGCGAGAATGATGATGTTCCATTTGCTCTGTGAAAAGTTAAATGTCACCCTCTGATGTTTACTGGCTTTGAAGTTTCCTAGCCAGGGTATGTGGGGAAACTTTTCTCCATTAGACTCCTCTTTGCCCTGTTCCGTGTGCAAACAGTCCCTTCTTGTGATTGTACACTTCTGCCCTCACATCCTTCCAGGTGTAGAGTTTCTTGTCTTACTAACAAAAATAGCAACAATATTTACCCTGGGCTCACTGAGTCAGAGGCTCCTCTGAGCCCCGCAACCAGCATGTGAAGTGTTTGCGCTCGGGGACCCGATTTTACAAACAAGGAAACTGTCCAAGGTCGCCCAGCGACTGTGAGGCAGGGCCTGCGCTCTTTAGCCCTGGAAGTTTTACTTCTCCGTCGCATTTTCTGCCCCCGTGCGACGACACTCACCTGACACCCATCACCCTGTGCCGAGCACCCCGGCAGACCCTTGGAATCCGGGGAGGGCGACACGGAAAGCCGTGCCTACCGTGGAGTGACACACGACACACAAGCAAGTGGCACGGCGGTGGGGCAGGGAGGCCTGGCCGCGGGCCCAGGACTGAGGCTGACAAAGCTGGAAACCCTCAACCTCTCCTCCACGGTCAGATATTGTTTCCTTCTGCCTCTTCAGTTTGTTGAGACTTCAAGTTTGCCTTTTGCCCCAGGAGAGCAGTCCTTGAACCCAGCTGTGGCAGCAGCTGGCCGACTCTCCTCGTGGCTACGTGGTTGACCCAGTTTTCAGCCCCCCTCACACTCAGAGGCAGTGTGTGCCCGAGTGTGGCCCACGAAAGGGTGGGTGAGAGCAGTGCAGGACACCTCCCAGCCTGGATCATAAATCCCCCCCTGTAGCCCTCCTTCCCCCCTCGCTCCCAGCACCCAGTGACAGACCCTGGGGCTCTTCCAACCTACGTGTGGGTTTTGAGAATCACTCTCCCAATACATTTGTTTTAATCGCCAGGTCCTGATCCTTAATGTTTCTTGGGGTTGGGGATGGGGAGGGTGGGGTGGTAAGCTACCCCAAGTACAAATTGTCCTTTTCTTCTTTTAACTTTTCTTAGAAAATCTTTCCTCAGGGCGCCTGGGTGGCTCAGATGGTTAAACATCTGCCTTCGGTTCAGGTCATGATCTCAGGGTCCTGGGATGGATCCCCACATCCGGCTCCCTGCTTCAGTGGGGAACCTGCTTCTCCCTCTCCCTCTACTGCTTTCCCTGCCCCTGCTCTCTGTCAAATAACTAAATATTAAAAAAAAAAAAAGAAGAAGAAGAAAAGAAAAAAAGAATCTTTCCTTGGCATTTGCTGCTACATTTACCTGTAAGCAGTAAGAGCTGTGGGTGTCTGAGGGACTAAACATGCACTGGAGCAATCAGGAAAAAAAGCCTTTTCTTCTTCCTTAGGACCAGAGTCTCATATCATATGAGGGCAGAGACACTGAGAGTGACTCCACCCACAATAATATAAATAAAATAGCTACAATTTGATAAAATTCAACATACATGCATATGAGTGTATAATATTCGAGCATCTAGTATATACCTAAGGCTATGCTAAGCAGTCTACAGACAGTATCTCAATTCCAGCAACAGCTCTAGGAGGTAGACATTATCATCATCATCTTATTCTACAGATGAATCTAAGGCACAGAGAAGTGAAGTGATTTGCCCAGGGTCACACAACAAAGGGGAACATGAGCCAGGGCTGAAAGGCCATGTGATGCCCAAGTCTACAGGACTGGCCCCATATATAGGGCTTTCCCGTAGCTGCCCCAGCTCCGAGGCCCCATCGCACTGCCACCCTGTCCCATGCCCTCTCTTGGAGGCCCTTCTCGTCCAGACTGGACCACATCGCCCCTGCCCCCTACTCTCTACACTTTCTGTGATTAAAATGTGTTTAATTTGAACAAAGCCCCTGGACCTGATGATTCTCTCTAGGATTCTCCACACAGTTGGAGATTTCCCTAGCACCATGGCAACCAGATTCTTGGAGGAAGGGGACCCCAGGAGGTAGGGAAGTGCAGGAACTAAGCAAAATGTGAAGATTCATAGTGCTGGTGAGTGGTTCCCTCAGGCAGCATCCACCCTTTGCCCAAATTCTCACTAGGCCCCCCTTCCTCATCCAGGGCTATTTCAACCACTAAATAACATCAGGAGCCTACAGAAGTGTTTAAGACTCAAAAAAAAAAAAAAAAAAAAAAATTGCAGGGAACTGCAAAGTAGGAAAAGAAAGTGGCAAAAATTGAAATTAACAAAGGTTTGATGAAATGCCTACCAAACATCATGCTAAACTTCCTAAATAGTTAAATTTGGAATTCATAAAAAATTCATGGTGTTCAAAAACAATAAGGCTTGCTTTCCTTACTCTACAAAAAATTTTTCTAGTTTGCAATAACAGTTGTTGAGAAATCATGACCAGTTGTAAATTAGATGTATTCCTTGTAGGCTACTCGTTTGAAAAGCAGAATTATAAGAGTCATATCATACTTTTAACAGCCAAAATAGTCACTTGTTCAAACTGGCCAAATGTTGAATACACGAGATGTGGAAGCTAATTAGGTTTGATAGGATGTGGGGTGCAGCATCCAAAAGAAAGAATCCCTTAAATCCCTTGGAATCCTACCTCCTTCCTAAATCTTGAGAAAGTTCAGTGTAGGCCAGAAATAGTCAGAGGACAAGAGATAAATCGTGATCCATGGTGCAGGCATTCCTCAGCCCTGGGGGGAGAGGCCCCCAAGGGGAAAGAGTGGTCCTGAATGAAATGCAGCCTTCACCCAGTCAGCCCATCTCAGGAAAGAGGGACTGAATGTGTCCAATAGATTCCAGCTGCCCCAACTGGAAACAAGCCAAGAAAAGCCTGCGCCCCATTTTCACTTTGCTATAGGAAGGAGATTGGGAGGCTTTTGTTTTTAAAAGTCAGGGAGTGAGAGGGGCTGCAGAGCTCCAGTGTTACTTTCACCCTGGGCGACTGGAGAGCTGTCTTCCCTGGCCCAAGAGCACATTGTCACTGGGGAGGCGTCACAGATTCACATCTGTTTGCTTACCAAAGTCCTGGACGGGAGGGAGAGCAAGCAGCTCTCTCCCTCACATTAGGACCGGTGCAGGGTGAGCTCTGTAGTTTGGTGATAAAGCCCGAGGGCTGCTCTTAATCAGGGAGTGGGCCTTTGTCCTTTATCTTCATTGCCAGCACCTCTTGATGATGGGCAGAGGCCTGAGGAGCTCCTGGGTGCTAGGCTGCAAGCCCTTGACTCAGCATAGTCTCAGGACTGTGGCTTCCTGGCCTGAGAATGAGGATCTAATTCCTGCCATCTTTTCTCATCAGAGCATCTGTGGGCCAGAATGGGACAAGGGATGTGAAATTGCCTTAGGAGACTTAAAGCCCCTTTAAAGCCTTGCTACTCAAAAGTGCAGCCCCCAGGGCCACCTCAGAGAGCTGGTAAGAAACGCAGGCTCCCAGGCCTACCGCAGACTACCAAAGCGGGATCTGCAGCTTAACAAGATCCCAGGTGACCTGTTTGCACATTAAAGTTTGAGAAGCCTGGGTTTAAAAAAACAAACAAAAAACCCCAGTTCTGCAAATCGTACCTTGTGAGGTGTAGGGAATGATTTACTGAATGTCTTCTCTGTTAGCTCCATGAAAGTCAGGCCCCAGGCTGGCTTGTTCCTCACTGCACCCCACTTCTTAGCTCAAATGCTTGGCACATATACAGTGGGCACCCAATATTTGTTGCTTTAATTGATAAGCCTTTAATCCTTTATGACTGAACCCAGGGGGTGATAGGAACAGACTGGAATGTGAAAGGTACATCCCCATGGGACATGCAATCCACCTGGCAGGGTGGTACCTTGCACTTGGCATCTGGAACAATTGCCAGCATTGCGGCCACCGTCCTCCAACCTTCCACGGATCAGGACTGCCCAGGCCTCCTAAACACAGATTGCTAAACCGCACCCCAAGAGTTTGTAATTCCATAGGTCTGGGATGGGAAGAAGAATTTGCATTTCCAACAATTTCCAGGTGACGCTGCTGCTGCTGCTGGTCCAGGACCCCACCTTGAGAAGATGGGCTAGGATACGGGTGTTGCCTGCAAAAGTGTCTGTAAACGCAGAATAGAAAGCATTCACAGCTGACCAAAACACCAAATTGACAGAAGTGCATTTTCAGACTGAGGGATGTGGCTGCTATTTCTGGCTCTGGCTATACCCCTTTTTGGGGTATGGGGGCAGGGAGGCCACCCTGGTCTAGAGCAAGGACAGGGGTGCCGACGGTCAGATGATGGGCAGTGGTGGCGGCTACGAGGCTATCATTCATTGGGGCTCAAAGGCATGGTCCCAGGTCCTGGATGTATATCAGCATTGCTTGTGTATCTCTTAAAGGACTACAGTTTTCCTCCCGAATTGCCAGGGGTGGCACTCGGGTGTCTCCTCGATGACCATTCCATGTCGTAGACAGATGCTCCAGGGCTATTTGTCAGCAAACAATGACAGCAGTTATAGTGTTTCCTCTGCACCAGCCTTGAGCCAAGTACTTTGCACACATCAGCTCATTAAACAGCAGCCTGTGAAGTAAGTGTATTCCTCTTCTATTTGCCGTGGTAACAAATCACTGCAAACTTAGTGCCTTAACTGACGTAAATGTATTAATTTATAGCTTTGAAAGGCTAGGAGGCTGACACGCGTCTCGCTGGGCTAAAATGAGAGTGGCGGCAGGGCTGCATCCCCTTCCCGGGGCCGCAGGGGAGGCCCGTTTCCGCGCCCCGCCCAGCTTCTGGAGGCTGCCCGCATTCCTGGCTCAGGGCCCCTCCTGCCATCCCCAGAGCTCATCGCAGAGCACCTCTGGGCCTCAGAGGCCGCCTCTCTCCTGCCTCCGTCTCCCACTTCTAAGGGGAGCTTTGATTACATTGGGTCCACCTGGATTATCCAGGGTTATCTTCCTGTTTTTGGGTCAGCTGGTTAACAGCCTTAATTCCATCTGCAACTTTATCTTCCCTTTGCCACAACCTAATATGCCAACATATTTCCAGGCTCCGGGGACCAGGATGCAAGCGGCATTAACCTGCTCACCCCAGGAAGCATAGGAGTGCCTTCCCCTTTTGGAGCTAAGGTCCTTAGATTAGTGGGATTGAGGCACTCTCCCAAGGTCCCACATCTGGAAGTGGCCATCTGAGCCTGAGTTTGACCCCAGTGCAGACCCTAACACAAGACTTAAAGGCAAGTCTTTCCTGGGGAGTGAGATCAGGGCTAGGGACAAGCGGAGAAAGCAGGGGAGGAGGGAGCAGGGCAGAGGTGTGCTAGCCAGTGGCCCACGGCCTGAGGCCAGAGAGGAGGAGATGTGCAGGTGGACACTGCCTCCCTGGGGGTTGCCTGTGCTGAGCACCAGGGCAAGTTCCCGCGTTCTCTATCCGGGTGCTGCAGGCTGTGCCTGCATGAGGCCCGGAGCCCGAAGGAAGGCATGAGGGCTGCGGATGAGACCAGGGTCTCTCTCTGACCCTGGACACCTGACTTCAACCATCAGCACAAGCAACATTGGCCCTCCCCTGACACACAGTCGTGTGGATTCTGTTCAGCTGGTGGCCCTGAGCCTCTTGCAGGGCCTGCCTCTGACCCTGACATCACTCTTGGCACTCAGGAGGATCACTCCTTTCGGGAACATTCAGTGCCTGAAAGCTCATGCAATCATGTGCTCTGGAGCATTTCCCTGAGACTACAAGCTTCCACCCATTGGACTTGCTCATCCCTGTGGGTAGTGGTGGGAGATGGGGAGGGAACCTGCCCCGTCTGTGCTGCTTGTGGTCAGACCACACCTATAACCTCATAACCAGACGCAGCTGTTTTAGAGGGCAGTGCAGTGGCAGTGATCAAAAACCAGAGAAAACATGAACCTGTTTTGATTCTTCAAGGTCATTTATCCTATAAAAATAATGGAAGGAGGGACGCCTGGGTGCCTCAGTGGTTGAGCATTTGCCTTTGACTCAGGGCATGATCCCGGAGTCTCAGGATCGAGTCCCACATCAGGATCCCTGCATGGAGCCTGCTTCTCCCTCTGCCTATGTCTCTGCCTCTCTCTTTCCCTGTCTCTCATGAATAAATAAATAAAATCTTAAAAAAAAGTAATGGAAGGAGAGACATAAAGACTGCAAGGGTGTTCATTGCAGTATTGTTTATCATGGGAGACTACCCATGTCCTGCCATGTGACCCCCCAGCGGGCACTGCTCTGTGGTGGGATATAGACTGACACGTAGACACGCTTGCAGCACGCTGTTTGGGTTCCTCTTTCACCCTCTTACTGCTGGTCCGCATGTCCAACATTTTACAATGAATATGTTTTGCTTTTGTAATTAGGGAAAATGTTTACTTTTTTAAATTAAAAATGAAAGCTACGATTCTCTCCTTTCTGTCGCACAGCTGACCTGGATGTCATTGACTCTCCTGCAGTAACTCCCACAGTTATGCATTAGGTCTTCAGCCTGATTTCTCGCTGAGCTCAGACCCAGCCATTTATCTGCCTTCTTGGGGCTTCCACATGACCATGTAGAAGCATTCTCAAACTCCACATGGCCCCAGATTAATGCTCCATACCCTCCTGCCCAAACCTGCTCCTCCTACTTCCACTTCTGAGTCATTCTTGATGCTTCTTTTTCTTATCTAGACCCCTGACACCCTCTCCCCCACTCGCCATCATCCCATCACCCAGTCCTGTGGATTTTACCTCCAAATTCCTTTCAGGGATTTTCCACGCCTGTGGCTCCAGTGCCTGCCTCCCTCTACAACCACTTAGTGTCTCTCTCTCTCTCTTGCTTGCTTGCTTTTGATGCTGAGGGCCTTTTGATCCAGAAGACTGAGAGTACCTAGCTCTTTCCCTCCTTGGGACCCACACACCAGCTATTCCCTCTGCCAGAAAAGTCTCCAGCCCTGTGTCTCTGCCTGTGCTAACTTCTTTCCATCCTTGTGTTCTATCCTAGAGGTCACTTCTTCAGAGAGCTCCTCTCAGGCCCCACTTGAAAGGCAGCCCCTTTGTTAATTCGTGCCAGTGCACCTGTTCCATTCCTATCACCCTCTGCAATTACAGAGACAGCAGTGGTGTGTCTACCATCCCCACGGAGATGTCCAAGTCTCCTCCCTTTGATTTAGAGGGACTTACAAGTGCCTGGGACTCTTGATGAGGTGGAGAGTTGTGTGTGTGTGTCACACTCAAGAACGGCTCAGCCACACCCTTCCCTGGTCCTCCCCACAGAAGGTGCCCCTTCCTCTCCCAGGCTGAAGACCTGCCACCCGTCAGTCTCCCACCCACCTCCCTGTTCCTGCTGCCAGGCTGTCTTCTCACTCGCCTTTCTCTGGGCCCTGCCTTATCTGGGCTCTTCGCTGGGAAAGGAAACAGACTCTATAGGCTGCGTGTATCCACGAATCTCCCTGTGGCACGCAGTGCTCTCTCCTTTTGCTGTTGTTGCTGCTTTGGTGTCTGCTGACAGGGTGTGCCTGTAAGAAGGAGGTGGGATGGAAACACACAGGAAACAACTAGATTTAGCACCTGCCATCTGATCCTGCCTCTTGTTTGTGTTCATTGGTTTATCATTGGACACCTGGTTCAGCAAGTGCCCTCCCCCCACAAGTTCATGTCCACCTGGAACCTCAGCATGTAACCTTTTTTGGGGGGAAATAGTGTCTTTAAAAAGGTAATTCTTTAAGAAGAAATCATACTGGGTTTAGGGTGGGCTTTACATCCAATACGACTGTTGTCTTTAATGGAAGAAGGAAGTCGGGACACAGATGCAAAGACACATGGGGAGAAGCCATGCGAAGGCAGAGGCAGCCACACACCAAGGAATGCCGGGGATTGCCAGGGATTGCCAACAGCCACCAGAAGCTGAAAGAGACAAGGAAGGATTCTTCACTAGAACCTTTGGAAGGAGCATGGACCCGCCCACACCTTGCTTTTGGGCTGCTGGCCTCCCAAACTGGGAGACAATAAAGTTCTGTTGTTTTAAGTCCCCTCCTTTGGGGTACTTTGTCAGGGCAGCCCCAGGCAACTCCTACACACCCAACAAGACTTTCAGGCCTTTGAGGGCAGGGGCCACATCTCCTTTGTTCACTGTTGTCTCCCCAGGGTCTAGCACAGTGTCTGGTGCATGAATGGTTCTCAATAAACTTTTGTTGAGTGAAGGTAACGAAGCCTGAGCAGGTGTGATTGAACCAAGAAGGAAGAACAAGGACTGCGGTGATTTGTTTGGTCTCATGGAGAAAAATAGCAGCTAGAGAGTGAGAAATTGAGCTTGGCTCTTCCTTCTTGATCTCACTCTCAGATGCTGAAATGACTATTTTTGGTGAATGCAAATCATACCGCGGCCCGTGTCTTCAGTCCGAGGCCACAAATGTGTGCGCTGAGCCAGGGTTATAGTCACAAGAGTTTATTTTTATTGTAACCACGCCTGACCTTCCGCCTCAGAGGCCTGTACACTCAGACTTTCCTGAGGGCCACCCCAGTGCAGTGGCCAGGTCTCCTGGGCAAGAAAAGCCACAGGTTTCAAGTGTAGGCTCCCAGCCTGCCCCACCACCACTGCTAAGGAATACCACCCTCTCCCATCTGTCGCCTACACGCTGACCACTTTCTGGCATGTTTGACACCCACAAATCACAATCTGTTGCTCTTGGCTTGATCCAGTTTCTTAAATTAAATGGTAAATGTGAGCGTGCTATGTAGTCCACAGGGTGCGGCTGCCGGGGCCGAATACTCTCCACAGAGGTGGGAAGCTCCTTCGCAACCTCTGGTCTTTCCTGAGAAGAGACAGGAAAACACTTCAGAACTACTGGGTGTTTTTTTTGTTTTTGTTTTTTTTTTCCTGTTGATTGAGCCACAAGTAAGCAGCAGTCAGCTGTCCGTGGATATAACATAAGTTGCCAGAGATGGGAATCCTCCTTTGTCTCAGAGGTGTACTTGGGGTTTGGGTTAAGAACACATTTCTCAAAGGTTCAATGAGGGTTTCAAAAAAATAAGGAAAAATAGTATAAATCTCATGAGATTCAGGGTACTTTTTTTGTTTCTCATTTTCTTAAATTGTATTTTTCTTATTTAGTCTTTATACCAATAAAGAATGACTCTGACACTCGAAAGAAAGAAAGAAAGAAAGAAGGAAAGAAAGAAAGAAAGAAAGAAAGAAAGAAAGAAAGAAAGAAAGAAAGAAAAAGAAAAAAGAAGGAAAGGAGGAAGGAAGGAAAGAAGAATGAGAACATGTTACCCATCTGTCCCCAAGCTGGGCTTCCTTGGGCTTCTGTGCATTCCCCCTGCATCCACTGTGAAAACTGTGATACCTGTTGCCTTATTGAAAAAATGAGCTGAACACTCCACACATGTGATTCTGAAAACATCAGGGAGCGATGTTGATATTTACTGCAGGTTTCTGATGGAGGGAAGAAGGAGGCTATATGTCACATGGCACAGCTCTTCAAAATTGTCTTTAAACATGTCTTTCTCTACCCCAAAGCTTCACTCCTCATGATGGCTGCTCTATCTCTCCTTCATCTTCATCTTCCTGGCCCTCTCCCTGTTTTTGTACTTGCAGCCACACAGGCTGTCCTTCCAACAATCTCTTTGAAGTTTCTTCTGATATATATGATTCCTTCAGCTGGGCATCTCCCTCAGCTTCTCTTATGCAGAGTAATTTGGCCTTCTCTTAGTCTCTCTGATTGTCTTCTCAACCTGTCACCCCACACAACCATAGCTGAGCTTGCTGCTCTAATAAGATGTCCTCCTTTCTAAAAAGCATGTGGTTCCCCCACACTAGAAGAAACCTAGTGGATATAAATATCCATACCTTCTGTTGACATCTATAATCCCGGGGTGTTCTGGGCTAGCCCCTTACATTCTCCCCATGTTCTGTGAGGTTAAAGGGCTGGAGTATATGTGGTAAAGATGGCCAGGGCTTCAGTTCCAATTCCACAAAAGGATCAGGGATTTGTGAGTACTAATATGAGCCCCCCCTCCCACCATCCCTGCTCTGGAGGTGCCCCAGGCATGGCCACTGCCCTTGAGGAGTTTACAATGTGATTTGGAAAAATATATATGAGACAATTGTAGAACAAGTGGAGATAGCGACATGTGCTAAGTGCCCCCCAAGAGTTCAGAAGGGCAAGTGGGTACATCCTGGAGACATTTTCAGGAAGCTTCAAGGATGGACCTAGAAGATGGGCTGAGTCTAACTAGGTGGAGGGAAAGGGAGAAGGCATCCCATTCAAGAGAATTAGTGTGAACAAAGACTTGGGGTGGATGTGCAGCATTGTGGAAGGCAAAAGGAGGTCTACTTGGTGAGTGATCGATTTCCCCAAGCACATACCTAAACTGGTCTTATTACTTCAAAGACTGAACATATCCTTCCTGGAATTTCTCATGTTCTTATCTGTAAAGAGGCTTATAGTCTGGTACTCAGGCAGGCAACCCTCTACTCACCAAGGATTGAGGTTCCAAGGACTGTTACTTAGATTGGTTGATTGGACGTGGGCATGCATTTTCCCATAGAAATGAAGGTATACATGGGAATTAGCATAGATGTAGGAAGACTAAAATATGTGTGTGTTGAGCAGGAGTATGGTTGGCACATGGATTACTTTAATGGTTATAGTAGATAAACCCTAAGCCAGTAAGACATTTCATGAAAAATTAGTATTTTTCAAATGAGTTATTTGAAAAATTTATAGAAATGTCATGTTTCTATGATATTCCATGGAAAGTTGGTGAGAAATGACCCTAGGATGTCACACTGAATTAGGCTGCTCGACTACCCTAGAAGTCCTAATGGTGACCATGAGCCCTGTCTCCCCTGGAGTCCAGAACCAGAAGCCTGAGGCCTGCAAAGCCTTCAGCCACACCTAGGGTTTCACTGGGTGGTGTCTGGAAGCATATCTAATGTCTTTATGGCATGGGAATTTAGCTGAGGTCCAGGCAGCCTTCATGGAGAGGTGGCTAATCAGGGAACATGGCTCCACGGCGAGGACCCAGGTGAGAGGGAATATGCAAAGGTAGGCAGGTGGCCTGAATATTTTTCAAGAAGTTAAGCTTATGCCCTGCATGACCTCAGACACTGCCTGCTGAGTTTAGAAGTAGCATCTATTCCTCCAAGGAAGGGTCTAGAAAATCTTGGTTTGGTGTTAGGCCTCACAAGGTTGGCTGAGATCCAGAAGAAGACTAATCTTGTGAGCTGAACCAGTGTGGCCAGGATCTAGAATCTAGGTACAATTTGAATGGTACATATTGTAGCTAAGAATATTCCTTTTTTCCCCAATCCCCACACCCCTGCTCCCCCACCCTGCTTTTTTCTTTCTCTTATTCATTCACACTACCTGCCAAGCCATTTCCTAGGTGATAAGGACACCATGATTCCTTGACACAATTCCATGACACAATTCCTACCCTATGGAAATTGTAGTTTATGGTGGAGGGGGGATAGACACATAATAATACTTAAATTCATAATGATGTAATTCTAATTATGGATAGTGTTCCAAAGAGGTATAGCATTTAACAGCATTAAGAGGGAACCTAACCATGTCTGGTGGGGGAGACTGGGAATGCTTAGCAAGGCTTTCCTAGGAAGTGGCATCTAGGCTGAGACCTGACAGATGAGGAGTCATCTAGGCAAAAGACAAGACAAGAATAAGAATAGGAAGAGTGGGCAGTCTGGGTGAATCAGCAGTTTGGCGCTGTCTTCGGCCCAGGGTGTGATCCTGGACACCCGGGATCAAGTCCCACGTCAGGCTCTCTGCATGGAGCCTGCTTCTCCCTCTGCCTGTGTCTCTGCCTCTCTCTCTCTCTCTCTGTGTCTCTCATGAATAAGTAAATAAAATCTTAAAAAAAAAAAAAAGAAAAGAATAGGACGAGTATTCTAGACAGAGAGAAGCACCAGTGCCATGTCACCAAGCCATGTCACCAAGGAGGATGAAATATTCTGGGAATGTACTGGAGAGAGTGAACAAATGGGATGGGGTATGAGACAGGGGAACAGATCATTGGGCACAAGTCTGGGGCGTTCATGGTGGGCTGTATTATTAATGCCTCTGAGTGGAGCTGAGTCTTCAAGTATTTTTAAAGGTGATAATAATGATATAATAGCTAGCTCTTGAGAGAGCACTTTCTATGTGCTACATGCTTTCTATGCTACATATTCGACACTCACAATCCCCTTAAGAGATTTGTAGTGTTATCTCTCCATTTTATAGATGAGGAAAACAAGGACTGGAGAAATAAATAAATGTATCTATGGCCATGAAGCCAACACGTGAAAGAATTCAAACTTGATCAGTGCCCTGCCTGATTCCAAGACTCTTCTTCCTCAAACTTTCCCCAACTGCCTTTTGGCATCAGCGACTCTTGCTGAGAGGCACTGGGGAGGCTCCAATGTTGCAGCTCCTGAGCCCTGAGAAGGGGACAGGATGGTGCTGGTGGCTCTGGTTGTGGTAGAGAAATGCTGAGGAGAACTCCAGTGGCGGAGGTGGTGAGATGTAATGAACTTGTTCCTATCTATGAATCATTCGTAAGTTGGGGATTAGTCAGAGACTAGCTGCATTGTTGCGGAAGTAGTGGGCAGGTTGTGTACTCAACATGAGGCTGTGAGGGCTGGAGTTTTTCTCATGGTGACACTGAACCTGGGAAGGCGAGTCAACTTTTGGGGATGACTTTTAAGGGGACAGCATGCTCTCTAAGGCTTCCAGGTGAACTTTGAGGATTGTGGGAAGAAAAGCACACTGTAGAGAATTTATGACATCCTTGACCAGATACAGCCAAAATGGGGCTGTCTCACCAGCAGAAGGAACCTAGCACTCACATTTTCCAGGGTGTTCATGCAATCACTAAGCAGTACCTGGAGAAGATTTCAAATTAGTTGAGAAAGAAATTTATCACAAAGACAATTCAGGGACTTCCTAGCAGGTCTTTATGCCTGTGATTCATAGAGAACTCCCAAGCCCCTTGAGTGCAGGAGAGCAGGAAAAGACTTAAAACTGGCTTTGGAGAGATAGACATCAAAACGGCAAAACTAAGAACCATTGCAGGATTTAGGAGAAGCAAAATAACTACTCCTCTTGGAGCTAACACTCCTACCCTAACTATGGCCCTGGTGGTGTATTCCCCTGTAATTTTCAGGTGCCTGACTATGCGGATGGGATGCTTCCCACTTCAGCTTGACCCTAATGTTAGTGATCCAGGTTTAATTGCTATTCAAACACCAAAATGTAGCAGTCCTGGAATGTTTGGCCTGTAAGGGACATCCCTTTATTCCTGCAACTAAAATTTCTAAGAATGTATTAATACCATGTATTTCTTCAGGTATATTACATGTTATCTCTAATGGTCCTTAGACTAGTCTAACACTTACAGTTAAGATTAGAAAATCCTCCTTAATAACACTGTATTATATATGTGAAAGTTGCTAAGAGAGTAGATCTTAAGTGTTCTTACCACAGAAAAGAAATAGTAATTACATGAAATTATGGAGGTGTTAGCTAACACTATGGGGGTAATCATTTTGCAATAAATAAAAAAAAAAAAGGAAGTCAATCTTGCCCAAGGTCCACAGTTGTTAGCAGCCGTTTCTGTGGCTAGTAACAGCTGGGGTCTCCTTCCTTCATTTTGGGATCAACAGTTCAGCAAGATATCAGTTTAGGATATTGAAAAAGATATCTCTGAGCTTCAAGGAAGCTCTGCAGTAACTTATGCAGCTGCAGTCTCAGCTTGAGGAGGCAGTGTGTTTTATGAGAAGGAACTCTGGCTCTCCTAGTGCAAATCCATTTCCTAGATGTGACCTTGGGCAGCATCCATAACCTCTCTTTGAGCCTAGGTTTCCTTGCCTTGAACAACAGAAACAACTAGATACCAACCCCCTCATTATTGTGAAGATTAAATGAAATAAAAAGCAATAAGGTAGAGGGCAAGTTTTAATTTTCTTACACGTAATGTTTGGTACATTGCACATTTTCCCAAACATGCAGATACCATATACATCATCAGATTTTTTTAATTAAAAAAAATAAGACTAGTCTTATTTAGAGAGATTAGCAGAGATTAGCATATCTACAGCTTTTACACCTATGCCTGGCACACAGGAACCCAACATGAGTCTTAATAATTAATTATACACGAGATGCCCCCCTAGGATGTAGGCCTGTCCAAGCAAGTCAGGGAGACTGGGGCCGGTGGGGGGGGTGGGGAGAGGGAATCCACTATGGCTATGTATGCACAAGTATCTGAAGCTTCTCGTGGGAGAGAATTTGTGTGAAAGTTAGAGAAATGAAGTTCCCAAGTTAGATCAAGGGGAGTAGGTCAAAACTGGAGGAGACAAGTATCTTCAAGCACAGCCCTGCATCTGTCATATAGACTGACTCCCTCCCTTGCACCAGGGCCCTCTATCCTACTCCCCATGGACTCTTGCCTGAGCTGCAGGGGATGGAATGACAAAACAGAAACAAAGAAACTTCCTAAAATCTCTGCTAGTCTTTGAGAGCTTATTAGGTGGTCAGATTTGTAACTTTTTAACCTACCATACATAGGGGAACATAGGGGACTTCTTCTCCCCCACCAACCCCCACCCACCCTTGGGTGCCTACTGGAGTCTGGGGAATTGGGAACCAGGAACTGAGCCAATGTCTTGGTGCAGTAGCCTACAAGGCAGACTTTACTGTAGGGAGAGAACTGGAAGACAGCAGCCATATGGTATCTGAGGTGATCACCTAGGCACACTTGAGACATTTTTCTAGAGATGTTAGATTTAGGAAAAATTTGAAGACCTCACAGTGTTATCGAATGGTCACCTGATCCATGGCCTTGGGTGAGCCATGTAAGGGTGCGGTCTCCTGAGGAAGTGAGACCTGTCCTCTTGGTTGGGGGATAAGCAAGCAGATCTGTTTTGTTTTCTTCTATTGGGTTTTCCTTGTGGCCTAATAATCACTATATCAACATTACCTTTAATAAAATGCTGACAAGGCAATGCTTTAGGAGACTATGCTCAGGGAGAGGAAAAGAGCCACTTCCTCTAACTCAGCTACAGTTTTAAAATTTTATTTTTAAAAAATCTTGTAGAGGGATCCCTGGGTGGCGCAGCAGTTTGGCGCCTGCCTTTGGCCCAGGGCGCGATCCTGGAGACCCGGGATCGGATCCCACGTCGGGCTCCCGGTGCATGGAGCCTGCTTCTCCCTCTGCCTGTGTCTCTGCCTCTCTCTCTCTCTCTCTCTCTCTCTGTGACTATCATAAATAAATAAAAATTTAAAAAAAAATCTTGTAGATATATATATAAAATACAATTTGCCATTTCAACCACTTTTTAGTGTTCACTTCAGTGACATTAAATCATAATGATTTTCCCTGTTTTCTCCCAAGAGTGCTATAGTTTTAGCTCCTAAGCATAGGTCTTCAATCCATTTTGAGTTAATTTTAATTTTTGTATATGGTGTAAGGCAAGGGTCCAACTTTTTTGTGTGTTGATTTTGTCTGCTACAACTTTGCCCAATTTGTCTATTAGATTAGTTCTAGTAGCTTTCTTCTTTGCAGATTCCTTGGAATTTTCTATATATAGGATCATGTCATTTAAAAATAGAGGTAGTTTGTACCTCCTCCTTTCCAATTTGGATGACTTTTATTTCTTTGTTTGCCTAGTTTCTCTAGGTAGAACTTCCAATACAATGTTGAATAACAGTAGTGAAAACAGGCCTCCTGGTCTTGTTCCTGATCTTAGGGAGAAAGCTTTCAGTTCTCATTAGTGACTATATTGTTTGCTGTGGGGTCTTAATAAATGCCCTTTATTATATTGATAACTCTACTTTTTATCTGAGATTGTCTTAACTTCTACTTCATTTTAGGGATGCTTGGGTGGCTCAGTGGTTGAGTGTCTGCCTTTGGCTCAGGTCATGATCCTGGGGTCCTGGGGTCGAGTCCTGTATCAGGTTCCCCACAGGGAGCCTTCTTCTCACTCTGCCTGTGTCTCTGCCTCTCTCTGTGTGTCTCTCATGGATAAATAAATCTTAAAAAAAAACAAAAAACAAAAAACAAAACTCTGGGAAGCCCGGGTGGTTCAGCAGTTTAGCACTGCCTTCAGTCCAGGGTGTGATCCTGGAGACCTGGCATCAAGTCCCATATCAGGCTCCTTGCATGGAGCCTACTTCTCCCTCTGTTTGTGTCTCTGCCTCTGTCTCTCATGAGTAAATAAATGAAACCTTTTACAAAATATATTCTATTTCAGTTTTTGAAAACAGTTTTGCGGGATATAGAATTCTCAGTTGACAGGTTTTTTTTCCCTTCAGTGCTTTAAATATATCTCCATGATTTCTGATGAGAAACCAACTATTTATCTTATTAAGGGTCCCTTGTGTATGATAGGTCACTTCTGCTGCTCTTGGGATTCTCTTTTTCTCTTAGGTATAGTAGATTCATGTCTTTAATCAAATTTGAGAATCTATAAATATTCTTTTTACTCCTTTCTCTCTCTCTTCTCTTTATGGGACTCCCATAAAGCATATGTTGGTCCACTTAATGGTGTCCCACACATCCCTTAGGTTCTATTCACTTTTTCTTTTTTCTTTCTGCTTCTCAACTGGATACTTTCAATTGTCCTATCTTCAAGTTTGCTTATTCTTTTTTCTGCATCCTCAAATCTTTTGAAATTCTTTAGTGAATTTTTTAGGCCCAGGATATCTGGTTCCATTTTACAGTAGTATTGTTTTTTTCATACATTGTTTTCCTGGTTCTTTTTATTTCTGTGTCCATTTTTTCTTTTAGTTCTTTCTGCATATTAAGAGAGTTGTTTTAAAGTCTTTGTCTAGTAAGTCTGACACCTGGGCTTCTTCAGGGATGGTTTCTATCCATTTGTTTGGATCCTTTGAATTTGCCAAACTTTCCTATTTTTTAATATGCCTTGTGATTTTTTGTTGTTATTGAAAACTGGATGTTTGAACAGTATATCATGACACTAAAAATTAGCATTTCCCCCTCCCCAAGATTTTCTGTTATTTTTTAACTGATTGTGGAAATCTATAATTGCCTACTTGTTTAATGACTTTTCAAATTATTTTTGGAGAGCTTATTCCTGGTTGTATGTGTGGTCACTGAAGTCTCTGTTCCATTTGCTTATGTTTAGCTAATGTTTGATAGAGATTTTGTTGAATGCCAGAAGCTACCATAAAAATAAACAAAACAAAACTGCCAAAAAGAAAGAAAGAAAAGAAAGAAAGAAAAACAAAAACACAGGGCTCACACAACATGCATAGGAGAAACCCTGAAGTGCCCAGTTCTGGTGAACAGGAGACATTGCACTGCAGAGAACTGCAGGGCACTCCAGGGACCTCTTCTTCATAAAGCCACTACTTTCAAGAGAGGAGAGATAGCTGACCTCCCTAAAAAATAGAAACAGACACAGAGAGTTAGACAAAATGAGGAGACAGGGGAGTATGTCCCAAGTGAAAGACCAGGGCAAAGTCACAGCAAGAGATTTAAACAAAAGAGAGATAAACAAAATACCCGATAAGGTATTAAAGAGAGATAAACAAAATTCTGATAAGGAATTTAAAGAAATGATCATAAAGATACTCAATGGGTTTGAGAAAAGAGTGGAGGACTTCAGTGAGTGAGACCCTTAACAAAGAGATAGAAAACAAAAAAAGAACAAATCAGAGATGAATAACTCAATAACTGAAATTAAAAATACACTAGAGGGAATAAATAGTAGACTAGAGGAGTCAGAATGGATCAGTGATCTGGAGGATAGGGTGACAAAAAGCAATCAAGCTGAACAAGAGAGGAAAAAAGAATAATAAAAAATGAGGCTAGATTAAGTGACACCATTGAGTATAATAGTCACATTAAAGGGGTCCAGAAAGAGGAGAGAAGGGGGGGTGGTAGTGCAGAAAATGTATTTGAAGAAATAATAGCTGAAAAATTTCTGAATCTGAGAAGGAAATCAGAAATCTAGATCCAGGAGGCACAGAGAGTCCTCCAAGTAGGTCTACAACCAAGACACATGGTGATTAAAATGGCAAAAACTATGGATAAAGAAAGAGCAATCCAAGAGAGAGCGGGGCATAAAGAAAGCAGCAAGCAAAAAGAAAAAGAGTCACGTACAAGGGAACCACCCACAGAGATATTTGCTAATTTTTCAGCAGAAACTTTACTGGCTAGAAGGGAATTGCTGAAAGGGAAAACATATATATATACCCAAGAATACTCTATGCAGCAAGACTATCATTCAGAATAGAAGGAGAGATCAAGAGTTTGCCACACAAACAAAAGTTAAAGGAATTCATGACCACTAAACTATCCCTAAAAGAAAAGTTAAAGGGGACTCTGAGTGGAAAGGAAAGTCCACAAGTAGGAGTAAGAAAAATAGGAAACACAAAAGCAATAAAAATAAGTATATCTACAACAATCAGTCAAGGGATTCACAAAATAAAAGGATGTAAAGTATGACACCATTTACCTAAAACCTGAGGGGGAAAAGAGTAAGAATGGGCTCAAACTTAAGTGGCCATTAACTTAATATACACTGCTATATGCCTAAAATATTATATACAGATCTAATGGTAACCCTAAATCAAAAACCAGTGATAGATATGCAAAAAAGAAAAAGAAAGGAATCCAAATAACAAAACAAATGAACAAAGAAAAAAAGAGACAAATAAAAAAACAGACTCTTAACTCTTAACTTGGTAAACTGATGGTTACCAGAGGGTAGGTGGGTGGGGGGTTAGTGAAATAGGTGATGGGGATTAAAGAGGACACTTATGATGAGCACTGAATAATGTATAGAATTGTTGAATCACTATATTGTACACCTGAATCTAATATAACACTGTGTGTTAACTCTACTGGAATTAAAATTTAAAAATCAAACAACAATGAGCATTTGCTATCTCTCAGAATTACTATAGGTCAGAAATTTGGGAGTAGTTTGCTTGGGTGGTGTTGGTTCAAGATCTCTTATGAGGTTACAGTCAAGATTGTCAGCCAGGATGGAAATCATCTGAAGGCTCGCCAGGCTGAAGGATCCACTTTCAGGAAAGCTCACTCACAGAGCTGACAAATTGATACCAACTATTGGCACCAGGTTCAGCTCCTTTCTTCCTGGATCTCTCAAAAGGGCCACTTAAGTGTCCTTAAAACATGGTGGTTGAGGGGATCCTTGGGTGGCTCGGTAGTTTGGTGCCTGCCTTTGGCCCAGGGCATGATCCTGGAGTACCCAGATCAAGTCCCACGTCAGGCTCCTTGCCTGGAGCCTGCTTCTCCCTCTGCCTGTGTCTCTGTCTCTCTCTCTGTGTCTCTCATGAATAAATGAATAAAAACCCCCAAAAAACACTGTGGTTGATTTTCAGCAAAGAAAGCAATCCAAGAGAGAGCAGGGCAGAAGCTATTGCTTTTATAACCTAAAGTCAGAGTCCCACATAGCATCATTTCTACCATGTCATAATCCTTTGAAGCAAGTCACTAAATCTGGCCCATACTCAAGAGGAATTAGGATTTATCTTTTGAAGCAGGATATGTCAAAGAATTTGTGAACATATTTTAACACCACCACACAACACTATGCCAGGTTTTACTGACCCACCCAAATACCCACTAAACTGTCACACAATCTGAGCAACATAAAATACTAACTTATTTTATGAAAAAATATTGATTAAAAAATGCAGAGTCAGAAGTAGAGAGTACATACATATTGGGTGTGTGTGCCTGTGTGTGTGTGTTAGAAAAAGAAAAACTGAGAGCTTTCTGGGTTACTCACATCAACACTATAACAAACTATTATCTTAAGATGTGCTTCATCTAGAAACTATCTCTTAGGATCCTGGCAGAAAGAGCAGGCATGAACGTGGTCTGATTTTGCCCCCCTTAATGTCTTCTCTTCAGAAGGTTTTGCCCCAAGATTAGGATTTCAAGCCCTAGGGCAGACTCTAAGTTAAAAGCAGGCCATTTGAGCAGAGCATCCCAGTTAGGTCCAGTCAGTGCAAACAGTTCTTGCTTAGCAGAAATTGCCCAACAGAACAAGGCAACCGACAAACAGAATTATAATGTGAGAGGAACATATACAAATATGGACACCTGCATTCAGTACTCCTCACTTGGGCTCAGCAGAAAAAAAGGTGATCTTGTTTTCTGAACATTTGGCCCTACTAAGTGTTATATGGTCTGTGACTTCTTGTTTTTTTTTTTTAATTAATTAATTTATTTACTCATGAGAGACACACACACAGAGAGGCAGAGACACAGGCAGAGGGAGAAGCAGGCCCCGTGCAGGGAGCCCGATGTGGGACTTGATCCTGGGACTCCAGGATCACACCCTGGGCCAAGGGTGGCGCTAAACCTCTGAGCCACCAGGGCTGCCCTGACTTCTTGGTTTTTAAGCATGTTTCCTCTGACTTTAAGCAGCAGATTCCTCTTAGCAAGAGAGCACTGTGTACTAAGATTGGAAATGGTAGGTTTTTGGAGCAGAGTGAAAATATTGTGTTGACAGCCCTTTGCCTGCTTTAGGCAGCAGAGTTGTTTACTTGGGCTGGAGCACAGCTTTGTTGAGGCAGAGTTGTGGTCCTATCATCAGGGCTGCCTAGCAACAGGTCTCTGCCATACCACAAAATTTCAAACTGGGCTGGGTCACAAGTACCCATTTTGGGGGATTTCCGCATGACAGTCTCGCCTTCACTTTGTCATAGTGCTCCTAAAATCTGAGTCACATTGTAAGATGCAAGAGTAATTATTCAACGTTCCCCCAAATTCTCTTCTTGGGAAAGTTAAAAAGAATATTTGTTCTTTGAGTACATTTCTTTAGATACTACAGAGAGTTGGTCACTGTAGTTTACTGAAAATACTTAACTTCAGTTTGAATCTTATTCTGACAAGTCAGTTTAATATTTAGCAGAGTAGCTGACTGTGTACTGTGATCATACTATGAACAAAAATAATGCGTTTTAAAGACATATTTTGTCATTAGAAATGTTATTACCATGGAAATAAATAATATGTGGGCATATACATCCCACATCAGATTACAGGGATTGTGCATGGTTTAGAACGAGACTAATTTATAACTCATTCATTTATTAAACAAGAATTTCTGGAATGACTACTCTACTAGACTTTTAACTAGGAAAGTTAAAACATTTGCCACCTGCCTGTCTAGAGCTCACAATTATGGTAAGAGGGAAATAGTAGAGGGGAATTTAATGAGTGTTTGAGAATTATAATGTGTAGCAGGAGAAGTTCAAGTAAGGGTGAAAGATCTGGAGATTAGGATGTGCTTGAGGAGGGGGGTCCTCCATGCTGGAGAGTAAATGAGATCTATGCACGACGCCTCCCAGGTACTCCTGACAATAGAGCCAACAACAACGTACCTCTTGCCCCACCAATAGAAACTGGACATACGATGGTGTTTTTGCTGTGTAAAATTGTGAACCTGTGTATCTTCGGGTAAATTACTGTTGACATTGGCCCTGCTTTGCATTATTTATGATTTTAAAAAGCAAATTGATTTTATTACAAAAGAACTATTTTTCCTCAGAGGGTTTGTTGATTAATGTCTGTTGCAGTTAAAGTCTCAATATAGCCACTATGGACGTTGGTCACTTAATCCCTCTATCAAATGTTTTTATTAGCTACTGTGCATTATGTATTCAGAAACTCAACATTAAGTGGATTTATGCTTGGATCAGGTTGAAGGCTTGAGTTAGGAATTAGTGTTTTTTTCTCTATTTCAGTTTTTGGATACTCTTTGTGGATGAATTCAAGGTGAGCAGGTTAATATCAATTTATGCCAGTTTGAATCTTTCACCAGAATGTATACAAAGTAGACTATTGATCTTAAACTATTGCCTCTCTTGACTCTTTAAAAGCATAAAACTAAATCTTTCCATCTTTTTATAGTAACTTTGGCAAAATAATGTATGAGAGATGTTGGATATATACCTTTTTTTTTGACAATGATAATGGCATATTCATTCATTGCTACTAATTACAGAACTATGGTAAATATTAACTGGTTAAGTCAAATACCAGCCACATTTGCTAACTAGTGCTAACATTTTGGAGGAGGCTAATTTAGGTTTATCTGGAATGTTTGAAGTATTTAGTTCAAGAATCATTTCAGATCATAGGTACTCATTTCTTGTTAAGATTAAGTAGCTAATATCAAACTAGAATGGATTACATAGCAGGGCAGAAAGGAAAAAAATAGTTAAAATAGATATGATGTTAAAAATGACATAGTTGGATCATTGATAAGCACTTTAAAATAAATAATGATGAATAGGAATCTTGAGATTGATAAGGATAATGAAGGAGTTAGACCAGATAATAGTGAGATAGGTATAGAGATAGATGTGATTTAATATTTCAAGTAGAGAAAAGTAAGCATAGATGTTTCTTACCTATTTGATCTAGCTCTTGTTCTTGTCTTTGTATAAGGTTCAAATTTCATAGTACAAAATGTGTTTTTGAGATCTGGGTTTTTCTCCAAAATGGATTTGTTTTTGAATGCCAAGAACATCAACAAATAAAGTTTAATTATTCATTGCTCCCGTCCCCCTGCCCCCCCCCCCGCCTCACCCTTTAGCTTAGTCTTTAAAATATTTCTCAATTGTGAAACCAGTTATCATCCAGAAATGGCATATATTATATGCTTCCTTCACAATTTGAAATACTCAATACATTATTTTTCTTCTACAGATATTTCACCTTATTCTCTTCAATATATATACGTGCGAAGGGTTACTAAATTATTCCCATTAATTTTCCGGAAAGGGAAATAGTTGCAGGATCCTCTAAGACTTGGATTTCTTTGGAGTTGGCAGGCTTGAGTTCACATTATGTTTTACTTCATACTTCTGATTCTATACTTCTTAGTAATGTAACATTGGGGAAGTTACTCAATCTCTTAAAGCCTTTGTCACTAATCTGTAAAATGAGAACAGTGATGACACCTACTACATAAAACTGTTTTTTTAAGGATTAGATTCAAGTTGAGTGGTTAGTATAGTTCCAAACACTACAGAAAATGTTAGCTATAACCGCAATTATCGTTTCAAGTATTTGTCATGGGCTGAATTGTGTCTGCCCACCACCGGATTCATAGGTTGACATCCTAGCCCCCCGCATCTGAGAATGTGAGCATACTTTTAGATAGGGTCTTCAAAGAGGTAACGAAAATAAAAGGAGGCCATGTGGGTGGGCCCTAGTCCAACATGACTGGAATCTTTACAAGAAGAGGAGACTGATTAGCTTCTAAACACACAGAGGAAACGTCACATGAAGACATAGGGAGGAGGTGGCCGTTTGCGAGACAGAGAAACCGCAGTAGAAATCAACCCCGCTAACACCTTGATCTTGGACTATTAGCCTCCAGGACTGTGAACATTTAACTTCTGTTGTTTAAATCACCTCACCTGTGGTACCTGCTACAGCTGCCCTAGTGAACTAATACTGCCAAAAAGAGCACATTCCTCAATAACAAGTGTAAGGCAAGGAAACTTTCTGAAAGCTACTATGTTCGGTCTGTTTCTATCATTTTCTTGCATGGAAAATCATCCACTGCGTGTTCTACTCTCTGGCCCCCTATGTTGCTGGCTGTGGGGTTTGGCTAGCCGGTGTGCTTAGGCCTCTGATGAAGACAAACATGAAGATCATGTGGCTGTTGTAACCCAGATGCCCCAGGGCATAATATCAACAGCTTAATGATTTGGCATTTGCTAAGTCAATACTGGTTAGAGCAATAGGTCTGGGGTAAGGGAGGCAGAGGTGAATCAGAGTGAGTTTCATAGTTAAACATCACTCCATGAGAATGGCTTGTATTTTTCTACAGGCAGAGCTAAAGATGTTTGCTCATTTAGTGTTATTATGGGAGCAAAATCATGAAACATTATAGATTTTGTTTTCCTTAAACCAGATGGAAGCATGGTTTCATTGGAACCGGGAATAATAATGCCCACATGGACGGCTGATTGCTCTTGGCAGACGACTCCTCTGAACTCCAGGTGACTCTTTTTTTGTTTATAGCAATTTGGACTTCCTTTCCATTCCTTCTTCCAAGCCCATCCTTGCTGACGGCTTGTCACTCTACTTTTTCCCTCTGGCATACCAGTGTAGGCCAGATGCGGGCAACTGGGTGGAACTGACAGCAAGAGAATCCAGGTTACTTGAATTGTCTTGCCCTCTTTTGATGAAGCCAAGGCTCAACTCTTCTGGGGACAGGAAGCAACGACTTGCCCCTCGCCACTACCCTCAGGAATTTCTGTGGCCACACCGTACCCCTGAATGCTCCCTCGGTGACTGAAAGCAACTTGTGTTTTGCCGTCGGAGATGGGGAATAAAACCTAAGTCATTAACACGAATGCTAGGGGAGTCCAGGAGGTTGGCTCTCCGTAAGTGAGACCGAGTGTGTGTTTGTAAATTGCAGGTGGTGGGGAGAGCCTCTGGTCTGGGTCTCGGCAGGCCTTTGCGGAGGGTAGGGCAAGTGCGGAGTCCACAGCAGAGTAAGTGCCTGCTTACACTCCTGCTTACACTCGGGGCCTGACTTTTCCCCCCTGGGCCTGTTGCTGCTACTCCTGGGAGCATCTAGCCAGGAGCAGCTGGCAAAGGAGAGTCGTGGTTTACAGAGTCCCCAGCATCACAAAGCAGATGGGCATTTGGAGCGAAGAGACAACAGCTGAGGAGACATCACAGTCACTCGGCTTAAACCTTGTGACCACCCTGAGAGGCAGAGCAGGTACGGTCATCTCTGCTTCCTCAAGTCAGTGACCTGTTGAGGTGTTGGGAGTAGAACCCGGCTGGAGCTCTGAGTCTGAGTGGTGTGGTGATGCTCTATCTGCCCTTGGGTCTTGCCTGGGAGCCCGGCAGCCCTGCCTGGCTGGATCCAAGCCTGGCCTGATCCCCGCTTGATCAAGGGTGCTCTGGAGACGTGTCACACTTTCACCCACCAGGCCTGCAGCGTCAGCTTCAGTCAGTCCCTGACCACATTGTTTCTTGTATCTCACAACAATTTCATTTACTGAGAACTTTCATTGTTGTGGGCTATCGGGAGGGCTGCCTGGAATGTTCCCTGCACTGTGTTTTCCAGAGAATACATGATCAGGAAGCCCTTTATCTCTGTCAACAAGAGAGATCCAGAGATGGAGCCCAATGGATCACAATGACTTTTTGACCTGTGTTTCCTGTTACATGGTGCATCCAGAGAATGAGGTACAAGAGTATAAGTTGGAGATAGAAGTCCCAAGTCCAGATTTTTCCCAGCTGGGAAAGGTCAAAGTCCAGAAGCTGTGCCCTAGCAACTCTGTGCTCTAGCAACTCCAGTTTTGCCTGCCTTGCTCTGTAGAAATAGCATGTCTTGGTGGAAGCTGCAAAGTCAAACTGCACAAATTGAACTCGGGCCTGTTAGGTGATTATACACTGAGTTTACACTCTGCACCCAAACCTGCTACATCTTGGCCTGCCTGCCTGCTGCTTATACAAAAAGGCGTTCTGAGTACGGGGGTTTGGCCCAGGCAACACTGCCAGGAAAGAAAACCAAGGGTTTCGTGCTGCCTCCCAATCAGTGTGCCAGCGTGCTTGAGCAACTGTGAGAGAGGCCAAGTTCAGATGACAGGCGATCCGTGGGCCTGGAATTCCCCTAGAGGTTCCCATGGAGACTCCCCTGCGAGAGCTGCTCCCACAAGCCCTGGGCTTGAAAGGGGCAGGAGGCGCCTGTGTTAGTGAGGAAGGAGGGTCCAGAGTGTCTGGGTTGGAAGTGGGTGGGTGCCTGGTTGAGGATGGGTTTTGGTAAGAAAAGCAGCTCCTTAAAAAGTCTGCTGAGATGAACATTTCAGATTGGGGATCCTAAGAGGGTAAAGGACTCAGAAGGGTGACTTCCCAGTACCATCCCAGGTGCTCTGGTCACTCTCCCAAGACACCGTTGTCTGAGCCAGAGGTGGCGGAGAAGACGACGGTAGGTCTGCTCATAGGTCCTCCCTCAGGCCCCGAGGCAGCCTAGCTGTTAACAGCTCCCTGCTGCCTCCCAGCAAGGTCCAGCCACAGACTCACAGATCCCACAGACCCCACAGACGTGTCCCCTGCCCTCTCCAGGCCTGGAGTGGGAACGAAGGCTGAGGGGGTCCTCAGTGAGACTCACTGTTGTGCGAATCGGAATGCTTGGACAAGAGACCAGAATATTGTCGGTCTGCTTGCCCAGATACCCTTTGTGCCTACCTGTCCCTTCCTTCATTTATCTAAGTAGAGCTCTCAAGACTGGCTCTGTGTCAGGCTAGATACCAGGCCCTTGGGGTGCAGAGCTGAGCAGGCCAAAGTCGCTGCTGAGCCCCCAGTGTGGAGAAGAAGCAGGCTTGAGCGATTACAGTGCAGTACAGTGCAGCACCCCTGGAGCCTGGTCGCCGTGCTGAAGGATATGCCGGAGAGGAAGGACACTCGACTCAATCATGTGAGATCAGGGAAGACCTCCCCGAAGAGGTGGCAGCTAAGCTGAGACCTTAGGCCTAGTTCAAACCCAGCCCCCACGCCCCCTCCCCTTGGTCTGTCTGGGATGCTTATCTCTAGTTTTTCAGTCCAGCTTGTCTTTCCACATATACCACTCAGCTTCCTCCCTTTGCTGGTCTTATCCTGAACCTCAGATTCCTGCCTCCCCCCCCCCCCCACATCAAGCCTCTTTTCTCTCTAAATCTTTGTTGGTGTTTACTCTCTGTGCCAGGCACTGGGCTAGGAACCTTATGAAGGTTGCCTCATAGTCACTCTATGAGATAGTGGCATCTGCAAGGGTTCAAATCCCAGCTCAGCCTCCGTGTGGCTCCATTGCCATGACTACACAGTAAGCCTCATGACAGTACACACCCCAGAGTGTCAGTGTCAGGAATAAGTATATTCATATGTGTAAAGTGCTCAGGGTGACATCAGGGGCACCTGAGGAGCTCCATAAGTATTTGCTAATGTGGTGGTAGCTTCCATTTTACAGTTGAGGAAGTCAAGGTTCAGAGACTTTTGTCCCAGAGTTACACAGACGAAAATTGTCAGGGGGCAGGATTTGGAGGCAGGCTTCCTGACTGTATGTCCAGAGTGCCCTTTTCCATGACACATAGCCACATCTGCTCTACGGCTGACTGACACCAACTGTGGTTCAGAGTCCTATCTGCTCCCGGGTCCGAGGCCATGACCTCCTGCCCTGCTGGAGCAGCTGGGCTCCTTCTGGCCCAGCACAGCCTATACCCAGACACTGGCCCACACAAGAGTTGGAGCCCCAAGGCCACTCTTTGCCTGAGCCCATCCACTCGGACTGGCTGTGTTTGTGCAGAGGGAAAGAGGCAGCAGGAGGACAGCCAAGGATGCTGGAGGGCCAGAACAGAGGAAGGTGGAGGGAGGGCCATCGTGGAGGGACAGTGGGGCCAGAGGACAGGGAGGCAGGTGGAGCGAGGCTGGTGGGTAAAGAAGGGTTGCAAGTGAAGGAAAAATGTAGCCTCGTGGAGGCTTTATGCAATAGCTCGTAGACACTGACGATAAACACGGATGAAGATGCTAAGTTTAAGTGGAAATTTCTACAGTTGTTCTAATAGGTAGGTCTCAGAGCCACTCTCTTGGTCTATGTGAGCCCACTCTTCACTCCTGTGGGCCATCTGGTAGGAAGAGTGGTCTCAAGATGGTGAGATTGACCCGACTGGGAGATTGGGTGAGAAGGCGGGGTCCGTGATCTCCGAGTTCGTGCCCTTTCTGTGACCTTGGGGGAGATGACTTATCTTTCCGGAGCCTGTTTCCTCATTGGAAACTAAGGGAAATTTTGCAGTGTCCCTCTGAGAGATATTTTGAAGCATAGTTACAGACCATTTTCCAAATACAAAGTGTCAGATGTACAGCAAGAGTGCTGGCGTTTTGGCAAATCTGCAACTCAAGTTTTCAACTATTTTCAACTATATTTTCACTATTATTTCCATCCAGGAGCATTTTCCTAAAGAGAGGCCAGGTTCATCCCAGTGGATCCAATACTGTATTCATCTGCTCCTGAAAAACAAATATCAGAGTTATTTATTTATTCAAGTTTTGTTTGAGACATTTCACCCTATTATCCTCTGGCTGGACCACTGGACCTGCACTCAGAAATGGGAACCAGCTGACTAAATAAACACTTGCCTATGGAAAAAGAAGCAGGAAACACGTTTCCAAAACGAGTAATATTAACAAACTTCCAAGGGATATACAATCCATAATTAATGACAATTTGGAGGAAAAAAGACATAAAAACTTGGAATTGAAATATGACTCTGAGAACAGGTTGGTGAGAGTTTTTTTTTCTCTCAGTATCTGTCCACCCTTTTTTCTGGCCCCTTTCCCTTCTGACAGCCACATTTATTCAAATTCTTTCTGTAAATGTCTTTAGTCTGAGGATTTAGATCTTGGGGTTCAATATTTCTTGCCTGGACTCCCAGAGTGACCTGTTGATAGGAGCTTATTAAAAAAAATCTCAGTATGTCATGTGACCCAATGTAACTGATTCTAGCTAAACTCACAGGAGGGTTGGTCTTCTGGCAAGGCTGCCTTTGGGGTCGGATTCAGTGACAATGGACCACATACTAGGGCAGACTCCAGTCTAAGAGCCTAGGCCAAGATTCAGCAGGCCTCGGGTGCCTCGAGAATGGGTTTGACCTCCTGGATCTGCTCCTTGAGAGAAGCACTCCATCTAAGTCCCCCGCACCAGCCCCTACAATGCCAAAATTCAGGAGCCATTCACCCGCATGCGCCAGGCTATCATATCACTCTCCAGTCTTTCTCTCAAGTGTGTTTGGGACAGAAATGGCTAGTGACCCCTGAAGAGTCATGGTCTCCTTGCAAGTGAACAGTTGCTGTTGAAAAGCAGCTGACCATAAAGCACTGCATTTCTGAGACTACCCCCACCTTCCCACTACCCACAGTCCTCCCTGGGTGATTCATTCTAGCCAGTGAAATACGAGCCTGAGTGATGTGACATTTTCCAGCTGAGGTGGTTAGGTAGCCAGTGTTTCCCCTCACTTTCTTCCCTCCTTGTAGCACTAAGGTAGCAGCCCGCATCCCTGAGTCACTGTATGGATGAGAAGCCCAGGAGAGCTGCCTGGCCAGGACCATCTGATGAGAGTTTTTATGAGCAGGAAACAAACTTTTGTGTTTGGCTGTTAGTATATTGAGATGTTTATTCCCCCACTAGCCTATACTGACCAAGATCATGCCCGTGCAGCATTGCCCAAATATGCCTTAGGATAAGTGGGATTTCCCCAACTCCTAACTTTCTCTGTGCAGAAGAGTCCAGTCCAGTCCTTCCTATGTCCCTGTGGCCTTGTTGGAGTCTCTGTGAGTCTCTCTCTCTGTCTCTCTCTCTCTCTCTATGCTCCCAAATGGAGCCTCTCTGTGAGGAAACAGTAAAGCGCATGTAGAAGTTAAAAGCATGGTCTATGAGTCAGACTGCTCAGGTTTAACTCCAAACTCCACCACTCACTAACAGGTGAGACCTTGAGCAAATAGTTTAACGTCTCTGGCTTCAAATCCTCTCTCTACAACTTTGCAGAGTCATCATGAAGAACAAACGGAACATTTTGGGTAAAGTACCTGGCACACAATCAACACAGCAAATATTACCCCTACTGGTACTACTTACTGAGCCTGCCTCAGCATCACAGACTGTGCAAACTGAGCAATCCCATTGCTACTTTGGCCTCTCCTGCTTTCTCTTCACACGGATAATTCACACTAAGGACTCATACTTTTCCTTCATGGGTATTTGTATTTTTTCTACCTCTGTCCCCCAGATGTCACCCCTCCTTCTAGTCTACCTGAGATGCTATAATAAATTTACAAACTTATAAGCATTTTGCAAAATAAGTAGGTGGATCCAAAGGAAGTGTCCCCATGTGTGTGTTGAATGAACATTTACCTGCTTCCATAGACGGTGGGTCCCAAGAACTATGGTCCTCATGCATAAGCACTGCCCTCCCTGCCCTTTCCCCATGGTTCAATGTTGCCAGAAGCTTTTAGGGCTTTTGTAATGCAGAAAGTGAAAAGGGGAGATGGATCAGAAGTACCCAGACTAGTACTGGAAAGAGTTTCCTCCAACATTTCAGAGGAAAGAGAAGCTAGAGCATGTCTGGGGTAAGAAGGAAATGGAAGAGAAGAGGACTGTGAGCAGTGCTGCCCAGACATCTCTCTCTTTCACGATGGTCAAGAAACACAAATAAAGCCCTGAAATTAAATAGAGTTGCTCTTCGGGGGCTGGACTGTCTCTTGTGTGTCATGGTCTTACTCTGTGACTGGACCGTAGGGGCCTCAGGGTCATTAGAATAATGACACACTTTTGCATAGCTTGACATTGGTCTTTCAATCAGATCAAGGAGCTTATTTGAAAATTTAAGTCAACACTTGCAGCATTCGTTCAGCTGAGTAACAGGATCAAGGGGGTATATCTGGGGCAACAGGTATAGAAAAGCCATGAGAGAAGCTGGCAGGTTCTTGAGGTGAGGCGGCACCTGTGCTTTGTCCTTAGCTCTGTAAATGCTGAACAGACCAAAAGGAGGGCAGACTGCATGAAGGCAGACTTCCCCAAGCCCAGACTCTCAGGGCGCTCTCCTCCTATTACGATGCATCAAGCAGGGGGTCATCTGAACACGTCAGAGCCTTGACTGTTGGTCTCATTTTAGGTTCTGGTTGGAATTCAGACTCATTCACAGCCTCCACGCCTCTGAGCTCTGACTGAACCTTTCCTCATGGCCTCTGTCGGCATTCTCCCAGGTTGCAGAACCTGGCCTAGAAGAGCTTTAAAGATCATGTAGTACAACTCCCTCGTTTCGGACAGTATGAAACTTGAAATCCCATAGATTTCCTCCTCTAGCGCCTGCTTTGCTAAGCTCAGATGGTCACAGAATCTGAACTTGGCTGGTGGGTCAGAGGGTCAGCATTTCCCTGGAGGCGAAAGAGAAGCATCCTTCACAGCCACAGGGTGGGAAGACCTGGAACGTGAAGTTCCTAAAGAATGTGCACAGGGCCCCCTTCCTCCTGCAGCCCTGGGAGCGGAGGGCAGCAGGCACTCAGGCAGGTAGAGACGCCACGGGCTGCCTGCCCTGCTCACTGCGGCTTGGCGTCCGGTCCAGGTGGCTTCCTGGGGGCGCGGACCCTTACTCAGCAGTCCTTAGCACGAGGGCTCAAAGGTGAGCGGCATGGCACAAGAGCAACCTCAACCCTTTGGCTTAAGTCCCTGTCCTCTATTAAACGCAAATAGCCTTGAGCAAGAGGTGCCGTCCTGGGAGAATAGAGACCTGAGTTCTAGGACCTATTCCCCTGCCAGTCCTGAGAGACTGTGGGCAGCAGCTTTTCCAGAGGGCAGCTTAGGGGGAATTGGGTGTGGAGAGAAGCTGGGAGATTGTGTGCCCTGATGGGGAGCTCTGCTATCCGGCTAGCTTGGGCTGCCCAACACAGAGAGGTCCGCACTTATACTTAGAGCCCACATGCGACACCCTGGACAACTGCATCCCGAGCCCTTGTTAGGAGGCAGCCCTGCTCCCAGAGACATAAACCATGGATCCAAAGCCTCTATCTTTTGAGAGGAAGCTGGAGAGAGGATTCTGGGATTGCTCCTCTGGCCTGCATGAGACTACGGGATAAGCTAGCCAGAAGGTAGAGGTACCCATTGCGTCCATGGAAATCCCTTGATTACCAAACTAATGCCCCCTGAAGATTTTATACCTTAAACACTGCTTGCCAGTTTTCTCCAGTGGAAGAGGAGATGGCTACAGTTATTTTTGTGGGTTTTTTGTTGCTGTTAATGTTTTTTTACTTCTGAGGGCCCACTCGTTTTGGAGTTTTGAGTTTGAGTTTTAGCCATTTCAGGCAGAGGAGTCATTTTAGCTTGCTTGAGGGAGAGCTGAATTGTGTTAGCCAGAGAATTGTGTTGTAGCTAATACAGTGACTGGTGTATGTTGGCTTTGGGTTAGCTAAGGGGTTGAAGGAAATAGACAATTGCAATGTTTCCTGGCTATCTGCCAACTTTTAAACCCATCTTTGCTTTATTTTGGAAATTCCAGCTTTATGAGTCCTCCTTTCATCAGGAAGAATGCAGAAAATCAGTTCCCAAACTCCTTTGCAATTAGAGCACAGGCATCGGAATCAGAATTACATTGGACTTACAAGTGAGAACTTTAAAGGAAAAGGCTCTGGGTGAAACCCATCTTGCTGTCAAGGAGGCCAGCAGAGGTTTCTTTCAGAAGAAGTGGGACAGAAATTACATCAGTGCAGTGGCGTGCTGGTAGCCTTTTTCCTTGGTGGGGCAGCCACCAAGCAGCAACGTCTTAACCAGGGCAGTTCTGTAGTGTGGATTCAAATGTTGTTCTATGAGATTGGTTCTTCAGGCTAATTCTGTGAGCTAGCCAATTTCATTTTCATAAATTCCTTTCTGCTTATCAGATCAGCCTCTGTGGTTTGCAGTGGAGGGTCCTGAAGGATTCAGCAACCAATTGCTAACTCCACCATCCCTTCTTATGGACACTCTGAGCCCCGACATTGCTAGCCATAGCAGCAGCAAGAGTCTCTTGTCTCAAACCTCCACCCTCCACACATGTTATTTCTGCCTGTAAGATCCAGGCTTCCCACACCTTCCTCTTGGACCTATCCCCTCACATTGCCAAGCCAACAGCCACTTTGCAGCAAATGGATTGGTGAAGAGGTGGTTTGTAAACCCCATGTGACCACATGAGTCACCCTCAGCCTGGTTTCAAAGAGTCAGTCCATCATGAGAGAAGACAAGTCCTTGCTCCTGGAGAGAGAGGCCAAGTGCTCCTCTAGGATGGCTCCCCACAAGGAAGCCACCTTGGGGGTTTCCATTTAGGTTCCAAATGCCTGGCCATCATTCCATTCACAGAGCCTTTGACATCTTCTTGCTTAGATTATTCACCACTAGTCCATGATAGAATCCAAAGAAACGCCCAGTTAGCTAATTTCTGCTTGTTTCCAACCTGAAGTATTTATAGAATGTAAACTCCACAAGGATAGGAATATGTTCAGTGACAGAATAATCCTAGTGGCTAAAACCATTCTTGGCACATAGTGGGGTTCTCTATAAATCACCGTTGAACAAATTGTGAATAAGTGGTTACATTTGTTTATTCTGCAAACTTTCTACCAGATAATGGCCTAAAATATACTCTGGTAGGATTAACAATACAACTTTGGAAATTTGGTATGTCTTCAGAGTTTCACACACACAAAATATTTATATCTGCCTATTCTAGAAACTTATAGCTATGATAGGGGATACCCAGTGTGAAACCATAGTGGAGAAGACTGGTTTACCGCCATGATATTTTTGATACCACCCACTAATTAAAATTTTTTGGCACTTGAAATATTTTTATTTGAGGCAGCCTGCTAACCCCCTAAATCTCTACTATCTGAAAAGCATCTCATCTTTAAAGACAATGAAGGGGCAACTGTGCATATTGACAACTTTGGTTTTCAGCCTCATCTTTAATGCCTAAATAAACTAAACATAAGCCTCCCAGTGATGCCACCATCCTGTACGTGGTCTCTAGGAGATTGTATAGAGTCTCACATTAGAGACATTTTTAGCTGTGGCTGACATCATGCTAAACTATTTGCATGCAACACCACATTTCTCTTTCAAGGTCTTTGAAAGATGTAAGTCACATAATAATCTTCAGTTGACAAAAGAAGAAAGTGATACATTAAATTATTTGCTAGTGGATGGTGGTACCAAGATTCCAATCTAGTCCAGCTGACACTAGAGCCTATAGCCCTAATCATTGAGTATTCTGTATCTGATCCCCTAGAGGGTTTCTGGGGCTCCTCAATGTCTGTATTTGGAAACAAATAGTCAAAGATGATTTTCACCCATAAATATCCAGTTCCCCCTCTAAGTCACAGCACCTACTTAAGGCTCAATGGGAGGCATTATGAGAACTTAGACAACCCAGCGAGAGTCACTGTTTCTAGGATATTATTCTCTAGTCTTACACTCTGATATGCCCCATCTGCACAAATGCAATTTTTAAAACCAAGTATCTCTAGAAAATGTTCTGTGCACTCATTCAGCAGAATGCAAAGACTCACCCTTCTATCTTATCTTTTTGGTCAAATATTCTGTTCTCTTGTGTCACTCCAAGTGGATCCAATTTTGCAATTTCTCTGACGGAAAAGTTCTGGATTGCCAAGTGACTTCAGTGGTAAAGTCTTGACAGCAAAACCTTTTGTTTCAATTTGCCATAAGGAAAAACTTGGTCACATTACATCAGCTGTTTCAGACTTATCTTCTGTTTGCTGCAGAAAGTTTGCTTGAATAGTTTAAACACTGGTGAAAAGTGGAGGGGGGTGAGCAGTGAGATGGAACACCGCCTAGTTTCCAATCCTTCACCTCTTATCCATCAAAGGAAGAAAGAAATTCAGAGACTATTTTAAAGATAACAGACTCTCAGTCATAGAGCTCTGTTATAGTGAGCTGTGAATAAATGATTTTTCAGATGCTTCAAACATACTACTGTTTGTGGAGAAAGATTTTCTTCCTTAAAATTTGTTTTTATCATGATAGTAATGCTTGTGTGAAAAGGCAGTTAAAGAAAGTCATCAGGAAAAAGAAAAAGAAAAAAGACATCTAGTAAAATCTAAATTACCCTCTCCATTTCATGAATCCATTCTCTAGAAATAACAGTATTAAAAATGTTCTATTTAATTTTCTACTAACATATAAGCACAGATACATATATTTTATAGTATTTGTATATATGACAAGCTTTATGTCATTGTTCTAAGGCCCAAATGTAAGATAGAATTTTTTTAGATTAAGTTAGCTGATAGAAGTCCCTATCTAAAAGTCTCTTACCTACACCTCCTTTTTTTTTTTTTTTACAAGTATGATATTTATGGACATTTCCCTTCTTTGGACAGTGCACTGAGAATCCAGAGATGAAGTGAATGTTGGCCTAAGCTATTTCTGTAACTAGAACTTGTGGAGAGATCTAATTGTGTTCTATCCTGCTACCTAAAGTCAAACCTGAAAATCCAAACCTGAGTTTATAGCCAACACTGGTGTAAATAAAATGAAACCAAAAAATTTTCAACCCAGAAAACAAACAAAAAGCCCATTAACACAATTTCCATTTCTGGGGTGCTTGGTGGCTCAGTCAGTTAAGCAACCTACTCTTGGTTTCAGCTCAGAACATGATTTCAGGGTCGTGAAATCTGGCTCTGTGCTTAGCTCAGAGTTTGCTTGCGACCTTCTATCCCTCTCTGTCTGCCCTTTCCTCTGTTCTCTCTCTCTCTTTCCCTCCCTCTAAAAAAATAAATAAATCTTAAAAAACACACACACAACAATTTACACTTCTTTGCCAGAACAGAAAGTCATTGTCAAATAAAGGATATTAATGCTTAAGTTTGGTAGACAAGCAAAGTAACCAAGAAGAAGAAACCAAGCCCAGCTGAGCCATTTGTAGAGGGGTGAACCATTCACTTCCCACCCGCACAGGGAGGTTGCTAAGTGGAATCTATCATTCAATGCCCAGCAATGGAACGGAGCCAAATGTTCCCAGGGAGGGGGCTTTCTCACTATCTTGGGCTCACCTAGGAAACCAGATCTTAATAAAGTTCCTGATTACTTTGCCATGTCCACAATTTAGCCTTTTTCCTGGAATGGGAGAACAGCTGAGAATGTCGGGCAAGTCCTCCTTGCTCATATGATTCCCCTCTTTTGGTTTCTTGTCCACTCTTTTTGAAACCTGGGACCAGTTCCAGTCCTTATTTATAAGGGTGAGACCAGCAATTTAGTTTCAGTTTGATTTATCCCAGTACCTAACCCAGGATGGAGTTCAAATAAGAATTTTATAAACACTTTCTCATGCTAACATATGTGTCTTGCAATCAAGATATCTGGACATGATATTAAACAAACATTACCCACCACAAAAACTAGTTGGATCCATTTGTGGTTCCCTTGGCCCTGGGTAGTTCCTTCTTTAAAGGTTCTGGCCTGATACCTGCGGGAAGTAGCTTTTGACCTCAATAGGCTGCTGGCACGGTGAGTTAAAGCATCCCTGAATCATTTTCTGTTTTTCTCAGACCTGTAATATGACGCTGGAAGGCCCAGCCCCTCCCTAGTGGGTAGTTCAACATTCTTCCTCTGGCACTAAACTTACTTTATGACAGTTTCTGTTGAAATTCTTTTGGTTGGCGTGGGGAGGAAGCAGATTCTCCACAAAACAATGCAGGATCAGGATGTTGATTTTCCTCATTCGCTTAGAGGTCCTGGATGTATTTGGGAGTGGGCTTTCTGAATGCCATCCTACAGGACCTTACTGCCCATGACCTCTTGGAAAAGTTTTCCACCCTCCATAATACTTCCAGCTACCCTGAACATAAGACAGAGAGGATGCAGTGGTTGATTCTCTAGCATTCTCTCACCAAAGGTTCTATACATTGTTCTTATGTTACCCACACAATCCTATCATTGCCAATAGTAGCAATAGCTAATGTTTACCAATCACTCGCTACATATACAAGGAATTTTAAGCCTTTTCCATGCATAGTCTCATTTAGTTCCCGTAACCCAGTGAGGTGACTGGTGTGTATCACTGTTACTCTGTTTTGCAGACAGGGAAACAAAGGAGCATTTGGGCAAAAAAAACTTGCTCAAGGCCATTCAGCTTATAATGGGCAGCACCACCACTAATCCTGGTCTGTCTGGCTTCAAAATCCATGCTTTTAGTCATGACCCTAAACTATCTGTCAAGTCAGAGTTGATGCTAAGGAAAAGGAGTCCCAGTTTTATAATTGGCACTAGGCATGGTGCTAGGTCAGAATCAAATGCACAGTTCTTACTCCATTCTTACGCCCCTTTCTTATGCTCATCATCTCCCAGGCAGGATGTTGATAAGCACAGGACTCCAGATGGACAAGGTGAAAGAGTAAAGGAGTAGTTTAAAGATGCAGAGCAGGAGGCAGGGAGAGAGGACAGGCAAGGGTGGGAAGGATCCTCCTGTGGGCATAAAGAGAGAGAAAGTCCTCTGAACTCTCTAGAAGGAGTCAGACAGGGCCTACCCACTGAGGGAATGAAGATTTTAGTGTTTCCAATAGGATCAGTGTTTTGACTGTGGGTTCAAGGAAGTCCAGCCACCAGCCCCAGACACCTAAGGCGATGGGAGGAGCAGAAATGGCCTGGTGGCCTCCACGGAGGGGGTAGCCAGTCCTCCTAATGTATCTCAGCCTTTGCAGTCTTAAAGAGGTGTGCTTTTTGAAAGTCGACCAGACTCCCCAGCCCTGTGTCCAACCTTAACCATCCAAAAGAAACTCACAGAAGCCTCTCCCACCCACACTACCTCAATCACATGTCAAAAGAGTGCACCAGTAAATATCCTCAGCTTGCTGCCCATAGGTGGTAAGGGCAGGGTGCCTGCCCCAGCAAGGTCTCAGGTTACCAAGACTTTCCCTCTGCACCCCCATTCAGCGGGACATTTTTCATGCCTTACAAGTTTTGGTATAAATAATTAAAACTAGGTTAGCCTTGTCAGAACTAAACACATGCAGCTGCAATATGATACAGCTTTTCGAGGGCGGGGGTAGGGAGGGGCTGTGTGTTTGTTTCTTGCTGATACATAACCCTTGCCCAGTGTATAAGTCCACATTCCAGGGGTCATGTTCCCGTATCTGTTGGCAGAAATTAAAAGCACATAACTATCAGCTTCACCCCCTTCGACCAAACAGCTACCTGGACCTTGGGGCAAGCTGGCACCGCCAACGTGCAGCTGTGGGCAGTAAACTGTGTGTCTAGGTTAATATTGGCTTATGTTTATATCTTCCCTGATAGGTGGATGGAATTTGCCTAATGATTGTGTTTCCCTGAAAAGTTAATCAATGTCTAAACAAGCCAGTCACAGACCATCACAGAGGTGTGGTGAGATTGGACTCTGAGCACTTGTTCCCAAGGGACCATGTCCCTGGGGTCAGAGCAACAGGAAAGCTGCAGTGAGCCATGCATGTGACCTGACAAGGCCCTGGGCCTCCATTGCTGCTGGGCTCTTGTACGCATTATGCAAAGCTCTAGAATCTCAACACAAGAGATGCACCTCCTGGGCATCACGTGACCGGTCTGACCAAGGTGCCTGGCTGTAGCTTTCTTTAGGCCTCTTCATCACCGTGACCAGGGGACCTTTTTGCCAGCTTCATCAGGGCCGTTCATCTCAGAGTTGTCAGCCAGAGGGGCACTTGCATCCATGCAAACATGTAGTGAGCATACATCATGTGCCACATTTGGATGATACTGAAAGGAAAAAAGTGACTGAAATCCCAGCCCTAGAGCAGCTGACAGTTGAGAGAAAGGAAACAAAAAAGGCAATTACAATTTGGTATATGACATGCTTCATGAGGGAGTCTGCCTCCCTGAACACAGCCTGGGGGATCAGGGATGCTTCCTCAAGGAGAAGAATAAAATAGCAGAACCCAGACGGCAGATGAGGGTTTGCCAGGTTGGTGGGTCCTCAAACACATCCACATCCTAATCACTAAAACCTGTGAATATTACCTCATCTGGCAAAGGGCACTTTGCAGATGTGATTAAGTTAGGTATCTTGAGATGAGAGATTATCCTGGGTTATCTAGGTGGCCCCAAATGATTTTTTTTTTAAGATTTTATTTATTTATTCATGAGAGACACAGAGAGAGAGAGAGAGAGAGAGGCAGAGACACAGGCAGAGGGAGAAGCAGGCTCCATGCAGGGAGCCCGATGTGGGACCTGATCACGGGATTCCAGGATCACGCCCTGAGTTGAAGGCAGGCACCAAACCTCTGAGCCACCCAGGCGTTCCAGTGGTCCCAAGTGTAATCACAAGTGTCTTTATAAGAGGGAGACAAAAGGAGATCTGACCTTAGCCAAGGAGAAAGCAAGCTGACCACAGAGCAGACTGGAGTGATGTGCTTTGAAGATGATAGGAGCTGAAAAAACAAAACAAAACAAAACAAACAATGAAATGGATTCTCTCTTCAGAGCCTCCAGAAGGAACCAGCCCAACCAATACCTTGACTTTAGCCCAGTGACACAGATTTTAGACGTCTGGCCTACTAAAGATTAAGAGAATAAACTTGTTTTGAGCCACTATGTTTGTGGAAATTTGTTACAGCTGCGATGGGAAACTAATACAGCAGGGGTGGGGTTTAGAGAAGCAAATGGCCCAAGCAGAGGACACAGTATGGCAAAGGATGGGTATGACAAATCTTAGGACTGTAGCTGGAGGACTGTGTTGGTGTCAGGGAGTGGAGAGAATGGTGTGGTGAGAGTTCAGATTGCAGAGGTGCTTAAGGTCAAGACTCTGACCCTATAAGTCACATCACTGAACTAGGGTTTCTTCTGAGGGTGCTGGGAGTCATTAAGAGCATTTTGAACAGGAATGAGATCAAATGGTGACAAAGGAAGATAACTCTGGGTAGCAAGGTAGAGTCCCAATTGAGGAGGGTGGTGTGGCCTAAGACCAGAAGGGAGGCTGCAGGCTACATTCAGTCCTGGGTCTGTGGCTCTAGTAGCTCCCATTGGATTTCCAAGCTCTCCTCCAAAGTTCCAAGGGACCAGATCAACTTAATTTCATTCAATTAAATACTGAATCATTCCTGTCTTGTACAGAAGTGTCCAGGTTTGTCCTTTATAGTAATTGCCTACAAATAACACTGTGTTAGGCTTGAGTTTTTGAGATATAAAATTAGGCTATGCAGGTGGATTGTTCCAAATAGATCTTATGTAACTATAATGAGGAACCTACATAACTTGTGATAGCAGCTGGGCCTGGAACTGGTGGGCTAAGATTTGAGGCCCGTGTTTCTATGTCTTTAGCAGATTATATCGGCTACTGTTGATTGATGCTGTCTGGTCTCTGGACCCTCCTAAGGTGCCATTTTGGTGTCTGCACCAAAATCCAGATTTTCTTACACTCTCCTAGATGCCTCTAGACAGAACTTGATACAAACCTAAATCCCTGCAGGAGCCAGTCAAAAGATAAACAGAGAATGGTGAACCCTGTTCTGCCTAAAAGCATTTGAATTCAGATGATTAAAAAAATACATCCCATGCAGCCCAAGGCCAACTTTGCAACCTTAATGAAACTAAGCCCCTTTCAAAATCAGCCTTCTCTCACAGCTTTATCAAGGCCCCTTTTAATTAATTAATTAATTAATTAATTTTTATTTTTCTTTAAAGATTTTATTTATTTATTCATGAGAGACACACACACAGAGAGGCAGAGACACAGGCAGAGGGAGAAGCAGGTTCCATGCAGGGAGCCCGATGTGGGACTCGATCCCGGGACCCCAGGATCACGCCCTGGGCCCAAGACGGCACTAAACCGCTGAGCCACCTGGGCTGCCCTCAGGGTCCCTTTAATAAAGGGAAACCCACTGCTGTGGCTTTTCAAAAATTTGATTTTTAGTATGGGAGGAGCTAGAGAGAGACAATCTGAGTGAAGCAGGTGCCAGAATCTTCTTGATGTATAGGCTTGAGCAATTGAGAATACCAGCCCACCTCCTCCTGGCCACCCCAGCTGCAGCAGCCAAGGTTAAGATAAAGTTTAAAGGACATTGTTAATAATAAATCCAATCACTTAGGAGAAGTCATTAGTTCAGAATATGAACTCAAGACTGGGGTGTATGACCAAGGAGAAGAGCATTTGAGAGAACCGGCTCTTCTTCCTGGGTAACGGGCAAGGCAAGCTCTCATTTCATTGAAGGATTCAGGGTAGTGAATGAGGGAAATGGACAACTGAGTAAATTAGCAAAGAACAAGAGGCCTAGAGCTGTAATTTTCTGACTTTGTTTATAGTTTTGAGATCTTCAGTCTGCATAACTATAAAATGGTACTCATTAACTTTGCCCCAAACTCGGTGCACCAAAAAGTTTACTGAAATGAGAAGTGAAATAATATCAGTAAAACCTGGCAGGGTTGGCTTATTTATTATTTGCCATGAAAGAGGCATTCCTCCAAGATCTTCACATATGAATTTATTTAAAACTCACACCAAATCTAGGAGATACTTTGGGATGATACCAATTTTAAAGGTGAGTAAGCTGAGGGATAGCGAAGACAAGTACTTTGCACAAAGTCACAGTAGCCAGAGCAGGGATTCAAACCCAAGAAGTTGAGCTACATAGTCCGGGATCTTAACTACTATTGTGTTTTACAACCTTGCTAGAAAAGAAAATCCAAATGACTGCCCAGTAACTGCCTCCAAAAAGTAGTAAAAGTAATCGAGATAGAGTTCTGTATTCCAAAAAAGGTGTAACAGTTTATATTAGACCAAGCCTAAACAGATGTCTCTCTGATGACAGTGACAAACTCTGGACAAAGCATAAAAAACAAGGAGCCACTAGAGCATGTGTGAAGCCACTAGAGAATAACCATAATTAAGCAGAAACCAGAGGGGAGTTGACACATGCAAGAAAAAAATGAGTATAGGTGAGCTTCCTTTTTAACATTTTTTAAAATGGATTTTTAGCTAGCGGTAACCCTGATAAGTCAGGTGTGCAAGGTAACTATAATTTGGAAATTAACTGGAAACCATACTGGCTTGAAGAATCAGATAACTGAATTTGGGGCTGCCAAAGCATCTATAAAGTAAGGGGGAAACCCTGGAAAGGAAAGAGCCAAAGAGAGGGAACCCCAAATTCTGTATATAAACTCTGCTCAAATCTGGCTGACCTCTTAACTACACACATATATAGGGCAAACTCCAAGCAGTTAAGCTAAGGCTAAAAGATCCAAACAAAGAATGCAGCTGCTGTCCAATGGAGGGGAGATAGAGTTTGAAGTTTGAGTTCAAACAAGTTAGGAACCTATTAAAACAACAATGACAATAAAAGAATGTAAAGAAAATAAGTTCACAATCAGTGAAAATATTTGAAATTCTAGCAAATAAATAAAAAGTATTAAAAAATAACTTGAAATTCTGGAACTGAAAAAATACAATTTTTTTTTTTAGATTTTTAATTTATTTATTTATGAGACACAGAGAGAGAGAGAGGTAGAGACACAAGCAGAGGGAGAAGCAGGCTCCTCGCAGGGAGCCCGATGTGGGACTGGATCCCAGGACCCTGGGATCATGCCCTGAGCCAAATGCAGATGTTCAATCGCTGAGCCACCTACGCGTCCCAAAAAAACACAAATTTAAACTACACTGAATAGGCTCAAGAGAAGATTGGAGATGACAGAAGAAAGTGTCAGTGAATTAAATGATATACCAACAGGAATTAAGCAATCTGAAGAACAGAGTGAACTGGGGTTAAAAAAATAAGCAGGTGATCAGAGAACTGTGGGACAGTATCAAAAGATCTATTATATGTTACTGGAGTTCTAGAAGGAGAGGAGAAAATGAGACATGAAGAAAATGTTTGAAGAAATAATTTCCAAAATTAATTCAAATTTGATGAAAGACATAATATTATAGATGCAAAAATATAAGCAAACCCCAAGTGATGGGGTTAAATAAAAGGAAAACCACATGTAGGTATGTACTCTATCTTAGCTAAAAACCAAACATAAAGAGAAAATCAGCTAGAGAAAAATGTCACGGTACAGGTAGGGACTAACAATATAAATGATAGCTGATTCATTCATGAAGGACAGAAACAGTGGAGATCAGAAGTCAGTAGGTCCTCTCTATAGGGCTGGAAGAAAAAAACCCTGTCAACCCAGAATTCCATATTCAGAAAAATACACTTGAAGAAATGAAGGTGAAATAAAGGCATTTCCATATAAATGAGAACTAAGAGAATTAGTCATCAGCAGACCCAAACTACAAGAAATGATAAAGTTCTTTCATGCTGAAGGGAAATGATACCAGATAGAAACTCAAATCATCAGTAAGGAATGCTATAAATGCTAAATATGTGGATACATGTAAGAATATGTTTTTCTCTTAATATCTTTAAAATACATACAAGTATTTAGAGCAAAATCTGTAACATTATATATCTTGTAAAGTACATAACATATGAAAATGTAATACGTATGACACCTGGAGCATACAGATGAAGGCAGTGAATAAAACTATATGGTTGCAAAATTCTTACATTTTTGTGAAGTGGTACAATATTGACTCTAAGTAAATTGTAGTAAGTTGAGGATATTTATTATTATCTGTAGAGCACTTACTAAAAAAACAAAAAACAAAAAACAAAAACTAAACCTAATGCAAATAGGGATAGCTAAAAAGTCAGTAGATAAATTAAAATGTAATTCTAAAAAAAACAAAACAAGCCTCCACCTCCAACCACAACTACCTCCAAAGAGAAAAAAGAAAAAAAAAAAAAAAAAAGATTGGATAACCTAAAAGCAACGAACACCCACATCAGTACATTAATTACATTAAATATAAATTGACCAAAATGCTCCACTTAAAATTTAAAAATTATTAGACTGGAAAGAAAAAAGGAAGAATCCAATTTTTTTTAAAAGCTTCTCTGCTTTTATTTTTCTTTTTAAGATTTTATTTATTTATTCATGAGAGACACAGAGAGAGAAAGAGAAGCAGAGACACAGGCAGAGGGAGAGGGAGAAGCAGGCTCCACGCAGGGAGCCTGATGTGGGACTCGATCCTCAGACTCCAGGATCACGCCCTGGGCTAAAGGCAGGTGCTAAACTGCTGAGCCACCCAGGTATCCTGGGAGAACCCAATTTTGTGTTGTCTATAAGCACAATGTAAGTGTAAATTCAGAGGCAGTTTATAAGAAACATGGAAAAAGGTATATTAACACTATTTATAAAATGAACTTATTCTATGAGATCATCATAACCCAGATACCAAGACCAGGGAAAGCTATTACAATAAAAGTAAAACACATACCGATATTCGCCGTGAACGTGGGTACAAAAACCCTTAATTAAATATCAGCAAGCTGAATCTCAAAAATAGAAGAACTTCATTAAACACAAGCAAAAGATGTGAACAGATACTTCACAAATATACAACCACCAACCAATAAGCATATGAAAAAGTACTCAACATCGTTAATCATCAAGGAAATGTAAATTTTTTAAAAAAGATTTTATTTATTCATATGAGATACAGAGAGAGGCAGAGACACAGGCAGAGGCAGAAGCAGGCTCCATGCAGGAGGCCAATGTGGGACTCGATCCCAAGACCCCAGGTTCATGCCCTGAGCCAAAGGCAGACACTCAACCGCTGAGCCACCCAGGTGTCCCGGAAATGTAAATTTTTAAAAAGATTTATTTATTTATTTATTTATTTATTTATTTATTTATTTATTTATTTATTTATTTATGAGAGAGAGAGAGAGATAGCATAAGTCCAGGAGGTGAGGGGGAGAGGGAGAGGGAGTAGCAGGCTCTCCACTGAACAGGAAGCTGGTTGTGGGGCTCCATCCCAGGGCCCTAGGATCATGACCTGAGCCAAAGCAGATGGTTAACTTACTGAGCCCAGGTGCCCGCATGGGAATGTAAATTAAAATCACAATGATATACCACCACATATCCACCAAAATGGCTTAAAGTAAGATGACTGAAAACACTAAATGTAAGGATGTTAAGAAGCAACTAGAACTCTCCTACAGTATTAGCAGATGTAAAATAGTTCAAATACTTTAGAAAAAAGATCTGACCAGTTTCTTATAAAATTAAACGTATGCCTGCCCTACATCTCAGCGATCTACTCCTAAGTATTTACCTGAAAGAAATGAAAATATATATATATCCATAAATGCCTTATAAAAGAATATTCATAGCAGCTTTATTTATAGTTGCTGAAAGTGAGAAACAGCCAAAATGTCCATCATCAAGAAAATGGGTGAACAAACTATGATATATTCATACAAATGGAATAATATCAATAAGATAAAAGAGTTTAGTAATAAATGCAAAAAGGATGAATCTTTAGCTTAGTGACAAAAGCATTACGCAAAAAAAGTATGTGCTGTATAATTTCATTTATATGAAGTTCTAGAGCAGGCAAAACTAAGGTTTTTAAAAAATCAGAATAACACTTGTTCTGGAAGTGGAGATAGAGATTGAGTAGGAAGAGATATTTGGAATTCTTTAGGTAATGGAAATATTGTATATCTTCATACGGGTGTGAGTTACACAGGGAGATGCATCTGTCAAAACAAGTTGATTGGTACACTTATGATTTGTGCATTTTGGTTTTTGTAAATTCTACGTGAAAAAAAGATCTACAATAATAAGCTTTAGCTGATGATATGCAATCTAAAATGTTTATTGGTGAGGAATGCTGAGGTCCATAACTCACTAGAAATGTATCAAAAATAAGATGGAGGGTTCTTTGGATGGATGGATAGATGGATAGATACATGATAAAGCAAATATTGCAAAATGTTAACAAATGTAGAATCTAGATAGAGGGTATACGACTGACCATTGTATAGTTCTTTCAACTTTTCTGGATTTTGAAATGTTTTACAGGTTGATAAAAAAAAAAAAGAGTAGAAATAAAGTAGGGGGAGAAAAGTGAAGAGAGGGTCTTGGATTCATAGACAATCAAAGGCATAGATGAGGGAATGTTGAGGTATATTGAAATGTCTGGGGGCACTGTTTCCAAATTGGATAATCATGAAAATATCATGGAGAGCCTTAAGAAATATGGATTTCTCAGCTCCTCTCCTAGAAGTCCTACTTTTGGACTGATCTGGGAATATTTTCTAAAAGCTCATCGGGTGATCCCTGATAACCACCCATCTTAGGAACCATTGGACTAAGAGGCCAAAGTTACTTTTAGCTGCAAGAAGTACCGTGAAAGATACCGTGTAAAAGCAAAATCAAGTAATAATTTCATTTTTGGCCATCTCTGTTCATCTGTTAAGCTTGTACTTTGAAAACAGTTTTATACTGAGAAATAATTAGCAGCAGGTTTCAGCTCATTGTTAGCCCACGTATAATGTCATCAGGTGTCAAATGTGGGCGCTCCTCATTTACCTACTCAAAGGAGTAGTGATGATGTCACTCTCAGCTGAAGATAAACTGGACTTCTAGGTGGTGCTGAAGATTGCAACAGATGTGAGTGGTGACAGGGGGTTCATCATGTGGGATCTTGAGCCTAGAGAGGGCTGGCTTGGTAGGGAGGTATCATCTCCCTGCCCCCATCCCCACAGCAAGCTCACTTTGACTTCTAGGTAGTTTCCCAGCCTGGAGATCCGCACCCCCCACCTCTTCTCCCTTTATCCCAATCCCTCAAAGTCATCAAGATTCCCCTCTCTACTAAGACTTCCCCAACTCCCATGGAGCAGAGTCTTATTGCATTGATAACCTGCACAATTCCTAACCTGTAGTGTTCCTTTTTTTTTTTTTTTTTTAAATCAGAGTGATTATTCTTTCACATCCCTACTTTCTGTTTCCGTACTAGATATGGAAGGTGTGGTGAACATTTGCTATTTGTTTTGGCTGTCCTGGAATTCCCCACCTCATGAATGAATGCTTACCTCCTGCTAAAAATCAGAATCTTCCAGACACTCTGTTTTTCAGCCTCCCTTGCAGTTAGGATGTGGGCATGTGGCTTAGGACTCCTGCCTCTGACTTCAGAATTGAGAGCTTCTTAATCCTAGGCCTTGCCATGGTGACAGTGGCGTCCTCATCAACTTGTTCCTATGAAGTTACCCACTGGTTCTTCTGTTCTCCAGCCTCTTGTGGTTTCTGCCCATTTTCTGAGCCTGGGTCCCCAGCTCAGCCTCCCAAGCGATACTTTTCTACATTTCTTCTTAAGCCAGGCCAGGGTTTGTTTCTGTTGCTTGCAATGAGGCAAACAGATTTGATCTTTATACGCATTTAAGATACTGAAAATTTAAGAATTTATGATTCAAGGTAAGACTCAGAATTTATTCATCCCTTCAAAAAGTTTCCTAGCTTGGGGCAGCCCAGGTGGCTCAGGGTTTAGCGCTATCTTCAGCCCAGGGCGTGATCCTGGAGACCTGGGATCAAGTCCCATGTCGGGCTCCCTACATGGAACAATGTTTCTCCCTCTGCCTGTGTCTCTGCCTCTCTCTCTCTCTCTCTCTCTCTCTCTGTGTGTGTGTGTGTGTGTGTGTGTGTGCCTCTCATGAATAAATAAATAAAATCTTTAAAAAAAGAAAAGAATTTTCCTAGCCACCTAGGTAGGTGTGCTTACTTTCGAGATATTCTGTGTGGTTCTCTTTTTCTAGAGGGCTTGTCTTAGCTCTCCATCTAGATTGTAAACCCTTGAGATAGGGCTTGTTCTGAATTATCTTGTAGCCCAGCTGAGAGGGTAGCTTGTAGTATTGCTCTGTAAATACTTACTGATTGATTAAGACACTCATGAAGGTAATTGCCTTCTTCAAGCATGAACAATCCTTATGAGATGGTAATTCCCACTCACTCCCATGTGCGTGTATGTGCAGCCTCTAGCTGCAAGAGTTCATTCCTTTTTGGTTATCTCTTAGTTCACTGGGCTCACGTAAGCCTCCTCCAATTTCCTTTTGGTCTTTGGCTTAAAATTGTTTACTCATAAAAGGTTTAAGTATTCTCTCGGCCATATTCTGATCTCTCCCACCATGGCTGGTGGGCCCAACCCTGCATATCTCAAGGGCTCTATGACCTTTAAGCTGAGAAACCCAGGAGGCACACCAGAGATTGTCAACATGGCTTTTATCCCAGAGAACAAAAACCAAAACTGCACACAGAAGTTCTGTCTGGCCAAGCCATTGCCAAGGCACTCAAGGCCAATTTCAGTCACTGACCAGCATTAGCTCTTTCTTAGAAAGGGCACTGGCATTCACATCTCCTTTCCTGAGTCATACCAGGAGTCTCTACCCAGCTGAGAATCTGAGGCTCTATGGATTTTGAACATGAACAAAACAGCTTCTTCCTGTAGAAATATCCTGAGGAGCAGGAAGGTTGGTGTTAACTAAAGCTCTTCTCCTTTCCAGTCTTTTTGCAGATATGACCTGGATCTGTGACCTCATTGATCAACCTACTGTCAGAGATAAAAGCGAGTACTTACTATGTGCCAGGAGGTGGCCCAAAGAAAGAAAGAAGTGAAGCCCTGCCCTTAAGGGCACTAGTTCAGTTCAAGAAATATTTATAGGGCAGCCCTGGTGGCCCAGCGGTTTAGCATTGCCTTCAGCCTGGGGTGTGATCCTAGAGACCCGGGATCGAGTCCCACGTCAGGCTCCCTGCATGGAGCCTGCTTCTCCCTTTGCCTGTGTCTCTGTCTCTGTCTCTGTGTGTGTGTGTGTGTCTGTTATGAATAAATAAATAAAATCTTTTAAAAAAAAGAAGTATTTATAAACTGCCCACTTAGGCAAATGGTATAGGACAGTGTGCCAAAACCAGGGGTTCACTGTGGCTTAGAGTTATGATGTGGGTCCACCAAGTCTCTGCTACCGAGGCAGGAGGACCAGGATCTTCAGGGCATGCCACAAGGCCCTTAGGGTGGAAGGGCCGAGGTGAGAACATCCTGTCCCAGACAGCCGACCATGGTTAAGCCACCGACAGAGCCCGATAGAGATGCAGATTCCTGGGCCCTACCTTCAGAGGTTCTGGTTCACTAGGTCTTGGGGAAGGAGACCAGGGATCTGCATTTTGATTAGTGCCACTGGTGGTTCTGATGCAGGTGTTCCAAGGACCAAACATGGAGAGGCATCTGGGGTAAAAATCCCACCCAAACCTCCTACAGCTGCACCATATCCACAAAACAAAGGAAGTGATCACTCGTTTTTAACCACAGCCATGAGAGAGTAGCCACGCCTGGTATTTGTACATTCTCCCCAACTGCAAAAACAAAGTGTGCCTCCCACTCCTTTGTGGCTTAAAGCTTCTATTAACGAACAGGGGAGAGCAGTTTCTTGCCTCACAATTCCAATAGTTTCATCCTACAGGAAATCTAGAGTTTGGCCCAAGTAGAGGATTCTGCTTAAGGCCCGCTCATATGGGCCTGATAATAGCTACCCTGACCTGAGAATCCTATAGGATATAGAGCTCAAGAAATCTACTGCGGGCTCATCAGAGGAGGCTCCACAGGGGGAGCTGGATCACCCATGGGGACAAGATGAGCCCCGATGGAAAGGGACAGATCAGGACTTCTGGGCTGGGAAAGCAACAGGAAGGAAGGTTGTGAGGTGGGGGATGACCCTACTTACCTGGTGAGGGCTCCAGCCTCAGGCAGCACATGGGAGCCCTTGGCTCTTGGGTGGAGGATGTGGACAGGAATGGGGTTCCTGAGCTAGAAGAACTAACCCACTGCAGACTGCAGGGGCCAAGGAGGAGGAGGATGGCACCTAGAAGTACCCAAAGCCTCAGGTCTCAGCCTGTAGAAAGCCGTCAAGCACGGGCTCCTCTGAGCATCAGCCTGGGGAAAGGGCAGCAGCAGGAGCTTCTCACCGGGAACTGGGCCAGAGATTTAGGCAGGGAACTGGCAAGGTAAATGGGGTGGACCCTGGAATGGGCGGCTTACCAAAGTCACCACCAAGGAGTACCAGCCAGATATTAATTCCTGAGACAGAGGAAGGGTGTCAGGACTAGCTGAGGTCAGTCGGCGGATTAATGGTAGAAGGCAGGCCCTGGCTGGGATGCACTCACAGAACAATTAAGAAGAGGAAAGGAAATCTGGGCGATAAAAAATTGGGGATTCTCTCACCATCAGTTGGACAAATACCTATGGGCCACTACATATGCCACATTGGAACCTCCCTCCCCACTTGGCCCCTCTTCTATCTCCAAGCCAGAAGTTCACATTATTCCACAGGGCACCCAGTAAATGTCTAAATTGACCTGGCTTCTTTTGTTCCTTGATAGATGAGAGGAACCAGCCTCAGCTGGGGTGGGGGTGGAGGCTCCAGGATCCTTGTGTCAAGGTCTGTAACCCCAAGCCTGGTCCTCTTTTCCATTAATAATATATTAAGGCCGACGCATCTGAATGGGATCCTAAGAATTTATCTGAAGATCAATATCACAAAACTGATATTGAGCGTGAAGCTCTGCAATGTATCTGTGCTCAGGGGAGATATTTGCTAATGTTTGGTTTTTATTTCCCTTGGAGCTGGTATACATCAGTGAGGCCTGGGGATAATGAATAACAGCATGGACAATAAATTTTAAAACAAACAAAAACTCAAAGAATGCTAATGCAGACCAGTGCTGGGATATGGCATGTGTTGCTAAGTGTGTGGTGATTAGACCTTAGTGAGCAGATTGTATTATCTGGTCCTTAGAAGCAATAGGTAGTTGCCTCTTGATTGTATTAGTTCCTGAGTAAATTCTCAACAAGTCATGTTACAAGTGTGATAAATGGGGTGAAAGCAGGAAGGCAAAGGAAGGAGGACCTGTGAGGAGAAGATGGATGGGGTCTGTGGTAGGGGCCACAGACTTCCCACTAAAACCCATCTCCCCTTCTTGCTGGGTGAGAACTAGGCTATATTATCCAGCTTCTCTTGCAGGTAAGAGTGGTCAAGGACTGGCCAACTGACTTCTAGCCAATGGAATGGGAGGAACTTTTGGGACAGCAGCATGGTTCCTTATGGTCTTGTTCTCCTTCCACTGGGTGAAAGCCCTTGGGGATCATGGGCCACAGCTGAAAGGAGCCTGGGTCCCTGAATCACCCTGCAGCATAGAGCCACCTGCTGATCTGGAACATCCACCCTGGAATGTTACATGATCTGGATACAGACTTCTAATGTATTTGAGTCCATGCACTTTGGGGTCTAATTGATTCAGTGGTTTAACCTGTCCTAAGTAAAGCAGGGCCAATTCAGCATATCCACCACAAGAATTCTGGGATGGGAAGGAAGGCCACAGAAACTTTGTTTTTGTGAGAGCTCACTCCTAGGGCTTCTGGGGAAAAGATGTAGAGGACACTGGACCTGATGGTCAAGGTCTGGGACACAGAAACAGGACCTTTGGACGAAGCATGGAGTGTGGTGGGGGCTGACCCTTCCCTGGGGTGGGAGGAGAGTCTCAAGGCTCTTCCTGGGCCACACCTAGGTAAACAGGAGGAAAGACTTTAAGAATGACAATCATTCAAAATGCTCTCTGGAAATTAGGGCCCATTTCTTCAGTAGAAGGAACCAGAAGTTAGTCAAACCAACCAAACAAACCCGACACCACAGGCTTCCTCTGAGGCACTTGGTACGAACACAAACCTGAGGAGGAGCTGTCAGCTTACAGGTGAGTGTAGTACTGGTTGCCCAAGGCACCAGGGGCTCCTCTGTAATTTGGTCCTGGAAAGGTACCACTGGTGTGTGAATGCAGAGACCCTCAGTGGGATCAAGAGCAGCCAGCCTCAATGAGGTCAAGGGACAGTGTGTAAAAGATCCTGACAGTAGTAGCAAGAGGCTGATCCAGGACCTCAGGAGAAAGAGCTGAGACTGAGATTCCGGTATTGGAACTTCAAGGACGTGCCCTTGAGGTTGAACTCAAGCCCTTGATGATCCCCTCCCAGAATCTACCACCCCTGGAAGAAAACAGGACATTTAAATATGTGTTAAGTCACTATGTTAATGACATTCCAGCGATGCTCTTGGGTACACACTTGTGAAGATTGACTCAGTGCGAAAGACATTTTCAAACCGGAGGGAAAAAAACAAGATACTTTTCTCCAAAACATTCATTCAATAAATATTTACTTAGGTGTTACAAAGAGAAATAAGGCCTGCCTCCTGCCTGTTGAGCTAATAAAATATGTGTGTGATTTTCCAAAGCAGAGGTATGTATGTCAAGAAGAGGAAGGCGCAATTCAATAAGAAAAAAGGCATTCAGGGAGAGAAAGAAATGAGATATTTAAGAATCTGATAATGTGTGTACAATGTGTTTGATTATATTCCAGAATTATTCCACATTTTACTTTTAAATTCTGTCGACATTCTAAACTATTTAGCTTGACATGAATTACATCTTTGTGTAAAATTCAGCAGGAACTGAATTTTAACTAGTTGTAAAAAGCCATACAATTACCTCCCTGCCCTGGAGAATGTGTGAACCGGTCCTTTTGCATTGCATTTCAGCCTGGTGGGTTTGAGAGCAGATATGTCCTGTGGGACATATCCCCGAGTGGGAAAGGACGGACATGCTAGGGGAGAGGCAGGGACAAGAGGTGAGGCTGGCTAGACTATTAGATCTTTGCACTCTCAAGGTCTCTTGCTCTTCTTGGGAGAGCCACAAATTCCCAGAATAACTTAAGCAGTCACATTAAAACACAAACATCCAAAGTAAAACTAAGTTTAAAGTATTCTTTACCAAACTAAACATACTCTTACCATACAATATAGCAATTGCACTCCTTGAAAACTTAACTTCGTACGAAAACCTGCACATGGATGTTTATAGCAGCTGGATTCATAATTGCCGAAACCTGGAAGCAGCCAAGATGTCACAGGTAAATGGACACACTGCAATACGTCCGAACAGCAGAACAGTATTCAGCAATACTAAGAAATGAGCTACGTAGCCGTGAAAAGACTTGAGAGGAACCGCAAATGAATATTACTAAGTGAAAGAAGCCAATCGGGAAAGGCTACAGTGTGTAATTCTGACTTCGATGTTCTAGAAAAGGTAGAAACAATGGAGACAGTTCACAGTGGTTGCTGGGGGGTTGGGGCAGGAGGTGAGCAGTGGGGCACTGTAGAGGAGGGAGGGATGAAGGGGCACAGCACAGAGGAGGGAGGCAGGGAGTCTAGTCTGTGAGATACTGTTTTGATGGATGCATTTCTTTCCACAATTGTCAGAACCTAGAGAATGTAAACCAAGAGTGAACCTCAGTGTACACTAGGGACTGTGGTTAATAATAATAATAATAAGTAGTAATTGGTTCGTCACAGATATCACACTAATGCAGGGTGTTAGTATCAGGGAGAGTATATAGGAACTCTGTACTTCCTGCTAATCTGCCCTGCGTACTCTGATGTCTCCCCCACCACCTGAATCAAACAGCTGAGTAGCTCATCTAGAGCTGCTAGCACAGCTTCAGAAGTCATCTAGAGGGGCATCTGGGTGGCTCAGTCAGTTAAGCGTCTGCCTTTGGCTCAGGTCATGATCCCAGGATCCTGGGATGGAGCCCTACACTGGGCTCTCTGCTCAGTAAAGAGCCTGCTTCTCCCTCTCCTTCTCACCTCCTCCCTGCTCGTGCTCTCTCTCTATCTCTCTCACCTGCTCTCTATCTTAAATAAATAAATACATAAATACATAAATACATAAATACATAAATACATAAATAAATAAATAAATAAATAAATAAATAAATAAATACAATCTTAAAAAGAAAAGAAAAGAAGTCATCTGGACTAGTCTGTCTGTGCTGATGGAAGTTATCACAGGCTGTTGTTGACTGCTGGGAAAGCCAGGTGGGTTGCATCCTGGAGTGTGGCGAATTCAGCTGCCCATGCAAGGGCCATAGGTTTCTCAGCCCCAAGACTCTTCCGCCTCTGCTGGCCAGAGAGGAGTAAGAAGCAGTAGGGCTGAGAAGGGAGGTGGGTCGGTGCAGTGGAAGTTCATAGGCACTGGAGGCAGCAGCTCTGGGCTGGGGTGCCAGGTCTCCCTGAACTCCTCTGGAAGGGTAATTATAGTACATACCTTATGAGGCTCTGGAGGGAACAAATGAGACGTTCGTTATTATAAGACAATGACTGCAATACCTCGTATGTTGAAAAGCTTAATAAATGTTATATTTATGAAAATAAAATTCATTTTATTAATATAATAAGTTATAATTAAAAGTATAATAATAATTGTTACTATAACTCCTTTCTCATGGGTTTTTGGCAAAGATTAGCTCAAAGGAGAGAACATGTATAAGTACCTGCTCAAGACAGAAGTGTAGTTTACAGACAAGAAATGATAGCTTTGTGATTACAGTGTTATATTGTTTGTAGTCATGACATAGCAAAGGATAGATACACACAGATATAGATGCTCGAAAAACCCATGGAGAACTCACAAAGGTTGCAGTTCAAAAAAAAAAAAAAAAGGAAAGAAAGAAAGAAAAATTCTGCTGATAAAACAGTTACCAGAAAAATCCCATTTAGGGTGGCATTGTTATCTGGCTTTGATGGGCAGCCATTACGTAGGTGACATTTTGAGAGTCAGTGCTCTGAGGTGCAGTCACCTCCCTCCCTGGTCGGCTTCCACACTCCTCCAGCAGGGGCATCTTTTATGAGATGACAAGAGAGGACTTCATAGATACGAAACCCATTACATAGTGGGACTGATGGGTCTGCAGGAAAGTGATGGCCACTTTTAATCCTCACAACGGGACCCAGAAAGCCATCAAAGCCCAGGCAGGGGATCACAGGCCCCCAGGGTGACCAGCTGTCCTGGCCCTTAGCAGACATGGCTCCAGTGGGGCTTCCCCTGGAGGCAAAGATGACCTCCAGACTCTAGTCAGCTGGGCCCAATGTCCTTGATATTTCTGGCTCTGTATTGTTGGGGCACAGGAAGCAGAACTGGGGATGCCTGAGTTCTAACTCCTGCTGCTGTGGAGGGCTGCCTACACACTCCAAATGTCCTGAGAACTCTTTTTTAAAAGCTTGTCCAAAGCATGAAGAAAAGTGACTCTGGCCTCTGACACAGATCCTGTGTAATGCTACGTGCACAATAAACATCTCTGGAGTTTTTCTTTCAGATAGTGCAAGAGACTCCAGTGTGTGCTATGTTAGCCACATGCTGGCTTGGCTGTACTATAAATATATGCTCCGTGACTGGACCACTAGCCATTTGGCTCTTTTGTTGCTGTGATAAAGATTTGCAAAGAGTGTTCATGGGGAAAAGAGCCCCTACCATGGGCAACATAGGGATGCACCATGATTCACATTAGGCGGATAAGATCAAGGTCCTGTCCCATCCCCAGCACTACTGTGACCTCCTTTTCTTTTCTTTTTTCTTTTCTGTTTTTTTCTTTTCTTTTCTTTTTTCTTTTCTTTTCTTTTCTTTTCTTTCTTTCTCTTTTCTTTTCTTTCTTTCTTTCTTTCTTTTCTTTTCTTTTTTCTCTTCTTTTCTTTTTTTTCTCCTTTTCTTTTTTCTTTTCTTTTTTCTTTTCTTCTTTCTTCTTTCTTTCTTTCCTTTTTTTTTTTTTAAAGATCTTATTTATTTGAGAGAGAGAAGGAAGGCACAAGTACTGGAAGGAGCAGAGGGGAAGGGAAAGAGAGAAATCTCAAGCAGACTCCACACTCAGCATGGGGCTTGATCTCACGACCCTAAGATCGTGACCTGAGCCGGAATCAAGGGTTGGATGCTTAACTGACTGAGTCACCCGGGCCCCCCCACTCTTGTGACTTGGTGAACAATGAGAGGCAGGAGGGTCTTAGTCAACCTGGGACAGGGCAAAGACCAGGTCTGTCTAGAGCCACCACTCCTCTGAATGTCCCTCCACTGGGAACTGTGTGACATGAGCTAAACATAAAAATAGTGAAAGCAGAGGCTAATGTTTAGAGTGTTTGCAGTGTGCCGGGGGGCCAGAACAACCAGTGGAGCTAATATTTAGCAGGTCTAACCTGGTACTGGCTGGGATTCACTTTGTGCATTAGGGCTGAGGCTAGTTATTGTATGTTTTCACCATCAGCCATGGGCTCTAGCACTGGTCTCCATTTTACAGATTAGGAAATTGAAGTTGAGAGAGGTAGCAGCCTCGCCTGAGATCAGACAGCTTGTCTGTGCAGAGTCTGGACACAAAGCCAGGTTGTCTGACTCCAGACCTTGGCGCGTGGCCTGCGCATCCGCGGCATCCTGGACTCACTCTTGGAGGATGGCCAGTGAGCACTACTCTGGCACAGGAGACAGGAGGGGAGAGAGGAACAGCCGTGCCCGAGAGTGAACGCCGGGCTGAGTGTGCTGTCCTCCTGCAGGGACAAGCCCCTTGCACCCCTACGGGCTGGGTAAGTCCCTGGAGTGTGGTCACTGCCCTCCACAAGGCTCCTAGGAGCCGGCGGGGCTTCAGTGGCACCAGCTCTTCAGTGAGAAAAAAACGTTAGGCTGAAGGGGGGAACCAAGAGAAATGAAGCAACAGAAATGCCAGTTGCAAGGTGTGTCCCCTTGAAAAGAAAGTCAAGTCGTTGAATCATCTTCCCAGGTCGTGAAGCTGGGGCTTGGTGGACACATTCCCCCACGCCTCTCCATATTTCATGCAGAGTGCAAAGTAAAAGCACCGGCCAGACTTGACTCCGTCTCAGCCCAGGATGTTTGTCATCACTATTGTCTACTGCCCCACTTTGAGGAATTTCAAGCATGGAGAGGGCATGATTTGGTCTGTGGCTTTTGTATACATTTACTTTATACAGATATATTTCCTCAGCACCTGCTTTGAACCAGGAACACCCATTCATCATTCTTTCAGCTGATTTATTAAGGACCAAGCCAGCTGGGCACTTGGTGGTGAAGCTCCGCAGTGGTTTCCAGCTCAGGGATCTTGCATCTCTGGGCGGGGCGGGAGGAAGGAGGAGTGGGGGAGGTGGTGGCAAAACTGGTTCACGTTGTTGAGAGTTTCCTGTGAGCCAGGAGATTACATCATTTAATCCTCTCAGTAGACCATCAGGTAGATAAAGGTTTTCATTCTCTCCATTTTACAAATGGGCAAGTTAAGTAAGATTTGGCAAAGTCAGGCAATTTGCCCAGAGTGTCATGGCCAGTACACTGTGGAGCTGGGTTTTGAACTCAGATAATCGAGTCCACAGCCTGGGCTTTTATTAGCTGCCTTATATTCCTCTCCTTTCACATGTATTATTGCCCCAAACCTGCAGGGAGTCACTCTCAGTCTCACGTAACTGGTAAGGAAACCAAAGCTCGGAGGGAAAAGCAACTTGCCCAAGGTCTCTCCGGCTAGAGCAGAGATCTGAGTCCAGGTACTCTGGTGCCATGTCCAGGGCGTGCTTGTTACTCCACAGGGTGTCTCGGGCCATGAGCTAAGACACGGAAAGTCCTGCTACAGCCTGGTATTGGTGTAACACAGGTTGTGTGGCTGAAGAATGTTCTGCTAATGTGTTTAGGGCTGCATCCAAACATCTCTTGAAGTACTCTAGGAAGCTGCGTAGGTGGGAGAGGGTGGCCGAGGAATGCAGGTAGGGGTGGGTGTCCAGGGGAGCCCCCCACCAAAGAAGGTAACTCTGGAGGCTTGGATGCTCTTCTCTTGTACTTCGTCTTCCAGCGCCGTGCCCTATGATTTTCATCACCTTTGGGTGAGAAGAAAGAGGCTGCTGATTCACAGTGAAAGGAAATGGCATAGGCTCTGAAACTTCCTGTTTGTCTGGTATCTGCAAAGATATCTGTGTTATGCAAATATCCTCACTCCTGAAAAATGCAGGCATGTGTATACACACACACACACACACATCGCACGCATCCTCTGCCTGGCCCTGTGCACTGGGCCTCCTCTGTACCTAGTACATTGAAAAATGATTCCACTAACATGGCAGCCAAGGTACTGGGGGAACCTGCTGCAGGAATTTATGATCATTAAAATGCAGTGTTTGCATTCGATTTGAATTGCTTAGCAGATGTCGCTTCCAGGTAAACCCTTGCTCTGGCTCCTGGCCCAGGGCTGGTTTGGTTTCCACCTAGCAGATCCCTTATGAGGGAAGCAGATGTGTGAGAGGGCTGCATCCGGCCTCGGGCTTCTGTCCAGCCCGGGTGCTCCATTTCCTTGTGGCTGTTTTCCCTCAAGGCGCTCTTAGAATGTGCCACATCCCATCCTCAAGCCCCCAGGAGGTTGAGATAATGACAGAGGTTGAATATTTCCTGTTGGTTCACTGTGACCTATTCGTAGATCTTTCTTTCATGATTAGTTGGGGTTTGAGCCCAAGCCTGTGGCTTGCTGAGCTGGTCTGTGCTCCCAGAGAGTGATAACCTCTAGCAAGGGCCAGAGACCCAGCCTGTACCACCAGCTGCTGGCTTCCTGCACACTGAGGAACTTCTTAAAAAGCTGAACGTAAGCTTCGATTTTAATAGGTGAAAGTGAAATGACATGTGACTTCCAGAAAATTCTCATAGATTCAAAAGAATTGCACTTTGTCATGAGTTGAATAGCATTCTTCAAACAGCTGAATGCTTTTCTCATATTCAGAGTTGCCTGACTTAGGGGAAATGGACATAAACTGTTGCAAGAGAGAAATCTGGTTAGCCATAAATTAATATAATTTTTTGTTTTTTTTTTTTTACTCTTTACTTTCTTCCTGCCTACACCCAAAAGCCCTCATCTGGGCAGTAATAGGGTAGCTGTTCCTTCCAGTCTAGAAAGGGATAAGCCTGAGGGTCCAGCAGGAAAGTCCATCACCTGGCCTAGAACTGAGCACACAAGTGCCCCAGAGGTGGGAGTGGGCACACCTTCTGCTCTTTGTGGCACCAGCATCACCCGGGCTCCCCAAGGACTGGCTGCCTCAGCAGGGGTCAGGACCCAACTTCGCAGGGCCATCGGCCTTGCCGGTGTCACTGTCCTAGCAGCAGTGCTTGGACCCTCTGCAAGCTGCTTCAGGACTACAGAGGTCCACAGTGGGGGCAGGGCAAGAGAGGGAAATGCTTGACTTCCTCCACACCTGTTCTTCTTCCCACCTGCCCCATCTCAAGCAGCGTAGGCCAGCACCCTGGGACTCGGGGGGCACAACTCAAAGTCTTATCCCATCCACCTCCAAAATGGCCCTTGACTGCCCACTTTCCTGCAGGGCCCCATCCAGCGGATTTCTCTGCCTCGGCCACTGCAGGGGCCGCCTACCTTGTCTGCCTCTCCACTGCCACACTTAGTTCTAAGCCATTCTGCCCCAAAAAGCCCAAGGACTGGTGATAAAACAGAAATCAAATCACCATCTCACGTGCTTTTCAGCTTCCCGGTCAGCAGGGCGCGAGGAACCCTCCTGGACTGCCCCATTCTTATGCTGACTCATTCATTCACTCACTCTTTCATTCAATGCACCTTCACCATAGCCTGGTCACATACTGTTTATGGACATGGGGGACAGCGACAAAACAGACAAAACCCCCGAACTCATGGAACAAATTGTTAGTGGAGGGGAGGGGAGGCAGTCAGTAAACCAATATATAAGACGGTAGTGGCAAAACTGTGGAGAAAACAGAGTAAGGCCACGAAGTAGGGAGAGCAGGGGATGGGGTAGGCATCGGGGAAGGCGTCTTTGAGAAGGTGACATTTGAACAAAAACCTGGAGGAAGCGAGGGGGTGAGTCATGGGGATTGTAGGGGAAAACTTGTTCCTGCAGAAACAATAGCAGCTGTGCCCTGGCGTGGGAACATCCCCAGCTGCTCGGGGTGTTTTTAAGGAATACCCTATCTCCTATTGGTCATTATCATGTTTTCTCCTATAACACAGTGTTTGCACAATTTGTAGTTTATGTCTATTAAATTCTTGTGTGTTTTCCGCAATGAGTTGTCAGCTGTCTATGGTAACAATGGTCTCTCACTGACACCTGAGTCATTTGTGTCTAGCACGGGGCCTGGGGTCTCCAAGGTGCTCAGCAAATGTGTGTTAAATGATGTGATGAAGTGAGCAGCTGGCACGCCGCCAGGTTTGCATGTGAGGGGTCCCTGTGGGGCTTCTGAGAAATGACTGGGGCCACACTGAAGGGAGCAAAATTCTACTTTGATGGTAGTTCTGTATGTAGTGAGCTGGGTAGGGTGGGGCCTGGGCATCAGTGTGAACCTACTGTGTGTACAGGCTGCTGAACTTTGGGGGTCCTGGCCATTGGACTAGTTTACAGAATAAAAGCAAAGGCACACCTCCATCTTATTAGCTCTGGTAACTTGTTTTAAGTAGTCCTCCTCCCCTCCTCCCACTGTTCATCTCTCTAGGGATGGGATCAAACCTAACACAGCAGACTGACTTCTCACAGATGTCATTCTCCTTCCAACAGCTCTCCCACCTGGGGCTGTGGGGACAGTTCTGGCTTGTATACTGAGATCACTCTTGCTCTCCCAGCCAGTGGTATGGAAATCTTGAGAGGCAAATTCTACCTTTAATAAGAATTTCTTGCAGACACTGGGGACACACAGATTCTTTTTTCACTATGACTGGTCAGCTCTGGTGGCTGGAATGTTAACTACTGATAAAGAGGAGAAGATAAAATCTTGCTACCCTCTCGGGCCCAGAATTTCCCCATTCCTGAGCCCAGTCTTCCTTGTCTGAGAGAGAGAGACTGCCAGTAGCTTACTCTGTACCCAATTTCCCCTTCTGCCTTACCAAAAAGTACCTAATTTGGGGAGGGGCAGCAACACAGCCAGCTAACAGTCTGTATTTCCCAATGTTCTTGAAACTAGAGATAGCCAATGAGGTATAAATGCAAGGAGCTAGATGAGGCTTCCTAAAAGTTTCTTAAAGGGAGCTGGGAAATGTGCTCTCAACTCTCCCCTCCCTGTCCCTGGAACACTAATATGATTGCTGATGCTCTAGCAACCATATTGGACCATGAGACAACCTTGAAAAAGAAAGCCACATTCTAAAACATTGACTCTCTGTCTTTAATGACAAGAAAGGAGAAAGCAGCTCCTGACATGTGGGAACTAGCCTGACACTTTCAGCTAAGCCTTACTCTTGTCTGAAGCTGGCCTAGATGTTTTCTTGTTGGACATAAATGATCAGTCAAGGTCTCTCTGCAACTATGAAGTGGAGTCAAAATGGACTATCTCATAATTTTATTTAAGGACAGACATAAACAACCACAAAATATGTCTTCCTTGCCTTGCTAATAGGTGTGATGGCTGCTTCTTTGCCAACTACACATTTAGCTTGGATCTGGTCTACCCTCCTTATGGGTAAGATTTACTAAGATACTTGGCCATAGAATTGTCCTTTCCTGAAAAAACCCAATACTGGGCCTGAAAAAATGCCTACTTTTTTGGGTCCTCCCTGAATTTGCCCAACCAAAGCCCAAGTCTTGCAAGTTCCTACTGAGGTGGTCCACCACTGACCAAAGTGTGCTATCTCCCTCACCGCAGTGAGGATAAGCCCAGCTTGTTCAACTACAGGTATTTATATCACTTGGAGCTTGATTATAAGGCAGGCTGTGGTTTGGCAGGTCTGGAGTAGGCCCTTTCCTGTATTTCTTTTTTTTTTTTTTTCCTTTCCTGTATTTCTAACAAGTCCTCACACTCTGAATAGCAAGGCAGTCAAGGATGATGGATTCAAATGTCAGAAGTGCTTGAGTTTGACCACAGGGCCCCCATATGAATCTTGGACTGTTTTCTAGAGAAAATATGACTGGTTTTCAACTAATTCACTACTATTTGGTTCTTTATTATCAGCAACCCAACCCAACCCATTGTCCTCATCCTTAGACAGAAATGTGGTTTCAGCTGTAGGAGCCATTGGTGAGGCCTTGTGGTGGCTAAGGTATGTGAAGGCCTCAATGACACTTGGGCAATTATTGATCAAACTTGCTACCTTTGAGGTAAAATTATAAGCAGTAAGAGTAACCAAGTCATTCCACTCAGTGGATTGGTTGAAAATACTCCAATAGTTTTATTTTTTATTTTATTTTATTTTTAAAAGATTTTACTTATTTATTCATGAGAGAGAGAGAGAGAGAGGCAGAGACACAGGCAGAGGGAGAAGCAGACTCCATGCTGGGAGCCCGACGCGGGACTCGATCCTGGGACTCCAGGATCGCACCCTGGGCCAAAGGCAGGTGCCAAACTGCTAAGCCACCAATAGTTTTATGCTGGCTCCATGTGAGGCTCTTGGGCTGGAGGACCAGAGATCTGGGAGGTTCTGAAGTGTCCTTTCAGCTTAGGTGGTCTACACCTCACCCACCTCCTTCCCCAGCTCCATTTCTCACCATTCCACATCCCACATCTGGGCTTTCACTGCTCCTTTGGCTATGGATGCCCTTCCCACATTCCTTCACTGGCTAACTGCAAAGTTCTACTTGGCTCAGCTTCCCTATCCCGTAAGGCCAGCTGAGTGCCCCTTCTCTGTGCTCCCAGGGAACACTGCCTTCCTCTGCCCTGCATTTTATCAGCTTATGAGCATTTATTTATTTTGTGTTCACTCTTCATTATCCATCAGCTCCTAGAGGAGAGGACCATGCTTCATTTATTTTTGTATCCCCTGACAAAGCCCCCAACACTCACTAAATATGAAACTGACCTGAGGGTTCTAATGCCCCACAGCCTACCCCTTCATCTCTAAGCAACTGGAGGAAGATTATAAGAGATCAGTGAAAGAAACCCTCACATAACCCTCCCTTTTTAGGTTATGTGACATTGGGGGTTTCCAGGGGCTTTAGGTGTGAAGCTGTAGGTCAGGTCCTACCCCACTCGGATACTTGGCCCCCAAGAAAAAGGTAAGCTTCTGAAAAGCCACAGAGGCATGAGTTAGTGTTTAGTAAGTGACTATTAAGTTGAATGTTAGGGCTCACCTCTATTTGGGTTTCTCAAACTTGAATGGGCCTACGAGTCATCTGAATAGCAAGTGCACTTTAGCTCCCAAGTGAGTCCTGTATATGGAGATCTGCAGCATTGGTATCATCTGGCAACTGCTCAGAAATGCAAATTCTTGGAGTCCACCCCAGAGCTACTGAAGCAGACTGTCTAGGGGTGCGACCCAGGTGTCAGTGTCAAACTCTGGGTGATGATAGCCAGATTCCCAGAAAGAGTTACAGCAATAGCTCCCACCTGAACAAGTGGGTTCAACTTGTTCTAGATGAGTTCCTTACTTTTCAGTCTCACAACTGGACCTTTGAAGAGAGAAGCTGTTGAAAACAGAGGTGGCGAAAAGCCACAGAAAGAGAAATGCTACTGATGATGCCAGCTGCTGCTGCTGGCGGTGTGCATTTTATGTGCACCGTGGCTACAATTCTGTGTATGTGGATTGGGGAAACATTTGTAAGGAAATAAGCTAAAGTCCTCATGGCAGCTGGATTATGAATAATTTCCCTCTTTTCTCTAATTAAAACAATAAGTCCTTGTATAATAGAAAGATACATGTATTCAGTTTTAAAAATACATTCTCATGTATTCTCACGTAGGAGACAAAAGGAGATATGGGTCGGGCGGTGGGATGGTTCCCACAGCAGTCCTGTGGCACCTGAGAAGCAGCAGAGCTTAAGCACTTCTCAGTGTGGGGCGGGGGGTAGGAGGTGGCATGGGCAGGCGTGTGAGGTGGCAATGCCATTAGGGTATTTGTTGGAACAATTTTAGTGCAAGAGAGAAAACCACAAAATGGACTGAGTGAAAATAAAGGTGGGGGGTGGGGAGAGAGAGAGAGTGGAAGGAGGAAGAGAAGGAGGAGGACGAACGGAGGAAAGAAATTTTGCCTGATTTGAAAGACCAGGTGGAGCCGGATGCTCCGAGGAGGTTGCGGTCAGGAGTCTGTCCACCCGTAGGCTTTCCCTCTCTCTGACCTGGACGCCAGTCTGCCTGCCCAAGGCTCTGGCCGGCTCAGCCTGTGCCCACCCCTGCAGCCTGGGTCTGTGGAAGCACGTGAACAGACAGGAGAGAAGAGCTGCTGCCCTAAAGGAAAACTCAAGTGCAGCCGTCAGAAGAAGTAGATGCTGGGAAGGAAGAACCTTATCATATTTGCTCCTATTGATCCAGTTATCAGTGCTTTTAAACTTACTTCCAGGTCTGCCCTGGGCGTTTTTCAGACTTGCACAAAGGGTCTGGATAAGACCTAGGGTGGCTGCAGCCTTCCAAAGAGGAAAGTTGCCACTGGGGCTGTGGGGGGCAGGGAGATTCTTACCCACCAAGGTTAGCACTGGGCACCCTGTTCTTGGGAGGAAGCGGGAATTTCCACGCGGTAAGTTCCCTTCCCTGTACAATGAATTACTATCTTGATGAGAAACCCGTGGGCAGCTGGTTGAGAAGAGAGAGGCATTCTCTGAATGAGAGGGAATTTACCACCTTCTTTTATGGTGGCAGTGCTTCTGGTGTCACAGCAGGGTATGGATTGATTCATCTGCAAATATATACATCTGTGTAGACACTATACTGCTAGCCTCTGCAAAATACATACCCAGAGACATTTCTGCAGCTCAGAATACGTCACCTCTGTCACAACCACTCTCTCTCCACCACCCCCACACCCTGTGGGCCCAGGCATGTGGGCCTGGGGTTCCCCGGTTGGAGGCCAGATGAGAGTCTCTGTGTGTAGAGATTGGGGAGTGGGGGTGGGGAAGTGGGGGCCAGTAAGCTGGCTGGCAGTGGCCCAAGTTCCTTCCAGGGCCCATTGGGCCTCTCTCTCCTGGGATGTCTCTTCCACCACTGAGTTTCTAACCTGAACAACCAAGGTCATTCATATCTCATCCCTCCTGCCCTGGGGTGCTCAGACTTGGCTCTCTTGGAGCCCCCCCCCCCACCCTCCCAGGGCTCAGAGGCATGGCTATTGTCCTCAGAGCTCCATCCTCCCAATGAGGGGACAGAAAAAACAGAGCCCACTGCTGAGGATTCTGATTCGGAGCCACACAGTTCCATCTGCTTCCTCCTTCTCCTAGAATTGTCCCCCTCCATCATCATTGGCTCCCAGGGTCCCCTTGAGAGGACTCCAGCTGCCACAGCGCCCCATGACAGAGGTCTGACTCCTTCCCACCCAAGGGAAACAGAGGCTCTTCCTCAGCTCTGGAGTTCCCCATCCTGCCTGGGCTCCCGTGGGCTGAGGACAGAGGTGTGGAGAGTGGCCATCTTTCCTACAAGCACAGAGGAGTTCTGCTTGATGAACAGAGCTGACTCCTGGGCCATCTCTATAAAAACCCTGCCCTGACCTCCACAGGTCCTCTAACCTTCAGTGAGGCCCATGGAAACTGAATTATGGGTAAAAGTGATGTTTAAAATGACATGAGAAAAGGCCCAGTGGAAACTCTTAACAGTGAACAAAATTTTCAACAGTTCCTAAACAAAATAAACTCTTGTAATATTTTGCTCTCTGTTGGATCATTTCCATCAACCTACAAATGTGCTGCTATTTTCCCATCTTTTAAAAAAGAAAGTGTTTTTCTGTGATAAATGATTCAACAAAGTATCCTTATCCTTATCCTTCAAATAAAGGAGAAGGAGAAATCTCCCCTAGAGGCAAATTCCAAATAACACATGTAGATACTACCCTGATCCAGGAGGTAGAATATACAAAGGGGAAAACAGTAATTTTATAGGGAAGATGCCTGGCAGACACCATGTTAACCAAGTGATGAGGGTTAACATCACCAGTGATAAGACTTGTTGCTGTCACGTGTCTCTGATATGACCTAATGAGAAGGGCACTTCATCTCTGGGGCATTCTTCCCTCAAACCCTTTACCTCAGTCGAATCATAAGAAAATCTCAGATAAACTCAAACTGATGGACATTCCACAAAATACCTGACCAGTACTCTTCAAAACTCTCAAGGTCACGAAAACCAAGGAAAGACAGAAAGGGTCACAGACTGGAGAGACTAAGCCTGATCCAATGGGGTCTCTAGTGTGGTCTCCTGGGCCAGAGAAAGGTCATTAGTGTGAAAACTGGTGAGATGCGGGTAGCAGGGCTACTCGTACTGTACCAATGTCAGTCTCTTCTGACAGATATACTATGGCTTCGTAAGAAGGTAACAGTGGGTAAAGGGGGGAAAGGGTGTAACAGAGTGATCTGTTCTGTCTCTGCAACTTGTTTATGAACTGAAAGCTATTCCAAAATCAAGTCTATTCCAAAAACAAAGGCAAAAACAAAAACAAATTTCATCTACAATTTAAAGACTGATGATACCAAATGCCGATAGATTCCTGAAGCAACTGGAACTCACACATTGCTGATGAGATGTAAAATTATACAGTCATTCTAGAAAACATTTTTGTTGTTTTTGATAAAGTTAAACATACAGTACTGTATGACCCAGCAATATCTACCCAAATTTATGCCTGCACAAAGACCTGTGTACAAATGTTCTTGGCATCTTGAATCATAATGGCCCCAAACTAGAAACAACTTAAATGTCTAACAAGTGAATGGGTAATCAATTGTGGTATATCTGTACCACAGGATACCACTCAATGATACAAAGGAAGAAACTACTGATACGTGCTGAACAAAAGAAGCCAGGCATAGGAGTACATCCTGTATGATTCAAGTTATATGAAATTCCAGAAAAGGTGAAACAAAGCTCAGCAACAAAAAGCAGAACAGTGGTTGCCTGGGGCTGGGGATTGGAAGGAGGAGATGGGAGAGATTGACTATAAAGGGGCACAAGGGAATTTCTGGGGTGTGGAAGTGTTGCATATCTTGATTGTTGTGGTGGTTACAGGGGTGTATACATTTGTGAAAACACATTGAACTGTATACTTCAGATGTAAATTTAAAGTATACCTCAATAAGGTTGATTTTTAAAAAAGCTTTCACTTGTTCTCACTTACCCTGCCAGCTGTTTTGTAAGGCTCCTAAGTTGTGTGCAGTTCTGCCCCACAGATTCTGTCTTAAGTCCACACCAGTTTTGTGCCATCACACATGGAACTCCTCTCACCAGGACTGCAGTGACCTCCGTGCTGCTAGATCCAATGATTGATTCTTATTTCTCACCCCTGGCCTGACCTGTCGGGACATCCCATACAGTTCACCATTTCCTTCTTGAAGCTCTTTTTTTCCTTTGGTTTCCAGGACACAATAGTCTCTTGGTTTTCCTTCCATCTCTGATTACTCTTAGTATCCTTCACTGGTTCGCCTGACTTTCCCAACCATCTACTGTTGGGAGTTCCTCAGGGTGCTCTTCCCACACTTAGATGATTCAATTTCATCAAATCTCAGGGCCTTAAATTACATGCATATGCTGAGAACTCCCAAATCTGTTTCTCAAGCCCAGGACTCTCTCCTAAATTCTAGCTTTATAATTCCAACTGCCTACTTGACATTTCTATTTGGATGTTGAACAGATATCTCACACTAAACATGTTCAAAACCAAACTCCTGATCGTCCATAAACCTGCCCATCTGCAGTCTTTTGTAACTCCCAGATGGCCCTGACAGATTACCATTTATGCAAATCAAAACCCTAGGAGTCACCCTGGACTATTCTTTTTCTCACATTCTGCTGGCTCTACCTTGAAAATATAACCGTAAGGCGCATATTCTTTGTCATTTTCACTACTGCTACCTTGGTCCAACTGCTCTCATCTTGGACTAAACTCCTAAATGGTCTTCCTATTTCCACTCTTGCCCTCCTACACTCTATCCTCAACACAGCAACCAGAGTGACCCTGTTAAAATGAAAATAAGCTCATGTCATTCAAAATTCTATAGTGGGGGGATCCCTGGGTGGCGCAGAGGTTGAGCGCCTGCCTTTGGCCCAGGGCGCGATCCTGGAGACCCGGGATCGAATCCCACGTCGGGCTCCCAGTGCATGGAGCCTGCTTCTCCCTCTGCCTGTGTCTCTGCCTCTCTCTCTCTCTCTCTGTGTGACTATCATAAAAAAATAAAAAATAAAAAAAAATTCTATAGTGGTTCTCTCTCAGAATAAAAGCCCTATGTGGTCTAGCCCCCCACAACCTTACCTCTGTGATTTCATCTCCTAATATACCACTCTTTCTTACTCATTCTTCTCGAGACATACTGTTTTTTTTGTTTTGTTTTGTTTTGTTTTGTTTTTGCTATTTCACAAACATGGCAGTTGTATGCCTGTTCACCTAATCACCTGTTCACCTGATCATCTATTCTGCTTTTGCTCTAGCTGTCCTGTCAGGATGCTCTACTGGCCAACTTCTTCATCTCCTTCAACTCTTAGCATATAGACTTGCTCAAATCTCACCCCTTCAGAGAATTACTCTTTTTAATACTACCACCTGACCCACTTCAACACTTACTTCTTTACCTTGCTCTATTTTTCCTTTGTTCCCATAGCACTTACTTTCTAATGGACTCTTGCATTGCTATGATTTCTAACAGATGTGAGCCTCTGGTTTGCTGGGCTGCAGCTGTTTTCCTTGGAGCCACTGCCCACTTGCCAGGATCATCTCTCACGGGGAGCCTTCCCAGGACAGATGACAGTTGCCTGTTACTCTATGATCCAGCACAGTAGCCACTAGGCCCACGTGGCTACTGAGTGCTTGAAACATGGCCAGTCCAAAATGAGCTATGTTGGAAGGGTAAAGTTTCAAGGCCTTAGTACCAAAAAGAATAAATAATATCTCGTTAATAATTTTTAATATTGACTCCATGTTACAAAATGTATATATTGGGTTAAATAAAATATACTAAAAAAATTAAGTTCACTTGTTTCTTTCTGTCTTTTAAAACTGTGGCTACTAGATGACTTAAAATTACTCATTTGGCTTGGATTATATTTCTACCGGGCCACTATGAGGTAAAACTACTCATGTCTAGAAATCAATGAGGTAAAACTACTCACGTCTAGAAATCAAATCCCAGGAGCTTGAAATCCACATTTCCTAAATGTGAATCGATGTTTTTTTTGTTTGTTTTTAATTTCAAGTACTATTGAGATACAGTCAAATTCCACTAAGACAAAAGCCCCTTCAGGATTTGATTGTGTTAATGGGGACTGTTAAAGAAGATTTGGCTTTCTTTTTATTCTTCTATCATCTGGTGATGTTGTGCCTGATGGGCTGAATGTGTCCGAGGAGGTTCGGGAGCTCGTGGGCAAGACCGGCTTCTCGTCAGACCAGATCGAGCAACTCCACTGGAGGTTTAAACAGCTGAGTGGAGACCAGCCCACCATTCGGACCCCAAAACCTGAGTCCACTCTGACCACAAAGCACGGAGCTCAGAGTCTTCTTGGAGAAATGCTTGAAGAGAAAACAATCATCTAACACACTGATGGAGTCCCTATGCTGTGCAGACTTGTCTCCAGGCCTCAAGAGCTTCTGTTCTAGCCGGGAAGCCCCCTCCCTAAGTAAACCCATGAATAGATATGAATTTTAGATCATGAGGGAAATACAGTAATTGCTTCTGGCAAAAAAAAAAAAAAAAAAGTCTCCTCCCAAGGTCCCTCTGACACTGTATTTGCACTTGTTCCAGGAACTGGGCTCTCCTCCCAAGAGCCTGAACCTGCACCCTGGCAGGTCACTGAGGCACTGATCGGTTCCTGCCCTGCCTGGGGATGGCACCCCGATGGCCCAGCTCAGATCCGCAGGTGGACAGCTGGTGGGGCTGGGGGTAATAAGACAGATTGTGTGGGAGGCACCCCGGCTAAGGGCCAAAGGGAAAGGGATTCCTCTGCTCAGGACTAAACACAAGGGGCTATTGTCTCTAGAAACCAATTTTGGGATGGAAATCAGAGGCTGTGGGTGAGTTTCAGGAAAAACCAGCTCCCACAGTTTGGGAACACCATGGAGTTCTTAGAGGCTGGGTCCAAAGAGAAGGGTGCCCCAAAGCTGGGGGTTGCAGGAACAGGGAAGACAGAATGAGGGGATCAGTGACCTAGGGACCTGGTACCAGGAAGACACAATGATGGAAGGAAGGGCTGGATTGGGAAAACTCTCTGATCTCCCCAAATTCTATAATCTTGCCATACTGCTTTTATATTATTGGGGTGGGGGAGGCAGGAGGATGCAACTTCTCTTGAAAACTTGCCCCCAGTTCTAAGCTCTCTGTATCTGGTCTTTCCTGGCAGTGCTTATTCCTTCCTGACTGAGGGCTGAGGATCTGGACTAGGAAATATACTCGTAAATTTCTTATGAAAAGCAAAATAGGATTTCATCCTCTGTTTTCTCCCCTCTTTTTCACTATGCCAACTGTAGGAAAAAGAAAAGAATATGCAAAGTGAAAAAGATTGAAGAAAGATTGCAAGACTAGTAGAAATGAAAACAACAAAACAAAATGTTATTTTTATTTGCTTTCAGAACTCAGAAATGCAGGTCAACCATTTAGGACAAGGATGTAGACACAACTGTGCCAGACGCTCCAGGGATGAACTGGGGAGGAGGCAATTTAGGATGAGAACTAGGGAAAATCTGTCCCTAGCCAACTTGCCACCAGGGTATAGAGAGTCTCCTGGGCAGACAGAGGGATGGCTCTCAGTCCTGCCAAAAGCCCGAGAGAAGCAGGGCCACTGGTGGCAGGGGGTGGGAATAAAGGACTTGGCCTCTCGAGGGCACTTCTTCCCTCCCAAAGCCATTGTCTGCCTGCAAATGTGCTTTCATCAGATGCAAACTGTATTTATGGCTTCTTGGAATTTTCCGAATGAAGTAACTTTTCTCCCCAGACCATTTTTCTTCACAACTGAAATCGGATCCCCACAGTTCATGGAGACAAAACAGCATGACATCACCCGATGGGGAGTTGTCATCTCAGACATGGTCACAGCCTTTTGTTCAAGATCAAATAGATGTGATTTGCCTCGTGGAGGTCGCATCCTGCCCCCTCAGAGGGGATGGTCCTCTGGGCTCAGCTGGAGGAACTGGGAGGGTGGCAGGTGTGCCAGGCAGGATGGACAGGAGAGGGCTGGTGGCGAGGTCTCTCCGCTTCTTCTCTAACTGCAGAACTTCAGAGATGCCGCTCTGGGGCATCACTGGCACAGAGGACATGGGCACAGGGGTATGGCTGTCTGGGTCCCTCCTTTCTTAGCCTCCAGTGCTCAGGCGATAACAGCCAGGTACAGAGAGCGCTGACCTGGAGGTTAGTCCGGCTACCATCTTGCAAAGCTTCCAGGCCTCAGTTTCCTGCTCTGTAGAAGTGAGGACGGCTAAAAAAAAAAAAAAAAATCCCAATTCTGCGACCCTACAGAGATGCACCGGGACCAAGTAGGAGAATAAATGTTGGGAACTGGCAAGCACAGGCCCTGCTTCACCAGTTCTTGCCCTTAGATCTCTCAACATTCAGAGGGAAGGGTTCTGTAGCTCTTCAAACATCCTGGGCTTCCTGCAGGGAAGGTTCAGGGAGACAGGCAGACTGTAGTCAATCTCCTCTTGAGCTAATAATTAAAGTATTATTTAAAGAAACCTCAAAGAAGAGAGGAAGCCATCCAGCCACCAGGGAATCCAATCAGCCAATGCCTGAGGGCCTGACCAATTATAGGAGAACAGAAGTCCTTTCTGCAAGTAAATGCTTCCTAAAGTGTAGCATTGTGGACTGGCACAGTTCTAGGTAGTGGTTGGCCTAAAGGAAAGCAATCATAAATATACTAATAATTGAGAGTTACCAGACCCTGCATCCAGCATTTTATATACTCTATCTCATCTGAGCCTCTGGTTAGTGTTACTGTTTTCATCTAGTGGATGGTGAAGCTGAGGCCACGGAAGAAGAGTAGATGACCTGCCCAAGGCCACTCCACTAGAGTGGCAGGCTTGGGATCCAAAGCCAGGTCTTATTCCAAGACCCATGTGCTTACCCACTAAGCTGCTCTGTCTCCCAATCACAAATAGAGGGTGTCTGTGGAAAGGTGTGTCTTGTTTATTTTGTATTCATGTAAACCTGGCAAATAATGAGGTAGAGAGACGAAGTTGAGTGTTTGTGTGTGCTTGGAATGCTGGAGGTGGGGCATCCTATCTCATTCCTTCATATCTATTCTTGCAACTCAGGTGCCCCAGAGGCAACAGTCTGTTAACAACTAAAATAAAAATTAAATTATCAAGAAACATCATACATCTATACATACTTTAAAAGGCTGACATGTGAAATGAGTTGACCGCCTATATTTATTCCACAGCTGGAAATATTATTTGAACAGTTGTAAGCCAGTGAACCAAAGTTAGGCCACAGTCTGAGTAATTGGGGCTCTATTAACAACTACAAAGAATCTCAATCAGCAGGAGAAAAGGGGAATTTCAATTCCAGTTAAGTCTGGAATTGAAATTTTTTTTTTTCTAGTAAGATTTCTGATTAAATAGAAGTTGTATTCTGAGGAGGGTCAGAATACATGCTTAGTCTGTCCAAAGAGAATCGTAATTTTGCAGGATGGGAGCTCCAGGCCCATTCTATTTATAGCACTCTTTGAATGAGGATCAAAAGAACAAGAACTCCTTGCTTTTCAAACCTCTCTCTCTTCCAAATGCAGCCCAAGACTAGGGCAGGGCAGGCCTTGGAAAGGTGTGAGGTTTGTCAAAGAGGAAATAAGATAGGGTAGAGCTCCTTTGTGTTGGGGCCAGGGACTGCCAATTTCCAGAACCGGAATTCCAGTATTGCAGAAGGTTTAATTGAAGATCTAGTGATTCCCAGTTCATGTGACCAACACATACTTTTTGAAGTTCATAAGAATTATAGTGGGTTTCTAAGCTCAGCCATTAAAACATTTTTGTAATTAGGCAAGATGATGTCACCACATCTCTGGGGATCTGACACTGCCAACATAATCGCAGATACAAAAATCATGAGAGAAAATATCATGCTTCTCAAACAGAAAAAAGAACTCTATAAAGAAAATATAAGCTTCCATAATTCTCATTTACTCTGTTATCTTCAAAGGTAGTTCCATGAGAAGAATCCCTTTTAAAAGAATATAGTCAGTGTGGCTACCCACATCCAGCTCTTTTTTCATGCAACTCAATGGAAATCATCCCCTTCAGTCTTACACGGTGTTGTGCATTTGGCATTCTACAACTTCACAGTTGGTCTAAAAGGTACACTTCCCTTCTCAATGTAAACTTGAGATTGGACAGTCTAGCAGTCATGAGCCTGAGCATTTTCCTCTTCCCTGTCACTGGGGAGATCTCTGGGATTTCTCTTTGTGGCTGAGAAGTTCCTTTATTGAAAAGGGGCAGCCAGAACAATTGAGATGATGCCTGGAAGGTTCTATGAGCTCTTATAAGGCTGCCGGTATGAAAAATCATGGACAGGAGTTTTAATTAACAAAGCAGTTATTAAAGCTTCCTCAGTGAATCCGAAATTGTGTGATAATGTGTAGATCATTCACACATAAAAAGCAAGAGTTCAGTCAATAAACTATACAATTTATTCTGCCAAGAGAGAAGAACTTATATTGAGTCCCTATATTGAGTATCAAGTACTTTCGGATGTGGGGACTCACTTAATGGGAGAAGCACTGTGTTCTAATGGCCACACACAAAATTGCCAGAATTAGACAGACTCTTGGTTTGGTCTACTCAATGACTTCAGGAAACATACTAAATTTTTTAAAGCCTTGTTTTCTTTATAGGAATAACAACACCATCAACCTTTATAGGGCCAGCCACACATACACACAGCACCCAAATACATTATTTTTTTTTTCATTGTTAAGTCTGTGGGGTAGGTTTGTTGTTTTACAGATGACGACAGAGGCTTAGAAAGCTTACATTATTTGATCAAGGTCAGTCCACACTAAGTACAGCTGAGATCTATCACCTCCCAAGTCTGCATGTTTTTTAGTATAACCACTGCCTCCTCTATCATCATGATCCAGAACTGGAATAGAAGGTAAAATAATAGATGAATGTGAATAGTTCAATAAGGTGAAATATAGAACTGACATTTGATTAAATAGATCTCCCTTTCCCCAAGTCAGGGGCTCTACTAAAATATAGAAGAATCCAAGCCTAAGTGTTTACTACACGGTAAAAATGTGGGGATCCCTACATTTTATTTTCTCTTAAACTTGAGTCACAGGCTAAAAGAACAGCCTGTACTAATGGAATTGTACTAACTAGGACTATCCAGAGTAAGTTATAGCTTTTTGCCAGCTTTCTGTGCCAGTGACCTAGAAACTATTCCAAAACCTATTTTTGTTTCTTAGGGGCTGAAATTTCAGTGAAACAGCCCAGCCAACTCTGACCCAGACTCTTCAAATTTAGAAATTAGTCCCCAAAGAAAGGGAATATTAATTTTTATTGTGACAGAGAATAACCTTCTCTTAGCCCAATTATAGGAAAAAATAACTAACTCTGCAATGCCACACTTCTAAATACTTGCATTTATACCATGAAGATACAAGAGAAGTAGGCTTTCTTTAGTTATTCTTTAATCTCCAAAAAGGTTTTTTGGCTTATGGACACATACAAAATACATTAAGTATTTTGTAGAGCTAACATTGTATGCCATACAATTTAAAAAACACATAAAATAATACTGTAAAAAAGAGAAATTTGTTGAAATACATTTGTTCGTAAAATAATATATGCACACATTAACTTGTGAGGATTCCTAAAAACAAAAAATTATCTACTTAGTATTTTTTTTCTTCTCAAGAGTAGATTAACTACTGTACATCTCAAGTTGGAAGTACCCTAAGTCAGAGCTTATTATTAAATTATGATTCTTAGACTAATTTAAACGTGAAAAAATAACCCAGATTAAAAACAAAACAAAACCTTTAAGGAAAAAAAAAAGGGGGGCAAGAAGACTCTACTGACCATCCCTAAGTGAGTGATTCCTAAGCAGATAAAATGACGGCTTTATTCTGATTGTGGGTTATTCTATCTTCCCTCATTTCTCACCGCTTTTTAAAAAATACTACCAAAGATGTGGGAAAGGACACATGGGAACATGTACCAAAGGGCTCACTTGACACGCACAAGACACGTCTGACATGTGACAGAAGTAAGCAGTAAAAGGCCGTGTAGGTGCCGTCAGGCGGGCATTTTATAAGTTGGGGCTCATGTTCATAGTCCTGCTGCCATCAACTCCCTACCTTGAATTAAAAGTATACAGCGGGCAGCCCCAGTGGCGCAGCGGGTTAGTGCCGCCTGCAGCCCGGGGTGTGATCCTGGAGACCCGGGATCGAGTCCCACTTCAGGCTCCCTGCATGGAGCCTGCTTCTCCCTCTGCCTGTGTCTCTGCCTCTCTCTCTCTCTCTCTCTCTCCCTGTGTCTCTCATGAATAAATAAAATCTTTAAAAAAAAAAAAAGTATGCAGCAGACAATGGGATTGAAGAAACAGTTATTCTAATAAGAAAAAGTGCTGTGGCTGACCAGTGAAAATTTGGCAACAACTGTGCCTCTGATGGAAATTCTGAGGCCTTCTGCTTTGCTTCCCCACAGCATTTCCACGGTGTAAGGTGCTTTTACAGAGAACGTGCATTATCTGATGTGGATTTTTTTTTTTTTGAGAAGTGAAAAATTTCTCAAAGTGTTTATCATGAGAAGATAATAGGTTTACGGTGATTCTCCCATAAACAGACTGGGGTTACAGAAAAATACATTCTTGGGTTAGAACATGATCAACTTACTGATTAGATCAGTATTTTGGTTAACTATAAAAGTATACAAAACACAATGGCAAGAAAGTTTATATTTATGTACCTAACACCAGATCCTTGTATTTTTGAATAACATTTCTGATAGCCTATGGGGAGGCTGGAGATGTGAAAAAAGGGAAGGTTGGTTAAGAGTAATAATATAATATCTGGATCCACGTAACTGTGCCAACATCATCCTTTTTTTTTTTTTTTAAGATTTTATTTTTATTTATTCACGAGAATACACAGAGAGGAGAGAGAGGCAGAGACACAGGCAGAGGGAGAGCAGGGAGCCCGACGTGGGACCCGATCCCGAGTCTCCAGGATCACGCCCCGAGCTGAAGGCAACGCTAAACCGCTGAGCCACCCGGGCTGCCCAACAGCATCCTTTCTCTCTTGTGGGATCCTCTTGGTCTTTTCCCCCCTTCCTAGATGACTCCTAATGTCCCTTCATCTCTCAAACTCTGTGATTATAGTGACTTGTTATAATGTTCATTTTTCAGGCTTCATTCCCACATGATTCATCAGAATGCTAGAAGAGAACCAGGACATTCGATTTCCACAGTTTGGAATAATACCTGCTTATTCAGCAGAACTTAAATCCTTTTTTGGAACAGAGAGACATATGAATAAAGTAAACTGACAACTGCAGCTATACCAGAAACCATAACTGCATTTTGTGTGTGTGTTTTAAGATTTTATTCATTTATTCATGAGAGACAGAGAGAGAGAGACAGGCAGAGGGACACAGGCAGAGGGAGAAGCAGGCTCCATGCTAAAAGCTGGATGTGTGACTTGATCCCGGGTCTCCAGGATCACACCCTGGGCTGAAGGCAGGCGCCAAACCCCTGAGCCACCCAGGGATCCCCTAGAACTGTATTTTGAATAGGAGGCAACAACCTATTGTTTCTGTTTGCAAAAGGTCAGTGCATTTTCTGTTGTTTCCAGAAACAAATTTGTTGTAGTCCTATCATTCATACTAATAAAAATAACTATCTATCATCCCCTATCAGGATCCAAAAATAAATTAAGGGGGCTTACATAATATGGAATTGCATAAATAAAAAGTGAACATTGAGAACAGGAAAATGAAACTAAAGAGCACACAAAATAAACCTGAAAGGCGGTCCTAGTAAATCACCATAAGATCCTGCATTATACCTGCTTCTAAGGCGAACCCAAGTGCGGCATCAGACCTTCCAGTGACCAATGTGAATGAGGGTGTCTACCTGACAATTACATAATCCATAGAGAAAATAAGATGAAAGCAAAAGCTCAGAAATGCAGTCACTTGCAGTTGGAAGAAGCAAAATCTTCTGTTCAGGGGTCTTCATAGAGAACTGTGCCAATAGTAACTTTAGTAACTTTCCTTACACAGATGCAGTGGGTGGGTACACAGGGCTGGTCCTCAAGATGATTCTTACTCGAAAATGATGGCATCCCAGCTAAGCAGAGGGAAGCATTGTAGCGTGATGTTTAGGAGAGACTCCAGTCCTATACTGCCGGAGTACAAATCCCAGCTCTGCTGTGTGACCTTGGGCAGGTTACTCTGACCTAGCTCAAATACCTACTTCTTTAACTGTGAGGTGGGGATGACAACAGCAATTTGCAAAGATCAAGCAAGTTAATAAGCATTGTATAATGTTAGCAATTATTAATGAAGAGCTTAGTAAAAGTAATTGGGGTGTGCACTGTCATAACACAATTCAGTATGTAGCTCTACACTGCTCTGACTCGATCCCATAGATTTTAGAACAGTGCTGTCTTTAGCACAGTGTTTAGCAAAAATCTGTGCTATTCAATACAATATCTTCTTGTGGCTACTAGAAACGTGGCTAGTTTTGCTTTAAAATGTAAAATAGAGTTGGGTTTTAGGCTCAGATAACTGTGCTAATAAAGAATTTCTAATTTAATTTAAATAACCAGGGGATCCCTGGGTGGCTCAGTAGTTTAGTCCTGCCTTTGGCCTAGGGTGTGATACTGGAGACCCAGGAACAAGTCCCACATCGGGCTCCCTGCATGGATCCTGCTTCTCCCTCTACCCGTGTCTCTGCCTCTCTCTCTCTCTGTCTCTCGTTAATAAATAAATAAAATCTTTAAAAAAATTTAAATAACCACAATAAGTGGTTACTGCACTGGACAGCATAGATACAGAAATTCCAGAAAGTTTGAATAGTACTGATCTATAAACATTTTCTAAGCAATATTCTGTAAATACCATCATAAGTTTTTTTTGTTTTTTTTTTTAAGATTTTATTTATTTTTTCACGAGAGAGAGAGGCAGAGACACAGGCAGAGGGAGAAACAGGCTCTATGCAAGGAGCCCAATGTGGGATTCGATCCCGGGACTCCAGGATCATGCCCTGGGCCAAAGGCAGGCACTAAACCCATGAGCCACTCAGGGATCCCCCCATTGTAAGTTTTTGATGAGTATTTGGCAACAAGAACTCTGGATTGTATTCCTTGACATCTAACTGGAGTGTGACCACCTCTATTGCCCGGTAAATACAGCCCCTATGCCTTGGGCTGTGGACTTGTCTGTTTTTGATGTGCAAAGTCCAAGGTGACTGAATAGAATACCAGCCTATCTGTGCTGTGAGGGAAGGCAAGGAGGTATTTGTGGCAAGGCCAAGATCACCCCTAGAAAACTGCTTTGAAGCTACTTCAGAGTGCAAAGGAATGGCTTGACCCAAAGTTCTACTTTGCTCAGCACAGTTGGAATTGTTTGGACCTGAAAAATTTTAAAGGGTATTTTAACCAGATGCTGGCCTCTTCCCCCCACCCCCAGTGTTCTATTAACTTTGAGAAATGCTATTTCTTGGTGTATCCCCTAAAATAAATGATTTGGAAAAGGTATACCAAGACAACTAAATAAGAGAAGCTGTAGTATGAATGTTAAGTCCCAGATAAAAGTAACAATTGCTAAAATCAAAAAAATGATTTCATGTAAGTCATGTAACGTAAAGGCAAAATAAAGGGAAAGTAATTGATAATAAAACTGTATTTCAATATATAAATGCTTAGGAATAGACATACAAGAAGAAGCAATAAAGTCATCAGTACCATAATATACAGAGAATTATATTGGTGACTCAATTATCACCAGTAACTGCTGTTGTTAACATGATTTTTTGAAACAGGTACAGTTCTTTGTCAAGTTTTAACAAAATAAAGTAGAATCCTCCCTCACCAATCTCATGGTTGTATTCTTAGAAAATACAGTGTATGTTAAAATGCTACTAAAAAATGAAAAATGGAGTTGGGTTTAAGGCTCAGGTAACGAAGTTTTGTGTTTTTTTTTGTTTTTTTTTTTAATGTTCAACAGAACATTTAAGAATCGTGACATATGGAGCAATTCTTTGTTGTGCTAAAACTTCGTATGTGCTGGAGGACATAAAACTTCTATGGTCCCTGCCCACTAATTGCCAGCAGTACCTCCAATCATTTCTAAACCATTGCTCCAAGCCAATCAGTGAATTCAGTCACTCCCACCCCCACCAACAACTGGTTCATCAATCTAGGCTTCACTGTCCAGGCATGGCCTCGGTTGGCACGAGAATAGGTAACATGATATAATGTCAGCCAATGAAATGTAGAGGAAGGTTGCTGGGGGCCTGGCAGGAAGTTTCCTAAGAGAAAAACACAGGAAAGAGTTTCTTTTTCTCTTCATGGTTACAAATGGATGTGAGGCCTGGAAATGCTAAACTCATCTCAGAACCAGCTGGAGGATGAGGTCAACAAGCAGAAGGGCAGAGCCAGAAGCACAGGAGAACTGAGGTAAATCTGGATTGTCACTCTTGGGGTCTACTCTACCTCTAGACTTCCAGTTATATAAATCAGTAATTTCCTATGGTTTAAACCATTTTCAATTTGGATTTGGTTTCCAGCAGCTGAAAGCACTTTAATACATACATGAACAACTTCATAAGACAAAGAATAAGGGCTGGTTGGGAAAAAAAAAAAAAAAAGCTGAACCAAAACAACAGTAACAGGTGAATATTGTTCCTGGACTTCTATATCAAGTATATACCAGTTATGCTTTTTTTTTTTTTTAACCTGTGGTAAACGAGCCTGCATGCTCTTATGTGAAGGAGCTACAGCATTCGTGACTGGTTCTCCTGTCAGTGGCAGGCATACTGTGGAAGAATGACCAACATGGTTCACACACACAGCCTGTTAGAAATGTGAAAGGTAAAAAGCTGTTTCATGGGAAAAGAAAAAATATAGCTACAGGTGAAAAAGTAATGCTGTCACCATGTGTATTAAAGAGTTCTATACAACACAGGAGGCACTGTGGACAGACAGGATAGTAACATGGGTTAAGCTCCTGCTTTCGTGAAGCTTGTAATCAGAGACAAAAAAAAAAAAGTATGGTAACTGATGAGGAAATAAGAGGCAGAGCAGTGGACTGTCAAGGTTAACCAGGGAAGGTCTTCTGAACATGCCCCAGTTAGACCTTTAATTTTAAAGGTTGGTAATACTGAGAGGATGTGGGAAATGGTGCATAACACGAGGAGGAAAAGTTACATATTTAGGAACGTGGGTGGAAAATTTAGTAACGTATAGCTATGATGGCAGCAGGCAGGGTTCTAGATGACTCCACTGTCAAGGGCATGACAGACAGTGGGGCAGATGAAAAAAAGAAACTTGTATTTGGGGATACAGCTTCAGCTTGGAATCCCTGTTCCATTCTGTCTTCTCTGTCGACTTTGGACCAGTTAACAACCCCCCATGTGTCAGTTTTCTCACTTTAGAAAATGGGATAATATAGCTTGGCTTGGGGTACCTACTTATGGCATGAGATGAGACATGTCACGTAAAATATGCAATAGGTACCTGATCATGGTAGTTATTATCACTCTTGAATCCACAAGCAATTCACCCAATTTAGTTTCAGAGCACTTACAAGGCAAACATATGTGAGATTCTATATACCTGTTATATCAGGTTTGAAAAAAACTTTTTTTAAACAGGCAATTGCAACCTATTAAAAAGAGCCCTAAACTGAAAGAGAATAATGACACACTAAGAAAATGGGTTGTGATTAAGAGACTTATAAATACATTTATTGGTAGTATTACTGAATGCTGAATGCAAAGATTAAAATACAAAGAAACCAGCACTTAAAATCTTTAAAAAATGCAGTATCTTTACATAAATGTTAACCAATTCTGCTTCTCAATCTAGATTTACAAACAGGAAACGAATTCCAAAGCTTTCATTCTGAATATACTGATTTTGGGTTCTAGTGTTCTCCATTCTAACACTGTCTTTTATTTTGCTGTGTTTTACCAAGTATGACTTACTTTGTTTCTATCCTAAAAACAAGACTCTGTAAGCTGATCCTGAAGCAGTCAGTTAAATCAGGAATTTTTAAACAGCTCTTTAAGAGAGGATAAAGCTACATGAAAGAAAATGCCTCAATCCTACATATATAAATACAAGAGAAAATATCAAGAAGCAACAAGAATCACAGAAATGCCAATCCTATTCTATAGTTTCTACTTCTAGCAACAATTCAATTAACAGTAGCTTAGATGACTTTGTTCTAAAAAATAAAACCATTAGTTCTTTCACTACGATTTTATGACTATACTCCATGAATAATTATCAACTCTTCATATACTTTTTAAAAACTCAAGAATATGATTTACACATAACAGAATCATTAACAAAGGAGGCCTTCAAACACACTGTTGAAAGCTGCAATATAGTTTCAGGACCAGATTTCAATTTACATAATATTACCATTTGTAAAGAGTTTATGGCACCCAGTACAGTAGTGCTCAGCACTGTTACCTCAAAAATGCTCCATCCGTTCTTGCATCAGAGAATTACTGACACAGATGGGACTGTTATGACAATTCTAACAGGGCCTCTAAACAGGGCTGCATGTAAAATAATTATGAACTGTGATACAATTGTGACAATACAGCTAGCCTATAGAACTGAATTTTTCACTATAATAATAGACTACAGAATTACAGTGACAATGACAGATGTCAGAATTATCTTTCCCTGATAACTATTGAGTAGAAAGAGTTTTCTGACTGTATTTTTGAGGAACAGGAGACCTTTGACATAAACACTAGGGGAAACTGAAAAGTGAACAAAATGAACTCGTTCTTTTTTCACAGATATTAACAACAGGCAAAGCAGTTTACAAAAAAGAAAACCAAAATTATCCTATAAACAAATAAATACAAGATCAAATCAATCATTTTTGAAGAAAATATAGCTCATTTTCAAAAGTTCTGTTTGGTTTGTAACTAGACTCGAAAATATTAAAATCAACCAAACAGATTCCCACAATATTGATTTGCTATACAGGACGTGAAAAAAGCACTTCAAGTTTTAAGCTTCATGTTTCATTCTTTCCCCTATTCCCAGAAAAGAAAAAGGAAAAGAAAAAAGGGGCTCTTGCAAAAATAAACAAAACCCAAAACCGGCCAGCTAACAAAAAGTAAAATCATATAAGAAAACCTTTCTCATTTTGAACACTTCACTTTAGTTGGTCCCACATTAGGGGAAAATTTCCATAGTAAGGACTCTCCTCATCTCTTCTTTTATCTATCATTCTTCAGTTACCTCCACGTTGTCATCAAACAAGGCTTTATGAAGGCTTTCCTAACAAGTTGGGCTGAGTCAGAGGTAGCTTTAGGATGAAGTATACTTGACTATGATATGTGGTTAGTTCAAATGAACATGTTGTTTGAAAAGGATTTCAATACATAAAAATGCACAAAGAAAAACATATAGCCCTCACTGCCTTGCACTAAGAGAAAACTTGAGAAACTCAGAGCAAACAGTAGAAGCCAGGAAAGAGGCATTGACCTCACCCCCATGAGCTTGTTTAATGCACCAGTTCAGGTTGGTTCTCCACGAAGGGGAGCACCCCGCTCACATAGTAGGCAATGCCAAGAGACAGCAAAGCGATGACAAAGATCAAGAGCAACACCCTCCAGAAGCCCAGATCCTCGACAAACTCCTGCCATGTGGTTCGGAAGCTGGACAGGACTCCTTCCCCTTGCTGCAGGTTGGGGTTGAGGAGAGAATGGCTTTCCATGGCGCTGTGAATGGAGCAGAGAAAAAGGAAAGGGGCATGAACAACACATTCCACCCATTTCAGAAAGATGCAACAGCAACAGACTTACTCAGAAAAGACAAGCCGCCATACTTATAAGAAGAAAACTGATCTATGTGCCCTCCCATACATTCATGTACTGAAGTATGCATCTGTGTGTATCTGGACAATCTACTTTCAACTATAAATTCAGCCCTGATGATTATGTTTCTTGGTTTATATCCAGCAGAGTCAGAGTTAAACATCCTCTTCTAATGAAAAAGTCTGAAGCAGAAGTCTTGACTGTAGGTCAAATGAGTGGTTTCAAACTCATAGTACCTAAGTAACCAAATTTTGGTTACTTTAAATTTAGAAGAATTTGAAACAAAGATTCATAATTTGAGAATGCATATTGATGAAAATAAGCAAAAATGGGTAAATCTAAAATAGATTTTTAGATTCACTTTTATACAGTGTGTGAATCTTAAGGTTTAAAGGAATTTTCACTTAGTTCAGTTACTTGACCAATGAAGGAATTCCTTCTTTTAACTGTAATCCTCTAAAAATGGACACTTAGCTCAGTCTGTTGCACATATGAACAGGCCTAGTCATTAGGAATTCTTCCTAATAGCTTCCTCCAGCTGGTTGTAGTTATATCTTGTACAAAAATACAAAATAAGTTTATTTTGCTTCTGCATAAAGGCTGAATCTAGTTGAAAATAAGGCAATACAAGTTCCATAAAAACAATGATTCTTGATTCTGGTTTTCAGAACTCTATCAACGAGAAATATGACCCCTACAAGTAGAAACCACGATATCTGACTTTGGTATTTGGAAGGCCACATTTTGATGAATTCAAAGCTCTGAGGGATTAGCACCCACAATTATGTCACAACACACAGGTCCAATAACGGGTTCATTTAGATGAAAGCCACAATGACCATAATCATATGCATCAACTATCTATTGCTTATAAAAGGTCATTTACCACCCTTCCTAAATCACTTCTCTTCATATTCTTCCAACCATCTGGCATAGAACAATAAAAACAGAATAAAACACTCTCTTACAGTCTGGTTCACCATGCAAAAACTAGCATTTTTATTTAACCTACAACTTAACTTTACTTCTTGACACTTAACCAGAGGTCCTTCAGCATTTACTGGTATTAGAGGTCTTCTCTAGTCATAGGAAGTGGGCTTCCTAATGCGGCACTCTCCTTGACATCCAAACTTTTCTTTGTATATTAAAATATATAATGTGTGTGTGCAATATTTTTTTGTACATGTGTCATCTACACTGCTTTGACATGCTATAGCCACAAATTTAAAAATAATTAAATTTAGGATATATGGGGGAGTGGGAAAATATTTTTCATCATCTTGATTTATAGGACCTTAAGTTATGCTATATCTCAGAGAATCCTAAGGGTGATAGAAAATACTAAGTATACTCAAAACTTGCTTTATGTTCTGCTAATCATCACATAGCTTTGCCACAATGCCACGTGCTAGCCAATCCCACTAAGCTTTATTCCTCTTTTCTATTAGTATAATTCACATATAAAATTCATGTTGTACAATTAAGTGGTTTCTATATTGACAAAGTTATACAACCATCTCCACTGATTTTAGAACATTTTAATCACATCTATAATAAACTCTGTACCTTTTAGCCATCACTTCCCATTGCCCCTTCCACAAGCCCCTGGCAAACACTAATCTACTTTCTTTTTGCTGATTCTGAACATTTCGTATAAACAGAATTATACAATATGTGGCTTTTTTGACCAGCTTCTTTTATGGAGCATGCTTTTAAAGCTCATCCATAGCACATATATGTCATAGCACATATCAGTAGTTCATTCCTTTTTATGGTGGAATATTCCACTAGATGCACAGATGACATTTTGTTTATCCACTTATCAGGTGATGGACTTTTGGGTAGTTTCCACCTTTGGGCTATTATAAATAATACTTCCATGAACATTCATGTACAAGTTTTTGCATGAACCCATGTTTTCAATTTTCTTGGGTACATACCTAAAGTGGAATTATTGGGTCATATAGTAACTGTGTAGCTTTTTGAGAACTGCCAGACTGTTTTCCAAAGCAGCTACTCTATGTTCCCACCAGCAATGTATGAGGGTTCCAGTTTCTTCACATCTTCCCCAATACTTGTTGTTGCTCCATCTTTTTGATTATAGCCATTCTACTGGTATGACGTGGTAACTTGCTATGGCTTTGCTCTGCATTTGCCTAATGACCAATGATGTTGTCTGTAAGTTTTTTAATTTAAACTTCAACCACCACATATCTACCATGATACTGAGCGGCAGGAGTAAGATACGGCAACTAGGTAGTATGAGTATTAGTAGTTCAATTTTTTTAAGAACTGAATTTACACAATGCTATAAATAATACAAATCTGTGAAAGAAGCAGGAGTAAATATTTCATATAGAGCAGCTCAGATGACTATTTCTATTGCTTAGTAACTAATCACAACCTAGGCAAAAGAAAGTTAAAAGTATATTTCTGATAAGGAGGTGCCAAGAAACTGGCTATTAACAAAATATAGCAAGAGAGGTGCTAAAAACATACTAAGCAAAAACACGTTCTTGGACGTTTTTCATGATAAAGAAGCTTAAAGTATTCATGAAAATAAATTTCAAGTAGTCTTGGAAGAATATGATCTTTTACAAATAATAGAAAACTCAATGCTGTCATATTGCTTCTGGCATCTGTCAATCCAGAGTACATGGATGACAGCAAGGGGCTTGTCAATGTATCTTAGACATCTTGATTATTTTATCTACTTGTCAGCTCTCAATCATACGTCACAAGCAGCATGCACTGTTCTACAAGTAAAACTCTAATTTCTTTGGACAGTAGTAAGTTCTTGAAAGTATCTAAACAGACAGTCCTAAGTGTGAGAGTGGAGTTCACGGTTCCCAAAGAGTACGCCAGCCAGCACATGAAGAGGAAGGAAAGCAATCACTGGTACAATGGAATCAAATTAAGGGTCAACTATAAAAAATAGAGAGGATTTCAATTAGAGCTCACAGAAACCAGGATCCCAACAGTCGGAATGGACTATATGATCTTATTTCTAAGTCCTGATCAGTCAAGCTCCTGGGTCAACAGCTGATGAAGGCCCTTGAAATATATTCCACTGAAAATTTTGAGAGGAAACAATAGTAGGTTGATCATCCTTCCTACCTTGTAGTTTGTGGAAGGCTGAAACTCCATGGCAGCCAACAGACTCCATGCTAGCACAACTCAGTCTGACCTATGCACTTGACCTGGTGAGCCAGTGGGGCCAGGAGGAAAGACAGTTTGTCACCTTTTCAGAGCTCCCTGAACTGTGTTGTAAACTGCTCCTACATGAGAAATGAGATACTGAAGGCCCTATCCATTGCTACATCTTAGCTTCAGTTACTGATAGGAGCCCAAATGTCATTTGTTCCAACTCATGGGAAAGTTACTTTCACTTTCACATTACTGAACTGTGTGTTTAGTCTTCATTTCTCTTCTTGTTTTACTTTTCCCCAGCACTCCACTTGCCTGCCTTTCAAATGGCCTTTCTGGTCTTCTAATGTTGTCCAAGTTCCTAGCCTTACTTATCTTTCTCCTTTTCTGAAGTCCATTCTGTTTGTGACCTGCACTTAAAATTCTCAAACTTTTGTGTCCTTCCCTCATATTCAGCTCTTAACCACCTCTTGTCCCTGGTGCTGACAATACTGCAGGCTTCCTTGCACAAGGGAAGACAGAACAGTACATGCATGTGGGCACGTAGTACTTTCTGTTAATAGCCTCTCAATTGTAATCTGGAGCCATACGGGCCTATATAAAGTTCAAAGAAAGTGTATCAAAGCTCCGTACTTGAAAGCAAATAAATAGAAAGCTCACAGAGTTGTCATAAAAGATCCAAGGACTTAAAGTGACTTGCCCCTTAAAAAATTAAATTGTTAAGTACCTTTCACTCTCAGCTGTCTGCATGGTCTCCAGTTTTGAGTGAGCTCCTCTGTTAAATCCTTTCACCTCCTGTTCTTCCAAAGATTCTAGCAATCGGATGACATCTTTATTCACTCCTCTGCGCTTTGCCAGAACCAAGGGTGTAGCACCTTGATGGTTGCTAAAAAAGTTCATAAATATAAAGAGGTCATTATACACCTGGATTATATTGTTAGTACCCATTTGTGTAGATCTCAGTGATAAAGGCATGGGCTGAATTGACTCAAAGCCCAGAGCAGAACCAATGACTGAATTGGAACTTGAATTCTGAATTAACCTATTTTTTTCCTTATAGGGAAAAAGGAAAGAAAACACAGAGGCAAAAGAGTAAATAGCTGAGAATAAATAAAAGAAAAAGAGGGCAATTTCTTAAAAATTGGAAAATTCTAGATTCTAGATTCATTCTTATCTGACATTTACATTTTATGGCAATAGAGCATACATATTTTTAAGGATTAAAAATAAATAAAAGCCCAAAGCAACTAAATAAGCTACTTTGATTCACCTAGCTATTTAACACTAATAAGAGAAGATAGCCAAACAGCAGTGAGTCCCATAGCCAATTCCCACCACATCTATCCATTACATCTGCCGTCTTTTTCAGATTTAGGTATAGTATAGAACCAATAATCAAGGCAACATATAAGTGCAGTTTAAAGGTCAAGCTCAGTTTTAAAGATGGTCTGAAACCTTTTCCACTCTAGAGACAAGGTATCACTAAAACACTACTTCTTGAAACTACTCACTATAAAAAGGACTCTGAGACCCAGAGAGGTTACGAAGCTAGCATGGTATATTACATGATAGAAGACTAACAATTTGGAATCAGACAGAATGAGGTTCAAATTCCAGCTGTGTGGCCTCTTTGTTTAAACCCTTGTCTCAACTACTACATCTGTAAAATGAAGATAACACCAACCTCAAGAGCTATTCATTCTAAGGATTAAATGAGCGAATGTAAGTAAACACAGCACAGATTTTCAAAAAAATGTTAGTTCCTTTCCTCTTTTTCCCTTGTCTGACAATACATGATTAATTAGTAGCAGAACTTCACCACTGTCTTCATAGAAAAACTTGTGCTGCTTCAGCATAAATCTAGAAGTCAGCCTCTTGTTTCCTCACTCCTCTAATGAGATTACCTTGTCCTCCATTCCTTGTTGAACTTGTCACTGCAGCTGATCAATGAGAAAGCAGAATTGATCGACTCAGATTGGACCACTGGTTGACAAACTAATGTGAGGAAATGACTAGACTTCAGAAACCACAGAGAACTTACCAAATATCAATTTTGAGTCCATTGGAAACTAAGAATTGAATAGTATCCACGTGGCCACAGAGATGGAGAGCTGTGTTTCCTTGATAATCTGTGGCCAGAAGATCAGCACCAAATTTATGCAACAGCTGGCAGATGTCTACATTCCCTCTGGCTGCTGCGAGGTGAAGGCCTGTTCTGCCCCTGCTGTCACGAATATTTGGGTCAAAGCCGCTTTCCAAAAGCCGCTTGGAATAGTTAAAGTCTCCATCAATACAGGCTTGTAGCAAGGGCACATTAGTCTGAGACGAATCATTTACAAAAACGTAGGACATTATTCTGGTGAAGTGGATGGAATATGCCTGTAATGAAGCATAAGGTGAGTGAGATTTGGGAAAGCCAAACTAAATCACCACAATGAAGTCATTTAGAGAAGCACTATTTCTCTTCCTTCTTAGCCTCCTGCCTCTAATAAATTACCTCACCAAAAAGAAACAACAAAGTTATCAATTGTATTTTATTTCCCATTACAATGTCTTATTTTCTTCATATCTGCTTGATCAAAATTGCAATTAAATTACTATAAAGCTCTATTTTGCTTTTCATTATGTAAAAAGATTAAGAGAGATCGTTAATGGTAAGCAAGATATAATTGCTTAAGTTTAAGTTTACTGCATTATCAGAAGACATATAGAACATGATCCTTAAATTTCAAACACATGCTATTGCTGGTAGAGATTCTAACTCAAAACAAAGCATATTTTTCACATATTTGCCTTTCATTATATTTGAGATATTCTACATGGTCAAAAGTTAACTAAATCAGCATGAAAAAAACAATGAAATAACTTAATTCATATTCAATAAAGACCTGCTGAATGTTCTGTCTATAGCACAAACTTCCAATTTTCATAGAGAAAAGCTAAGAAAAGCAACAAACTGAATTTTAAAATTGGAAATACCATGAAATCAACTCAGACTGTCTTCTTTACAGTATTGATTCTATTCTGCTATTCTGTGATTATCTAAATATCAGATTTTGCCAAACCCCCATTGTCTAAAGCCGGAGACATGAAGAAAAACAGGTCTGTCTGGGAATACAGAGGCAGCACAAAGGCAGCAATCTGAAATGTGCCCACTCCAAATTTCATTTCTGAGTAACCTAGCTTCACCAGTGTCCATACCTCTTTCTCTGATTCCTCCCTGCCCCAGCAGTCTCTTGGTTTGTGTGTATGTCTCCCTGACACCCTCTTGGTCCATTTAAGGAAAAATTAAAGCCTGCAAAACAAACCTAAAAAACTGAAGAGAAAACAAACCAAAAGAAGAAAACACAAAAGCAGAGACCAATATGTTTATAGAGATGACTCCCTGACTCTACAGTTACAAAAGCTGAGTCACAGACAGGGTTGGCTTGTAATCTGTCAACAAAGCCTTTCTTTCTGGAACACTGATGGAACCGGATGTTAGACTAATCTATTCTTGTGTCTAACCTCAAGGGGATTCAGGAAAGCATGGCTATGGAGTTTGGTGAGATTCTTGGCCACCACTCCTTTTAGCCTGGTTTTCCCAGCAGAGCCACAGGCCCTCTAGAGGTGGGCTACTTTCCATGAGAGCTCTGCTGCCTCCAAGGGTTCTCTGTGCAAAGGAGAAACATTAACACACACTAGGCCTGTTCTAAGACCGGCATCGCACCCAGGGCACCAAATGACTTTTACTTAATCTTCCTAACAACTCTATGATAAGGGTTATTATACTGAATTTTAGTAAGGAGACACTGAAAGATGTCAAGCCAAGGAAATGGCATGGTCTTATTAGGTTAGTCTTTCAGAAAGATTACTCTGTCGGCAATAGGGAAAGGTTAGATTAGAGTGGGTCAAGGCTAGAGACTGGGAGATGGAGGTCACTGTTGAAATCCAGGCAAGAAATGATGACAGTCTGATCTAAAGCAGTGGCAGAGAGAAGGGAGTAAACTGGAGAGGGACAAAGAAGATAGAATTAGCGTAACTTAATGACATGCTGCATATAATGGGTGAGAAGGAGTTATTAAGGATAATTCCAAAATTGGGAAATCTGCTAATGATTAAGAATTACAGAGATCAAGATAAAAGACTTCAGATTATGACACTATATAATGCTTTTTAAAGAAATTAACCCATTGAGGAGAAATTACTCATTAAAATAGTTAAGAATTCTCTTTCGAGGGTAACCTCCCAATTTTCCCCTACAGTAGTCACAGAATTCAGTCATTTAAAAAAGGACAAAGTTATCAGAAGCATTTTAAAAAATAAAATGCCACATATCAAGTGCTTTTCAAGAGATAACATGTTTTGTTAAATTCTCTTAAGAATAGATAATGAAAAACAAGCTACTTGATAGTTTTGGTTCTAACACAGAAAGAATTCTTGTGGTTTGAGGATTTGGGATTCTTCTGAATGTTGGCTCAGTGGAAGAAAAAAACGCCTTTCTTGCTTATTTATTTTTTTAAGTGAGAATAAGTGTGGTGTATTTTGTGATTTTCATTGTGTCCTTGAGAAACTAACTTTACATTAAAATTTAATAAGGCCAATGATAGATAACATTTTTATCTTGATCACAGAACTGAATGTGCCATAAAACAAAGCATCTAAGCTTTCACATAGTGTGAGGAAGTTGAAAGTAGAAAAATACTCACGTAAGCGTGAAGATTAGATCTTTCTTTCCGTGGTCACCCAGCAGTTTCTCTGAATTCTTAAGTAGGTTCAACAGAATATCCAGAAATGTGATGGCAAGGATCTATAGTAAAAAGAAACTTGAGTTATAGCAAGGGTGCAACATGAAGAAAGTCTAGCTGTTCTATTAAAACATAGAGAAGCTGGTGGGGCCTGTGAATATTCTCCAGAAAATCTATGAGTAAGGCACCAATTTGTGAGGCTAGTAGTAACTGACAAATAATGAGGCAGTGAAAAGGGAGAACAGAACTAAGGAGTGGTTCTGTTATCCACAAACAAGAAAGCATGGTCAGAAAGACAAAAGAAAAAGAATCAAATTATGTGCCATCAGTAGAAGACAAACTGGACTCTGAAAATAGATTCTAAATGACTGGGATTCAGAATGCATACTTTTCACATTATAAATGGTGGCTAGGTCTCAGAGTAGCCCACAAAAGCATTTTTAGAATTAAAATGCTATCTGCATGGGAGGAAAAGTAAAAACAACCAATATTTATATTTAAACCAAGCAGGATACATTTAAGGAAAAGTATTTCTAATCCATCTTGAATGCTAGAACTTAAATCTCCTTATGAGACTGTTCTTCTGCCCCTTTTGCTCTTCAATGTGAAAGAAAAATCAGCTCAAGTCTATTTGCCATCTTTTCCACATGCCAGTCTTGCTCCTCCTGAAACGTGCTGCTGCCCCACCTTTATGCTCTTGCTGGGACCCCTTCAAAACTCCCCTCTGCACTCAGAGACACCTCAAGGACCTTGTCTGCCCCACCATACTCTTCTTGTGAGGAATCATGGAAGTAGGGTCATGCACAGGCAGCAGGGGACCACCAAAAAAATCAGTATTAATTCATAAAACAGTTACTATGTGCTCAAAATGTGACAGATACTATGTGAAGTGGTAGGATATAAAGATTACAACCTGAATTTGTAGCTCAGGATGAGATTTAGGTTAAACTTTTACTGGTCATTCATGCTCAATATTATCAAATCCCTTTTTAAAAAACCTTGTATGGGAAATAATGTTATTTTATGAGGCTCCATTTAAATATGTAAGTCAAGTTGAATCATAAGGGTTATCAGTGCTAAACTGGAAGATGAGGGCTGACAAATTATATGTACCAATTTAGACACACTTCAAATTACTGAGCCACTTAATCCATTTCCTTGCATAAATATTCTTAGTTCACCCAAAGCATAGTACCTTTATACTGACCACTTGGGGTTGAATCTCCATAACTAAGGCCTACCTCTGATATATGATTTTCAATCTTAAAATGGTGCAAGTGTTACTCTGAAGAGAGTACAGTTCACATTATGAAAAGGACAAGCTTTGCTTCTCATTTGGAGATAGAATTATAGATTACATAGTTACCTTTTCAAATGACCTGTTAAATTCGTAAGATAGTTCCTCAACTGATGGTTCCCAGAAGGTCAGTTGTTGGGGGAATGGATTACACAGGTGATGAGGATTAAGGAGTGCACTTGTGATAAGCACTGGGTGTTGGATGGAATTGCTGAATCACTATAGTGTACACCTGAAATTAGTATTATACTGTATGTTAACTAACTGGAATTTAAATAAAAACTTAAAAAAATTCACAAGAAATATAATGCTTCTGCCATTCTCTTTTGAATCTTTTTTTTTTTTAATTAATTAATTTATTTATGATAGTCACAGAGAGAGAGAGAGAGAGAGAGGCAGAGACACAGGCAGAGGGAGAAGCAGGCTCCATGCACCGGGAGCCCGACGTGGGACTCAATCCCGGGTCTCCAGGATTGTGCCCTGGGCCAAAGGCAGGCGCTAAACCACTGCGCCACCCAGGGATCCCTGCCATTCTCTTTTGATGACAAGCCCCATATGAAAGTACATTTGATCAAATTACAGATTTATTTATGTGATTTCAAACTTAATATTATACAAATGCATTAGACCTAATTATACTTGAAACCTGCCAAGAAAGCGTCTAAAGACCCAAATTAGAACTTAATCACTAGAAATCTATTAATAGCTTCTCAAGAAGTTATGAAAGTAACTCAGAACACATAAGTATGGTTCAAGGGGTGAAGAAGACTAAAGATTTTTTAATTAAACTTTTTGAGATAATTGGAGATTCACATGAAGTTGAAAGAAATAGTACAAAGAGATCCTGTGTACTTTTACCCAGTTTCCCCTGATGTTAATATCTTACAAAACTAGAGTATCACAACTAGGATACTGACATTGATTGTCAAGATACAGAACATTTCCATCACCACAAAGCTCTCTCATATTGCCCTTTTACAGCCACACCTACTTCCCTCCCACCTCCACCCCACTTCATCTCCTGGAAACCACTAATCCTGTCTTCCATTTCTAGACCTGTCATTTCAAGAATGTTATATAAATGGAACCATACAGTATGCAGCCTTTTGGGGTTGGTTTTCTTTTTTTCACTCAACGTAATTCTCTGAAGATTCAGGTTGTTATGTATATCAATAGTATGACTCTTTTCTATTGCTGAGTAGTATTGTATGGTATGGGTCTACCACAGCTTGTTAAGCCATTCACCTTTTGAAGGACATCTGGTTGTCTCCAGTTTGGGGGTGTTATGTTAAAGCTTCTAAAACATTCTGGTACATATTTTTAAGTGAACAAACATCTTCATTTCTCTAGGACAAATGGCCAGGAGTGCAACTGCTGGTATGGAGGCTTAAAGATTTGGACTAAAAGACAGTCAAGTCTGAAGATGCCTAATGTTTCCATTAAAAAAAAAAAAAATAAGATCTTCCTTGGGATCACCTGTCTGGGTGGCTCAGGCAATCAGGACAGTGAGAAGTTATTTACAGAAGAGTTTGTTGGACCATGCATTAATAAGGGCCCCGAGCATTTACCAAAGGTACTGTGTAGTAAGAACCATTCCACAAGCAGAGTTATAAACACTAATGTATGAGTATGAACACTGAACTAGTATCTTTCAAGATTCACAGAGGGCTGAGTCTGTTCCCCTGTAAATGAACATAAAAGCTTCACATAGTGAAGACTGCTTTTCAAGGTAGAAAAAACAGGAAGGAAAAAGATAAAATGTGGTCTGATTTTCCTGAGGGACTATTTTTAGGAGTGTATAATACTCTAGAAAGGCAGTTTTTCTAGTGTCAGAGGTTGTTAAAAGAGCTTGGTTGGCTACCTCACCCAGAATGTATCTGGAGCTAGACTGCCAGAACCCTGGTTCAGGTACTTACTAGTTGAGTGACTTAAAGACTCAAAAAACAATAGTTACACCTTCCTGAGGATGGGCACAGCTCTGGGGGGGACAGCTCTCTACTGTACTGAAGATAGCCTGCATGGAACATTGAGCTTTGAGCCCCTGGTAAACAGAGCAGCATCTAGCAATGGAGTGACCTCTAGTGGGGAGTAAAGACCTCCAAGAAAGGAAAAGAGAACTGGTTCCTGACAGAAGAAAATCCACAAATTGTGGAACTGTTGAGTCCCAGAAAATCCTCTCCTTGTTCACCATAGCCTGCCTGGTTCCTAAGGGACAGTGTCCATGAGGCGCAGCGACTATTTTGGAGGCCAATTCCCTGGGACTGTTAAAAGGAAGACTCTGAGGGTCATGTCTTGAAGGGCTGGCACAGCTTAGCATTTAAAACTCCTCACTCCATGCCCTGTGGCACTGCCTGAGACTTCATGAGGATGAAGCCACTCATCCTTTAGGATGAAGCAGTCACCTTGTTAGGAACGAGAGGTCCTAACACCACACAGCACTTGTCTCAATCCGAATAACAAAACAATAAAAAGGTTTTAGTGGAAGCATGATTGATGGAAAGTTCCAGTTAATATTTTTTTTATATTTTTCTTTTATGTTAATATTGGGTCATATCTACATAACTTTAAGATAGTATCCCCTTGATGGTTAAGAACTAATGGAGAAAACCTGTTGTATTTTAATATATACTCATTAAACCTAACTTTAAATTGGTCTACTAGGGCAGCCTACTAGTAGCCTGCGCTACTAGCGCAGCGGTTTAGTGCTGCCTTCAGCCCAGGGCATGATCCTGGAGACCCGGGATAGAGTCCCAAGTCAGGCTCCTTGCATGGAGCCTGCTTCTTCCTCTGCCTGTGTCTTGACCTCTCTCTCTCTCTCCGTCTCTCATGAATAAATAAAATCTTAAAAAAAAAAATTGGTCTTCTATATTGAATATTACCAACCATACATAATGTATTCATTTATTTTTCATTTTGAAAGGCCAATGGGAAAGGTAAAACTAAGTGCTAAATTCTTGGTTCAAGTGGACTGACATCATGCCTGCATAGCAACTTTGATCAAACACACTTCAGCAAAATGCAAGGGAAAAATGGCACACCTGGAGAGACAGATTATCAGATCAGACTGCCTACATTTTCTAATGTCACAGAGAAGTATTAAAACTGAGAGTGCTATATAGTAAATGGAAGCCCAAATCTGGATTCTTATACCTCATGTGGTTATTCTTAAACTTTTAAAAGGATACAGTTGTTTTAAAATATAAAAATAACCTCAAAGAACCATAAAATAAGAACTTCCAATGAAGTCATTATAAGCAGGGTTACTGAAGGATCACCCTGGAGAACTGTTAATGAGCAGTAGAGATTCTTGAAAGATTGGTTTGATAGTTTGATGTCAAATCTTGAATGCTAAATTAAGGAATCTGTACTTGATCATGATAGTAATCAGGCCTTTTGGGAGCAGCAGGTCCAATTATGTGGACTAACTGCTAGCACTTGAGAGTTAATGTTCTTAAAATCCAAGTGCTGCACAGATCTACAGATATTAGGCAAAGAAAAAAGCTGTATCTAAAAGAAATCTAGCTCTGCACAATTTAATTCCTTCGAAACATTAATATTTCTTCAGGCTGCTTATCTTCAATAACCGTATTTCTCTAATAAAGTCTCCTAAAAATTATCAAGGCTCAGAGAAGTTAATGAACCTAAGGCCACACTGCTTTAAGTGGCAGAGCGGGCTTCAAATTTAGTTCACAATATTTCTAATATGCCATGCCACCTCTATACAGTTATCAAGATGATCAGTAGGAAATGGTTCATACAAAGCTCGGTTGCTTGTTTATAACTGTTTGCGAAAATTCCTGCCAGACCTTGTCTCTAAAATGCCAAGAGATGGGTCTGAGATGTCTGTGTATCCTTGCAGATTATATACTGCCTGGCACATTTTTTTTTTTTGAAATCTATTCATGAGAGAACCCAATAATTCTTTGTGGATTATATACTCAAATTCATCTTATTAACAGGATTTTAACATAATATTTTTTACAACTAATTCTATAACTTATTGTAAATTTATTAATAAATAGGAACAAAGAGAAGAAAATAAAAGTTACCCATTATCCTACCAACTAAAAATAACTTATTACTATTTTGGTGCTATAGTCCTCCAGCTTTTTTTCTCTGTATGAATGTATTTTTAATTCATACTATTAATACAAATATTAAACTTTTTACTTACTGTATCATGAACATCCATGTTATCAGTCTTTCAAAATAATTTTTAATGGTTGTATTCTATAATATTCTATAATTTTTCAAAGTTTTCTTGTTAAATTCCTTAGCACATTAAAAAAATTTGCTTTGCATTTTTCTTATTACATGAATTTAAATTCATTAACATTTTAAGTCAATTATAATCTAAGAGGGGCACCTGCGTGGCTCTGTTGGTTAAGCAACAGATTCTTGGTTTTGGCTCAGGTCATGATCTCAAGGTCCTGGGACTGAGCCCTGCCTGGGGCTCTCCACTCAGCGGGGAGTCTGCTTGTCTCCTCCTCTCTCTGCCCCCTACCCTCCATTACCCCCCCCCCCAAGAAAATAAATAAATCTTTAAAAAAACAAAACAAAACAAAACATAGTCCGCGAGAGTTTTAAAATAACATTTTTGGTCAAAATCTATCATAATTAATTTTCAGGCAATATATTTAAAAGATACGACACAGATGGATCCCACTATAATGTGGAAGTAGTCCCCCCCCTCCTTTTTTTAAAGATTTACTTATTTATTTGAGAGAGGGTGTGCATGAGCCCTTGTGTGCATGGGGGGAGGGACAGAGGGAGAGGAGAGAATCTCCAGCGGATTCCCTGCTGAACCTGGAGCCCCATATGGGGCTCAATCCCAGAATCCTGAGATTATGACTTGACTTGAGTGGAAACCAAGATGAAAGCTCAATCAACTGAGCCACCCAGGTACCCCTTGTCTTATTTCTTTATGGACAAATAATTTTACTTTGACAGCAATTCTAATACAACACTTGCTTTGCTCACAATAAAACTTCAAAGATTCTGGTGTATCATTCATCTTAAACTATACAGTTTACTTTTATTAGAATCTCTTTAAGAATCCCTATATACCCATTTTTTGGAAGATTGTTTTGGAAGGCCCTGGGAAATAAATTCTCATAGATCATACAGCTAGGATCTCAGTTCTTAACCTTTGAGATATCTGCCCAAAATAAAGCCAAAATATGTGGATATTTATTTTGAGTTCCTAAGAAAGAAAAAGGGTAGCCCCCTTTTTGAAAGTACGCAAGTAAATTTAAAAAATTGAAAATATTATCCTTTCAGGATATTCCAGAATCATGAAGAGCATGTGAAGCAGGAAGTTTTTAAGTAGAACCTTCTGAATTTTACTTCCAAGTCTCAAGAATAATTAAGAGAAGTTCAAAAAGTAATTTTTAGATAGATCTGGATCTACTACAGATACATTTTTACTTTATATCTAATTTTGTGGTATTTTCAAGTCTGATTTGTTTAAAATTCTTAATTTTGTGATTTCTTCAATGATATGTTATCAATTATTTCATAATTACAACTTTATTAAAGCAATAAACGTGAGGTTAATTTGAAATGTATGAATTACAAAATGCCACTAAAGGCCAGTTCAATATGTTTAAGTTCATATAATATTGAAAGTGGGCTAATCAAGTATTACTTAGCAGATGTCCTCAGGAAACAAAGCTTAGTGGAAAAAGAAACAAGGATTTATTTATGTCTGCTATTACTATGCAACAACTGCTTAGCAACATGGGATACATAATATTTAACATTTATTAAGTTATTATATTCCAGGCACTATTTATGTGGTTTTCCTGGAATGGCTGATGTAATCCTCTTATAAACCCCTATAAGGTTAAGCATTATCATTATCCTCATATTATAGGAAAAAAAAAAAAAAAGGATGGCGCTAACTTTGGTTTGTTAAGATTCTTTTTCATATAATGAATTAGTTTAGGAAACTTTTCATCAAAGATTACATAAAGGGAAACATTAGTCTACCCACACACTCCAAATTAACTCCTTATAATCATTTCAACCAGAGTAAAATTTTCAAACTGCAGGAAAAAAAACAACAAATATCTGGAAATGTTTCTTACTTTACCGGAAACATCAGTCACATGGTTACAGGAAACATTCAGCCATATATTCTGAATTAACTCTTTGCAATCTTCTCAAAGTGGTCTTTTTTTAAGTGTGAGAAAACAACAATAAAATATTTGGAAATATTTTCTACTTTATTGAAAGTGACTAAATTCCTGGACTCATTATTCTCAAGTATTTCTTACTCCTTGGGATAGTGAGAAAACACTTGTCTAAATTTTTCTTTCTCCATCAGAAAATCAAATAACCCCAACCAAGGATTTCTGACATATACTTCCTCCAATGTTTGTACTACTTATATTTTTGCATTATTGAAATTTAGTTCAATTCAACTTTTGGAAAAATATTGGCTTAAAATAAAAATTAATTGTTCACAAATGGATTACTGGAATCATGGATATTTTACTTTATTCTAATGTTTTTCAGTATTTTCCAAAATCTTTACAATGTAATTTTAACATGTTTAAAATTCTTAGCAGGGGACTTTCCCCCACAGGAAGTCTTCAGTTTATAGTTTGTAATTATATAATAAATAAGCATTGGAAGGTCAATCTGAAGTCTTTCATGAGCATGGATTATTTTTGTAATAGTGATTTAAAAAAAAATTTTTTTTTTTAAAACAGCAGTACTTTATTGATGACCTAATGGTGCCACCTTGTGGCCTACCTGGGCTTCAAGTGCAACTTTACCATCTAGGACAAGAATAGAGCAAAAGGAGGGAGCGCCTTTGAGATTTGTTTTGTTTTTGTTTTTAAAGTTTGTTTATGTATGTGTGTATGTATGTGTATAACCTTCACACTCAATGTGGGGTTTGAACTCACTATCCTGGTAACAACAGTCCCATGATCTACTGACTAGCCAGGCACTCCCTCTTCTCTTTATTTTACCTTACACTTACTTATTATTATAATTCTCAATAATTTTTATAATCAGTGAAAATTCAGAGTTGAGATGAAACTCACTTTTCCTTAAAAAAAAAAAAAAAAGTTTACCTAACATAATGTTGTATGCCAATTACACCTCAGTTCAAAAAAAATTTACCAAGCAAATTAATGGCATAAATATGATTCCAGGATTATCTGGAAATCCAAATCTCATTAAACCCACCTTAGCAGACTTCATTTATACAAAATTAAAGTGCTAAAAAAAAGACATTCCTGGGGGCACCTGGGTGCTGAGTTAAGCATCTGACTCTTGATTTCGGCTCAGGTCATGATTTCAGGGTTGTGAAATGGAGATTCTCTTCCTCCATCTCCCTCTCCCTATGCCTCTCCCCCCCTCAAAAAAAATGACATCCCTACTTATTTGGTGTTATTTAAAAATAGAGGAACTATAATATTTGTAAATTATTCCTCATTTTCTAAATAGTTCAGAAAATGTAAACCAGATTCACCTCAAATAGTCTGAAGGCACAAGACTCTGTTCTAGGAGAAACTGGAACACTTCCATGAAGTTTATACAGCCAGGAGGGCCATTCAGGATCATCCAACCCAATCTCCTTATCTTACATATAAAGATACTGAGAGGGGTGCCTGGGTGGCTCAGTGGTTGAGCATCTGCCTTCAGTCAGGGTGTGATCCTGGGGTCCTAGGATCCAGTCCCACATTAGGCTCCCCACAGGGAGTCTGCTTCCCACTCTGCCTGTGTCTCTGCCTCTCTCTCATGAATAAATAAATACAATTTAAAAAAGAAAAAAAAAAGGATAGTGAGAACCAAAAAAGCTGTAACTTTACATGCTATTTTACAAGCAAACTACCCCTTACCCCCAAGATTCTAGCTCCATTCATGATTCACCATACATCATCTTCAACATAAGTCTGTCACAATTCTATTGTAATCTGTCCCCATCTAATGCTTTAAATTGTGCACCAGATGAGTGTTAGCATGTACTGCATCCTTCACGCAGAACATCCATTCTAGTGACATAGGGTGGACAAGGGCCCTCCCTAGGCTAAACAAGCCTGCAGAGGATCTAGTAGACTTGAGATGTGCTCTGATTGCATGTGAAGCTATGTGAATCACTGTGGTCTAGAGCTCCACATTGCTTACAGTGATGGCCTATGTAGACCCTTAAAATTCAAGAATTCCTGAAACATCATTATTAGACCCACATCCTACCTCACACATTCCAACCTCTAGGGGCCTAAATAAGGACATACCATGAAAAAAAAAAAAAAACAACTAAACAGAGGACTAAAGAATGAATTTAACAAAACAGCCTCTAAAAATGGCATGGTTATATATAGCTACAGAAGGACCACCATTGGAGACATTTCCTCTTTTTCCCTACTGGAAGTAAGAATTAAGGATAAGCCCTTTGGTAGGAAGGGAGTAAAGGATGGTCTGAGACTTTAAAGGGAGACTGTTTCCTTTCCTGCGCCCCCCCCCCCCCCTTTGGACTGGGGAGGCATCTTCTGATATCCAGAGAAAAGAAAATAGAGATTGACATACTTAGAAATGACTCTACGTTCAAGGAAAGAGAAATAGCGATTTTTTTACCCTAAATTTCTTAGTCCATTTTAGGAGGATAAAAATAAGGATTACAGGGAAAAGCTGTATATTTTGACTTGAGCTTTCCTCATGCTGCCACTTAGGAACCTAAGATGTGGGGCACAAAGTGGGAAACACCAGTGTTCTAAGGCAGAGCTGAATTGGCAGTCCTGATAGCTTTGTCTATGAACAGTAATGGAGTTAAAGGACAATAAGTATGGCAATCTTCTTTCCAACTGAAACGTGGCCCCTACAAACCTCTCCTGTTAAAATGGCAGATCTAAGAGTTGGCTCAATTTGAGCCTATGTACTCAGAGTTCTAGGGAATTTTTTAGAAATGGGAATAGGGCTGGCAAATCCCTCTTACCAGTTTTCCAAGTAACTATTTTATGCTCAGAGACCTACCAGGTCATTGTGACCAATGAGAAAAAGTGGTTAGTGACTAAGGATCTTATGTTTTTAGCTACCTGGATCTTCATATAATTCCCTTGGTATGTCCCAAGACATAAATACTTAAAAAGTTTTTTTCACTCTGGCTCCACACTCAGTGAGGAGTCTGCTTGAGGGTTCTCTCTCCTTCTTCCAGGACCCTGGGATCATGATGTGAGCCAAAGACAGCCACTGAGCCACACAGGCACCTCTCCTTTACTCACCTTTAATCAATCTTTTAAAAAATGTACTTATATCTCTAAATTAAAAAAAAAATCTATACATTTACATTTAATTGTCAACTGGCAACTGGACCCCATTGGTTTTCATATTGTTGTTTAAATATTATATAATTTCTGTGACATCCTCTTTAAACCTATTAATTATATAGAAATGCACTTTAAATACTCAAACATGGGGGGCACCTGGGTGACTCAGTGGTTGAGGATGTACCTTTGGCTCAGGTTGTGATCTTGGGATCCTGGGATTGAGTCCTGCATCAGGCTCCCCTCAGGGAGCTTGCTTCTCCCTCTACCTATGTCTCTGCCTCTCTCTGTGTGTCTCTCTATTTAAAAAAAAAATATTCAAGCGTGGGATTTGAAAACCTTTTTGTTAATTTCTAATTTATTTGCATTGTGGTAAAAGAAAATGGTCTTTGGGGTAAGAATTTATTAAAATTTATAAGACTTTTCTTTTGGTTAATGTGCCATGTGTAACTAAAAAGAATGTATGAAGTATTGGTTGAAGACAGGATTCTACTCTTGATATACATACATTTTATCAATCTTGTTAATGTAGTTATGGAAATATTCTATATTTTTCCAATTTTTTCTATCTGATATACTGGTTTCTGAAAGTAGTGTTACAATTTTTCCCCATGACAATGGATTTATCAATTCTTTCTGTAATCCCATCTAATCTGGGGTTACATTTTGAGACTATGTTTAATTACATGCATCACTGCTCTATCTTCCTGGAAGATTGGTTTGTTTGTTTGTTTGTTTTGTTTTTTTTAGTGTGCTTTATTCCTTTTAATGTTTCTTCAACATTTGATATTAATGATATTAACATTATTACATCAGCTTTCTATGGTTATAACTTTGGGAGGATTATTTTCTTATGTCAACCTTTATGTATAGTTTTGTTTTTGGTGTATGTCTGGTAAACAGGAAACTAGATTGTTTTTTAAAGATTTTTTTCCCCATAGGTGAATTTAACCAACTTATATTTTTTATGATTTCTAACCTGTTTGAACTGATTTCCACCTATTTTGTATGCTGTTTATCATCTTTTAAAAAAAATTGCTTCTTTCCTACCATCTCTTGCATTATTATCCCCCCCCATATTCTCTTAGAAACCACTGAATATATTTCTTTTCTTCAACCAGTTATTTAAAAATTTTGACATACAGGTTAATAATGTTTCTTGAAGTCTAAAAATATCTAGAATTTTATTCTGAACACAATGACCAGAATATACTTTAACCACCATAGACCACTCCATGATTGCAAAGTTTTAGCTTTATGTTTAAAAAAACCTCTCCCAACCCCCCCCCCCCCCAAAAGGTTAAATTTGTCAACTTTTTATCAATCAGATCATTCTTTTTCAAAAAATCCCACTGCCTCCCTCTGGATTCACTCTTCTGAAGTTCACTCTCCACTTCTTTTAGTGAGGATCTATGAGAAGTACCCTCTTTTCAGTCTTCACAAATTTGGTTTAACTTGACTTTATTCTTAATTCAGGTGATCATGAGGTTATTAAAGCGGTCAGTTACTTTCCCTCACTACCTTGAAGCTCTCGCTGATGATTCTAGGCATCTATTACTGCCTCAGTTTGGTTGTTGTTCTTGCGTAGGAATGTATTCTTCCTTGTCTGGTTTAAAATGTTTCACTTTATCCTTACTGTACTACAGTTTTACTGGGATTCTCTATTTAGGAGGATTTATTTATCCAGCTTAGATTACAAATACATTCTGAATTCCAAGGACTCATGCCTTTCTTGAATTCTGGCAAATTCTCTTCAAAAAGTGCTTTTCAACCAATACCTTCCTTTTAGATAGATGTTGGAAACTCAATGATCAATTTATCCTTTTCTTAAAAAACAAACAAACAAAAAAGGTTTTTCTGTGCTACATTCTAGGTGCAGTTTTAGCACCATCTTCTAGTTCACTTATGCTCAGGCTGGTTTGAGCCTAAACGTTTACTACACTTAAAAAAAAAAAAAAAAAAAAAACAAAAAACTCATACTCTAAGTTTTCATTCCTAAGAGTTCTAATTAATTCTTCACATTCACCTGTTGTTCCTTTTTGTTTCATAATTTACTATTCATTTTTAATAAATGTGAGTCCTTTTTCTCTTTGAGCATATAGACACTTAATTAAAAGTCTTTGCTGGATGGTGCTCTAAAATTGTTTACTTCAGGACTGAATTTGTGTGCCAGTGCTAATATTACTGGATGAGGTCTCAGCACTTAGCATCTTTATTCCTTTTGGAATTTGTGCAGCAAGCTTATTTTGAGAGAAAGGTTTATTTGTTTGTTTTGTTCTCCATTCCTTCTCCCCCATGCTGACTCCTTCGGATAGCTGCCTCCATCCAACCTGCCACCTGGGAATGTAGTTCAGAGCCAGGTCTTATACAAGGTAAGTTGAACTTCTGTCTCTCAGTAATAGTGGGCTATTACAGATTTAATCACTGAGCCAAAGTCTGGTTCAGTTCCTGGCTGTTAAGACTGTCATGTCCTTCTGCCTTGCTAGGTCCAGCTTCTTTAAGCCCTCTGATTCCAGCAGCAGTCAAGAACAGTTTTATTTAGACTCCTTTCATGCTTAGGGAATCTTTACCCAAAGCCTTGACTTTAAGCCATAACCTTACTCCACTCCTGTCTGTGGAGCACTTTTAATCCTCACCACCCAGCAGAAGCCAAATATTTGCCCGCCACTATCCACTTCCAGAACAGCTAGCTGCAGCTCCACTCACCACACTGTGCTTCTACTCTATAGAGATGTTTATTTATTGTTCTGACTACATCTTCCTGGTTCCCTCTTTTTATGTTTGATCAATTATTGCCATGTACTGAAACATGAACTTAATGTACTATTTTGATCTAAAACCAACTATATATATTTTTCTATCCTCAGAAGCCTACTGCCACTGTAGTGGACACATCGGCTGCCTACCTAGTATCTAGTCCTATGTTTTTCTGCCCCACAGGACCCAACAGCCTACTTCTTCACTGCTGATATGCTCTGAAGGGGTCAGCACTGATTATATTAAGCCATGTAATAATTACATTCCCCTGGCTGTAGTGGTTTATTTAGAGGTAGATATGTGACCAATCCAATAAGACTCTGCTTGGAATGCTAGAGTGATATATTCTCCTTTTATCCTGAAAATATGGTATGTAAACAGCACCTAAAATTGCTTTGGTCATCTTGACATATATTTTATATACGTGTGCACACATACACACACATATGCATGCATGCACACACACATACTACAGGAAGCATACAAAGTAAACAGAAAAATAGAATCAAGCCTTGATTAAACCTCGTTTGAGGCACATATTAACTCTGGACTCTTAAAATACAGGCATAAGTAAAGTTTCTTTACTGACAGTTTAAGTTTGTTACTTAGAGCCAGATGCTTAAATAACACAGAACCTAAAGTGGTCATTACTACTGATACCTAACCTACTGCTATATGCCCTGTCACTGTTTTCTAAAAAGGAAAAGATATTTTTTTGTATTACATGTTTCAGCAAAAGACTCAGGTCAAAGGAAGGGTGGAGTGTTAAGGATATATTACTTGCTTCAAAAAGGAGATGAATGAAGCCTAGAAATCCCACATCTAAACGGGATAAGGAATTGGATGCTGACTGAAAGCTGGGTAAATTCTAGGAATTGACCAAGGAGATAACCCAGAGAACAAGCTGAAAAGATACTCTGAGTAAACAACTAAGATAAAAATAAGCTCACTGTGGGAAAAGCCTTTTTATAGACATTACGAGTTTTTGTTTTTTAAGACAAAATCAACGTAACAGCAGGCAAAACACAGGCAATGTGAGGTGGTTTTTTTTTTTTTGTTTTGTTTTGTTTTTTTTTGTTTTTTAAGACAAAGTAATAGGCAAAACACAGCCAAAAGATCAGGAAAGGGTAGAGAAAGATTTAAATGAAAGAAGCAGTGCCATTTGGTAATTGGGGAAAAAGTGACTGACTTTAGAACTAAAAATGCCACCAAAGTTACAAATGCCTAAACTCTTCCAACAATGTCACACTCAGGACATTTTATTTTAAAATTAAACTTAGGTTGGGGCACCTGTGTGGCTCAGTGGGAAGTGTCTGACTCGACTTCAGCTCAGGTCTTAATCTCAGGGTTGTGAATTTTAGCCCCACACTGGGGCTTTATTTTCCAATAAATAAATAAATAAATAAATAAATAAACAAACAAACAAACAAACAAACCTGGGTTAAAGGAAAAAAAGACATAATTAGTAAGAGAAAATACATATGTTATTTGATTAGTTTTAATCAAAGTATCTAGTCTCATAAAGACCTACTGTGGAAAAGACAGCTAAGTAAACTATGTTTTCTTGCAGTTATTTCTGACTGACTTGCTACCATCCCTACGTAACACTATCACATATCTTTTCATTGATTATATTCAGAAATTTGTGAAAAGTACTACTTATTAGTACCTAGCAACATATTTATGGATATGTCTCCTCAGGCAAGGAAAACAAAACCAAAACCAAACTATTGGGATTACACCAAAATATAAAGCTTTTGCACAAGAAACCATCAACAAAACAAAAGGCAACCTACTGAATGGGAGAGGATATCTGTAAATGATATATCTGATAAGGGGTTAATATACAGAATATATGTAAACTTACAGAACTCAACACCAAAAAAATAATCCAACTTAAAAATGGGCAAAGAAGCTGATTAGAGATTTTTCCAAAGACATACAGATGGCCAAAGAAAAATACTGAAAAAGCTGTTCAATATCATTAATCATCAGGGAAATGTAAATCAAAACAATGAGATATTACCTCACACCAGTCAGAATGGCTAGTCACAAAAAATAAGAAATAACAAGGGTCGTCAAGGATATAGAGAAAAGAGAACACTCCTGTACTGTTGGTAGGACTGTAAACTGGGTGCAGCCACTATGGAAAATAGTATGGAGGTTCCTCAAAATATTAGAAATAGGAAAACTATACGAACAAGTAATTCCACTACTGGTATTGACTCAAAGAAAATAAAAACACTAATTTGTAAAGAGAATATATGCCCCTATGCTTATGACAGCATTATATACAATGTCAAGTTATGGAAGCAACCCAAGTATTTATCCATAGATGAATGGATAAAGATGATATGGAGTGTGTGTGTGTGTGTGTATACACACACACACACACACACACATACATATACACACAATGGAGTATCACTCAGCTATTAAAAAGAATGAGATCTTGTCATTTGTGACAACATGGATGGACCTAGAAGGTATTATGCAAAGTGAAATAAATCAAATAAAGACAAATACCATATGATTTCACTTTTATGTGGAATCTAAAACAAACAAACAGAAACAGACTCATAAATACAGAAAACAAACTGCAAATTGCCTGTCGGAGAGGAGGGTAAAATAGGTGAAGGAGATTAAGAGGCACAAACTTCTTGGGGGAAAAAAGTACTACTTACTGGATAGCTTATCAAATACACACAAATGTCAGAATTCCTTTGGTATATATGTGTTTATGGTTGCATGAAAGAGAGCTGTTTACAATACCATGATTAAACATGGAGGGCATTATGCTAAGTGAAATAAGCCAGACACAGAAAGATAAATACTGTATGCTCTTATTTATATGTGGAATTTTAAAAAAGCCTAACTCATAGAACCAGAAAATATTAATAGTAGTTACCTCGGACTGAAGGGTGGAGGACAAGATGTTGGTCAAAATGTACAAACTTTCAATCAGAAGATGGCTAAGTTCTGAAGTTCTAACGTACAGTATGGTGATTATACTTAGTATTACTTTATTGTACACCTGAAATTTGCTGAGTAGATCTTAAGTATTTACACACTCACACACACACACACACACACACACACAAAGGTAACTATGTGAGGTAATGGATGTGTTATAATAACCTGACTGCGGTAATCATTTACAGTGTAGAAGAATACTAAATCAACACATTGTACCCCTTAAAAAAAAATCATGTCATGTAACCTAAATAAGTACAATTTTATTTGTCACTAATACCTTAATAAAGCTGGAAGAAAAAGGAACAAGCATCTTTTTAATCTGGAAATTAGCTGTTCCTTTTTCACTGATTTTATTTTTATATTTTAAGTTAAGTTGATCATTCTTAAGTCTACTTACTGGTTTGGGAAAAAGGACTTTATTACAAAGCTCTAACTATAAACTTGAGTTTTAATAATAGTGAAAATTATTTTAAACAGGTAAATCTTTTACAAACACCACAACGGAGTTCTTTATAAAATGCCTACACACAATCCAATTCCATAATTATTTTCCTTATAAGAAATCTAGCAAAAGTCTTTAGTAGAATGGTACTAAACAAATTTGGCATGACATTTCACAGTATAGTGACAATCTCAAAAGTTCTTCCATTTTTAAAGGACGAATAACAAAAGAAAGTCAACATGGAGTAAATGAAAAATTCTGAACCAGAAGAGGTTCGTTAGATCTACATGAAGAAAAGCATACCACTGAAAGTTATTTATAATAAGAAATTGAGAAAAAATCCAAGAAAAAAATGTGTTCTTAGGAATATGCAAAAAAATTAAGAATGCAGGTTGGGGAAAAATAGTATTAGGAGACTGGGATAAAACAAAACTGTTAGGTAAATAAAAACATAAATTTAAAATCCAAATGGTGAGCAGTAAGAAACAGAATATATATCACAGAAAATCAAATCCAGACAGAAAGGCCTACTTACAAAGTGATGCAAAAGAGAAGAAAAAAGAATGTGTGACACAATTAATACAACTAGAAACCAGAGCCAACCCATGAAAAATTCTCACAGAAAAAAAATGAAAACACAAAACAATAGGTATAAAATTAAGAAAATACTTCCCTCAACTGAAAAAAAGGGACTGAAGGACCTGAAATCTTCCAGATAAGATTAAAGGATTGAAAAAAATCAGTAGCTATAACCCTAACCTTTGAAATATTTTAATCACTTCAAATCTTTACAATGCAACAAATGCGGTACCTACTATGGAAATCGTACATGAGATCAAAGAAAGAGTTTATATCCACAGCTAAGATCCTGTAAATCTGCTATATGTTGTATATCTTACTGATTACTCTGTATTTTGGGCATTAACTAACTCAGGGCAAACATAAGAACCTGAACTCATGACTTCAAATAAAAATTGCACTGTTTTTCTACATTTACTTCCTTTTTAAACCATGCTGCCTTATATTATTATTTAGTTGCAATGAAGTATTAGTCTTCACACTTTTCAAGTAAACAGAAGTGTAGTTTTATTTTGTTACTTATGAATTAATTTTTATAACAGAATGGATGTATATCGGCACAGTCAGTTCTTACTACTATTGAGATAGCACACTTCAAAATAAATCCAATTTCTGGATGCATGTATTTTTATTTTTAAATGCACAGCCTATAACACTTGTAAGTTAATTATTTTTTAACATAAGGTAAGAACAAAGTGGCAAAAGAACACACTCCACCTAAGCATTTTCATGAGTCCTGAAATGTGTTATATACGAAGGATAAGCTTCTAGGTGTATTGATTTTGAAGGTTAATAATACGTTATTATCAGTAGTAGTATAGTTATTTAATTCTACCAGTCATTAACAAAATAATCCAAGTCCAGCTGCTAAGCAGATGAAGCTGGAAGTAAAATTATTTACCACGGAAATGACTACAGTGCTTTCTAATAATTTATATATGAGAAACTTATAGCTAACTTCTTCTAAAGAGTTGTCTATTACTTATAGACTCCAATTCCTCTCCCAATTCCTCTCCCATTCTCTCTATAAACCAGGTTTTAGCCCAGGGTTTCTCCCCCACTATTCTGAAAATGCTCTTGCGTGGTCACCAAGGACCTTTGCATTGCTAAATCCATCGGCTGTTTCACAGTCCTCATCTTACATAACTTGTCCACTGAGCAAGAGGAGACACAGATGATCACTTTCTCCTTCCTGGAACACTCTCTTCACTTGGCTTCCGGCACTCCACATTCCTACCTTCAAAGGCTTTCTTTGAGGTTCTTAATCTCCCCAACCACTGAATATGGAAAGCCCAGAGCTCAATCTTCATTTCTTTAGAACGGATCTCATACAATCTCGTTTTGTTTTGTCTTGTTTTTCAATCTCATGGTTTTAAATAAAATTTCTATTTCGAGTCCCAATCTTTCCATAAACTCCAGCCTCATATAATCCCATGTGAACAGGCATCTCAAACCTGACAGACACATCTAAAACTCTTAATTCCCACTCTATCCACCTCCCCTTATCTCTTCTGCCCTTAAATTTTCCCCATCTCGGTAAACAGCAACTCCATCCTTCCAACAGCAGGCCAAAGGCCTTAGAGTTAGGTTTCATTCTTTTACCTCTACACTGCACCTCCAATCCATCAATAGTAAATCCTGGCAACTACCACCTGGTCTAAGCCCCGATCACCTTTCGTTTAGATTCCTGAACCAACTTCCAACCAGTCTCCCCTCTCCCATCCTTGCCCACCACCCCCTGCCCCCGTCAATTCTGAACACAGCAGGCAGAGCAACGACTCTTTAAAAACATTAAGTCAGATCCTCCAACTCCTCTGCTCAAAACCTTCCACCCACTCCCCTCCTTATTCAGAGAAAAAGCCAAGATCTTTATAGGACCAGTTAGCTCTCAGACCCCATCCTGCCCTCCCTTACTCCATTCAAATGCACCCGCCTTCTTGCTGGTCCTCCAGTAAGGCTGGAAATCTCTGGTATACTCCTCCCCTAGGCAGCCCCATGGTTGTTGTGTTTGTTTTGTTCAAGAATCTTCCTCATTTTTAAATTGTATCTGCTTCTTATTTTAAAACTGCACCTGCTTCTTCCTATCCCCCTCAGCTGCTTTATTTTTCTTCTTAGCAACAGTTACCTTCTGACTGGATATATTTTAATTTTCTCAAATTATTTTGTTTATTGTACCCACTCTCACTTCCTCCAGTGGAAAGTAAGCTCCATGAAGACAAAGACACGTTTTTTGTTTTTTTTGTTTTGTTTTGTTTTGTTTTTTTCAGGCTTCCATCCCCAGTGTGTAGAACAATGTCCAGCCATGGAAGGCACTCAATATACATTTGCTACAAGAATACTGAATATGCAAACTTTTAAATCCTGATAAGGCTAAGAGATTTGAGAGACTACAGTATCCAATCTCCCTCCTTAAGGGAAATAGGACTTCACTTCTGACGTTCATGGAACTGTGGAAATTCTTTATCCTTCCTAGTAAGTGACTCCATATGCTCTAAGCAACATGCCAAAAATCTTCAGGCTCTCCAATATCCTTCCTATATCCAGGGAGGTATTAACTTAGGGTCATCAAAAAATCTTCATTTTCCTTCAGCACTACTGTCCTAACATTGCAAAGGCAAAGTGAACTCACTAAAAACGGTATCAAAGCACAAGTAATGAAGAAAAGTAATGAAGCTTGTAAACAGCCAAATGAACCCACGTCTATTTCACATCAAAGTGCATGGATAGCGGTGAGGGCTTCGACCAAGCTTAACTTATTATCCACTACAATCTTCAAAGAGCAAACATTTTTCTCATTAAACTCCTTAAAAACCAAAAAGGAGTTGGGATAGGGCTTTTGCAGATAGCCACGAAAATTAAGGCTGCGAGAAGTCCGTTCAGGCTACGAATCAAATTAAACAAACACGCAAGCAAATCCCTCTGGAACATGCTTGGACAGGGAACAGAAGCAAGGACGCTGGAGAACGGCAGGGGAGGCTCGGCTCAACCCAGCTCTCCCTCTGCTGGCTGCCCGACCCTCGGCAAGTTTGCTCAGACTCTCCGGGCTCAGTTTCCTCATCTGTAAAATGGAAACGGTACCTCACGGGGCTGCTGCGAGGATTGATCAGAGGGATTAGGTATTCCAACACGGAGCACCACGCCGGACACTTAGTGAGCACGGAGATGGGGACGACCGGCATTCCCGTACCACCGCTCCTACGGTGCTGAAGCGGGGCGCTCCTCCCTAGCACCTCACCGTCTTAAACACCGCGCACCAGCACTAGCAGCAGTGCGTCTTTTACCTACGGTCAGCAGCCAAGTTTAAAGAATACGCGTCCCTTTCCCTCCAGGCAGAGCACGGACCGGAAACCCGGAGGCTAAACACCCGCCTCCCGGCCTCGTCGCCGCCTCCACACGCCGAGCCGCGCACCCTCCGCACCCTCCTCTCGCCCGCCGCCTGCTGCCGCGTTCCCGCCGCGCCCCGGGCCCGCGACGCCCGCAGCCTCTCCCCGCGACAGCACGAGAGCCCTGGCCGGCCTCGCCCCGGCCCTCACGAGCGGCACAGCCCGGGCCGCCCGCCGGACCCGCGACGCCCGCTCGGGCTCCCTCAGGGCCGCCGCGTAGGGGCGAGGGCACCCGGGCACCCGGGCAGCCTCGCGCCCGCCCCCGGCCCCGGCCCCGGCCCCGGCCCGGGGCTCTCCGGGGAGGTGTCGCTGGCTCGGCCCTGGGGCCGCCCACGGGCCCCGGCCCACGTACCTGCGACCCCGCGGAGCGGCGGCGGCGGCGGCGGCGGCTGCAGGTGGAGAGGAGGAGAGGGGCGGGCCATAGAGACAGGCCGGGCTGCCCCGGGGCTAGAGCGGCCTCACGCCGCGCCGGACGGTGCGCCCCCTGCAGGCGGGAGGCCCGCGCGGCGACTCGGCTTCCCCAGAACCGGACGCTCCGCTCCGAAGGCGCCTGCTCGAATTCGGGAAAGGACGGAGCCTGCGCGTGGGCAGAAGACAATGACAGCCTAGGAAGAAGTTTTTCCAGCCTGAGTTCAGGAGCATTTTGCACTATTCACGTCCTTTTTCTAAATATTTAACATCCCAACCCCTCAGCTAAATGAAGGCTTCAAAGCAAGGATACTTTTATTAAAAGCTGTAAGCATCCATAGTCACCGACCTCTAGGTAAGGCTAATAACTCAGATGGATATATTCATAATAGCAACTGACTGCCATAATCCTAAAAATATGACGCTTTTTTTGTGTCAAAAATTGTTTGAATATTTACATCCTACTTTTTAGGATTCCTGGACTAAATGCAAGATGTATACAGCCAAATCTCACTGAAAATGTGGTGGATAGCAGGGTGGTGGAAGTTCATTTATACATATACAACATTTAAGTTTCCCAGCTCTGTTCCTACAGACTTCCTCTGCAAAGTGATTATCCCTTCTCTGAATTCTAGCACCACTTGCCCAACCAGGCCACCTTCTGGGATCTCATGTCCATCCACTCAAGAGCTATTATTATTCAGTCTAACAGTGTGTTCTTGGTAAAGTCATGTAAATGTTTAGGATCATTGTCAAATTTGAGAGAATCTCTTTCAAATTTCTTTCATATAAGAATTATGATTTCAGGGGGTGCCTGGGTGGCTCAGTCAATAGAGCATCTGACTCTTGACCTCAGGGTCATGAGTTAAAGCCCCACATTGGGCATGGAGCCCACTTTTTAAAAAATTATGGGGGATCCCTGGATGGCTCAGCGGTTTAGTGCCTGCCTTGGGCCCAGGGTGTGGTCCTGGAGTCCTGGGATGGAGTCCCACATTGGGCTCCCTGAATGGAGCCTGCTTCTCTCTCTGCCTATGTCTCTGCCTCTCTCTCTCTCTCTCTCCTCTCTCTCTCTCTCTGTGTCTCTCATGAATAAATAAAATCTTAAAACAAAAATAAAAAAATTATGACTTCAGGGCATTTCACATTTTCATGTGCAGTCACTAATCGTAAGTATTAATTACTATTTGAATGGATGACATTTATTAACCAATTTGTCATGGATGTCTTCCTTGTGGTTTGGGTTGAGTTTATAATATCTTCATTGATGCCCATAAATTTTGTCAAATCTACAAAGAATTTAAACCTTTTCCCAATATGTTCATAGGATGCACTTCTCTTCATTAATTGGCTTACTGAACAATCTGAGAGCGTATTTATTACTTCTATTCAAATATATTTCTTCCCCTCTATGAGTTATGCTTTTGTTTGATCTGAAAAAATGCAGGGACTGTGCAGACAGCTTTTTTTCTCAGGTGAGATTAAGGGAGTGAAATGCGCACTATTCATGTCCTGTGAATCCTCCACGGCACCACATGTGGGGACTATAGCACATCACTCTGGTCACTAGGAGTGTTCAGAGAAGCCTTTCCTCCACTTTGACAATAACTTAATGCTGCATGTGACCATAAACCACATGGACAATCCCATTAAATGCAAAACAGAGTATCCCCAACTGCATTTCTGCTTAGCAAGAGCCCCAAAATATCTATATTCACTCCAGTGCTACTCAAGAGAGAAGAGAGCCTTGGGAAGTCCGGGTAGAAATAGACAGCAGTCTTCATTGTAATTAAACTATATTAATTTTGCAAACTTTACAGAAACTTTTGACTGTGTGAACCTATTTCCAGAGTTCCTTCCAGGGTCTTGGAAGGAACCTGTACAAGGGAGGGTGGGGCTGTATTAGTTCTCTATTGTCACTGTAACAAATTATCACAAACTTAATGACTAATTCATCATCTTACAGTTCAGGAGGTCAGAAGTCCAAAATCAGTTTCACTGGGCCAAAATCAAAGTGTAGGCAGGGCTGCATTCCTTCTGGAGGCTCTAGAGAGGATCCATTTCCTTACCCTCTCCAGCTTCTAGAGGCTGCCCATATTCTGTGGCTCGTGGCCCCTTCCTCCATCCTCAAAACCAGCCATGTAGCATCATTTCTCCTTCTGACCTCTGCTTCTACTCTTGTATCTTCTCTAACTTTGACCTTCCTGCCTCATTATTAGGACTTATTATTAGGCTTACACTGGGCACACCCTGATAATCCAAAATTTCTCCACCTCAAGGTCTTTAACTTAATCACATCTACAAAGTCTTTTTTTCCCATTGCAAGGTAACATGGTTTCTGGGGATTAGGTCATGGACATCTTTGAGGATGTTATTCAGACCCCTACAGGGTCCTGAAGCTCAAATTCTATTCCCTTCATGTAAATCTGCCTGTTCTTCCTCAATGCCAGAATCTATTTGGTCCTGAGTTCTGATTGTGAGACTTCCATTGGGGAAGAGTACCTGTAATTACAACTGGACCAAGTGTTATGAAGGAAGAGAGAAGAGATGCTATATACAGGCAAATAATATGGGACCTAATTTATGTGGAAAGGCAGCACAATGCCTTTGAAGAAGTGATAATGCATTTGAGACACAAAAGATGAGAAAGAGTTAATTATGCAATGAACAAGGGGAGTGTTTTAGAACAGAGGATAGTATGTATAGCCTGGGAATGGTGATGTCAGAAGGTCAACATGAAGGTGCCTGGCTGGTTAAATCAGCAGAGCATGCGACTCTTGATCTCAAGGTCATGAATTCAAGGACCACATTGGGCTTGGAGCCTACTTAAGAAGGAGAAGGAGGAGGGGGAGGGGGAGGAAGGGGAAGAGGTGGTGAGCATGGCCCAGTTGTGTCCCACCATTGAATCCTTAACACTACCACAATGAATGGCATGTAGTAGGTGCTCAAGAATATAGCTTAGTGGTTGTCAGTCCTGGCCACACGTTATAGTCACCACAGGGGCCTAAAAATACCAACACCCAGGTCCCAGTCAAAACCAAATAAGAATTGTTTTGAAGTATGGCCCCAGCATCCATACTTTTAAAAGCTGCTCTGGGACAGCCTGGGTGGCTCAGCAGTTTAGCGCTGCCTTCGGCCCTGGGTGTGGTCCTGGAGGCCCTGGATCAAGTCCCACATCAAGCTCCCTGCATGGAATGGAGCCTGCTTCTAGCTCCGCCTGTGTCTCTGCCTCTCTCTCTGTCTCTCATGAATAAATAAATAAAATCTTAAAAAAAAAAAAAAAAGCTGCTTGGAGAATTCCAATATGTAGCCAAAGTGCAAGGCTGAGAATCACTGTGTCAGATACAACTGAGCAAGTGAATGGATGAATGCATGATAGAAAACACTAGCTTGGGATAGGATTTTCCTTTAGGCGGTTTTCTTCTGGATAGGGGAAAAAGAGTTTGGGCTAGGCTGATTAGACATTACTATACCATCTTAGAAAATGCAGAAAGGGCTTTCAAAGGCAGAATTGAATACTTATCAGAAGGGACTCAGAGTGACCTAGCAATCATCCCATTATAACCAACTGTCCCTGCAGAAAAGAGATGTGTTGAAATGGGAAAATGATTTTAAAATATACCATACTAGAATGCCTGGGTGGCTCAGTTGGTTAAGTGACTCTTGATTTTGGCTCAGGTCATGATCTCAGGGTAGGCCATGGAGCCTACTTAAGATTCTCTCTCTCCCTCTTCCTCTCCTTCTTCCTCTCCCTCTCTAAACAACAACAGGGCAGCCCTGGTGGCTCAGCGGTTTAGTGCCGCCTTCAGCCCAGGGCCTGATCCTAGAAACCTGGGATTGAGACCGACGTTGGGCTCCCTGCATGGAGCCTGCTTCTCCCTCTGCCTGTGTCTCTGCCTCTCTCTCTCTGTCTCTCATGAATAAATAAATAAAATCTTTAAAAAAAAAACAACAATAACAAAACCAAAAAATACCATACCAAGGAAGAGGAATTTCTACTTGTTTTTGAGCTTAACTACTAGGTTAGTTTTTTGTAGTTCTAAAGAATGACCATCAGAGGGAGACATGCTCCTGAAAGTGTTGCTTTCAGGAGCGTCCCATCTCTCACACCAGGCAAAGAAGAGTCCGGTGTTTTTAACAGCATCGTGGATTCCCAAGCCTTAACCAACAAACGAGTAAGTCGCAGGATATAAGACAAGTAGAGCATATATATGTACACTAGAGTTAGATTTATTTCAGTTCCCCAACAGTTTAAACATTTAAACCACCAGAAAAAAAGTGAAGTGTGTACGTGTGCCAGGCATTGTATGTGCAACACTGAGGGAAAAAAATGGAGTCTAGGAGGATAATCTGTTCAGCAACCAACACAACTAGAAATTAAGTATGCCAGCAAAAGCTTCAGAAAGGGATCTCTCTCCCTTTATTAACTGCAAAGTAAACATTTAGGTCTTGAATTTCCGGACCTATGTTAAGAGTCAGATCCCTGGAAAGAAAAAAAAGAACTTGGCTCCTCGCTGCAACACCCATTTGTTGTTTTCCTTTGCACTTATCCATGCATGCCAGAAACACACGGATTTTCACACATACGTGTTAGACTACTGTATGTGATGGGAACGTATATAGTGCTTACTCTGATTAAGCTTCCCTTCCAAAAGTTAAGGAACTGATCATGAGTAAGGGAATACCTTTTGCAAAGGTTTAAGCAAATGCATTGCTTTGCAAAGCCTTTAAACGTGACTGGTGAGATTATGCCCATGACCACCAGATCTCAGTCACTGAGTAATGAGTTATGAGCTCTTAGGGATGTGAAAGTCATATCTTACTTGGCATATAGGGATTATGTGCGAACCTGAGAAATGATCTCCCAAAAAGCACTGTTGTATGTCATTGAGAAAAGCCCATAAAACTCTCCAGAGTCCATAAGAAATGATGATGTCCACATATTTGATCATTTATTTTATACTTCAAAACAAGCACTAGAAACTCAGAAGTCAAAAGGTTTGTAAATGTTTTCCGAAGCGGGCAAGGAAAGCCAATAGGAGATAATATGGAAAAGCTGGTAGCCCAGGTTGGCCCAGCCTTTTCAACTTTCTTTTCTGGCCCTAAATTTCCTTCCTAACCTTCTAATATTCCCACTCCTTAGAGACTACACAAGTTCAGGATTTGTTAGGTGTGGACAAAGGAGAAAATAGGGTGGGGTTCATGCTGGGGCCAGAGGGCTCTGGAATGTCTGCTCATTCCAGAAAATGAGCAGCTGGTTCCAGCAATCTGTGTTGTTAAAGGGTTCGCTCCAACCCTGGAACAGTGCTTAGCTCACTCTGGGGGCTCAAACCAAACTGACATTTTAGGCTTCAAGGGATCTTAACTCTCATATTCATCTCAAAATAAGCTGCTAGTGATCAAACAGAAGCAAAGCTCTTCTCCTTCTATCTAGATCCTGAAACATACTCCAGGGAATGAGCTTTATCAGAACTTGCCTTAGATTGGCTCTCTTCCTCTCAAAACACAGAGCTTGTGCTTTCATTTCTACCTTTACAAAACTGCAATGCCAAAGTTAGGAGGAAGCCTGAGTCTATTTTGCTTTGACAACTCTTTTCTGCCAATACAACTGGACTAATACATCGTTTGAACTTAAACACCTGACCAACAAGAAAGGAGACATTTTTACAGGGTGAAGAAAAGGGGAGGTGAATAAGTAATGTGAATTGCTCTTAGCCTATGCATTTGTTTTAAGGCAAATAGAATCAGAAAAGACATACAAATTATTTTTTTTATAAACCTCAAAAATGTATTTTGTGTGTCTATCTTCCAAACTCGTGGTACATTAAAAAATAAATGGAGTTCGCTGACTTCTGTGTTTTTGTCATGTTATCCAGCAGGATTTTTTTAAAAAAATTATTCATTTATTTATTCATGAGAGAGAGAGGCAGAGACACAGGCAGAGGGAGAAGCAGGCTCCATGCAGGGAGCCCGATGCGGAACTCGATCTCAGGTCCCCAGGATCACACCCCAGGCCAAAGGTGGCGCTAAACCACTGAGCCACCTGGGCTGCCCCAGCAGGATTTTTTTAAACAAGTCCCCAGGTAAGGGAGTTTGCACTCAAGCAGTAAGGTTTTAGGATTTTTTTTCCTACAGTGAATTCACTAAGATCTCAGCCCCTGTTCATCATCATCCTTAGACCACATGTAATTTTTGTTTTAATTTTAACAAATGAAAAGGGAAAAGGGGATATGAGAGAAGAAAAAAGGGGGAAAGACATCTTGACACAAAGAACCCACAGTTAATTGCAAATACTGACATACGTAATTGATAGAAACCCAGTTACCTGTAAGAAATCTTAGATTTACCTGCTATGGTATGTATTCAATCAATACATGAAAAAAAAAACCTCTGATAGGGGCACCTGGGTGGCTCAGTTGGTTAAGCATCTGCCTTGGGCTCAGGTCATGATCCCAGGGTCTTGGGATGAGACTCCACATGGGGCTCCCTGCTCAACAGAGGGCTGCTTCTCCCTCTGCCAGCTGCTCTCTCTGTCGTGTGCACTCTCTTGATCTCTATCTTAAATAAATAAAATAAAGTCTTAAAGAAAAAAAAAAAAGAAACCTCTGACAAACAGCCTTCCTATTTTCCCCCTTAACATGGTTCCATACAAATCATGGAGAGTGGAACCACTTTCCCTTTTCATATAAATAATGCACATTGTTGGTGTGGTGCCTCTGGAATGCATCATGCTCCACCAGTTACAGTGAAGCAAAATCTGTACAGTTGATTTTTGAATAAAACCTGTCTCCAAGTGGTTAACTTTGCACCATGTTTCATAACTGCCATTTCACTTGTTTTACCCATGATTTTTGCAGAAAATCAAATTCTAACTTCCCTCGATGGGGACCCAGATGTAGTAGATTCCTGTCACCTCTTCCTCTGCACACTAGACTCAAAACAAAGAGGAGGACCTCTCCAGAAATTGTGGGGACTAGTTTTCAGTGCGAATGAGAGCAGGCATGTGCACAGAAAAACCAACTCACACTTCCAGTTTCAGCCTGCTGCTCCAGGCACCTCCACACCAGACAACTTCTGCACGGCAGAACCCATCAAAATAAGGGCTCGTGTGGACAGATGGAAAGGCCATTAGGAAGTACAGCCAACTCTGTGTTCTCATATTTCCGGGACAGAAAACGCATTCAATGCAGGAGCAGTGCAAAATCACCAGGGTCAGTGTCTTTAAATCAACTGAGTGTCTAATCTCTTCCAAGATGTTATACAACCAAAGCCCATTTGGTTAGCTAAAGACTTTGCCCTACAGAAAAGTATATGGGCTACAGAGCTAGACCAAAGAGCCAAACCCATGATGTACTTTTTCTATAGCTCTAATTTTTCTTATCTGGAAAACTGTTCAACACATGACTTCTTTCTTAAGAATACAACAAATAGCTATTACACATTGATTACACATTTTTAATAGATTTTGAGAGAGAGAGACAGAGATAGCAACAGAGATAGTGAAAGAGAGCATGAGCTGGGAGGAGAGGGAGAAGCAGACTCCCCACTGAACAGGAAGCCCAACGCAGGGCTCGATCCTAGGACCCAGGGATTGTGACCTGAGCCAAAGGCAGCTGCTTAACCAACTGAGCCATCTAAGTGCCCCCAACAAATAGCTATTATAAAGTAACTTATAAGCAAAGTACAATTGTACCTCAATAAAGTGGGGGGAAAATACAATGGTAAGGCTGAAAAGCCATCTTCTAAGAGATTATTGGTGCTAGGTATACGTTTTCTTTTTTAAAAAAGATTTATTTTAGAGAGAGAAAGAGAGTGGGCAAGCAGGGGGAAGGGCAGAGGAAGAAAGAATCCTGAAGCAGACCCCCCACTGAGCCTGAAGCCCAATGAGGGGTTAGATCCCAGAACCCCGATATCATGACCTGAGCCGAAATCAAGGGTCAAGAGTCTGCTGCCCAACCGACTGAGCCACCCAGGCGTCCTGGCCATACATTTTCTAGGTTAACTCAGCATGCTTTATTTTGAGGTGATAAGAGCCAGCAAAATATGTCTTTTTCTTGACTATTCTTCTAGGATCCCTAATGACAGGATTGAGACCACCCTAATGAAGGAGAGAAGTACCTTGCACTCCAACTCCTGCTGTCCAGAGTCCACATGGGCCCTGGTGAGCCCTGGTCCACACACTGTAGGGGAAGGACTAAAATGCATCTGAAGAAGTAGAGTTGCCTTTGTTGCTGAGTTCTTTTGTTTTGTATCATAGAATCACTTTGGCCATTATTTTCCCATGAAGCTTGGAAATTGTTTGGTTTTCCACAAATTGGGATCACTTAGCTCTTCTCAAAATCACTTTGAGAGTGAACTTAAGGTAATTTCTAATTTACATATGTAGCATAAAGTTTGCTTCCCAAGTGTCCACATGGGGATGCGTGCAAGCCACGAGCTCACCACATACCGTGCACATGATTCTCTCCATGGGACCCACAGGGGCTCACACCCTGGGAGCCTATCAAATCAGCTCTGCCCCTTTTTCTTTTTATATTTTGTGAACTTTTCACACTCGTGTGTTTTTGCCTGTGAGTAGAGTGCTCATGCTAGTAATTCGAGGAGAATGAACAGCAACAGAAACAAATACATATGTCTAGAAGTGGGAAGAAGTGATGTTGGTGAAAGCAGATGAATCAGGAGAAAATTTGGCTGATGGGGAACCCATTTTGCAGGTATAAAAAGAGTGAATCTATAGACTAAAGCATATGCTGGTAATTTCCAAAGCCATGTCACACCACTTAGAAGTTACTTGAAGGATTTCATAAGCTGCCCACCTTTTACAAAGCTCTTGCACCGGCTCACATCTTGTCCCATGCGGAGGGGCTATGCTGCTGGGAAGGTTCCGCCCAGCAGCACAAGGTAAGAGTGAGGTTAGCACCCTCAGAAGAGATGGGGTCCCACTTCCGGCTTCCCTCAGAGCCTGCAGCAGGGAAGGCCACTCTGGCAGAGTTTAGGCTTTTCACCCAATGATGAAGTGTTCTGACTCAGAAGCAATTCAAACCTGAAACACCTAGATAAAGATGGGCCCAATAATCCCCAAAGGGGCTAATAGTTCTTTCTTCTCCCATATAACTGCTAAGGAATGTGTCATTTTACAAAGTAAGTTTTGAGTTTTGTCTTCCACTAGCCCACTTCCTTTCTTTTTCATGGTATAGACCATGGAATGCACGCCATCACTTGTTTCTTCTTGTATCCTGATATTGAGGATAATCTCAATGTCTTGGGGGAAAAAACCTATTAAATACAATCCTGTTTTTGCCATCTCCAAATACAGGGTAAACTGCTTGTTTTTTTAGGAATGCTACATTTGTGTTTGCATATTTACTGATCCCTCCTTGCTTTTAGCTTTATCTACTAAGTACTCCCTAACCTAAAACTTTGCCAGAACAGAGCAGGTTTGCTCATCATTTCCTACTCATTCTCTCATCAGGGCCTATCTTATCCTTTCCCATGTGTGTCCCCATCTCTCCACTGCTTCTTCAAAGTCCCTCTTCCCCATAGGCCTTCCTGATCACATTCCCGACTTCCTCTGACACACAGGTTCATGCCACACATTGGTCACCCACTGCATGTTGTCTGGGATTACTGGCTCTCATGTATCAAGTTGAAATATCTGAAACTGCCAACATTCAACTATTTTTGACCTATAAAATAGCAACTGGGGATCGTTTAATCTAGTATATGCACCTTTTCACCCCAAATACAAATTCTCTTTGCATTTCTAGTGTCTCCAATAGGCTTTTACACTGTGTAGGTGTTTGCTATTAAAAAGAAATTAACTGTTCTTAAACTGGCAAAACAGTAGACAAACTTCTATTTTAATCTGAAAATGTATCCTGATCCATTATACCATCACCATGGATGATTTGAATGTTTACGACTCCTCTCCCCTGCAAAACATCCTCCTACTGCCTAATATATAAATATAAAACTTTATGACATCAGAAGTTATGGCTAGAGGCATTGCTTTAAAAACATTACAGGGCTTTAATAGATTCTATATTTCAGAAGGATCATTCTCAGGATTTTCATCAGTAAATTTTATATTCACAAGAATATATTTCATATTTATTACATAATTAGTTACACAAACCAGTTAGAAAAGAACATTAGAATATTGCACTTTATCTAATTACATTACATAGATTCCTCTGTCCCTCTCCGTTACTGCAGTCTTAATTCCATATATAATTACATTCATTATGATAAACTGAAACTAGATAAGGAAAAATCTAGTGAAAAAATACACATACTTCTAAAGCTAAGAGACTTACAAAGTATCTGATATTGAGTGCAAGGCCCCATACACTGCTTTCCAAATTAGAAATATTCAAAATAGCATGCGATTATTAAACTGAATTCCATATTCTAAAGATAAAATACGATTATATCCATGGAGAAATAGAGAACCGGGCAGCCCATTACTTTGAGTACATCCCTATTGGTAGGATCAGAATTATGTAAGGGAAGAAATTAATATTTCATCACCTCCTTGCTCTGGTTCTATGGATGGATCAGTGAAATCCAGATTTCTTTTCCAATGATTCCATTTCTTAGAGCCACATTATCCTCAGGTGATGAGTCATGTCTTCAGAACTTAACCCCAAATACATTTATAGTGTTTTATGGTGAGCCTTCATTCACGTAATATTAGAACATATAGAGAACTTCATCAAGCCAGGTACACATCTATTGGAGTAAAAAAAAAAACAAAAAACCAAAAAACTTCACACTAATTGATTTGGATTTGCCTCTTGTCACTTATGAGTCATTAAAAGCAAATTGTATAACTTTGGCTCATATTTCTTTTGAATCTTAATATTAACAGCATCCTGAAGTAGTGTTGGGGAATATGGTCCATCTTGATATCAAAAGAAAATGAATGGGCTCAAATTTCTTCCACTGGTGGTGGGCAGCCCATGTTCAATCCCCAAGCTCTTTCACTGTCCAGACAGCCCTAGAGGACATTTTAAAACGTGAGAATTTCTCTTCAAAGGTCTTCTTCCATTATGGTCCCAAAAACACAGTCAACTTTGATTATCTCAATCTTGTTTCTTGGTAGAAAACAAGAGTCTTTCTGTTGTGAAATAAACAGATCAGAAATCTATGTGAGAGGAAATAATTTCCATAACAACAACAATAATTTAAAAGTCAAGAATGTTAAAATAATATTTAAAAGGCAACAGAAAGGTTACATTTATTTTAGCCACAGTTATTTCAAGTGGGTTTTCCCAGTAGAAGCTTTTGGGGTAGGTGTATGTGTGTTAGGGCTGAGGGCGCCTCCTACTGGTATGCCAAGGTAGACCTGTCCAGAGGGCCTTTCCAGGCACTGGGACATTCCCAGGTAACATTTGAACACTGACTCTTTCCTCCTTTCCCCCATCTCTTAAAGCTATGCAACTTTCAATTTTTAACTCCACCCAAATCTTTCGTGCACACCTCACATAAATACAATTCTTAATTCTTTAAGAATTTTAAAATATTTTAATATTTAATATTTTTGCTATAAATCTATGATGCTATAAAGCTTTATAGTTATTTTAAAATATTTTAAAATTCTTAAATTTTAAAATATTTTAAGAATTTTAAAATATTTTAATATTTAATATTTTTGTTATAAATCTTCAGTGACTGAATAGTTGGCTTTCAGTATTTATGAAATCTCAAAGACGAGGCCATGGCTTTGTCCCTGGTGAAATAAATGTGTCTCAATGGGCAGATAAGCTAAAAAAGTTTTTTTTTCTGTGAGGGATTTGTCTTGATAGAGAAGTCTCACGTGGTTAAAGGAACACACTTTATGGGTTAAACAACAAATTGACTGCTTCAGTTGCAATACTGGCTCTATCATTTATTTATTTGCTGTGTGAACTTGAGCAAGTTACTTAACCTTTCTGTGTTTTCAGTTCCTTTGGCTATAAACCAAGGATAATAATAACAGCTGGGTTGTTATGGGGATTAAATGAGTTATATGTGGAATGCAATTATAACAGTGCTTGGCTCAGGATAACTCTATATAAAGGTCTGCTAAATAAGTTGGAACTCAATATACTTGGACAACTTTTGACATGCTGGCCCTGCCTAGAGCATGAGGGAGGTTGGCCTGTTTTAGCATTGCTGCTCATCTGAGAGGATATCTGAATTAGTTTCAATGTTGATCATAGTTGTGCTATGTGTTATCTGTTCTTCTAAAACAGTAGCTCTCAAAATTGGACATGCATCAGACTCATCTGGAGGGCTTGCTAAATACAGATTACTAGGGCAGCCTGGGTGGCTCAGCAGCTTAAGCACCTGCCTTCATCCCAGGGCATGATCCTGGAATCCTGGGATTGAGTCCTATGTCGGGCTCCCTACATGGGGCCTGCTTCTCCCTCTGCCTGTCTCTGCCTCTCTCTCTCTCTCTCTCTCTCTCTATCATGAATAAATAAATAAAATCTTTAAAAAAAATAAATTTATAAAAAAAAAAAATTAACTATTTGGGCAGCCCAGGTGGCTCAGCGCTTTAGCACCACCTTCAGCCCAGGGCCTGATCCTGGAGACCCAGGATAGAGTCCCACGTCAGGCTCCCTGCATGGAGCCTGCTTCTCCCTCTGCCTGTGTCTCTGCCTCTCTCTCTCTGTCTCTCATGAATAAATAAAATCTTTAAAACAAAACAAAACAAAACAAAAAAACACAGATTACTAGCCCCCATTCCTAGGGTTTCTGATGAAGTAGGTTTAGGGCCTGAGAATATAAATTCCTAAGTTCTCAAGGTATGCTGATGTTGTGACTTTAGGGACCACACTTTGAGAACCCCTGTTCTAGGATAATAGTTTCAATCCTGACCGTACATTACACCACCTGAGGAGCTTTTAAATATTCTGTTGCCGGGCCCCTAGACCAATTAAGTCACAGTCTTTGAGGATGGGGTCTAGCCAAGATTTGTTTTTAGAGCTCCCCAGGTGATGCCAATGTGCAACCAAGGTTGAGAACCTCAGCTCTGTGCTAATCACTATGCTGCCGCTGAATTTGAGTGATGGAGTAATTACTGCCTATGTTTTAAAGGTCAAGAAATTGAAACTTGGTGCTATGTTTCCCACTGGGATGCTTGCTATAAATGCTGATCTGCTAAATCAATATTTTGGAGTGGGGCCCAAGAATCTGCATTTTAATAAGCACCTCACGAGTCCCTTAAACATTTAGTTTTTTGATATGCCTGAAGATACATCGCCAGTACATGGCAGAGTTCTTATGTCCTGTCTCTGATCTAAGCAGCCAAAAATGCTAGTGTTACGAAAGAGAGTAAGCTTTGCATTTAGTCTGTTTTAAAATTTTTTTACTGAGCTTATTCACTCAAGAAAGGACCCTTTTTTTTTTTGTTTTTTAAGATTTTACTTATTTATTCATGAGAGACACAGACAGAAAGGCAGAGACACAGGCAGAAGGAGAAGCAGGCAGGGAGCCCGATGTGGGACTCAATCCCGGCACTCCGGGATCACGCCCTGAGCGGAAGGCAGACTCTCAACTGCTGAGCCACCCAGGCATCCCAAGAAAGGACTTTATTTCATTTTTATAAATACTGTATTTATGTACTTAGTACCTTTATATATACAGCAGATTGTGTAACAGGAGCAGACCAATAATAAATTCTATTCAAATTTTACTTGGAGGTCACTTTTATTTCATTTACATACCCTAGGATTTGAATCTAGAAAGGAAGGGTTAATTAAGGACACAACTCTGGAGTCAAATTGTCTACTTCCTTCCACTACTGATTACTGTGCAACCTGGGGAAGTCACCTAACCTCTCTGTGCCCATTTCTTCTAATGATTTATAAGACTTTGGTGAGAATGAATGTGTTATTCCACATAAAAGTGCTTAGGACAGTGCCTGGCAATAAGTGCCTACTAATGCTTTCTATTGTGATATTTACTGTTACTGTTATCTGCCCAGCAGACCTAAATGCTTCAAATAGTATTTAATAAACTTCAAGGTTGTTTTATACAGAGTACGCTGCAGAGAATTCATGAAGCTAAAATGTAAACCAGAAAGAGGATTTTCAAAAAAACTGCATGGAGTGTGGAAAAAAATCACTAAAGAATTTTGTGTTCTTCTTGGAAATTTTCTATGTAAAAATGCAGGAAAGCATGTCCCTTGGCCCTATGGGGTACTACAGTAAAAATACTGTACTTCTGTGATGGTCCTCCAATTGGCCCAATTCTATGCAGAGGAGCTGCTGAGAAAGAAAATTCTGGCTTATTCTTAAAAGTAAAAAGAGTTTGGTTAAAGGGGGGAAAAGGACAGATTTATCAAAATTATAATGTATCAATTACATAATTTTACTCACAGACCTGGCTTTGTTGAATGTGGTATTTTTTTACTTTTGCCTTGTTCTGGAACTTCAATCTGCTAAATAGATTAGTAAAATGTCAGTCAGCACAGCCTGGAGAAGCAAGCACACAAATAATCTATTTAACTAGCACATTTCCCCTTCCACAATAATCCTCTTAATGGTCTCAAAGGCGGCCAGTCAGCAGGCACACCTGCTACCCATTGGCACATTCCCCTTTCGTTTGCAAACGTACAAATGTTGCAGAAATTGAGCCCCCAAAAGTGAAGCGAAGCCTCATGTTTAACACTGGTGGTTACCTATAGCTTTTGTGATTTAACACAGCTTCTCAAAGGACTTCACACAAAATGAACTCCTAAATCCTAAAATAATCCACAGAGCCCCAATCCATACACTGAATCAAACCCAAGTGGGGCTTTGATTAATCAAAAGGCACCACTAATTAAGTGAAGATCAAACTGAAGTTTAAGACACTTGAATATACCTCATATGCATAAGGTAAACTTAATATAACAGGGACCCAGCAGAAAACAGATGGCACACTCCTGAGGAGTGTTTTAAAAAGAAACTATTTGGGGCACCTGGGTGGCTCATGGTTGAGTGTCTGCCTTTGATCCCAGGGTTCTGGGATAGAATCCCACTTTGGCCTCCCTGCAGGGAGCCTGCTTCTCCCTCTGCCTGTGTCTCTCATGAACAAATAAATAAAATCTTAAAAAAAAAAAAAAAAGGAACTATTTAATGGCAGTGCAGACAGAATTAAAGTGAGTCCATGAAGGGATGTTGGAGATCCCAGGGGCAGTGAGGGGCTCAAGGGCAAATTTTACCATTCCTAGGCCTGAAGGGTCATGGGTGGCAGCTGGTACTGGAATGAGGAGAGCGAAAGCTGCAGAGAGGAAGAGGCTGCCTCCAAGAGCTTGGCCTTCAGCAGAAGGCTGCGCCAGCCACAGAGACCCAGCAGGGACAGAAGTGGAGAAATAAATCCCCCAATCTCACTTTTCTTCCACACTCCATCCAGTCTTGCTGGGTTTTCCCGTGGGTCAGAGAGCAAAGTGGCAGCACACAGAGATCAGAGAACAGAGCAGGGTGGAGAGTCAGAGAACCCAGAAAAGCGAGTAGTGTCTGGCACAGCCAGGAAGCATCATCTAGGCAGGGTTGAGGAGGAAGAGTTCTTCTACTCTTCCTACAGGAAAAGAACACTCTTATGAAGCAATTAGCATGATGTGCATGGCTCAACTTACCACTCAATGGCCATAACTATCTCCTTACTAATTGCCTTTCTCCTCCAACAAACTCCTTGACTCTGGATCCTCAAATCTCCAACAATTGCATGGTAAATATAGGCATTTGTAAATGAAAGGATGAAGTGAGACTTAATTAAGTTGTTTATCATTGTTTCTTATTCATGAGAATATAGAGAGGAACATTTCAAAATTAGTGGGATAAATAACATGACATTGCAAAAGGGCATGGTCTTTAAACTCCAGTTAACTTAATACTGTTATAAAACAGATTGCTTTGGAGGAAGGGTACTTGGGTGACTCAGTCAGCTAAGCATCTGCCTTTGGCTCAGGTCATGATCTCAGGGTCCTGGGATGGAGCCCTGCATCTGGCTCCCTGGTTCAGGGGAGAGCCTGCTCCTCCCCCTGCTTGTGCTCTGTGTCAAATAAAATCTTTAAAAAAATTGCTTTGAAAGACACAAAGGACATCCTCAAGGCTGGTATTCTTAATAGAAATGTTCATATCTTTGAAGCCTAACAATTTTTTAAAAACTAGTTATTAGGGATGCCCAGGTGGCTCAGTCCATTAAGCGTCTGACTCTGGTTTTGGCTCAGGTCATGATCTCAGGGTTATGAGATTGAGCCCCACATCAGCTCTGCGCTCAGTGCAGAGGCTGTTTGAGATTCTCTCCCTTCCCTCTCCCTCTGCCCCACTGCCCACTCACATTCTCTAATAAATACATAAAATATTTTTAAAAATTTGTTATTAAGTCTTAATAAATGAGAAGTTAATGCTCTGTTGTCTTACGTATGTTGCTAATATTACTGTCATTGCTTACAATATTACATTACAGCCTGTAAGTATTCTCGTGCAATGAAATACAGAGTTAGCGAAAACAGCTCAGAATTTTTCTCTCTCCTATTCTCCTTTACCTTCTTCCCCTATGTTGAAATAAATAAAATAGAACCCACTATGAATGGTAAGCAATTTCTGATACAATCTGTATCCTTGACTTACATCAAGAAGGGCTTTAAATATTTTATATACTGGGGGGATAAAGTTGTTGGAGGAGAGAGCAAATCTTTTTTTTCATAATGCAGTATTCTTCTACGTTCTTCTTCATCAACAGGTAGTTTCTTTTTTTTTTTTTATTTTATCAACAGGTAGTTTCTTTTAATAATCTGCCTACCTACTCCCACATGGTAATTTCTCCCAGCTCTCTAAAGTTTTGTCCACCTGCTATGCTCAGATCTTTCTCAAATGGGCTGGAATATATCTGTACTTTTTCTGTTTTCTAGAAAGTGCCAAGGGTTCAAAGGCTGACATTCCTGGGACATAACACTGCCCTTGCTGTTTCCCCTCCTCACCATGTGACAGAAACATACTTTAAAGCATGATTTCTGAGCCCATTGGCCTTTTACATAGTCTGGTCTTGCCCCAAATGAAATAGTAATGGAAAGAAAAATACATATGGTGATGTTAGTTGGCATTGGGGATAGAGGTATGAGGCAAGCCAGAATCAGAAAGCCATTTGGTTCTTTGTCATTTTCCAGAAAACCAATTTGGATATTCAGAACCTCTTTTGAGTAAACCTGAGGAAAAAATATACAGATAAACTAGGTGTGGATTATTAAAAATAGAAATTATTTTTCAGTTCAGAAAATTAGTCACCATCTTTTCCTGATACCTCTCATATATTTAGATTACGGTTCAATATATAAGATAATGACAATGATACATTTTCAGAAACTCATAGGAGCACATCTATTGCATAAAATACATCTGCTTTCTTTTCTTGATGTCTTTTAGATTTCTTTCAATGGCAGAGATTGCTGGTAGCCTACGTTAATATCTATTCTGCCCTTCTTTCTTAGTAATACCACCCAAATATATTTGGAGAGACAACTACCCTCTAAAAAGACAATGTTTACCAGACTCCCTTGCAGCTAGGTGTAGGCCTGGGGTGTGACTAACTCTTGGCCAATGAGCCGTAAGATGAAAATCTGTGGGACTTTGGAGATCCCTTCTTAAAGAAGAGAGGTGAGCCATTCATATCCATTCATACTTGCTGCCTAGAATGTGGAAATAATGACTGGAGCTCCAGCAGCCATTTTCAACATGAGGCAAAAGTCACAAACTGAAGATGGCCGAGCAGAAAGGTCTCTGGTGATATAATGGAGCCACCATCCCAGCCTTAGACTGACTAGCTCTGGGTTTCTTTTAGATGAGAAAGACACAAACTTCTGTTTTATCTAGGACACTTCTGTCTTTTGTTCTTCATTATATATAGCCAAACCTACTACCAACACATACAGTTTATTTTCAAATAAAATAATTCTTAAAATTCTGTTCTAGTTAAAAGGAGCAAATAATAAAAATTTATTAAAGGTTTTTGCATAGGAGCATAGCTTTAAAAGAATGTTATGATTTGTTTCCCCTTCAGGTTTACAGTTAATACTGCCTTTAAGACTGTAGGATGAGGGCAGCCCAGGTGGCTTAGCAGTTTAGCACTGCCTTCAGCCCAGAGCGTGATCCTGGAGACCTGGGATCAAGACCCACGTCAGGCTCCCTTCATGGAGTCTGCTTCTCCCTCCACCTGTGTCTCTGCCTCTCTCTGTGTCTCTCATGAATAAATAAATAAAATTTAAAAAAAGACTAAGATAATTTTGTTGTGTATTTACATTGTTTAGTACATTTATTTGATTTCAAATTTTAATAATCTCTTCAGAAATGGTTCAAGTCTTACCTTTGAAAGCATTGCCTATAGCTAAGTTAAATTAGCACTAAATTTCTTCTTCAAAGCCTTTCTTCTTACTAGGATAAAATAATACTATTTAATCTCCTTCTAGGGACTATCTGCTTTATTTATGGGGTTTATCTGGTTATAAGTTCCTTAATTTCTCTCCCCCTCTCCAGATTCTTCATGATAATCAAAATCTTGGAATCTATTCTGCCTTGCAAAATAGAGACCTCTGGATCCCAGTCCCTTTGATAAGTCCCTAGTCCCCCTTTATAAGTGATACATGTCAGTTTAGACTTTATGTATTTACCTAGAAAACTAGTGAATATCACAGTCATACATTCACATGGCTACTTTGAGTTCCACAGAATGATTTGTTCTGGTCAACTGTGCTTTGTGAGGAAGCTGGAACTCAGTATACACTCAAAGAGCTGACCTGTCTGCTCTCTTCACTTTCCAGGGTTTCATTTCACCCAGGGGTTTTCAGATGAAATTTCAGGTTGAAATGTGGACTATCCCTACAACATCTCCTTGAAAACCTAATTTCCTTTAAAAAAAATTTTTTTTTTATTATTTGTTTTAGAGAGAGAAAGAGAGCAAGAGGGGGAGAGAGGGAGAGAATCTCAAGCAGACACCCCTCCTGCTCTTGCTGAGTGCAGAGCCCGAGGCAATATGTGGCTCCATCCCATGACCCCAAGGATCATGACCTGAGCTGAAAACAAGAGATGCTTAACCGAATGAGCCACTCAAGTGCCCCCAAAATTCAGTTTTCCAGAGAAAGGGTCTTAACTTTTCTTTTTAAGACCCAAAATAAGAAAAAAAAAAAAAGAGCTTACAGAAATAAAATTTGTTGAGTATTTGGATAAAGCAATGCAATAGCGACTAATATGCTGATTTCACTATCGGCCACAGAGAAAGTATAGGTTTCAATTTGTGTGCAAATATGAAGAATGTAGTTACAGTGATTGGTTGTTTTGTTGTTGTTGTTGTTTTTAAAACTTTAAATAAGTCACTACCTTCTATTATTTAGTAAACTCTTTAGCTAGCTATTCACTGTTCAAGTATCTCCTGCATGAAGTAGGTAGCTTATATTTTATTCAGCCACATTTGAGAGTACTTCTCCCTTTTAATGGGGCTACTTCAGTTAACTATTTTTTCTTCTTCTTTTTATATATATAATAATTGGAGCCTAAGGGGGTCCATTCTGCCTAAGAGGTTAGATTTTATGACCTCTTTTTAAAAAGAGCATCCACAATTCTTTTGTTGCTTTGATTTGCTACTCTACAGTACATTTTTGAATTGTTCAAATACCAAGAGGGAGTAAATTTTATTTTCCCTAGGAAAATATTTTCAGTTCTAGAAGGAAGAGAAATAGGATAAAATTTAACTATTTTCTTAGAAAAAAGCTGCAAAGTCTAGTAATGAACAACGTTAAACTAAAGATGTCACCTATCTTCTTTTAAAGGACTCAATTTAAATGAAAACATTAGGGAACATTTTCAAATATGTTCTGTTGCATTTTTTAAATATCAGTATAACATTCTGCAAAAAAAAATTATGTTTATAAATGTCAACCAGGCATTAGTATTTGTTAACATTTTTAAACTCCAAGTGTACTGTCTTACTTGGAATATGCTTGCATCATGATGGTGACAAGGCAAGTAGAAAAGTTTAAAATCTCAGTGTCTCTTTTTACTGCCTGCCACCAACCCTTTCAATGGGTTACTAGGCCTTTATTGAAGAGACTAGAGAGGCAAAATTTATTTTACACTCAGAAAAATGTATAGCCTTGAGAGCTTCTTTTATTCTATGGCTTCTTTCAACCCCTAATGGCATTTTAATTTGGCACAGAAGTTTCAAGAAACTGAGTTCTTTCTAGAGACAAAATTATAGAGCTTATTTAAGTTCATCGCTGCTGTGTTAAAGACCTCTCAGGATCCTGACTTTATGATGTAGTTTTTATGGTAAATCTGGGATCTTCCATCTGGGGGAAAGCAGAGATTCAAGAATACAGAGCAACGTAAGGACCCTTCTTGGAAAAAACAGCTTGAATTCTAAAGACAGCTTGCAGAAGGCAGAGGAGCTCACTTCTGGGAGGTTGGGTTCCTCCCTTGAGGACCGGAATTTATCCATGTAGGTTAGTTTTGGCTAATGGTAGGAACTTAAGGTGAAATATATACACAGATAAAGAGAACTTACCATTTCTGGATTCTCTGCAGCTAGCTTTACCATCTTTTCTGAGATCATCTTTTTCAGGCAGCTACTCAGCAAAAAAGCCTAAAGAATCCAGGAATAAAGAAATCTCTTAATTAAAGAGAACTTGTCTTTCTTCCCTCCTCACACCATAAAGAAGATTTTGAGCTCTGCTCTCCAATCCTATGCCTTTAAGAATTTAGATGTCTTCTTTAATTTCCATAAATTTGCATAAGATGCAATTAGCAAGTACCCATATATTTTCTCAATTAGATGGATGTACTTACAGTCAATTTTTAAAAAGACAGAGAACTCGTTACATTTACTATCTTTTTCCCTCTTAAAACTTCCCTTCCTATTTTTCCTGTTACTTTGTAAGAGGCTGTTTTACAAGCAACAAATAACTTTGTAAAAACCCTGACTAATCAAATCAACCGATGATGATTGACCTTACATTTAATTGTATGCATAATTATTGAGAGACCTATTACTAGGCATAAATGGTAACCTGTTTGAAAGGGTATATTAGCACCTTATGGCTTTTACTGAACTAAAAAAAAATGGTTTTTCATCACTTTCTGGTTTTTATGGTATCTTTAATCATTCACTTTTAAGACTGATGGTTGCCCCTGATATCATCTGTGGCTTTTTGTTGGCTCATCACTGTTGGTGCCAGGATACACAGCAGACACCCTACTAAACAAAAGCTGGGGTTTCCTTTTTTCCAGGATCTTCACTCCATGTCCCAATTTAAGGTTTCCTACAATTTACCCACTTGCTCCTTTCCCATTCAACCTCTCTCTCCTTTGTCTTGCTCTCAATTCTTGGCTTGCATATTTCTCTTTTCGCCCTACTAACATTTGAGACAACTAAAGCTCAAAGCTTGAGGCTATAGGACATTACTATAAATTTATAGCATAAATTGATACCATATAAACTTATATACCGCACTGAAGGGAAGGGGTGATGGAGAGGAGGAGAAAGGAAAGAGAAAATCCAGGTTGGGATTGTGGAGGGTAGGACATAGAAAGTAGAACTAGAGGGAGAATGGCTACATATAGGTAGCCATCTCAAAGTCTTGCAGGGCTGTAGACTTGACAGGAATTTATTTTATTTAAGGGGAGAGAAAGCAGGTAGAAGAAAGGCACTACTACCAATAGGGAAAGAATAGAAGATGTGGGATTTACACACAAAAACAAATTTTGATTTCTTGGTTTAGCTAAGAACTAACCCTGTTCATCTCTGCATATATAGAACCTACACAAAACCAGGGTATGAAATAGTTAAACCACATAACCAGCATTGATAAAGCTAGGAAAGGTGTTTAATAATGCCCCCCAAGATGTGGACTGGATCCATATTCTTATACAATGTACAGAGATATGTAGGTTAAGACTTGGCTATGAACCAGGTAAGGTTCCTTCAATATAAAGGCACTGAGCCATTGTTTAAAGAAAGGGTTTAGAAAATATTGGGGTCCAAGCCCTCATTTGTACTTGAAAGGCACACAAGCCATACTTCTGCATTTTGCAGAAGTAGCTCTTCGGGTACATATCAATAAACCCACACTCCAAAGGAAATAAGACCTTACCAGGAATCCTTTAAAAGAATGTTTATTGCACTCTCTATAGTGGCTTAAACTCATTTGGTACAGACTAAAGGACCATAATAAAATTTAACTACTGAATTTAGCATTCTGGGCAAGGGTAGGTGGTTTCACTGCCAAAATCTATCTGCATCTCTCCAAGTGACTGCAAACCATCCTACCATTTCCCTAAGGGTGTTTCATATTCAAGGTGAACCTGACGGCCCATTTCTTTAACCTAGAATTTGGTTTAGCACTCTGTGTTTTTCAGAGGACCTTGGTATCTATTACCTCATGATTGTACCTATACTAAAAGTAGAGAGTTTCGGGGAGCTTTGGTTACCTGAGCCAGAATGCTCAAAGGAACTTAGTGTGATCACCAGCGACTTAAGCTGAATGAAATGCTGACACAAAGATTACTTTGATATTTTGGTTTTGTTTTAGAACATCTGCAATTTTGATTTCAATTTGAAGTTGCTTGAATTCGTTCATAGAATTTTTCAGCTGAATTTGGTGTTTAGAAAATTGAATCTTTTTTTTAAAAAACTTTTATTCCAACTTTATAAACCAATGGAAGACCGAAATAGTTTGGTGTCCAGCAATCCCTCCTCTCCTAATAGAACCTTGATTTTGTCTGATGACAAAGTGCCCAGCTCATGCCTACTCTAAGTTGATCATGAATTCTGTTCTTTTTTCCTAAATACTTGATTCCCAGACTGCCTTGAGCTAGGAGTGGTCATGTGACTCAGTCTTGGCCAATGAGACATAATGGAAAGTCTACTGGGGGCTTCTGAGGCAAAGCTTTTGCCTTCCACACCAAAGGGATGTCAATCATCTACTTCCAGTATTCTTATTAAGTGAGATAAAAATCTGTATTGTCTAAGTTAGAGGTCAATAAATCCAACCCTTTACTTGTTTTTACAAATTTTTACTGGAAAACAGCTATAATCATTTGTTCACAGATTGTCTGTGGCTATTTTTGCGCTACCACAACAGAATTGGGTGGTTGCAACAGAGACCACATGGACCCCAGAACTAAAATATTTACCATCTGGGGAGGGGCAAGATGGAGGAAGAGTAGGGTCCCCAAATCACCTGTCCCCACCAAATTACCTAGATAACCTTCCAATCATCCTAAAAATCTACGAATTTGGCCTGAGATTGAAAGAGAGACCAGCTGGAATGCTACAGTGAGAAGAGTTCGCGCTTCTATCAAGGTAGGAAGACGGGGAAAGAGAAAAAAACAAAGGCCTCCGAGGGGGAGGGGCCCGCGAGGAGCCGGGCTGAGGCCGGGGCGAGTGTCCCCAGGACAGGAGAGCCCCGTCCCGGAGGAGCAGGAGCTGCACCGACCTTCCCGGGGGAAAGGGGCTCGCGGGGAGGTGGAGCAGGACCCAGGAGGGCGGGGATGCCCTCGGGCTCCCGGGGACACTAAAGACACCTGCGCCCCGGGAGAGTGCGCCGAGCTCCCTAAGGGCTGCAGCGCGCACGGCGGGACCCGGCGGGACCCGGAGCAGCTCGGAGGGGCTCGGGCGGCGGCTCCGCGGAGGGGGCTGCGCGGCCCCGGGAGCAGCTCGGAGGGGCTCGGGCAGAGGAAGAGGCTCCGTGCAGAGGGGCCTGCGCGGTTCCAGGAGCAGCTCGGAGGGGCTTGGGCGGCAGCTCCGCGGAAGGGGCTGCGCGGCCCGGGAGCGCGAATCCACCAGCGCAGGCTCCGGGGCACAGGGCGCCGGGACACAGCCCAGGATCCCGCCTCCCCCGGGACAGGCAGAGGCCGGGAGGGCCCAGGACAGCGAGGACGCTCCTGCCCCAGCTGAGCAGATCAGCGGCCCCGCCCCGGAGACTCCAGGCCCTGCAGACGGAGTTCCTGCCGGAGCTGACTCCAGGGCTCCAGAGCTGCCTCCGCCACTGGGGCTGTTCCTCCTGCGGCCTCACGAGGTAAACAACCCCCACTGAGCCCTGCACCAGGCAGGGGCAGAGCAGCTCCCACAACTGCTAACACCTGAAATCAGCACAGCAGGCCCCTCCCCCAGAAGACCAGCTAGACTGACAACTTCCAGGAGAAGCCAAGGGACTTAAAGTAGACAGAATCAGAAGATACTCCCCGGTGGTTCTTTTTTTTTTTTGTTTTGTTTTGTTTTGTTTTGTTTTGCTTTTTGATTTGTTTCCTTCCCCCACCCCCTTTTTTTTCTCCTTTCTTTTTCTTTCTCTTTTTCTTCTTTTTTTTCTTCCCTTTTTTTTTCTCTTTCTCTTTTCTTTCCTTCTTTCTCTCCTCTCTTTTTCTCTTTTTCCCAATACAACTTGCTTTTGGCCACTCTGCACTGAGCAAAATGACTAGAAGGAAAACCTCACCTCAAAAGAAAGAATCAGAAACAATCCTCTCTCCCACAGAGTTACAAAATCTGGATTACAATTCAATGTCAGAAAGCCAATTCAGAAGCACTATTATACAGCTACTGGTGGCTCTAGAAAAAAGTATAAAGGACTCAAGAGACTTCATGACTGCAGAATTTAGAGCTAATCAGGCAGAAATTAAAAATCAATTGAATGAGATGCAATCCAAACTAGAAGTCCTAACGACGAGGGTTAACGAGGTGGAAGAACAAGTGAGTGACATAGAAGACAAGTTGATAGCAAAGAGGGAAACTGAGGAAAAAGGAGACAAACAATTAAAAGACCATGAGGATAGATTAAGGGAAATAAACGACAGCCTGAGAAAGAAAAACCTACGTTTAATTGGGGTTCCCAAGGGCGCCGAAAGGGACAGAGGGCCAGAATATGTATTTGAACAATTCTAGATGAAAACTTTCCTAATCTGGGAAGGGAAACAGGCATTCAGATCCAGGAAATAGAGAGATCCCCCCATAAAATCAATAAAAACCGTTCAACACCTCGACATTTAATAGTGAAGCTTGCAAATTCCAAAGATAAAGAGAAGATCCTTAAAGCAGCAAGAGACAAGAAATCCCTGACTTTTATGGGGAGGAATATTAGGGTAACAGCAGACCTCTCCACAGAGACCTGGCAGGCCAGAAAGGGCTGGCAGGATATATTCAGGGTCCTAAATGAGAAGAACATGCAACCAAGAATACTTTATCCAGCAAGGCTCTCATTCAAAATGGAAGGAGAGATAAAGAGCTTCCAAGACAGGCAGCAACTAAAAGAATATGTGACCTCCAAACCAGCTCTGCAAGAAATTTTAAGGGGGACTCTTAAAATTCCCCTTTAAGAAGTTCAGTGGAACAGTCCACAAAAACAAGGACTGAACAGTTATCATGATGACACTAAATTCATATCTCTCAATAGTAACTCTGAACGTGAACGGGCTTAATGACCCCATCAAAAGGCGCAGGGTTTCAGACTGGATAAAAAAGCAGGACCCATCTATTTGCTGTCTACAAGAGACTCATTTTAGACAGAAGGACACCTACAGCCTGAAAATAAAAGGTTGGAGAACCATTTACCATTCGAATGGTCCTCAAAAGAAAGCAGGGGTAGCCATCCTTATATCAGATAAACTAAAATTTACCCCAAAGACTGTAGTGAGAGATGAAGAGGGACACTATATCATACTTAAAGGATCTATTCAACAAGAGGACTTAACAATCCTCAATATATATGCCCCGAATGTGGGAGCTGCCAAATACATCAATCAATTATTAACCAAAGTGAAGAAATACTTAGATAATAATACACTTATACTTGGTGACTTCAATCTAGCTCTTTCTATACTCGATAGGTCTTCTAAGCACAACATCTCCAAAGAAACGAGAGCTTTAAATGATACACTGGACCAGATGGATTTCACAGATATCTACAGAACTTTACATCCAAACTCAACTGAATACACATTCTTCTCAAGCGCACATGGAACCTTCTCCAGAATAGACCACATATTGGGTCACAAATCGGGTCTGAACCGATACCAAAAGATTGGGATCGTCCCCTGCATATTCTCAGACCATAATGCCTTGAAATTAGAACTAAATCACAACAAGAAGTTTGGAAGGACCTCAAACACGTGGAGGTGAAGGACCATCCTGCTAAAAGATAAAAGGGTCAACCAGGAAATTAAGGAAGAATTAAAAAGATTCATGGAAACTAATGAGAATGAAGATACAACCATCCAAAATCTTTGGGATGCAGCAAAAGCAGTCCTGAGGGGGAAATACATCGCAATACAAGCATCCATTCAAAAACTGGAAAGAACTCAAATACAAAAGCTAACCTTACACATAAAGGAGCTAGAGAAAAAACAGCAAATAGATCCTACACCCAAGAGAAGAAGGGAGTTAATAAAGATTCGAGCAGAACTCAACGAAATCGAGACCAGAAGAACTGTGGAACAGATCAACAGAACCAGGAGTTGGTTCTTTGAAGGAATTAATAAGATAGATAAACCATTAGCCAGCCTTATTAAAAAGAAGAGAGAGAAGACTCAAATTAATAAAATCATGAATGAGAAAGGAGAGATCACTACCAACACCAAGGAAATACAAACGATTTTAAAAACATATTATGAACAGCTATACGCCAATAAATTAGGCAATCTAGAAGAAATGGACGCATTCCTGGAAAGCCACAAACTACCAAAACTGGAACAGGAAGAAATAGAAAAGCTGAACAGGCCAATAACCAGGGAGGAAATTGAAGCAGTCATCAAAAACCTCCCAAGACACAAGAGTCCAGGGCCAGATGGCTTCCCAGGGGAATTTTATCAAACGTTTAAAGAAGAAACCATACCTATTCTCCTAAAGCTGTTTGGAAAGATAGAAAGAGATGGAGTACTTCCAAATTCGTTCTATGAGGCCAGCATCACCTTAATTCCAAAACCAGACAAAGACCCCACCAAAAAGGAGAATTACAGACCAATATCCCTGATGAACATGGATGCAAAAATTCTCAACAAGATACTGGCCAATAGGATCCAACAGTACATTAAAAAAATTATTCACCATGACCAAGTAGGATTTATCCCTGGGACACAAGGCTGGTTCAACACCCGTAAAACAATCAATGTGATTCATCATATCAGCAAGAGAAAAACCAAGAACCATATGATCCTCTCATTGGATGCAGAGAAAGCATTTGACAAAATACAGCATCCATTCCTGATCAAAACTCTTCAGAGTGTAGGGATAGAGGGAACATTCCTCGACATCTTAAAAGCCATCTATGAAAAGCCCACAGCAAATATCATTCTCAATGGGGAAGCACTGGGAGCCTTTCCCCTAAGATCAGGAACAAGACAGGGATGTCCACTCTCACCACTGCTATTCAACATAGTACTGGAAGTCCTAGCCTCAGCAATCAGACAACAAAAAGACATTAAAGGCATTCAAATTGGCAAAGAAGAAGTCAAACTCTCCCTCTTCGCCGATGACATGATACTCTACATAGAAAACCCAAAAGTCTCCACCCCAAGATTGCTAGAACTCATCTAGCAATTCGGTAGCGTGGCAGGATACAAAATCAATGCCCAGAAGTCAGTGGCATTTCTATACACTAACAATGAGACTGAAGAAAGAGAAATTAAGGAGTCAATCCCATTTACAATTGCACCCAAAAGCATAAGATACCTAGGAATAAACCTAACCAAAGATGTAAAGGATCTATACCCTCAAAACTATAGAACACTTCTGAAAGAGATTGAGGAAGACACAAAGAGATGGAAAAATATTCCATGCTCATGGATTGGCAGAATTAATATTGTGAAAATGTCAATGTGACCCAGGGCAATATACACGTTTAATGCAATCCCTATCAAAATACCATGGACTTTCTTCAGAGAGTTAGAACAAATTATTTTAAGATTTGTGTGGAATCAGAAAAGACCACGAATAGCCAGGGGAATTTTAAAAAAGAAAACCGTATCTGGGGGCATCACAATGCCAGATTTCAGGTTGTACTACAAAGCTGTGGTCATCAAGACAGTGTGGTCCTGGCACAACAACAGACGCATAGATCAGTGGAACAGAATAGAGAATCCAGAAGTGGACCCTGAACTTTATGGGCAACTAATATTCGATAAAGGAGGAAAGACTATCCATTGGAAGAAAGACTGTCTCTTCAATAAATGGTGCTGGGAAAATTGGACATCCACATGCAGAAGAATGAAACTAGACCACTCTCTTGCACCATACACAAAGATAAACTCAAAATGGATGAAAGATCTAAATGTGAGACAAGATTCCATCAAAATCCTGGAGAAGAACACAGGCAACACCCTTTTTGAACTCGGCCATAGTAACTTCTTGCAAGATACATCCACGAAGGCAAAAGAAACAAAAGCAAAAATGAACTATTGGGACTTCATCAAGATAAGAAGCTTTTGCACAGCAAAGGATACAGTCAACAAAACTCAAAGACAACCTACAGAATGGGAGAAGATATTTGCAAATGACATATCAGATAAAGGGCTAGTTTCCAAGATCTATAAAGAACTTATTAAACTCAACACCAAAGAAACAAACAATCCAATCATGAAATGGGCAAAAGACATGAACAGAGATCTCACAGAGGAAGACATAGACATGGCCAACACGCACATGAGAAAATGCTCTGCATCACTTGCCATCAGGGAAATACAAATCAAAACCACAATGAGATCCCACCTCACACCGGTGAGAATGGGGCAAATTAACAAGGCAGGAAACCACAAATGTTGGAGAGGATGCGGAGAAAAAGGAACACTCTTACACTGTTGGTGGGAATGTGAACTGGTGCAGCCACTCTGGAAAACTGTGTGGAGGTTCCTCAAACAGTTAAAAATAGACCTGCCCTACGACCCAGCAATTGCACTGTTGGGGATTTACCCCAAAGATACAAATGCAATGAAACGCCGGGACACCTGCACCCCGATGTTTATAGCAGCAATGGCCACGATAGCCAAACTGTGGAAGGAGCCTCGGTGTCCAACGAAAGATGAATGGATAAAGAAGATGTGGTCTATGTATACAATGGAATATTACTCAGCTATTAGAAATGACAAATACCCACCATTTGCTTCAACGTGGATGGAACTGGAGGGTATTATGCTGAGTGAAGTAAGTCAGTCGGAGAAGGACAAACATTATATGTTCTCATTCATTTGGGGAATATAAATAATAGTGAAAGGGAAAATAAGGGAAGGGGGAAGAAATGTGTGGGAAATATCAGAAACGGAGACAGAACGTAAAGACTGCTAACTCTGGGAAATGAACTAGGGGTGGTAGAAGGGGAGGAGGGCGGGGGGTGGGAGTGAATGGGTGACGGGCACTGGGGGTTATTCTGTATGTTAGTAAATTGAACACCAATAAAAAATAAATTAAAAAAAAATAAATAAAATAAAATATTTACCATCTGGCCCTTTGAGAAAAAGTTCAAGAACCTTTGGACTAAGTCATTATTGAGTCTTGTTATTTAGTAACTCAATTCATATCTAATTGATACAAAGGCTCTGGTGACTACTAGTCAAATAAAACAAAATGAAAAATAAACAACAACAAAAAAAAACAGTATTATAGGTCAAAAAAGAAAGTGTATATCATATTCTAGTACTCTGCTCCTGTTGGGTTAGGGTAATGTGTTATGTTCATCCTAGCAAGCAAGAGGGCATTTCAGCACTGGTTCTCATGCTCTGCCCTGATAACTCACCTGTTTGGTGTAAATAACAAACCACTGCCAGCGGCTATCTTCACTATACTGAAATCTGAGCTCTAAGTTCTGGTTGAGAGTTCTCTGGGGTCCATCCATATCCAGCAGACTCCCCTACAGAGAAAAGATATTATTTGATATCCAATAGAAATTGAAGTGACTATTAAGTGCTGGGCAAAACACCAAAACAAGTGATCCTGTTAGTATGCCCAAGAAGCTATTGGTCTATGAAGGCCTATGAAATTAAGTCACCAGTTTGGTATGATAAGTATTAAAGGGAAGCAAACAGGTCTATGGAAGGAGGTAAGTGGGCACCTAATCCAGACTAGGAGGGTAAAGCAGGCCTCCTAAGGGGGGTGGTATCTGAGCAGCAGGAGTAGACATTTTCCAAGTTTGTTGTTGTGGGTTTTTTGGAGGGGGGTGGAGGCAGGGGTGGTGACAAGTGGTTCCTGGTAGGAGAAATAACAAGTGCAAATGCATTGAGGTACAAGAGGACCTGGCACAGTGGAGATGTGGCAAGGGATTGAGTGTGGCTAAAGCACGGGCTGCAAGTCAGGCAGGGCAGTGAGTGAAGAAGTTCAGAAAGGCAGCATGGGGCCAGATCCTGAGGGCTCTGTAGGAAGCAGCTTTGATTTTTGCTATACAGCAGCTATCCCTCTTTTTCCCAGTAATGGAGTCTCAAATGTCCTTGGGAAAACCTTCTGCCTTCCACTGGGTCCATGTAGGTAGGTAGGACTATCAGTGAATGCTACCCTCCTGGAGGGGGTGGGGCATACGACCCAAGTTCAGGCCAATAGGATAGATGCCCTCTATGCCCCTTATTTGATTCCAGAATGAAGAGATCCAAAGAGCAGGTCCTGATAAAGAATTCCTTGTTTCCTAGAAACCTTGAGCTCCTTTGGTTCTTGACTTTCCTAAGCCTCTGCTTCTGCCTTCCTTTAAGTCAGTGGGTATTCCATACCCTTCCAATAAATATCCCGTTTTCACTAGAGCCAGAAGTGTTGCTTTCTATTGCTGGCCACCAAAGAGCACTTAGCTGTTACAGGTTTTAAAGGTAAGTTAAGGAGTCTGAACTTCATTTGAGAACAATAGGCATGCATTAACTGATTTTAAAAGCTGAATAATAATTAGCTTTATATTTTAGAAATCTTCATCTGGCAGCATCAGAGTAAAAAATGAACTGAAAAACAGCTGTTCTCAGACACTGAGCGAGAAGGCAAACAAATGAGGTGAGCCCTAGAGTTACCTAGTTTACTGCCTGGAGGAGTTTTCCAGGATACAGTGCAGGACCAGTGAACCCAAATAAAGCCCAGAGGTCTTGCCAAGCTGAAGAGAAAGAGATCAAAGTTTGAGGAAGTTGAGTTTAGAATTTGTGGGGCAGAAGACCACAGACAAGGACTTTTATGTAGAGTTCAGAGCTCCAGAGAGCGCTTTTCAGATCTTTGGCTGAATAACGATCTGTGCATGTGTGGGAAGAACCCTCATACGCTGCTGGTGGGCACATAAAATGGAGGAGCAGACTATTTGGAAAATAGTCTAGAAGTTCCTCACAAAGTTAAAAATAGAATTACCACCATGGTACCAGTAATTTCACTCCTAATCATATACCCAAGAGAAATGAAAACCTATGTCCACACAAAAACTCGTATACAAATGTTCATAGCAGCGTAACTCGCAACAATTGAAAGATAGAAACAACCCAAGTGTTCATTAATGAATGAATAAATAGGGACACCTGGGTGGCTCAGCGGTTGAGCATCTGCCTTCAGCCCAGGGCGTGATCCTGGAGACCCGGGATCGAGTCCCACGTCAGGCTCCCTGCATGGAGCCTGCTTCTCTCTGTGCCTGTGTCTCTGCCTCTCTCTCTCTCTCTCATGAATAAATAAATAAAATATTAAAAAAATGAATGAATAAATAAACAAAATTTTGTATATCCATACAACAAAATATTATTTGGCTATGAAAAAGATAAAGTGTTAATACATGCTACGATAAGAGTGGACCTTGGAAACGTTATGCTAAGTAAAGAAAGCCAGTCACAAAGATCATGTATGACTCCATTAATCATGAAATGTTCAGCATGGATAAATCTGTAAAGACAAGCAGATTAGTGGCTTCTTAGGGCTAGTAGGAATGGGGGAATACATATGAGCTAAGGGATACGGGGCTTCTTTCTGAGATGATGAGAGTATTCTAAAATTGATTGTGGTGATGGATGCAAAACTCTGTGAATGTGCTAAATGCCCCTGAATTATATGCTTTATGTAAATCAATTGTATGGTATGTGAATTATATCTTGATAAAGCTGTTACAAAGGAAGGGAATGACTGTGTAGTACTGGTGAAGGGATAGATACATGCATCATAGAAGAGGAGAGAGAATCCAGAAATAAATCCACACAAATATGCCCAACTGATATCTGACAAAGGTATAAAAGCAATTCAGTTAAAGGACAGGATTTGCAACAAATAGTGCTGGAGCAAGTAGATTTCCACATGCAAAAAAGGGAATGTCGTGCTGTCTTTCACACCCTACATGAAAATTAACTCAGAATGAATCATGGACTTAAATGTATGACCTATAACTGTAAAACCTTTAGGGAAAAACTCTAAGAAAAAAATCTTTAGGATCTAGGGTTTGGCAAAGAGTTCTTAGTCTCGACACTAAAGCACAATCTATAAAAGGAAAAACTGATGAATTAGAATTCATCAAAATTAAAAACTTTTGCTTTGCACAAGATCCTGTTAGGAGGATGAAAAACTGCAGAGTGAGAGATGCCTCAGAGACACGGCTCAGTGATTGAGCATCTATCTGCCTTCGGTTCAGGGCTTGATCCCAGGGTCCTATGATCAAGTTCCACATCAGGCTTCCCGCAGGGAGCCTGGTTCTCCCTCTGCCTGGTCTCTGCCTCTCATGAATAAATGAAATCTTTTTTTTTCTTTTTCTTTTTTTTTAATTTTTTTTAATAAATGAAATCTTTAAAAAATACCATCCCACACTTACAGAATGACTAAACTAAAAAAACAGTGACAACACCAAATGCTGATGAGGATGCAGAGAAACTGGATCACTCATGCATCCCTGGTGGGAACGGAAATTAGCACAGCCACTCTTGAAAGCTGTTTAGCAGTTTCTTAAAAAACTAAGCATGCAACTTCCATGTAACCCAGCAATTGTACTTCTGAACATTTATGCCAGAGAAATGCAGATTTGTGCTCCAAAACATATGTATAAATATTTATAGGAGCTTTATTCATAATAACTAAAAACTGGAAACAACCAGGTATCTTTCACTCAGTGAGTGGTTAAATAAATCTTCCTTCCATGCCATGGAATACTGCTCAGCAATAAAAAGAACCAAACTACTAATATAAACAACAACCTGAATGAACTACCAGAGAGTTATGCTGAGTAAAAAAAGCCAATCCTAAAGGCTACATCTGATTCCATTTATAGAACATTTTTAATCAACCCCTTGTTTTTATTTATGTTTTTGCCTCCTAAATGCAGCCAATTCTTATTATTCACAGCAGTCGTGTTCTGTAAAGTCACTACAAACACTGCACTACTGGACATTTCCAGGGAAATGCAAGGTTACATTCCTGCAAACCTCTAGTCACAATATTTCATCAACTGATCAATATATAACCTTGTTTTAGGAATGTTTCTGTTTTTTTTTAAACAGTTTTCTTGAGGTATAATTGATGTAAAAAAAAACCTGCACATATTTAATGTATACAATTTGATGAGTTCAGACATATGCATACATTCATGAAATCATTTATATGGAAACAAAGGCAGAAGAAAAATTATTAATATCCTTACTGCCTACAGTCCTTGAAACAGGCAGAGTGACCTTCCTCTACGGACTCAACTGCCTCGATGTTAATACTTTGCTAAGGGCAAAAGGCAACCTTAGTCTGATTCCCAGATTCCTGTAAGTCTACTTTAACATGTAATAATTCCTTTGGAAATTTTCTTTGTATCTACCCACCCCAAAGATACAAGTTGGCAATCATCCTCCAAGTATATGACCCACAGATAGATGTCTGAAGGGTCTCATGGCCCAGGTTTTATTAGATGGTAACAAATGACCTTTTCCTAACAATATCTAGCCCCCTCAAGGTCCTGGAAAACTTGCTTCCAAAATTCCTTAGAGTCTTATGCTATCCCTAACCCCTCCTATCTTGAAAGTACATAATGGGCCACTTCCCATGACCCCAGTACAGCTCTTTCTGCCCACGGGTCCTGTCTCCGTGCTTTAATAAAAACCACCTTTTTGCTCCAAAGACATCTCAAGAATTCTTAGCCATCGGCTTCAAACCCTAATGTCTTTCCTACATCACCAGGACCACAATAAAAATAATGAATATATCCATCACTTTCAAAAATTTTACACAACACTCCTGAAATGACACAAGGAGTGGTTCCTTGGGGCTAACAAGAGGTGTGACAAGAGAAAGTGGGCACAGCTATAAAGGCTGATATGACAGGTTCTTCGGATGATGAAAACATTGCTTGTACCAATGCCAACATTCTGGTGTTGATGTTGTGCTATAAGTTTGCAAGATATAACAATTGGAGAAAAGTGGGTGATGTGTACCCAGGATTTCTGTACCATTTCTTCTAACTAAATGGGAACCTACAGTTACATCAAAACTAAAAGTTTAACTAAAAATAATCAACTGTTTAAAAGAAAAAATAATTACAATGTAGCAGGAGGCTTATATATGTAGAAATATGGCAATAAATATCACAAAAGGGAAAATAGAAATACATTGTTTTTACATTTTTTTATGAAGTGATATAAAAATTGAAAGTGGAATGTAATAAGTTCACAAGAAGTACATAATAAAGTCTAAAGTAACTGAAAATAAATGAAAGGGCATACCAAAAAAAAAAAAAAAAACAATGGTGTAAATAAATGGGTTCAAAATGCCTAATCAAAAGAAGGAAGGAAAAGAAGGGGGAAAACTGAACCTCAAAGAAATAGACAAACCCACAATTAGGTTTTAAGGTTTAAAATTCGTCTTCTTTCAGTAACTGATGGAACAAGGAGAAAATGTATAAGGTTTCAGGAGATCTGAACGCTCTCAACTGCTCAACTTAAAGAATACTGCACCCAATCATAGAAGAATACACATACACATTCTTCTCAAGTGTATGTGGAACACTTACCAAGATAGACCAGATTTGGGGCCATAAAACGAGTTCCCATAAGTTTCAAAGACTGAAGTCATATGCTGATAATGTCAAGATTAAAATCAGGGAACACAGTGGGGGAGATCCCGAGAGGGTGAGGATGAGTTTGGTTTGGGAAAAGGCTAAGTTTGGGATGTCTGTGAGACATGCGGTGTAGACAATCCAGCATTAAGAAATACTGGACCTTTTGACAGGGATGTAGGCGACTGATTCAAGAGAATATGTAGAGGAAAGATGCAAATGGAACCCCAGGAGAAATGAGCCTTCAGAAATGCTCAGAGGAAGAGGAAGCTCAAAAAGGACAGGGGAGAAAGGGGAGGGAATTCTGAGAAGGAGGAAATGGTTGACAACACTGAATGCCACAGGGAGGTCTAGTATTGTGCCAGCTAAAAAGTCCCCATGGATTCCATGGATTTAGCAACTGGGGGGTCATGGCTGTTCTAACAGAATTTGTCCTCTACTAGTTAACCTCAGTTTCTTGTATAAAGGGGATAATCCCACTTAGCTCCCTGAGTTACTGCAAGAATTTAATTAAATAATAGATGTGGCAGTGCCAGAACAGCGTCTGATCCAAAGCAGCCACTCAACACATCTGATCATGGGGTTTCCTCTGGGAGGAGATGGCAATGTAAGTATGATCCTTAAGGAGAGCTCTACTGTTCAGTGTCCAGTTTCCAAGGGTAGAGATCTAGTCAATACTGAGTATGTAGTAAGTACTCAGTAAACAGTAGTCTTTGTTTCACTGTGCCCTATTACTATAGCCACCCTTCAAGCAGTAGAGAAGTCTGTTGCTGTAAAGTGGGGAGATGGGTGTCTACTGATATGGATGGGACACTCATACCAGACAATAGACAGGTTTTACCATTAGGTGATGCTTAACGTGGCCTAGATGCCAGTCCGCTCAAGGTTGTGATGCAAATGGCAGATCATTCTCGCTACTGCCAACTTTGTCATCCAAAGTCAATAGGATTTTTACACTATGGGTAGAGATTTTAAATCATAGGTAAGGCAAAGTGCCAAGATACTCACAAGGAAAGTGACCTGCCAGCACTTCACTCTGTTCATCTGGAAAATGATTTCCTGGGTCTGGTTACCAGGCAGGGTTATGCAGCAGCTGATCTCATTATTGCCAACAGAAAGGACGGCCCTGCAGCCGGGTTCCGGGTAGTCACAGGTACAGGGATCCAGCTGCAAGAACCCATAGTGCCGTACCTCTTGGGATAGCTCCAAAAACTGCTCCGGGGGTAAAGGTAGGGCAAAAGAAGCAAAAGACTACTTGAAAAAGGTGACAACCTTATGTTAGAAGCTATTGTCATTCTACTAGAACACATGGAATTAAGCCACAGTCAAAGCGCCTTTTTCTTCTGGATGATTCACATGAAGACAATGTCCCTTATGCTCCCTGACAATAAGGCCTAGGGAAGTTCATGGTGTGTCTTGCCAGGGTCGAACCATTTCTGTCTCATTCACCATTGTGTCTCTGCTCCTGTTACAGTGCTTGGTACACAGTGGGAACAAAAATATTCAGTGAGAGAATGATAAATGGAGAAGAATAGAGTGAATCAAATGAGTAGATAGGAGTCTATCGCAGCAGATTAAAAATAGCAAAATAAACAAAATGTGTACATTTAAAATGCTGTTTGGGGGGGTGCCTGGGTGGCTCAATTGGTTAAGCATCCGATTTTTGGTTTCCGGTCAGGTCATGATCTCAGGGTCCTGGGATTGAACTCTGCATCGGCTCCATGCTCAGTACAGAGGGAGCTCTCTCTGCTGCTCCCCCGTCCCCCAACCATCTCTCTCTCTCCTCCTTGCACACTGTCTCAATTAAATAAATAAATAAATATTTTTTATAAATAAACATTTTAATAAATAGATAAAATGCTGTTGGGGTGCTGCTGGGGTGCCTGGCTGGCTTTGTTGGTAGAGCATGTGACTCTTGATCTCAGAATCGTTGAGTCAAGCCCCATGTTGGATATGCAGTCTCAAGAAAGAAGGAAAGAAAGAAAGGAAAGAAAGGAAAGAAAGAAAGGAAAGAAAGAAAGGAAAGAAAGAAAGGAAAGAAAGGAAAGAAAGGAAAGAAAGGAAAGAAAGAAAGAAAGAAAAAGAAAGAAAGAAAGAAGCAGCTACTTTTTAAAAAACTAAGCTGAGGTCTATGTAGGAATAAAGTAGTTAATTTTTACAGCCTGCTTTATATGATGATGGTATGAATTGTCAAAGGAAGAGATTTTACAAATGGCAATGAAATGAGAGAGCGAGTCTGCTTTCTAAGTCTAGTTATAGACAGCTCAAAAATGTCAAGGGTACACCTTTATGTGACTGTTAAGGTTTAGCTTTTCCTTTTTTTTTTTTTTTTTTTTTTTTTTTTTTTAAGGGAGGGAAGGGCAGAGAAAGAGAGAATCCTAAGCAACCTCCAGCCCAATGCAGGACTCAGTCTCACAACCCTGAGATCATGATCTGAGCGGAAATCAAGAGTCGGGTGCCTAACTGACTGAGCCACCCAGGTGCCCCCTTTTGCTCTGTTTCTGACTTGGCTTAAGAACAGAGGACAGCTGCAGTTCACACGTGTGGTCCAGGCATCCTGTCCTGGCTTCTAGTCCAGGCTTTTCATTTTTGTAACAAAGTGTTATTCTTAACATTGCCTTTTAATAAGCTGATATCAGCTTGGATGTCTGCCTTGTTCTTCCAGCTTTCACCATGGTCCTGCCTGTTGCTGTGTGAGATGTGCGTGAAGAAAAAGGAGTTCTCACTTTAACACATGGTTAAATCAGAAAGAAGATCACTCAGTGACAACCTGGCACTTTCTAGATCCTTTTTGGAAGGAAAACAAATCCTTTCAAAGACTATATGAAGCATTCTCTTTTAAAAGTGAAACGTGGGATCCCTGGGTGGCGCAGCGGTTTGGAGCCTGCCTTTGGCCCGGGGCGCGATCCTGGAGACCCGGGATCGAATCCCACATTGAGCTCCCTGCATGGAGCCTGCTTCTCCCTCTGCCTGTGTCTCTGCCTCTCTGTGTGTGTGTGTGTGTGTGTGTGTGTGTGTGTGTGACTATCATAAATAAATAAATAAAATCTTTAAAAAAAAAAAAAAAAAAAAAAAAAAAGTGAAACGTGCTGAGACCTGAGAAGGGAGGAACAGCTGACTGCTACTACAAGGTGGGAGAGGTGTTCGGGGCTCCTGTCCCTTCAAGCCACACGTTGTAGCAGCTCATTGTGCTGTGGCCCACACATTCAACTTCGGAAAGGCATTAAGCTGCCCGGCTTCCCTTTGGCTCAATGGGAAACAGCAGAAATGACAGGTCCTGAGTTATGCTACATGCAGCTAGGGGGGCTGAGTAATTTTGCCACACAGCATACAGAGCAGTTTCAAGCTCTTGCTACAATGGTTTCTTATTTATTATATGATACAGATCTTTATCTTATCGCTTGGTAACACTTTTAAAAACTTTTTGTAATCAACTTGGCTGCAATGCTCTAAAAGCGAGAAGAGTATTTAAAAGTCAAGCTCCATTTCTCTAGAAAGTCAGTGATAAATTAGTAACCCGTTCAAAATACTTGTTGGCGTTTGTCATTCAACAAGCAGTGCAGCGATGTTACTGACCATATGCAAACTAAAAGAAATCTGCAAGAATTAGTTTTTTTTTTTTTAAAGAAAATTAGTTTTAGTTTTTTAAAGAAACTTACTCCTGAAAAAGATAATTTAACATGCATAACTGGAGAAGGGATGTTCGTACGTTTTCATTTAGATCAAGGGATGGCAAACTTTTCTATAAATAGCCATACAGTAAATATTTTCAGTTTTGCGGGAATATGGTCTCTATTGCAACTACTCACCTCTATCATTCTAGCACAAAAAGCAGCCTTGGACAGTACATAAATGAGTGAGCGTGGCTGTGTGCCAATAAAATTGTATTTACAAAAACAGCAGCCTATGGGGTGTAGTTAGCCTGTGATTTAGATCAACTAGTTGCTCCTTTAAATTAATTTCACTCATTTTTAACTCCAGGTTTTCTTGCACATGTACATAAAGTAAAGCACTATTGCTTGTTAATGTGTTGGATCTATTATCAGGAGAAGAACTTCATAAACACTTAAATAATTCTGGTTTTATGTCAGTATCCTGAGATGCTTCAAGAGAGTAAGAGTTAATTTGAATCATGGTTCAGCTTTTTTTTTTTTTTCATCTAATTCATGTACTCAGTAATTTTTTTTTTTAATGACTATTACAAATAGTATGGTAAAATCAGGTAAAACATTTATGAGTGGGGAAAGGAGAAAAAATGAGTGGGAAATATCAGAAAAGGAGACAGAACATGAGAGACTCCTAACTCTGGGAAACGAACCAGGGGTGGTGGAAGGGGAGGTGGGCAGGGGGTGGGGGTGACTGGGTGACGCGCACTGAGGGGGGCACTTGATGGGATGAGCACTGGGTGTTATTCTATATGTTGGCAAATTGAACACCAATAAAAAATAAATTTATAAAAAAATAAAAATAAAGATATGAAACACACATACACAAATTCATCAGAGAAAATAAAATTTGTTTTGTGTCAAAAATACAAACATAAATTTCAGCAGAGTATAGCATATAGTAAAAGCAATCTTCTTACTAAATTATTAAGTTAAAAAGTTTATGGAGTAGAAATGCACTTTGGAACTGTAATTATATCCAAAGAAGCTGATGTATCTGATTATACCCAAATATTCTATCCATTAAAATAAATACTATAATTGAAATTGAACTCCAAAATTTTCATGACAACACTGAGGCGAAATACCAAGGAGGAAAATATTAAATAATGGCTGTATATGCTTTTTTCTTTTTTTATCCTACCTATCAGTAAAATTCTCAAGATATCTGAGCTTCCAAAGAATGATTTTCTGTATCAATTTAGGTATAAACGAGTCCTCTAAATTTTGTTTGCATTTTTGTTTAAGATAAATGAGTGAACATTGGCAAAGTGGTGAACACTGGCAAAGAAGACAACACAATGAAGCACAGTCCATTTCTTCATTAAAATGTGCCCTGTTCGTCAGACTTGCATCACTGCTTGGGGACAGGGGGAGTGTGAATTGGTATGATCTTTATGGAAGCTTTAAAAATGGATTATAAATATATTCTAAGAAACAATAAAACATGTACTCAAAGATGGAGGATGCTGGCTGTGTCTTCAGGGACCTTCAGCTCAGAACTGTACCAGGTGTTGGGAACACACAGGGTGTGTATAAATTAGGCACAGTCCTGGTCCTCATGGTGCTCACTGCCAAAGTGATTTATAGCAGGAAACCACTGGATTTCTAATAATCAGAAATTGGTTAGCTAAATGATAACTCTAAGACAGAATACTCTGTGGTCATTAAAAATAACGCTGAGGGTCTACATGAACCAGGCCAGGGGTTCACCACAGTCTATTGTATTTTTCAGAATCTTTAAATAATATAATCAGAAAAATCAATGATGCTTTTCTCATTTTTTAAAAGAAGCCCATTTTTAGTGGTTGATGGGTTTTATAAACTAAGAAACAGCTCAGTTCTAATATGTTTCTTCAACTCCCCTCCAAGGGATTTCTCTTGGTGCAATATCTGATTTACCTTTGTTTGATTGTCTTCTTTCTGGAGAGCCTCTAATTTCTGCCTCTGCACCTGTGTGGGTTTGGCCCATTCTTTTTCCATGTCCTGAACTGCCTGAAAATGACAGAAGTTGTAAGATTAGCAACCTTTGCAGAAATGAATTAATCTGGCAGAAACACACTCATGTATGAAAAGCTATAGCAGCCAACCCAAGTGGACATATGTAAGGGTTTTGCATGTTATAAAGGTTACTTTTTAAATTAGTGGGTGTAGGAAGAGATTGTTCAATGGTTGAGGACAACTGGCCACATTTGGGAGAGCTAAAGTTAGCTCTTTCCCCACACCACCCAATCAAATAAATCCAGAAAAAGGTTTAGATGTAAAAAAAAAGAAAAGAAAAGAAAAGAAAAGAAAAGAAAAGAAAAGAAAAGAAAAGAAAGAAAGAAAGAAAGAAAGAAAGAAAGAAAGAAAGAAAGAAAGAAAGAAAGAAAGAAAGGAAAAGAAGAAATAAAAGAAAAAAAATCAGAAAAAATATCTGATCTTGAGGTAAGGAATATTATATTTTATTTAAGATATAAAGGGATATTTAATTACATGAATATATAAAACTTCTGTACCTGAGAACAGACCAGAACAAAACTAAGAAGTAAATGGCAAACTAGAGAAAATGACTGCATCATATGTGGGAAAAAGTCAGCATTATTTATGTAAAACAAGAGGAAAAATATAAACAAGGAATATGTATCAGCAATTAACAAAAAGGAATTCCAAATTCCAAATCTATATTCAACCTCACTAGAAATCAATAATTTCTTATTTTTTATTCTTTTGCTTCTCCACTTGGCAAAGAAAATATACAATATTTGGGGCCAGCAAGTGTTTAGAAAAACAGGAAGTTCCATACAGAACGGATTTTATTTTTTTTTTAAAGATTTTATTTATTTATTCATGAGAGACACACAGAGAGAGGAAGAGACACAGGCAGAGGGAGAAGCAGGCTCCCTGCAGGAAACCCGATGTGGGACTCAATTCCAGGATCCTGGGATTCCAATCTGAGCCAAAGGCAGATGCTCAACCACTGAGCCAGCCAGGTGTCCCCAGAACTGATGGCGTTTAAACTGGTATATTATCTTGTGCTGCTTCCATTTATCATATTTTTAAAAATTTTTCCATTGGTCTTCAGTTAGCCTGTTAACCCCTCAAGGGAAAAACCCTGAGTCTTCCACCTCTCTGTAGCTTGTCCAAGATAACTGAGCAAACACTCAAAAATTCTTTGCCAGCTGTCAAGTACATATTTACACCTTAGTCTGAATGCAAGTTTTTGTGTTCCACCCCTCAGTGTTTGCTATTGGTTATGCCTTATCTCCAAATGGAGAATGAAGAGCTGAATAAAGTATTTTGGTATTTAGAGTGGGGGGAAAGGATTTAGAGAGGAGAAGAAAAATCACTAATACTTGTTCAGAACTTTTAGATAGGTTTTCTTATTGAGTTTTTCCAAACTATTCTGTGTGGTAGTATGGGCAAATTGAGGTCCAGAGAGGTTATGCCTTCCAAGACGGCCCAAAAAGTGTAAGTGGCAAGCGTGGGCCTAAAACCCCAATTTGGGGGCTCCTGGGTGGCTCAGTGGTTGAGAATCTGGTTTTGGCTCATGCCGTGATCCTGGGGTCCTGGGATTGAGTCCTGCATTGCGCTCCCCACAGGGAGCCTGCTTCTCCCTCTGCCTATGTCTCTGACTCTCTCTCTGTGTCCCTCGTGAAAAAATAAAAACTTCAGAAACAACAACAACAACAAAAATGATCTGGCTGCTGCACCAAGTCCTCCTGTCCTTGCCCAAGCCGCTGACTCTGAGCATGTAAGCCACTACCCATCCCGTGACTTTCCTCCAATCACCAACTACTCTCAAAACTGAACCTAGACACCATGCCAGAATGGGATCAATATGGGTGTGAAAAAGGGAACGCCTTTTTCTTTCCTGAATTCTACTTGGTAGAGTCCTATAAAGGGGCTGTTATCTCAGGGCAGTGTTATCAAAGGGAGCGCATGGCTAAAGAAGGTAGTGGCAGTCACAACAGTAAGGACTCACTGAAGAAATGTCATTCAGCGTGAGGGGACCTGGGGCTCTCCGACACAGATTTAAATGCCCTACATCAGCAGGAACAGACCGCTTTTGTTTCACCACCTTTGAAAAGATCTGACCCTGATTAGGGGCACACGAGTCATCAAATACACAGCATACAGTACCTCACTCTAACAATGAGAGTCAGATTTAGACAAATGGCTCTACTCAGTTCTATGGCTCTCCAAAGACTGGCTGCTGGAGACTTATGTAGAACCTAATTTTTTAAATGGAGTGAGATCACCTAAGCCGTGGGTTTAATGAGCTTCAATCACACATATCCCTGTCACCCCTGCAGAGGTACAGCAGTGAGAAATGGAGAGGGAGGGATCTGCCTCTTGACTCCAGCTGGTTGAAGTATGGCTAAGCAAAGCCAGGGCCACGGAGCTCTGGGGAGGTTAATGGTCAACCCAACACTCCCTTCACTGAGCCATGGGCTCTGACACGGGGTTAGGTCTGCCTGAAAGAAGGGACCCCTTGTTCTAATTTGCATAAAGTTACCATACTGGCCAGTGGTGCTGCAATACAGGCCCAGAATTGACCAAGTCTCAATATTTTTGAGAAAACTCAGAAAATTATATGCAATCTTCCATTTTGTTAATATTACTCAAATTTTCAAAAAGAAAAAGAAAGGGAACGTGTTGTGGGAGTCCACTTGGCTCCTAAGACATCCTGGGGCACAGCTGCTTTAGAAAAATCCAAAGGGTTTCCCTTAGTAGTTAATTATGATGGCACCGTTATTTATCAGAAGAACTCATAAGAGTTCCGCATTAACTTTTTAAAAGGATGGTTGCTTCTCACACCTTCATGCATCCTAAGCTCCCAGGACAGTCTCTGTCCTGGGCCATTCAGAGTCTAGCTAGACAAATATGCACGTGAACAGTATTTACAAGATGGGGTGACAAGCACTACAATGGAGGGTATAAACAAAATACCAGGGGAGCAGAGAGGGAGGGAGGCATTTTCTTTCCAGGGGAGCTGAGAAAAGTTTCCTCAAAAGAGGCTGCAATTGTGGTTCTGACTCCCTGGGGCTGAATTCTCAGTACCTCTGCCTGGATAGAGCCAACAATGAGAATAATGATGATAATGGCACAGATTATTATAACACCAACTATACTCATTTGAAGACTTGGCCAGACAAACAGCTACAGTTTGAATAACAGTCTATTCAAGCTGAGAGAAAACTTAGAAATTGTTCATTCAATCTCATCGCTTAACAGGGGGATGTTGTAGTTCTAGGTTCAGAAGGATGAAGTGGCGGCCGGCCGAGATCACGCAGAGAGGCAGCCAGCGGCACAGCAAGGGCCAGAATACATTTTTGAAACTGAATTCGGCGTGCTTTCCATGAAGCCATCTACCCCCACACACAGATGCACACCCCCCCCCCCCAAGCTATAAGCAGAGGAAATACAGTCCATTTCTCTCTGGTTTACAGCTCCTTGATGAAGACAGATAAACTTCCTATGAAGATGCTGGCCCCTCCTATTTCTCACCACAATGGACCTGGAAACCAGGCTAGAAAGACTATTTCCCACCAGGACAATAGTCGAACTAGGTGATGCATCCTCCACCAAGGATGTGGTATCACATAGACCAGACACAACTAATAACACACTAGAATAGCAAGGATACAACAGCAATGAGCCTCGTCAAACGTTTAAAATGGTAAATTACGTCCCAACTCATGCAACATGGGTTTAATCACAGAGGATCAAAGTATGATAAGAAATGAACTAAGGAACGCTTGGATGGCTCAGTGGTTGAGCATCTGCCTTTGGCTCAGGCTGTGGTCCTGGGGTCCTGGGATCGAGTCCCGCCTTGGGTTCCCTGCAAGGAGCCTATTTCTCCCCCTGCCTGTGTCTCTGTGTCTTTCTCTCTTTCTGTGTCTTTCATGAATAAATAAATAAAATCTAAATAAAAAGAAAAAAGAAAAAAATGAACTCAAAACTATATTCTAGCCATTGAACTACAATAGTGAACATTGAACACTTAAGAAGTGATATTTTGGTTTACCTCCTTAGAATTCAGAAGAGCTTTGTGAAGACGATTTATTAGATCGCCTTGGTCTCTTAAAAAGTAACATGAGCAGCAGTGGACATTAGGGCTGCGACTCCTCATCGACACCAGCTGCCGGGCTCCATGTGTCCGCTTGGCGACACACCCAGGTGTTCCACCCCACACTGGAAAAGCCACAGTCCCCGCGTGAGGCCAGCGGTCCAGTCGGGAGCGGGGGAGAGAGAGGCGTAAATGATGCTCTACTTTGTCAGACTGAAGGCACCACTGATTCTGACCCCATGATTCTGTAGGACACTAAGTAAAAACACTGCCAGGTAAGCAGTGTTTACCTACCTAAGGACAGGTAGGTAACTGTCCTACCTGCTGTAGGACAGTTGTGCCTGGCGCAAGCCCAGGCCATGCCGACCTCGCCTGCTGAAATACGCAGCAGTACTTGCACTTCTGAGGCATTTGGTGATTTCTCCTGCCTTCAGCTGCCCCTTGGCCTGGGCGAGGCAGTCCTTTTGGATACAGCTTAGTAAGAAACCGAGGGGCTTCCTGTCTGGGTACATAAAGCAAGCCCCTGGTTGTTGTTTACGAGGTAATACAGAATGTTCGTGTTTCTTCAAAGGTGAGCCTTTGCTTTTTGAATATAAAAGGGAAACCTGCCACACTGTCCTTGCCTTTTTTTTTTTATAATAAATTTATTTTTTATTGGTGTTCAATTTACCAACATACAGAATAACACCCAGTGCTCATCCCGTCACTTGCCTTTGTTTTTAAAAAAAAAATATTTCTCTCTCTCTCTCTACCTGGGGGAAAGGCAGAGGGAGAGGGAGGGAGAATCTCAAGCAGATTCCTTGCTGAGCGTGGAGCCTGACACAGGGCTCTATCCCACAACACTGAGATCATGACCTGAGCCAAAATCAAGACTCGGCCACTTACCTGACTGAGCCGCCCAGGTGCCCCTCATTTTAACCATTTTTAAGTGTACAATTCAGTGGCACTAAAAACATTCAGAATGTTGCTTAACTGTCAACAGTGTCTATACCTACTTTTTTTAATAGTATCTCTAGCAAAAATTCTGTACCTATTAGACTATAACTCCCTGCCCCTGAGCCCCTAATAACTTATATTGTACTTCCAGTCTCTGTAAATTTGCCTATTCTAGGGAGCTAGGATTCTTAGCTATCACACATTTTTTCCAATGGCTTCAATCCTGAATGGTCAGTAACATATGGTGTTTGAGTCCTCAGTCACCCTTACCTGCATATAGATCAAAGCTACCGCTGCTGCAGAGTCCATCAGTACAGAGTCCAGGGATGGGTCCATGTACCTGCACAATTCAGGAGCACTGAGTTCATCCAATGACATGGCCAACAGGCACACCTGGGCGTGAGTGCTCTCTGAAGGGGTGGCCCTCTACACTTTAAACTGAGCCCGCACTAACACCCCTTCCCTTGCCTTGCTTTCAGTTTGTTCCTCCACTTTTGTCACCTGTTTTCCTTTCACTGTAAACTCTCACCTGGAGGACTTGAAAAGTAAAGATGTCAAATAATAAAGCTGATGGAAGATGGTCCACAGTCCCGTTTCTCATAGTCTGACAAGTTAGATCACCCAACCTGCTCATTTCCATGGTGCCCGTCCTGGGACACCTAGCTTTCATGTTCAATTCCACCTATGACCCACCTCCCCCCTTCACACTCTGTATCCCAACCATGTTTGCTCTCCTTTCCTCTGCCTAGAAGACCACTGCCCTCACCTGCCTCCCTCCCTGGCTTATCTGCCTATCCTGGCATTGTCACGTACCTCCCCAAGATTCCGCTCCATTCTGTGCTTCCTTAGAACCCTGAACTTGTCCTCACCACTGCTCTCATCAGGTTGATCTTGACACCAGAAATGTAGGGACTGCATTTGGAGTTGCCCCTCTGGACTTTTGCAAAGAGATTTGCAAGTGGCAGGGTTTGAAGTCTGTCTAAAGGATTCAGAATCTCCAGGATAAACTGAAATCCTAGTTCCTGTATAAGCACAGGAGCTGCTAGGAATTGATAGAAACCGTCAGGAAAGAGTTCATTGCAGCTGGTCTAAACCTATCTGAAGGCAGGGGTAAGCAAAATCACTGTACTTAGAAGTGTATGATTATAGAATAATGGGATTGGAATGAACTAGGAGATGATGAGAATGTAACTTGAAGATCACCTTCCTCGTGGAGGGTATGGAAAGAAGCAACTGAAGCATTCTGTTATATTCTTTATTTTTTTTTCTGTTATATTCTATTAAGCTAATTGGCCATGCAGCACATGCTCCCTATTCTCTGTGGCACAGAATAGCAACTTGTGTCAAAGGTAGAGAGCCCCGAGACCCATCCCACACTGGGCTCTGAGAGGGTTCCCTCCAGTCTGGAAGGAACCATATCAAATTGGAGAGATGGGCCAGAGAATTCTTGGACAGAGAAAAATCCTCAAAACTCTGGCCCTATCGGCTTCATTGTGATGCTTCACCTGCTGGGAATGCCATAGCTCATGGCAGCCAGGCTAGCCTCCCTGCTCTCATTCGGTTAGACTTTTCCAGGTAAGAAGACCATGAGACCATGTACCCTCAGGGTCCTCTTCCAGGCTCTCCACCCCACATGACTTGACCCTCAGCTTAACAGCTGGAGTGGGACCTCCTTTCTTCCCAGTTCCCATAAGTAAAAGCAATCTGCCTGCATCCAGGATGCTGACATATGAATGACATTTTCTCTTGCACTGATGCTCTAGAATATACCTATTTAATGAAGACGCAGGCAAAGCCCAGTTTCCAGTTAAGGCTTCAAGGTGAGGAACAAAATCCTCATGTCTTAATGTCAAGTTCTCTGGAAAGCCCATGAGCCTTGCAAGCTATCTAAGCTCCAGGGATTTCTGTTGTTATTGTTATTACTATTATTAATATTATTCTTAATATAACAGTAACAAACAAGACCAAAATTTATTGAGCATATGGAAGTACTTTATTTAACCCTCATACTAATTGTATGAGGTAGACTCTTACTATTATTCCCATTTTACAGATAAAGAAGCTGAGCCTTAGTGAGCTTGAGTAACTTGGCTAAGATTATTTAGCTAAATTTTGAGAGGGCTGGGATTTAGATTCACATACTCCAAACCTAGGAACAATGATGCTCAGCCACTTATTATACTAAGCAACTTCCAGAAACACTTAAATGGAACATTGAAGGGTTTTCCCTTTTCCCCTTCTCAGGGTTCCATGCCACAGATTTTGACAGCTTCTCAGAATACATCTGAATAGCAGTGTATGAACTTTTAGCCTTGCCTAGGATATCCTTCCAAAATTCACAACTACGGACTGGAGTGCTAAGCACACCATCACAAGGTCAAGATAGCTACTATTCCTAGATTACAAAATGCCTTTCTTTAAAACTTTTGTGCTCAGATTACAGAAGAGCTGGGCTGGGAGAGGGTGAACCCAAGAAGCAATACAATACAGCCATGGTAATAAACACTGGGAAGTACAGATTATAGGATATATGTGGGGTGCTTCTTGTTATTCTCTGTTTGTATCCTTGCCATAAGGCTTCTTGTTTCTGAGAAAAAGGGTGGTATTTTTCTGCAAGGTGTTCAATCAGCCTGGGAGTGTGGCTGGCCCTGATTTATATGCATTTATTGTTGGAATCCTTTAGGATGCAAGCTGAATACTTAAGAGTATTCTACTCAAATTCACTGCAAGTTGGCTGAGTCCACTCTTTGCTTTAGGGAATACTACAGCTCAACAGATGAATCTCACGTGCTTGTAATCATCAACAAATCCCTTCAATTAATACTGTCAATAATTCATTCCAAAGCAAGCCCATAACCTGCAGTTTCTCATTCCTGCTTCCATCCCCACCTCAATGGGCCACCATCTTCATAACAATATCCCTCAAGTACTTACTGGAGACAAGTGAAAGTCATCCTCAACATCCTATTATTTATGACAAATATTCTGGTTCATTCTCCACTTTCTCTTCTTTACTGCCCTCCTCACAACCATCCCCAAGTTCTTCTTCTCTCCCTCTAGCTGTTAGGTTGTGAGCTGACAGGGTAAGACCAACAAATTCTCAACAGGAATCTAAAACATCCTCAAATACCTACCATCACCGTAAATGCTTACCACTTCCTGAGTCCCACTTTGCAGTCTTCCACTTTAGCACTTTGAAGACTCACATAAGGCAGTTCAAAGTCCACCAATTTTTTCATGACTAGAGAAAGGAGAAGGGAGTCTTACTGGTTGAAAAGGCACAAATAGTTTACATACAGAGGCTTTGAAGTGAGAAAGCATTACCACTGGAAATGCTAAAATCACAACGATAATATTCTCCTGCACTTGTACACAATTTTTAACTTTCTGAAATTCCTTCAAAAGATAAATAGCGAAAAATTAAAAAAAAAAAAAAAAGATAAATAGCGGGCAGCCCCGGTGGTGCAGCGGTTTGGCGCCGCCTGCAGCCCTGGGGTGTGATCCTGGAGACCGGGGATCGAGTTCCGCGTCGGGCTCCCTGCATGGAGCCTGCTTCTCCCTCTGCCTTTCTCTCTCTGTGTGTGTCTCTATGAATGAATGAATGAATGAATGAATGAATGAATGAATGAATGAAAGAAATCTTAAAAAAAAATTAAATAGCATTTGATCCTCATAAAATATCAATGCCTTTAGTAGGAGGTGTTTTACACCGTGAACCTGACAGCTCAGTGTACCTCCAGACAGCTCAGTGTACCTCAGATCTCAGTGTCCAAGCCATCATACAAACCCTTAACTTCCAACTCAAAACCACTGCAGCTTCTGGAGAACATACATAGGCTGCCTTCAGATAATTGATACCACTTTACAAGTAAATAACTTACAATGTCTTAGAAGAATGTCTATAGAGAAAAGCAAAAACTATGTGAATCATCTATCATCTTTCACTAACTCATTACATGTTCTTTAAAAATCTGAGAACTTAGAGCATCCACATTTTCTCACCAACATTCCTTAACAAGGAGGAGTGATGGTGTGATGGGATGTCCTGACACCTGGGGTCCAGCACTCCATTTTTGAGGGGGTTGTGGGATGGCTGGTGGTCTGCGGCCAGGGCGCCAGGGTAAAAGTGAGGCGGACATTAGGCCCAGGGCTGGTGCAGGTACAAGACAAAGTGCAGTTGCTGAAAGGATCTGACATCTTGCTACTGTCCATTCTACCTCTCTGGAGTTGCTCATCCCCAACTTCCCCTCCCCCAACTTTTTTGCTTAAGATTTTATTTATTTATTCATGAGAGACACACAGAGAGAGGCAGAGACATAGGCAGAGGGAGAAGCAGGGAGTCTGATAGGAGAATCGATCCCAGGACCCCAGAGCCACAACCTGAGCCAAAGGCAGACGCTCAACCATTGAGCCACCCAGGTGCCCCCTCCCTCTCCCAGCTTTCGATCCACAGGCTGAGAACGGCACCCCCACTCAGCTGTATCTCCTGCATCCCATGGATCTGAGCACCAGCCCACAGCAGCCCACCCCTTCTCCTGGCTGCTCTGCCTCCCCCTTTTCTCCTTACCAGAGAACTTGCCCTCTTTGCAACACTGAATGAGAAACAGGCCAAAGTAGCCCAAGAGCTCCTGACACAGTCCAATTTTGTGTGACACCACCTTTAACCAAAGACAAGAAAAATTAGGGGTGTCGGCCTTGCTAACAGTGATGTGGAGAATTAGAAATTGCCTGTAAACATCGATAAAAAGTACTTTAATGGGCAGCGGGCATTAAAAGTAATCTCTTCTGAATCTAGAAATGATAATCCTAGTTTTAGAAAATTTAAAAATTAAGAAAATTAGAGTGAAGAAAGCAAAAATCAGCCCTAACACAACGGACATGAACTGGCGTCTGCTGAGGCTGGTTGTCCCATCTCAGACACACATGTGTCTCCCAGAGAATTTGGTCTTCACAGTCCACTGGAGGGCAGCAGCCAGTCTCCATGCAAGTCTGTCCTTCTGTGGTATCTGTCACTGGGGCCCCCGTACCAATCTGCCTGCCCATGGGCTGGATTATCAGACATTGGGAGGAGGGATGTTCCCCACTCCTTGCTGGCATATAAAAGTGTACAAGCTATTGTCTGGCTTTGACCCCCCAGCCTGCTTCTGTCTGGGGTCTCCTGTGATGGTCTCCTAGTCTAATTTATATGGCGTTTATATCGCTCGGTGACACCTCAGGTCCCAGGCACAGGCCACTCTCATTTCATGTTCCTCCCTGGCCTTTATGTCCAACAGCTTTCATTTCAACACCAGTGGCTTCATTTTTGCCAGCAGGTCTCAAGGCTAAAACCTTATGTCTTATGCTCACTCACCTTCCCTTAGCAGGAACATCCATGCTACCACAGGTTCTCCCTGCCTTTACCCACCCAGACCTTCCCTCTTGAAGACAGGGCTCCAGAGTGATTTCTTTGCTTGCACACTCTGAATTCACTAGACCACCTCCGTGACACTCGATTCACCTTTGCAGCCATGTGCGTGAGCTGATGCATTTAACATGTTTGGCAGTTGTACAAATATGAGTTCTCAAGGTGGCAGTTGTACAAACATGAGGCTCGAAGAGGTACTTTTCTTGTCAGAGGTCTGTAAACTGCCTCATGAGACGGGCTTACTAGGTGGATGATATGAGTGGGTGCTCTTGCCTAGCTTTGAAAATAAAGAAGAGCCTGGGAACTTTTCACGTGTTCAGTCAAGGCTTGTCCCATTCTACCTCACCCAGCCACGTGCCCAAGCATAGACCCCAAGCCCAAACACAGCGCTCCTGTGTGCGCAGGGTGAGTGTGTGCTGGAAGGTAACAGACTGCAAAGACGTCTTCTCCTAGAGTGTGATCCATATCCATTCAGATTCAATTTCTCTCTTCTCTGACTTGTTCAGCGAAAATAGCAAGCTTACGTGCCAGGGCTGATAAAGGAGCAGGGGGGAAGGATGGAGAAGCCTTTTATAATTTATAAAGACATAAGCACACACATCTTCTCTTGAAAGGAGTAAGCATTGACAAAAGGAGACACAATAATATTTTCTTCTTAGCAAATGTTAAGGATACTTCAAAACACAAAAACGCCACCAATAAAACCACATTAGTGCAAACACATAAAAATCCAAAATGAGATTTCAGCTTGTTGCTGGTTCTTTAAGGAGCGCAGCAGGATGGTGGTCAGGTGGAGAGTGAGGGGAAGAAGGCTTGAGGAGGCCTAAACAATGATTTTCAATTACAAAATTTAAATTACATGTTTATGCTGGAGAAGCTCCCAGGCCCTGGAAGAGAATGCACCTGTCTGCCTGGCCACCTGCTCACTTTGCTTTTTACACAAACTCCACCGCTTCGAGGGCAGAACCTCCAGGTAAACCTGCCTGAAGTTAATGATGTCAGGGTCCGGGGTTTGGATTTCTCCCAAGTCGGTGTGATTGGGAGAGGGAAAGGACATGTTTCGGATCGCAAATGCACCTCGCTAACCTTATGCTATAGGTTACAAGGAGAACGGGGCCAAATAGCTGGCTTTCGGAGTGCTGACTGGGCATTCCCTCCATATCAATAACAACGTCCGTACTGAGAAATAACCGTAACCGCACTGCTGATGGGATGGGAGCTATTTCTATAACTACGTAGGCACTGACTTGAAAGGCAGGCAACTTACCCAAACTCACACGGCTACAGCGAGGCAGTGCTGCCATTTGACCCCAGCTCTTGCCCTCGCCCTGCAGAGAGGAGGCCCCCAACTCCCGTGGGCAGCCGCCTTCAGCTGCAGGTACGTCGAGTCAGGCCAGCGACCTCAGTATGTGAAAAACATCCGGCAGGGCAGGCTTTCCAGGTCTCCACGGCCCCAACCCTTCCCAAATTACCTCATGTCCCTCATCTGCCCCCCAGGGTTGCGTGCCTGGCCCTGCAGGTGTCTGCCTCCCATTACTGTCCTCCCCCTTCACTAGTGTCTGTCTCCCACTGCACAGGCCCTGGGAGGGCAACTGAGGGAACGGTGTCTCTGTAGTTGAGAGCTTTCTCTTTTTTCTTTTTGCATAAATCCCCTAGGCATTAAATGTCAAAGGTCTTTGATGCTTTTCAAAAAGGTCATTCTGGATGTCAGTATAGAAGATGGGCAAGACTGGAAGCAGGAACTAGTTTTGGGGCTGTTACAGAAATCTGGCTGAGGGGCACCTGGGTGGCTCAGTGGTTGAGTGTCTGCCTTCGGCTCAGGTCATGAGCTCGGAGTCCTAGGATTGAGTCCCGCATCAGGCTCCTGCATGGAGCCTGCTTCTCCCTCTGCCTATGTCTGCCTCTCTCATGAATAAATAAATACAAATCTTTTAAAAAAGAAAGAAAGAAAGAAAGAAGAAAAGAAAGAAAAGAAAGAAAAGAAAGAAAAGAAAGAAAGAAAGAAAGAAAGGAAGGAAGGAAGGAAGGAAGGAAGGAAGGAAGGAAGGAAGGAAGGAAGAAGAAAGAAAGAAAGAAAGAAAGAAAGAAAGAAAGAAAGGAAAGAAAGAAAGAAAGAAAGAAAGAAATAAGAAAGAAAGAAAGAAAGAAAGAAAGAAAGAAAGAAAGAAAGAAATCTAGCTGAGAAATGAGGGCTCAAATTAGGGGATGTGAAGATGGGAAGACAAAATTATTAGGGGAGAGATTTGGGACACAAGGTCAGTTGGATTCAGGGAGTCAGAGGTGGTGAAGGAGGGGGGACCCTAGAGTAACCTCTCAATGGACAGCCTTGGCGATGAGGTGGCTGCTGATCCCTTTCAACTAGGCCAGCAATCCAGAAGCCAAAGAAAGGTTGTGTGCAGAGACTTCTGTAGGAAGGAAGGTCCAAAATTATCACTCTTGGACTGAGCCAAGATCCTAGAGAAGGGACATTTCCTACCCTGGGGACAAAGCTGCTCTTTGGAGGCCAGGAGGACATGGGACAGCTTAGATCTCCAGGTTATAAAGAAGAGCCATTCAGCAGGGAGGAGGTCCCCACCCACCCCATAGTCTCAGCTCCAGAGCTGGAACCCAACAGGGAGGATGGCTTGTTTCCTGCCCAGAATGTGTCAGGTACCATGTCCCCAGCACAAAAACATTCTGTCCTTGGAAGGCCCTAGAAACTTTCTGACTTCCACCTGTTTATAATTTTATATTCTAGCCTCACATACTTCTCTGGAGGATTAGAACTAAAACCCTCCAAAGGAAAAGGACCTGGGAACAGTGTGTGGGTATGAGAAGCCAGTGCCCCCTTGATGCCCAGGGAAGGGAGGGAAGGCCCCGGAGACCGAGCTGGTAACAGCCGCCATCTAAAGATGGGGAGGACAGTCTCTAGGTCTTGTCCTCAGACTCTTCACAAAACCAACTGGAATGCAGGTCTGGCCCTCTGAACCCAGAATTAGACCTGCTGGGGTGTTGGTTTCAGTGTTTTCTCTGCGGGGGTGGGGGGGAGGGGACACAACTCTCAGCCTTTGAGAAATCCTCTGTCACTTTCTCCCAGAACCTGTCACCAGCCTACCTGGGTAAGGCCTGTTTCAGACTCATGTGGACTCCACTCCCTTTCCTGCTCCCAACTATGAGGCATCCCCTAATAAAGCACTTGGCATATTTCCACGGCACATCCTTGGCTGAGTCCCAGGTGACTGCAGCCTTAGGAAGGGACAAAAAGATGTCTGGGAAGTTGATGTCCACAAGGAGAGGAAAACTAAAGATACTCTGGATGATTGGCTGTGTCTCAGATTCCTTCGTCAGTGTCCCAGAAAATCCCAGCATCTCAACAGATATGTCATCCAGAGTCAAATGACAGGCAGGAAGCTTCTGGAAGGTAACCTTATCCTAGTCCCTGCTTGCAAACAGAATGATTCCTAAATTTGGTTCTGGAGCTGGAGTTTAAACAAAGTTTACCTCTAGGACTCTTTCAGCAGTATCTGATGTTAGAATTTCGACTTGAATATTCCTTCCATCTGGCAGAAATATATCCAGAGAGGCTGTCTTGGTAGTGATGCTAAATGTGTCCTGCAAGTGAAAGAAAATTATAGTAAGCCCCCACAGTGCCCTTCAGCAGGGTACATGGTGCAGAAATGGTCAGTATCTTTCTCTACCTGGACCCTTGGGGCATCTGGTGCTTAGAAACACAGAACGGGGATCCCTGGGTGGCTCAGCGGTTTAGCGCCTGCCTTTGGCTCAGGGTGTGATTCTGTAGTCCCGGGGTCAAGTCACGCATCAGGCTCCCTGCATTGGAGCCTGTTTCTCCTTCTGCCTGTGTCTCTGCCTCTCTGTGTCTCTCATGAATAAATAAATACAATCTTCAAAAAAAATTTTTAGAAACACACAGAGCTGACTGTAGAGATTTGTGGGATGGTGTTCTGAGGGGCAGGGTGTGGTGAGGAGGGGTGTGGAGGGGCCAAAACCAGGCAATGACGTGCAGCTGAATAATTTCCAAACAACAGGCATCCATTTTTGGCGGGGGGGAGGGGGAGGAAGCTATCCACTTGACCTTGGGGCATCTCAGATTTTTGTTTGTTTGTTTGTTTGTTTGTTTGTTTATTTATTTATTTATTTATTTATTTATTTATTTATTTATTTATTTATGATAGTCTCAGAAAGAGAGAGGCAGAGACACAGGCAGAGGGAGAAGCAGGCTCCATGCACCGGGAGCCCGACGTGGGATTCGATCCCGGGTCTCCAGGATCGCGCCCTGGGCCAAAGGCAGGTGCTAAACCGCTGCACCACCCAGGGATCCCCGCATCTCAGATTTTAATTCTCATTTTGAATATTTGCAGGCATCCCTGAAAGCCCACAATCTGCAATAACTTATGATTGTGCTATAGCAAAACTCTGAAGTGTGCAAACCATGAGGCCTGAATGAGTAAGCACGTCACTCACTGGTAAGTTGGTGTCCGGCTGAGGTCCAGCTCCCCCAGCTCAGTCCTGCTTTGCTTGCACTTATACACTCTGCAAGGGGAAGTGTGTGCACTTGAGGCTACTGCAAATCTGGGGGCCTGTGAAGTTCTTGGATAGAGTGTTCTGCAATGTCAAGGACATGTTAGAGACACTGGGAAGGCCTGCAGAGTCTAGGAAAGCGTGAAGCTGAAATTGGTGCTCAGGTACCACAGAGAGAGGGACCCCAGGAGGATGCATGGCCAGTGGCTGCCCAGCTGAGCCTCCCCGGGCAGTTGCGTTGCAGGGAGGGCTCTTTCTAGCACCTCCCAAGTGGGATACTGTCAGCCCCCAGGGCTGCTGCATTTCTGGGAGGCTGATTCAGGTCACAGCCTTTCTGAGCCCAGGTTTTAAGACAGGATCAAACTCTAATACACCAACATATCCACTGTACGCAGTGAGTTCACTTCCTTCCTAGGCATTTAGAATGGCAGTAGTTACGCATCATCCTGGGGAGAACGGAGAGAAGAGTCACTCAAGTCATTTTCTGTATTCTAAGCCAACTATATTAAGCTAGAATATTAGTAACACAGAGCTACCGAGACAATGCACACCCAGCCCCGGTTACTGCCTTCCTGGTATCTGGCTGGGGGAGAGAAGAACCAAACGACCCATCCTAAGGTTGTTTGGAGATCACAGAGCTGGGTTCAGGTGCACAGACCAAGTGGGACCTCTCCTCCCAACAGGCAACACCTCCCCTTTCCTTACCTCCACCGCATTCACAGATATAACAGATCAGGCTTTATAGGGAACTGGGGGACTCTAACAACTCAACTGCACTACCCAGGTACCTCAAAAGCCCGATCACATTAGGGACAAGCTTATTTTTTCTAATTTTATTATCAAAGGGTAAGCTTTGACTTTACATTTTAACTACCCCCTACCGTGTACTTACAAGTACTAAGTTTCTGTGGGTTCCCCCCAAATAATTATTGCAAATAGTCCCTTTCTAGGTACAGCTTTGCCTAGATGTTGGTTCTTAAAGTTTGGGACCTATAATCACAAACATGTCTTAACTCAGGAGAATAACACTCAAAATAAATGAAAATAATGCTATTGCTTTTTGGCCAGGTTCTTTTTTTATTTTTAAAGGTTTTATTTATTTATTCATGAGAGACACGGAGAGAGAGGTGGAGACATAGGCAGAGGGAGAAGCAGGCTCCCTATGGGGAGCCTGATGTGGGACTCTATCCCAGGGCCCCAAGATCACGACCTGGGCCAAAGGCAGACGCCCAACCACTGAGCCAACCCAGGTGCCCAACTTTTTGGTGAAATTCTAAAGGAAAGCTTAGCATTAATTTATATTACCTCAGTGCAACTCTCAACCCAAACCAAACTTTAGATGGGTAAGCAATGCACTCAGAGGTACCAAGGGACTGGGCTGAAACATGTGAAGAAATGGGTTTCAAGCCCAGCTCCCACACTCACCACATGGGACCTTGTGCAAATCTGGAGAGGTTATTTGCCCCCTGTGTTCTTCACTCCTTCAGCTTGAAAATAAGGGTGGTAATAATGCCCACCTCATAGGGCTGTGGTAAAGACTCAAAGAAGCAATGTGTGGAACTTGGAACGGCACTCACTGCAAACACCCAAATGGTGGCTATGTGGCTTTGTTATTGTTAGCAGAAGGAATGAGGAGGAAGTTATGTCCCTTTGATTAGAATGAGCGCCAACAGATAAGAAATAAAGGATTCAAGACAAGACTCAGGAAGATGTTTTTAATATTCATATCCAATCAAGTTGAGCTGTGTATATTTTACATCTTACACTATTATCTCTTGAATCCATCCACTTTTCATCTCCGCTGCCAGCACCATAGACCCAACTAACATCTCCTTTCCCTAGACTCTTGCAGTGGCCTCTTGGCCTCCATCTCACTCCACTACAGCGCACTCATAGCAGCCAAAGAAATATTTTAAAAATGCAAACCTAAAAATGTCCCACCACCCCTTGCTTAAAACCCTCCAAAGCCTTGCCTGGCTCATGGAAGGCAGCTATGCTCACCACTATACCACCAACGCTGCCCTTAACATTGCTCACATGGTTTTCCTCTACTCACACCACTTCTGACACTAACTATCTGGAGTTAACACAGACACCACAAATTAAGGGCTCAATCCCACAGAACTGCCCCTCTCCAATTTCAGAAGCCAATAGCAAGTCCAGGCCTCCCACACTTCTCACCAACTGGGTAGAAATCAGAGGTTCCCACCATACCCTCCTCAAGATTGGTAATTTTCTGGAATGGCTCACAGGATTCAGGAAAGCTCTTTTTACCTTCTATTACCCTCTTATAAAGAAGACAATCCAGAAACAGCCAAATGGAAAAGATGCACAAGGCAAGGCATGTGGAAAGGGGCACTGAGCTTTCCATGCCCTCTGAGCACACACTAACCTGCCAGCACCTCAGCATGTTCACCAGCTCCAAAGGTTCAGAGAGCTTTATCACATAGGCATTGATAAACATTCTCAAGAGGAAGTGAGGAAATAGTCACTTCCCAGATCCCCCAAACAAAGCCAGAATGAACCAAACCTCCCAAGTCAGTAGGTTGCCCCAACTTCCCAGGCACACAAAAGCTACTCCAAATACCTTCTCAGCCTTCTTTTTCTCAAATATGTTGTTCACACAAGGAAGGACACAAAACACTACAATTTTAGAATTGAGAACATTAGAAAGTCTTTAGTCTAAAGACTTTTCAAACTTCCCTTTATCTCCAAGGTGATCACAGGGCAAAAACATAGAATGAAAAAAAAAAAAAAAACATAGAATGTAGTAAGTCAACGGAGTCTAGGGACACAAAACAAGCGGTACATGGTTAGGGCAGGACTGGGTGAGCTACCATCATTCTAGAAATATCGCATAACATCAATGGAGCAGGGGCTCTGTATCCAGGTCTTTTTACTTATGAGATATGTGCCCTCAGACACATTACTTAACTTGAACAAGAGATCCTAATAGCACCTCCTTCCACAAGTTATAGGGGATAAATGAGACCAGGCCTCTCCCAGATTAAATCACCCTATGGAGGGAAACCCCTCTTGTTTTTGCAACTTGCATATGATAATCCTTGACAAAGGCTTTCCTCAGAGGGGTGCCAGGGAGGTTGCACACATTCACATTTCTAATGTCCCTATGTCCTCGCCCAGAGAGAAGATGCTCTTGTACTGCTGACCCCGGAGAGCCAGGCCTGGGAGCATATGATTACATGGCAATAATCACTTGGCAACTGCAGGTCAACCACTTATCAGGAGCAGTGAAGATATGTAGGTCTGTATACTGAGGTAGGCAACTGCTGTTCCTACCTCAATTTACAATAATCCCCGTTCCTCGGGCTCCTTTCACATTCAGCAAATCCACATATCACCACTGCTCATTCCAGTTCTCCAGTTCCTGTATGTCCTGCAGGAGCATCTTGCTGCAAGCTCCATAAGCCAACTCTCTCCTGCATTGACTGCATCTATTTACTGCCAATACATCGCTCTGGCCCTGAAAGGTAGTCAGAGGAGGATCTGCTGGAAGTTGGGGTAGACTCACCCCCAATACTACACGGCTACTGGCTTCACTTTTACTAATATCAGTCCTGAGTCTTCTAGACCACCAGATATCTATGTGGTTTGTTGTTTTGTCCCTAATGGGAAGAAAAATCTAGAGTATAATCTTACTTCCCTGCCCACCCGAGAAATTTTCCAGCTCAATGGTCTCTTCCATTAGAAGGTCTCCCAGACACGCTCTCATCCATGGCAGTGTGTCCCAGCCCTTTTCTTACCAGGGCACACATACGGAATGATATTTGTACATCACACTGGGGTAAGCAGAGTGGCAGGATTCACAAATGCTGCACCGGAGTTGAGAGGACAGAAAGGTCGACACAGCCCTCACCTTCCCCGGGGTCATGCCCAGCAGCATAGCACGCATGGTGTGTGGTCCTGTCTCACAGAGCTTGTTACATTTAGTGCTGTGCCCAGTGACGTTTGTTTCCCCAAAAAGACAGTTTCCCAGACTCTGTGAGCTGGACGGGGTGCTATTTACTGGTGTCTCCCCAGCCTCCAGAGCAGTGTTGGCTCGCAGCAGGCATTCACTACACATTTGTTCAACGTATGAATGAAAAAGGACAGAATGAAGTAGGGCAGGGACGCGATGAACACAGAACCACCTTCCTGATTTAAATGTCTTTTTAAAAATCATCAACGTCTTTTATAAATAGCTTTAGAAGTAAAGTTACTTCTGCCCTGCTCTCCTCTGGAGACAAACAGAAAATGAGCGGAAGGAAAATCATCCTTGAAGAAGTTGAAAATTGTCCCGAGCCTGAACCACTAACGGGATTTGTAGAGGGGCTGCCAAGTGTAGTGAAAATCAGACCTGGCCAGGGAGGGGAGAAGCAGGGGTGTTGAGGTGCCAGAGAATGTAGGTCACACAGAAGCTGCCTTAAAGCCGGAGCCCAACTGCAGGCCCATTTCACACTACCTGGTGGCAGGGGAGGCCAAAAAAATGTGCAGATGCACTATCTTTGCAGAAAGCAGTCTCTCAGCATTGTTGGGAAGAGAAGAAAGGACTGGTGCTAATGGTAGCACATATTTCCTAAGTGTTAAGTTTGCCAGATAATATTTAAGTGCTTTAAGAGATATTTAAGAGATATTGAAGGGAGTACCTGGGTGGCTCAGTGGTTGAGCGTCTGCCTTTGGCTCAGGTCATGATCCCGGGGTCCTGGGATCGAGTCCCGCATCAGGTTCCCCACAGGGAGCCTGCCTCTCCCTCTGCCTATTTCTGCCTCTGTGTCTCTCATGAATAAATAAAACCTTAAAAAGAGAAAGAAAGAGATTGAAGGCTTACTGAATTCTCAAAACAACCCTGTGAGGCAGAGGTTATTCTCCCCATTTTACAGATGGAGAAACTGAAATACAAAGAGGCTAAGTAAATTGCCCCAAGCCATACAAATTGAAAGTTGGGCAGTCCAAATTTAAATCTGGGTCATCTCACTCCTGACCTTGCACTCTTAACTACTCAGCCAGTCCTGAGACTACTTAGAAAGGGGGTTCAATTGCTAGGTTGTCATGTGTGGAACTATAGCTATGGCTTCACTGCTAGACACACTGCCCAGCCCCCAGGCAGAACGTTAGAGAAAGTGCTCAGAAACAAGAGGTAGGATTCAGGAGTATAATAGAGTCAAATGCCTCAACCCTAGCCCCTCCCCCTCCAACACTGTGCGTCAGCTGGCTCACAAAGCACAGCCCCTTCCAAAGCTGAGTGATTGCCTGAGAAGAAATAGAAAGAGCCCTTGGCACAACTCCTGTGGGGAAGGAGGGAGGAATCGTGGCCAACTAAAGGTAAAAAATATATTCCTCAAACCATGGCACTAAGGAGATGACAATGACAGATGTATTAGTAAAAATATGGCTTCTCTGAACTAAGACCTCAAAGAACAGATGGAGGCCTCAAAAAAAGAGGTAAGATAGCAAAGATATAAAAGTCATCTGGCAAAGTTGACAGAAGAAACAGAGAGAAAAATAAAGCCCTTGCAAGAGGGAACATCTCATCAGAGGAAGCAAGGTAAGGTAAGACACGGAACTAAAACCAGGTAGAAATCTTTCAAATTATCAGAAAAAGAAAAAAGGCACTCAGAACAAAGCTCCAAAACACTGACAGCCCATGAGTGGTTTTTAAAGAGCACTGAAAGCAAAAGCCATAATGTGCCCAAAAAAGATGACAGAATTGAGGCCAAACGCACAGAGGTGCGTTGATGGTGTATTGATGGAGAACAATGTGCAAGATGCAGAATTAAACAAACCAGTCTCTGTAAGTGCATGGAATTTGTGCTTATTTGTAAAACATAAAGGATATGCATACATATGAACACATGTAGACGTACAGAAACGTGTAGAAAGAACACACATTAAACTGGAAACAGTTGTCTCTGAAAAGGGGTGCCGGAGGTTTGTGGTGGGATCATATGCCTTTTTGTGCTGTTTGAGTTTTATGACCATCAACACCTCAACAACAAACTTTCCAAAGAAAAAGAAAGCACATATTTTTAAGCCATCAAATATATGTGAAAATAGGAATAGTGACACCATGGGAGACCCCAGGGTCACTTCTCAAGTTGAATGATCCAGTTAGTATACCTACACAATTGACCCACTGAATAAATGAAATTTGCTCCCAGTTCTTACAAATTCCATCAAAGTATCATTCCTCCGTTAGGGATCCGGTTCAATAATATCATGTTATTCTTATGACTTCAATCTTCTCAAAGCTTTCCATTCAGTCAAGAACATACTTGTAGGCATAAACATGTTCCCCTGTGTATAACAAGAATAAGTGGTGTGCTGACCAAGCCTACTTGGCAAACTTCCAGCCTCTACAGGGCAAGTGGTCAGTAGTTCTGAAGACCAACAAAGGAAAAGGAGTTGCACAATGTCATCTCTGACTTTTCTTTGTGACCCATTTACAAAAAAGTCAGGAGCAGAGAATATACAAGTATCAGTTGGGATGGCTCTTATTGCTATCTCGATGTCTTTACTGTGGCACTCTTGATTCCAGCGAGAGATGGAAGGTCCCAGAGTTGTGGGGGCCCTTAATGATGAAAGGTTCTCTTCCCCATGGCCAGAGATATACAGTGCTTAGGCTACAGGATTAAAAAGGTATCTGCTTAATTAAGATGAGTTACAAAAAAAAAAAATTAAGATGAGTTCCAAGGTTGAGTGACATGCTTATTTTCCATCAAGAATCTAAACCTCCAAAAACCAAAACAAAACAAAATAGGAACCATCCTCCAGTTACTGCGAACGAATAGATTTTATCCCATGTGGGGTCAATGGCCAGAAACATGCACATGGTAACTAAGAGACATGTCCAGCAGTAAAATCATGATCTTAAAAAAAGAAGAGCACACTTACCAACTGTACGAGTTTTAAAAAGTCAACGAAGACATCACTTCTCAACATGTTTGGGTCCACAGTTACTGAAAAATATAGATGGTGATCCAGTTAGCACAGGGCTGAGTTGACTTCTCTGTTAAATTGCTCTATCCCCCAGGGAATGCTGAAGGCCTTGCCAGTACAACCCTGCCTCCTTGAGCAATGGAGCTATGACCTGTCAAACACATGAAAATCCACAAAGCTTGCCTCCTCAAGGCAGCCTTGACAGCAACATAAACCCATCATATCAGGCCCAGGAGTCTCACTTTAGTCCCACAGCTCCATATCACTCCCCATCCAGCATGCTGCCCTTCCAGGATGATGATGAACTTAATGTGAAAAGCAAAAGGGTCTTAAAACTTGGACCTGGACTTCTACTTTGGCAAGACAATTTCTTAATTTGAAAATTTGAAATCAACCAAGAAACGCTGATTGAGAGGATCTCTCTTACCAGAAGCTCTCAAGAGGTTATCCCCAGAAAAATTATTAGAAGGCTGTCATAGAAACTTAAAGTTTTCTACTCTTCTAGAAGAGTAATTTACCCTCGTAGTTTTTAAAGTTCAGATACCAATATTCAGGTGCTGTGGCCAGAGAAGAGGGGCAGAGACTTTCCCCTGAAGAGTCCAGACTCCCCCATGAGGCGCTCCCCAGCCTGCTTTCCTCAATTCTTACCCTCCTTCCCATAATGTCTCTCCTGGAACCTGCCCTCTAGCCAAACCTAGATACTTACTAAATCTGTAGCAGATGTCTTTCTCTTTCCCTTCTCTCTCCTTTTCTTTCTTCTCTTTTTCTCTCTTTTTTTCTTTCTTTCCTTCCATCCTTCTTTCCTTCCCTCCCCCCTCCTTCCTTCTTTCCTTTCCTTTCTTGCTTTTTTGGTAGCTGTTTCAATTGATTTCATGATGTAGCTCCTACCAGCATTCAAAATGAGCACTTACTGAAGTCATTTGGAGTTGTATCTTTCCCCCCAAATGCAACATTTTTCAAAAGAAAATAAGGAAAAGAAAGTCTCTGTATTATGAGAATCTTTTTATAAAAGGTATTCTCTTGGGATGCCTGGGTGGCTCAGTGGTTGCACATTTGCTTTTGGCTCAGGTCATGATCCCAGGGTCCTGGGATCGAGACCTGCATCAGGCTCCCTGCATGGAGCCTGCTTCTCCCTCTGCCTATGTCTCTGCCTCTGTGTGTCTCTTATGAATAAATAAATAAAACCTTTTAAAAAAAAAAGGTATTCTCTCTTTTTTAAGGGAGGTATTTTCTGCTTGGGGGTGGGGGGAGCCCTTGTCTTATTTTCTGGAATATATGCGGTATATTTGCAAATTAACAGTATGCTTATTAGCGTGGATTCTTGGAGATGAGGAAAGCTGTTGAAAAAATGGTTCATCCAATTAGTATTTACTGTGCAACTGTTAAGGACCAGCTACAATGCTAAGCACTTGTATATTTTAGTTCATTTAATTTTCACAACAAACCCTGAGGTGAATATTATCTCCATTTTACAGATAGACACTGAAGCTCAGAGAACATAAATGTCTTGACCAAGGTCACACAACCAGTGAAGTACAAACCTAGGATTTGATTCTGGATCTGACTCTGGAGCCCAGGTCTCAGTCACAACACTGAGTTCCCTTGTTCTCTCTTGCCAGAGGATGCAGGAGCTAACCCCCATGAAGTGCACAAAGGCCAGGTCTAGAAAAGCAACCCTTTAGGCACTGTGATTCTTGCCAAAAGGCCCATAGTTAAAGGAGTACTTCACTAAGACATGAGAAATCAAACCAAGAGAGAAGAAAAATTCAACAGGTATTACATTTTGAGTTTGAGAAGGCTTATTTAACACGTTCAAAAGAGGTATAATTTCCATTACAAAAAATGAATGGGAAATAAATGACTTCTAGAATGTTTATTTACTATCTTTAAGGAAATATGTGCAGCCATGAGAAATAAGTTTATAATTGAAGAAGTTTATAATTGCTGGTCTAGAATGGTCTGTAAAATATATATTTTAAGGAAAAATCAACTCACAGAAGAAACTACCATTTTTTCTTAAGCTATGAAGGATATCAGTGAGATAACTGGTGTAGTTTGAAAAAAGTTTCTAGATTAGCTGACATGTATCAGTGTTAATCACCTGATTTTGATAACTACACTGGTTTAGAAGAGAATGTCCTTGATGTTAGGGAACACACACAGAAGTATTTAAGGGGAAAGTGGCTTGTGTAACACAGGCCTCTCAAAAAAATATATATATATAATATACCTATGCATACTCATGAAATTGAGGAGAGGTGGTAAAGCAAGTGTAAAATGTTAGCATTTGGGAAATCTGGGTGAAGACTACAGAAACTCTGTGTGTTACTTCTTCATCTTTTTTTGTAAGTCAGAAATTCTTTCAGAATAAAGTTTTTGAGAGTCAGGTACCTAAAAGTATATGGAGTACATTTCAATTTGTATTTAACAAACAGGGATGCATACACATCAGTAGACACAAAAAATTTTTCCATGGAATCTATAAGCCGCTTGTAATGGTGCGTACTTCTAGAGGCCTGTGGGGCTGATCTGGAAGGGAATGTACCTTTCATTGTACACTCTTCTGACAAGTTCTATTTTTAAAATATTTTGTGTATATACTATTTTCTCCTTCTCAAAATCTTTAAATAGTTTAATGTCAATTTTGCTATTTCTCCCAAACCCCCTCTTTTTAAGAGGGTTCAGTTTTGCCAACCACAGTTTTGCTGTGCACAGTGTTCATAGGATGCAGGCAATGGACAGGGACTATGGTCCTGCAAGCCTCACCAGGGGACAGTAGACCTCTAAGGGTCCCTGGCAAGGACAGAGGCAGAAACGCATTTCTGGCATGTCTGATAAACATCTCTGGTATCTGCTGAGAGCTTTCAGGAAAATAATTCATCTCATACCTCTATTTCGGTCTCAGTCCAGGTAATATGGCTTTCACTTCTATAATCAAAGCCAACATACAACACCCAGGGGCAAATCTGAGAACAGAGTATTTTTAAAACCAATACAAGGCCATATTTTGTATGATTCCATTTATATTAAATGTTCAGAGCAGGCAAATCTATAAAGGAAGATATTAGTATGGGGGTGGTAGATGTATGTGGGGGAGAAGACTAAGGAGTGAATGATATTAGGTATGAGGTTTCTTTTTGACAAAAATGTTCTCAAGTTAGATCATGGTGGATGATTACACAATTCTGTAAATATACTAAAAAGCACTGAATTGCATAATTTATTTTTTTAACGATTTTAAAAATTTATTTGACAGAGAGAGAGAGTGGGCACAAGCAGGAGGAGTGGGAGAGAGAAGCAGGCTCTCCACTAAGCAGGGAGCCTGACCTGGGTCTTGATCCCAGGACCCGGGGAACATGACCTGAGCTGAAGGTGGATGCTTAACTGACTGAGCCCCCTGGTGCCCCTGTATTGCACACTTTAAATGCGTGAATTTTACAGTGTGTGATCTGTATCTCAAGAAATCTATAAAAATAAAATCCAAATACATACCATTCTGCAAATATTGTTCCAGCTGGTCCCTTCTCTCATTAGCCATGGAGGCGGTCATTGCAAGATAGTACTTTGGTGGAAAGGGTGGCAGGCAATTTCCAAAGACCCGCCTCAGCTGAAAGATCCAGAAAACACAGTTAAGACAAAGAATCTCCAATTCAAGATTGATGAGACACCAAAGCCTCCTCTTGGGACAAGTCTCATTCTAGTACTTAATTGAAAATTAACCCTTCCTGGTGACCTAAAGGAGGAAAAGGTGATGCTTTGATTTTCTTAAGGAAGAGTTTATTTCAGGATCACTTTCTGAAAATACTATTAGACTAGACATACTACAAACTGACCTCTCCAGTCTGAGTTTAGTAGATCTGGGATACATTTTAATTTTTCACTTGTTTTTGCAAGACTGCCTACCACTCACACCATACAATGTTTCTTCAATTCATTCTTCAATAGCATCTGTGATACCAATGATGACAGTTAGGAATTTAATTCTCCACCCTACCATCAAATCTGAACATACAGCAGATGTTTATAGCATGCTATCTGATATGTTATCCACCAGCCAGTGATAATGAGCACTGGGAATATGGCTAGTCCGAATTGATATATGCCATCAGTATAAAATACACTGACTGCCAAACTTAGTACAAATTTTTTAAAAAGTAAAATATTTTGCTAGTATTTTCTTATATTGATTATATGTTAAAATGATAATATTTTATATGCTCGATTAAATAAAGTATATTAAAATTAATTTCACTGTTTCTTTTTATGCTTTTTAATTGGGCTACCAGAAAATTTTAAATTACATATGTGGCTCATACTATATTTCTATTGAACAGTGCTGGTATATAAAATTTCTATAAGGCTAACATATGATGCCAGTAGAAACCTAGTGCGGCCCCTTCCTACCCTCCCACTCACCCAAATGTTGATCCAAGACCAAGGTGGTAATTATTTTTACGTAAGCAAAATAGTGGATTTATGAAGAATATGATTTAAATTAAGATAATCAAAAAGTGCATCTTCCTTCATTCCAGCCCTATACCTACAGTAGCAGCTTGCAGATGAGGCATGGCATCATTCTCTTTAAAATATGAGAAAGGAGAGGTGCCTGAATGGCTCAGTCATTTAAGCCTCTGACTCTTAACTTTGGCTCAGATCATGATCTCAGAGTCGGAGATCAAGCCCGCATTGGGCTCCATGGTTAGCCTGCTGGAGATTTCTGTCTCCCTCTGCCCCTCTTCCCACTCTCTCTGAAATAAGTAAATCTTTAAATAAATAAATAAACACACAAAAACAAACAAACAAATACATAAAGGGAGAAACTAGTCAGGAATCAGGTTTTAACATGGTATGCCTGGAGAAGAAGGGTGAAAGCTCTTACTATTGCCCTAGTCAGTGGCTTAAAGAAAATGAAAACAGATTTAAGAGAAACAAACAGATAAGAATTTTAAGTCCATGGCTTTTATCACAAATACAGTGTGTATCTGGTGAATATTAACTTTGCATAGGCCATGGCTTCAAAATACATCAAGAATCTTACCAATCCTCTCCACCCCCACTGCCATCACCCTGGTTCAAACCACTGTCTCTTTGCCCCATTATTGCAGCAGCTTTATGACAGATCTCTCTACTTCTGCCCTTAACCCCCTTCAATTTATTCTTAATACAGCACCTCAAGTAACATTCTAAAAAAGGTAAGCTGGATCAATCTGTTGCCCTGCTCAAAATCCTTCATGGCTTCCTATCTCACTCAAGGAAAAACCAGTATCTTTAAAATGGCCGAGAGCTATGCCACTTAATATGATGTCCACTAAGCCACCTGTGACTACTTAAACTTAAATCAATTAAAATGAAATAAAATCTACAATTCAGTTCCTCAGTTGTACTAGCCACATTTCAAATACTCAATTATATTTGTGGCAAGTTGATACTGAATTGGACAAGGCAAACATAGAGCATTTCAATCAGTGCAGAAAATTGGACAGCATTGGTCTAAGATCTAGAAAGTTTAGCAAATGCCTGCCTATAGGTAAGATAATTAGGCAAATGGATGACAGGTGATGGGAGCCAGGTTTTTCAATACTGAAGAGTACTCAGATAAGCAAGAGGAGTAGGCTAGAATGATCCATGTGGTGACAGATTATAGTTGGAGATATTGGTATGAACTCATATTTGGCTTAACATAGGTGCATATGGCTACATATAAAAATATTTATAGGTATGTGTATACACATATTTCCTTGCTCCATCAGCAAAGAGGGCCTAGAAACAACAACACTACAGTAACAACAAACATACCATACCTAGTCCAAGATCTTGGTTTCTCTTAACCATTCCCCCAACTAAAGCAACCATGACCAAAGCAAGAGATATATATAAGAGGAGTCTGGAGCATTTTGTAGCACCAGAAAACAAGAAAGTACTAAAAAAAAAAAATCAACAATGGCTGTGTGTCAAAGAGGCACAAGAGCAGACAAAGAGCTCCCATGGATCAAAGCTGGAACCACTAAAATAACAAAATTAAGGCAGTATTGAAGTATAACCCAAAGCATAAAGTAATATCCAGGAGTCTATGCAGATATAAATTACTGAATAGGGGATCCCTGGGTGGCTCAGCGGTTTAGCGCCTGCCTTTGGCCCAGGGCGCAATCCTGGATCGAGTCCCGTGCGTCGGGCTCTGGGCATGGAGCCTGCTTCTCCATCTGCCTGTGTCTCTGCCCACCCCCCCACCCGTCTATCATGAATAAATAAATAAATAAATCTTTTAAAAAATAAATTACTGAATAAATAAATAGGAGAGAAGAGACAAATCTGTGAAGAATCCTTATAATTTATGTAGATATTCACCCCACAAGGAGATGGAGCATTAATCCCTACTCTTTAAGCGTGGACTACACATACCGACTTCCTTCCAAAGGGTATACTTTGGAAAAGGAGGAAAAAGAGTACATTTTTAACATTTAACATATCAGACAAATCCAGTGGTCCAACCTGACAAACACAGCCTCAGTCAGGTGATCAAGGTGAGCATCCACAGTGCTAAGTCATGATGATGGTAGGTACTCCTCCTGTGATATAAGAATAACATTGACCTCTGAGGTCTTACATAACCCCAACCCAGTCATGTGAAAGACATCAGATTCTAACAGAAGGATACCTCACAAAATAACTGACTAGTGCACCTCAAAATGGCCAGTAAAAACAAGGAAAGTCTGAGGAACTGACATAGTCAAGAGGAGTGTAAGCAGACAAGTAAATGTAATGGGATGCTAGGGAAGCAATAGGACATTAGGCTAATACTAAAGAAATATAGCTGAATTGTAGGCCATACTTAATAATAATGTATTAATATTCGCTCATTGTTACAATAGTTCCATGGAAAACAACAGGACAAACCGAGTGCAGGGATATATGGGAACTCTCTCTACTATCTTTGCAATTATTCTGTAAATCTATAACTGGTCCACAAAAATAAAGTTATTTTAAAAAAGAAAAACCTGGGGGGAGGGGCAAGATGGCGGAAGAGTAGGGTCCCCAAATCACCTGTCTCCACCAAATTACCTAGATAACCTTCAAATTATCCTGAAAATCTATGAATTCGGCCTGAGAATTAAAGAGAGACCAGCTGGAATGCTACAGTGAGAAGAGTTCGCGCTTCTATCAAGGTAGGAAGACGGGGAAAAAGAAATAAAGACACAAAAGGGATAAAGGGGGAGGGGCCCGCGAGGAGCCGGGCTGAGGCCGGGGCGAGTGTCCCCAGGACAGGAGAGCCCCGTCCCGGAGGAGCAGGAGCTGCACCGACCTTCCCGGGGGAAAGGGGCTCGCGGGGAGGTGGAGCAGGACCCAGGAGGGCGGGGATGCCCTCGGGCTCCCGGGGACACTAACAGACACCTGCGCCCCGGGAGAGTGCGCCGAGCTCCCTAAGGGCTGCAGCGCGCACGGGGGACCCGGAGCAGCTCGCGGGGCTCGGGGGCGGCTCCACGGAGGGGGCTGCGGGGCGGGAGCAGCTGGGGGGGCTCGGGCAGAGGAAGAGGCTCCGTGTGGAGGGGGCTGCGGGGCGGGAGCAGCTCGGGGGGCTCGGGGGCGGCTCCACGGAGGGGGCTGCGGGGCGGGAGCAGCTGGGGGGGCTCGGGCAGGAGGAAGAGGCTCCGTGTGGAGGGGGCTGCGGGGCGGGAGCAGCTCGGGGGGCTCGGGGGCGGCTCCGCGGAGGGGGCTGCGGGGCGGGAGCAGCTCGGGGGGGCTCGGGGGCGGCTCCGCGGAGGGGGCTGCGGGGCGGGAGCAGCTCGGGGGGCTCGGAGGCGGCTCCGCGGAGGGGGCTGCGGGGCGGGAGCAGCTCGGGGGGCTCGGGGGCGGCTCCGTGGAGGGGGCTGCGGGGCGGGAGCAGCTCGGGGGGCTCGGGGGCGGCTCCGCGGAGGGGGCTGCGGGGCGGGAGCAGCTGGGGGGGCTCGGGCAGAGGAAGAGGCTCCGTGTGGAGGGGGCTGCGGGGCGGGAGCAGCTCGGGGGGGCTCGGGGGCGGCTCCGTGGAGGGGGCTGCGGGGCGGGAGCAGCTCGGGGGGGGCTCGGGGCGGCTCCGCGGAGGGGGCTGCGGGGCGGGAGCGCCAATCCAACAGTGCAGGCCCCGCAGCACAGGGCGCCGGGACACAGCCCAGGACCCGGCCTCCCCCGGGACAGGCAGAGGCCGGGAGGGCCCAGGACAGCAAGGACGCTCCTGCCCCGAGCTGAGCAGATCAGCGGCCCCGCCCCGGAGCCTCCAGGCCCTGCAGACGGAGAGCTCCGTGGTGACTGCGGGAGCTGACTCCAGGGCTCCAGAGCTGCCTCCGCCACTGGGGCTGTTCCTCCTGGGGCCTCACGGGGTAAACAACCCCCACTGAGCCCTGCACCAGGCAGGGGGCAGAGTAGCTCCCCCAAGTGCTAAACCTGAAAATCAGCACAACAGGCCCCTCCCCCAGAAGACCAGCTAGATGGACAAGTTCCAGGGGAAGTCAAGGGACTTAAAGTACACAGAATCAGAAGATACTCCCCGTGTGTTTTTTTTTTCTTTTTGATTTCTGTTTGCTTCTCCCACCCCTTTTCTCCCCTTTCTTTCTCTTTCTCTTTTTTTTCTTCCTTTTTTCTTTTTTCTTTTTTGGCCACTCTGCACTGAGCAAAATGACTAGAAGGAAAACCTCACCTCAAAAGAAAGAATCAGAAACAGTCCTCTCTCCCACAGAGTTACAAAATCTGGATTACAATTCAATGTCAAAAAGCCAATTCAGAAGCACTATTATACAGCTACTGGAGGCTCTAGAAAAAACCACAAAGGACTCAAGAGACTTCATGACTGCAGAATTTAGAGCTAATCAGGCAGAAATTAAAAATCAATTGAATGAGATGCAATCCAAACTAGAAGTCCTAACTACGAGGATTAACGAGGTGGAAGAACGAGTGAGTGACATAGAAGACAAGTTGATGGCAAAGAGGGAAACTGAGGAAAAAAGAGACAAACAATTAAAAGACCATGAAGATAGGTTAAGGGAAATAAACGACAGCCTGAGGAAGAAAAACCTACGTTTAATTGGGGTTCCCGAGGGCGCCGAAAGGGCCAGAGGGCCAGAATATGTAGAACAAATCAAAGCTGAAAACTTTCCTAATCTGGGAAGGGAAACAGGCATCCAGATCCAGGAAATAGAGAGATCCCCCCCTAAAATCAATAAAAACCATTCAACACCTCAACATTTTATAGTTAAGCTTGCAAATTCCAAAGATAAATAGAAGATCCTTAAAACAGCAAGAGACAAGAAATCCCTGACTTTTATGGGAAGGAGTATTAGGGTAACAGCAGACCTCTCCACAGAGACCTGGCAGGCCAGAAAGGGCTGGCAGGATATATTCAGGGTCCTAAATGAGAAGAACATGCAACCAAGAATACTTTATCCAGCAAGGCTCTCATTCAAAATGGAAGGAGAGATAAAGAGCTTCCAGGACAGGCAGGAACTGAAAGAATATGTGACCTCCAAACCAGCTCTGCAAGAAATTTTAAGGGGGACTCTTAAAATTCCCCTTTAAGAAGAAGTTCAGTGGAACAATCCACAAAAACAAGGACTGAATAGATATCATGATGACACTAAACTCATATCTGTCGATAGTAACTCTGAATGTGAACGGGCTTAATGACCCCATCAAAAGGCGCAGGGTTTCAGACTGGATAAAAAAGCAGGACCCATCTATTTGCCGTCTACAAGAGACTCATTTTAGACTGAAGGACACCTACAGCCTGAAAATAAAAGGTTGGAGAACCATTTACCATTCAAATGGTCCTCAAAAGAAAGCAGGGGTAGCCATTCTCATATCAGATAAACTAAAATTTACCCCAAAGACTGTAGTGAGAGATGAAGAGGGACACTATATCATACTTAAAGGATCTATCCAACAAGAGGACTTAACAATCCTCAATAAATATGTCCCGAATGTGGGAGCTGCCAAATATATAAATCAATTCATAACCAAAGTGAAGAAATACTTAGATAATAATACACTTATACTTGGTGACTTCAATCTAGCTCTCTCTACCCTCGATAGGTCTTCTAAGCACAACATCTCCAAAGAAACGAGAGCTTTAAATGATACACTGGACCAGATGGATTTCACAGATATCTACAGAACTTTACATCCAAACTCAACTGAATACACATTCTTCTCAAGCGCACATGGAACTTTCTCCAGAATAGACCACATACTGGGTCACAAATCGGGTCTGAACCGATACCAAAAGATTGGGATCGTCCCCTGCATATTCTCAGACCATAATGCCTTGAAATTAGAACTAAATCACAACAAGAAGTTTGGAAGGACCTCAAACACGTGGAGGTTAAGGACCATCCTGCTAAAAGATAAAAGGGTCAACCAGGAAATTAAGGAAGAATTAAAAAGATTCATGGAAACTAATGAGAATGAAGATACAACCATCCAAAATCTTTGGGATGCAGCAAAAGCAGTCCTGAGGGGGAAATACATCGCAATACAAGCATCCATTCAAAAACTGGAAAGAACTCAAATACAAAAGCTAACCTTACACATAAAGGAGCTAGAGAAAAAACAGCAAATAGATCCTACACCCAAGAGAAGAAGGGAGTTAATAAAGATTCGAGCAGAACTCAACGAAATCGAGACCAGAAGAACTGTGGAACAGATCAACAGAACCAGGAGTTGGTTCTTTGAAAGAATTAATAAGATAGATAAACCATTAGCCAGCCTTATTAAAAAGAAGAGAGAGAAGACTCAAATTAATAAAATCATGAATGAGAAAGGAGAGATCACTACCAACACCAAGGAAATACAAACGATTTTAAAAACATATTATGAACAGCTATACGCCAATAAATTAGGCAATCTAGAAGAAATGGACGCATTCCTGGAAAGCCACAAACTACCAAAACTGGAACAGGAAGAAATAGAAAAGCTGAACAGGCCAATAACCAGGGAGGAAATTGAAGCAGTCATCAAAAACCTCCCAAGACACAAGAGTCCAGGGCCAGATGGCTTCCCAGGGGAATTTTATCAAACGTTTAAAGAAGAAACCATACCTATTCTCCTAAAGCTGTTTGGAAAGATAGAAAGAGATGGAGTACTTCCAAATTCGTTCTATGAGGCCAGCATCACCTTAATTCCAAAACCAGACAAAGACCCCACCAAAAAGGAGAATTACAGACCAATATCCCTGATGAACATGGATGCAAAAATTCTCAACAAGATACTGGCCAATAGGATCCAACAATACATTAAAAAAATTATTCACCATGACCAAGTAGGATTTATCCCTGGGACACAAGGCTGGTTCAACACCCGTAAAACAATCAATGTGATTCATCATATCAGCAAGAGAAAAACCAAGAACCATATGATCCTCTCATTGGATGCAGAGAAAGCATTTGACAAAATACAGCATCCATTCCTGATCAAAACTCTTCAGAGTGTAGGGATAGAGGGAACATTCCTCGACATCTTAAAAGCCATCTATGAAAAGCCCACAGCAAATATCATTCTCAATGGGGAAGCACTGGGAGCCTTTCCCCTAAGATCAGGAACAAGACAGGGATGTCCACTCTCACCACTGCTATTCAACATAGTACTGGAAGTCCTAGCCTCAGCAATCAGACAACAAAAAGACATTAAAGGCATTCAAATTGGCAAAGAAGAAGTCAAACTCTCCCTCTTCGCCGATGACATGATACTCTACATAGAAAACCCAAAAGTCTCCACCCCAAGATTGCTAGAACTCATCTAGCAATTCGGTAGCGTGGCAGGATACAAAACCAATGCCCAGAAGTCAGTGGCATTTCTATACACTAACAATGAGACTGAAGAAAGAGAAATTAAGGAGTCAATCCCATTTACAATTGCACCCAAAAGCATAAGATACCTAGGAATAAACCTAACCAAAGATGTAAAGGATCTATACCCTCAAAACTATAGAACACTTCTGAAAGAAATTGAGGAAGACACAAAGAGATGGAAAAATATTCCATGCTCATGGATTGGCAGAATTAATATTGTGAAAATGTCAATGTGACCCAGGGCAATATACACGTTTAATGCAATCCCTATCAAAATACCATGGACTTTCTTCAGAGAGTTAGAACAAATTATTTTAAGATTTGTGTGGAATCAGAAAAGACCATGAATAGCCAGGGGAATTTTAAAAAAGAAAACCATATCTGGGGGCATCACAATGCCAGATTTCAGGTTGTACTACAAAGCTGTGGTCATCAAGACAGTGTGGTCCTGGCACAAAAACAGACACACAGATCAGTGGAACAGAATAGAGAATCCAGAAGTGGACCCTGAACTTTTTGGGCAACTAATATTCGATAAAGGAGGAAAGACTATCCATTGGAAGAAAGACAGTCTCTTCAATAAATGGTGCTGGGAAAATTGGACATCCACATGCAGTAGAATGAAACTGGACCACTCTCTTGCACCATACACAAAGATAAACTCAAAATGGATGAAAGATCTAAATGTGAGACAAGATTCCATCAAAATCCTGGAGAAGAACACAGGCAACACCCTTTTTGAACTCGGCCATAGTAACTTCTTGCAAGATACATCCACGAAGGCAAAAGAAACAAAAGCAAAAATGAACTATTGGGACTTCATCAAGATAAGAAGCTTTTGCACAGCAAAGGATACAGTCAACAAAACTCAAAGACAACCTACAGAATGGGAGAAGATATTTGCAAATGACATATCAGATAAAGGGCTAGTTTCCAAGATCTAAAAGAACTCATTAAACTCAACACCAAAGAAACAAACAATCCAATCATGAAATGGGCAAAAGACATGAAGAGAAATCTCACAGAGGAAGACATAGACATGGCCAACATGCACATGAGAAAATGCCCCGCATCACTTGCCATCAGGGAAATACAAATCAAAACCACAATGAGATCCCACCTCACACCAGCGAGAATGGGGCAAATTAACAAGGCAGGAAACAACAAATGTTGGAGAGGATGTGGAGAAAAGGGAACCCTCTTACGCTGTTGGTGGGAATGTGAACTGGTGCAGCCACTCTGGAAAACTGTGTGGAGGTTCCTCAAAGAGTTAAAAATAGACCTGCCCTACGGCCCAGCAATTGCACTGTTGGGGATTTACCCCAAAGATACAAATGCAATGAAACGCCCAGACACCTGCACCCCGATGTTTCTAGCAGCAATGGCCACGATAGCCAAACTGTGGAAGGAGCCTCGGTGTCCAACGAAAGATGAATGGATAAAGAAGATGTGGTCTATGTATACAATGGAATATTACTCAGCTATTAGAAATGACAAATACCCACCATTTGCTTCAACGTGGATGGAACTGGAGGGTATTATGCTGAGTGAAGTAAGTCAGTCGGAGAAGGACAAACATTATATGTTCTCATTCATTTGGGGAATATAAATAATAGTGAAAGGGAATATAAGGGAAGGGGGAAGAAATGTGTGGGAAATATCAGAAAGGGAGACAGAACGTAAAGACTGCTAACTCTGGGAAACGAACTAGGGGTGGTGGAAGGGGAGAGGGCGGGGGGTGGGAGTGAATGGGTGACGGGCACTGGGGGTTATTCTGTATGTTAGTAAATTGAACACCAATAAAAAATAAATTAAAAAAAAAAAAGAAAAACCTGATGTTCTGGCTTCTTGAAAAATCAGAGGTTCTGGAATCACTGGGTTTACATTCCTCAAGTAATCATCCCCTATAGAGGAAGCTTAAGCAGTTCCCACCAGTCCCCATTGCCTCTCACCTGATCCATGCCTCTCATTTAAATCACCTGCCTGGCCCCTATAGCCATTGAAATTTGCAATCTTTCCTGCTTTAAATCTGGTAATATAAAATATTATAGCAACAATTCTTTTTTTTTTTAATTCAAGGTAATTTTCCTGTTATGCTAAACACTGTCCAAAGACACCCCAGTTGGAGCATCAAACCAACAAGGCTGCTCAAACAACCTGGGACATATGTACCCCAGCTCTGCTAATTCCATTAAATAGGAGCAGAGAATTGTCTTCTTCACATGAGACTATTTCTTGATTAATGGATTAAGTGTCCTTTAAAAGGCACTTGTCGGGATCCCTGGGTGGCGCAGCGGTTTGGCGCCTGCCTTTGGCCTAGGGCGCGATCCTGGAGACCCAGGATCGATTCCCACGTCGGGCTCCCGGTGCATGGAGCCTGCTTCTCCCTCTGCCTGTGTCTCTGCCTCTCTTTCTCTCTCTGTGACTATCATAAATAAATAAAAATTTTAAAAAAATATTAAAAAAAAAATAAAAGGCACTTGTCTTCCTAGGCATGCATTCACAAATGTCGAAGATGCTCTCAAATTAGTTTGAATCACAGCAGCCTTGAGCCACCAGAGCTTCCTGGGTTTTCTACAGGCAAGATAGTATAGTATCTTGGGGAAGCCCCTACCATAAAGTCAAAAGCTGGGGGGAAAGTCACCAAGGCTTATGGTTCTAATACCCATCACAGCCCAAAAACTCTTCCAGCAGATTTTATAACCTGAACTGACTTCTCAAGGAATCTTTCCCTTCCCCTCTCTAAAACTGGTCTAAGGGGGAAAATAAACATATCATAAACTGAGTAGTTAAGTCTGCCAAACATCAATCATTGACTCCCCAGTTTTTCAACTCCATCAGAATATAACCTGTCTACTGGTCTCAGCACACAGTTTAGCTATTAAAATCAATAGCATACTAAGAATTACCTGGTATTAGAGTTTAGCCCAAAGACTCTTTCCAAAATTGTTCAAAGATATCCAAAGGAAAACACACCTCTTTTGTTCTTTTATTATGAGATGTTTTGTTTGTTTGGGGTTTTTGTTTTTGAAAGACCATGTTTAGATAATATATATTTTTAATCCCAGCACAATCTCCTGCACTGATTTTCCATCATACAGTTCTGCCTTTTAACTTGAAGAGGACTTCACTGGCCAATGGAAAATATCACTTCCTTCCCCACCTTATGCACTCCTAGCCCCCCATACTTATCTCAAAGTGATGACCCGGGACAGGTGGAATTACAGACACAAATGGTGTACTTCCTAATGTCAGTTCCTAAAGTTGACCTATCCATCCTACCTCTCCAAGGGTCCTTTGAATCAAAACCCCAGGTTTACCAGATAAAGGGTCACAGTTCAGAGCCAGACTGTGGCATCTGGTGCCAAAGAACATTAGTCTGCAGCTTGTATGTTATTCCATTTGTTCCTCAAAATAGCCCTTTGAGGTAATCATCACCATTAACATGCCATCTTGCCACCTTCACATCAAAGTTGCATGACAATCACAGTAACCTGGAGATCAGAGAGATGAAGTGACTTTAACCAAGGTCCTAGAAGCCAAGGAATGGCAGATTTTCATTACTTTTCCCTTCTCTCCCTCATTTCTCTCCCTTCTTCCCCTTTTCTCCTCTTCCTAATCTCCAGTAAGCATCTACTAAAGGATTCTGTGCTGTGTATATTATGCCTACAGACTTCATTCATTCCTTCATTTAAATATTTGACTTTTGAAACTAAATAACCAAGGGAAGCAAAGTATATACACAAAAAGAGGACTATAACAAGGTCTAAACATGAAATGACACAGGAATCAGAGAAAAGCATCTCATGCAATCAAGGAAGACTTCCCAGAGGAGGTGAGGCTAGAGATGGATCTTGAAAAAGGGCTGGTCCCTGACCAGTGGGCCAGAAAGCAGAAGTCTTCCCAGGAGGGGGAAGTGAGGTAGTCAGAGGTGATGAGGTGATGAATAGGCCAGCCTGATACAAACAGAGAATCTGAATACGGAAGGAACTAGACTGGGTCAGTACCTGGTTTGGGGGGAGGGGGCGGAGAAGAAGACTAAACTAGTGCATCCAGGCTCATAGAGCATTTCCACTCCCACTGAAGGCTCTTTTGTAAGATTCTACGGAGATTTTATGGCTGATGTCCACTGCCATATCTGATATTGGCACCATGTTTGCAAAAATGCATGTATCCTTTTCATAGAGTCCAGTGTCACTTACACAGGATGGCCTCATCTTTAACACATGGTCAGAATGAGCCGGTAAAATATTTCCTTTGCAGGTCTCTCTAAATCCCTTAGAGGAAGGTGGTGTAGGCAAGAGCAGAGCACAAATCAAACTGGTTTTACTTAGCTAAAGGCACAGAGAAAAGTCAGGTCAGGCATTTCACATGGCAGAGAGATGAGTGGCACTCAAAAGCAGAGGGGCAAGCTGCCAGGCCTGGAGGCAACCTCACCGTGGGCCAGGGCTGCGGGCAAGGACTTCAGAGGGCACTGGTCACAACCAGCATCTTGCAAGCACAGCCAGGTTCAGCCTCCCTTGGGTCCACCTTAAGGAATTAGCCTCCGCACAGCTTGGCAGACAAAGAGCAGGGGCCACTTCACCTGGGCAAGTGCCGTTCCTCAATCTCAAAGTTATCCAATGTACAAAACAGAAATCCAATACTTAAAGTCAAGAATCACACATGCTGAAGTGCCATCTGCGTGTGATATACCACAGTGCATGGGATCTAAGAGGAACTTAGTCAATATTTCTTAATAAATAAATAAGCTAATTCTCTAGGATGAAATTTTTATTCTATCAAGATATAGAGCTTCCTAGGAAATACACTTCTACTCATCAAACGCACCCCCAGATGGGGCCTTTTATTGTTTCCTTTTTTATAGTGGTATTACATCAGATTAAGAATTCTGAGCCATTTTCACGTCTTCAGTGGGATAGGAAGAATAAAATCTAGCTGAGAAGTGCCTAAGAGACATCCCCCAAACTTTCTCAGACTCAGGGTTGCCAGACAAAATATGAGTTGTCCAGTTAAGTATGTCCCAAATACTGCAGGGAACTTCTTATCTAAAAACTTCTTTGTTGTTTATCTGAAAGTCACATTTAACTGGGAGCCTGTGTTTTTATTTGCTAAATCTCACAACCTGACTCAGACTATCTACAAAACGGGAGTAATGATGACTGTACTGCTGACCCTGCGGAGGCTTGCTGGGCAGCCTGAATAAAATTCTGTGTCTGGAACTCACTCAGATGGAAAGCAGACCTTGGTTGCCTGGGGTCAGAAGTGGAGGGAGAGGATCAAGGGCAAAGGGGACAAAGGAAATTTTAGAGTGAAAAAACTGTTCTTTATCTTGACCATGGTGGTAGTATTGGATACGTTTCCCAAAACTCGCCACACCGAACACCTTTTTAAAATTGGGAAGTTTTATGTTATTCCAAAATAGAGTAAAAGCTTGTTACTCTAGGACCCACAATTGTTTTACCGATACAATTTGTTTTGTTAACTCTAGGAAGAAACCACAAAATGTAATGGGCCAGAGCAGTTTCTGGAGATTGGATCTTGGCTCCAATACTTAACTAGCAGTTTGATCTAGGGCAAGTTGCGCCTCAGTTTTCTCATCTGTTAAGTAAGGCTAATTATAATCCCAGCTCATAGAACTTCTGTAAAAATCAAACATACTATTACATGTAAAGATCTTGGTACCAACCTTAACACACAGTTTAACTGTTTATCGTTATTTTAAATTAATAATGCATATAGCCACCTAGGTTCTAAATAGTTTCTTTAAAATGAAGTTGTTCCTACTAAAAGAGGAAAAATGCTAAGTGCAAGGTGTAAGGTAGCTGGAAAAGGATTAAAAAATCTCCACTTTGGGATTTTGGAAAATTTGGGACAAATAAGAAATATTAATTAATATCTAATCTATACCTCACATTGGGCACCAGGCTGTGGCAATGCAATATTTAAGAATCCACTGCAGTGGGGCGCCTGGGTGGTTCAGTTGATTAAACATCCGACTCTGGATTTTGGCTCAGGTCATGTCCTCATGGGTCCTGAGATCAAGCCCCGTGTCAGGCTCCATGCCCAGTGGGGAATCTGCTTGAGATTCTCTCCCTCTGCCCCTCCACCCACGGGTGTGCCTTTCTCTCAAATAAATAAATCTTTGGGAGAAAAAAAGAGTCCACTGAAGTGAAAAACAGTTTGTTGTTCATGGTTTCCAAAATAGAAGAACTAGAGTAAAAGTTTATTCACCCTATGTTGCTGCTTCTGAAACTGCTAAGGTTTGATAGATTTTAGTTTTTCTGAAAATAAGCATTTTTAAGGAGGGCAAATTTTGGGAATTCTTCAAGCCTTTCAATCAATAAATGTTTCCTGAGCACGTACCATGTCCCAGGCTCTGGGAGAAACTGGCCCCCACTCTTCACAAGTACTCTGGGACATTGACACCCATGACCACCTATGTGCTTATTATTTTCAATGAAAAAATTGCAGGTCAGAGAAGAGGTAAGGTGGCCAGCCAGGAAGTGGTCAGTCAATTCCACACCCTCTTGCTCCCCACTGCTGTCTCCTGCTTTTCACGTTGTGAACGACAACCTCCCCAATCCCACCTCACATTAGAGAGAACAGATTATTGGGGAGATGATACCTCAACATCCTCCTCCAAATACCTAACACGCTTATACTTTCTCTTCCCTTAAGATCTCCATCTGCCAACCTCAGCAGTCCTCCCAAATCCCCAGACAGGTTTTGGTCACAAGTAGCTTCTCATCTTGCAGAAGTCTGAATCCCTCCCTCCCTGAGTCAGCCCATCATTCCTGAGGACCTTCCGGGCAGGGATGGGGGTAGGGTGGGGGGTGGTGTACAGGCACTGCAGCAGGTGCTAGCAATTCAAAGACGCCCACACAAATTACAAGCACATTACACCTGTTTGTTGTTGACTTCAAAGAAACTTAATCATACCTTGAAAACAGACTTTTCCAATGCCCTCTGATATGAGCAGGAAGGCTCACTGCAATGTTTCCAATAGTAAAAATATGAAATTGAGAGCTGTCCTTCAACAGAAGGTGTATCTATTCACTAGAAACCCAGAATGCCTGGAAAGATTCTCCCAAAAATGTTCACAGCTCTTGCCTGAGCAAGTTTGTTTGTTTCTTGTTTGTTTGTTTGTTTTCATTTAAGTAAACTCTACACCCAATCTGGGGCTCAAACTCATGACCCTGAGATCAAGGTTCACAGGCTCTTCCCAGTCTCCCCTTTCTTTCTAATTTCAGGTATATGCTCTTTAAAATCAGGATACAAAAAAGAAATAAAATAAAATCAGGATACAAAACCTAATAATAATAATTAAAGAGAAAATACTCTGCATGGAGGTAGAGGGAGGGCAACGTTTATTTCCAACTCCTCTAACCAATTTTGAGGACTTGCAACACTTCCTTATTAGGACAATAAAGCCCATTAGAGCAGGCTAATAAATCAGGCTGCCTCCCAGAGAAAATGCACCAGGGCATCAGAGTGAGAAGCTATAGTGGGAAATGGCCTCCTGTCTTGAGAAGTCATATTCCCTGAGTTTCCAGCCTGCCGGTACTAGAAACCTATACACTAACTTGAAAACAAAACTAGATACACCTTTTTAAAGAAGTAAGCCTAACAAACGCTGGGAGATAAATACCTATGTACCAGATTCCTAAGACACCTTGGTCTAGACTGAGTTCACTCATTTTGAATGGGGACATTGTCCTGGGGAACAGCTGGTACTGACACGGAGGCCACCGTCGCCCAGCACCTTGCCAGGTGGGGCTGCTGGGGATCGTTGGGCCGGAAAGGGGTTGGGAGAATCACCTGAGCCCTACTCCCTCATCTCCCAGCTGCCGTCGCCTAGGAGCGGCACCCTATATACACAGACGGTACACCAAGGAATAGCGAGTTCAGATTAGGAGCTTGGAGCCCTCAAGAAGGCCGGTGTCCCGGGGTGAGCTTTTCCTCGCCTGCCTTGGAACCTGCTCACCTGTTCGTTCCAACGATGCAGCTGACTGTAGCGCACCCTGCAGAAGAGGTACCCGTCCAGGTACACGGAGTACAGCTGCAACACGGAGATGACACAGGGATGAGCTGAGCGAGCAGGTGAGCCCCCGCCCCGCCCGGTCGCCGACCTTCTCCCAGCCCAGCGGGACCCGGGCCCCCAGCGCACCACGTAGCGGCCCCCCAGCCGGTCCAGCCGCTGCTGGGACACCGGGATACAGAAGTGCATCTTCATGGCTGTGTCGGCCGCCCGGGAACGGCGCTGGCAGAGCCGAGGCGCGGCGGCGAGTCTGGGCTCCCGGCTCGGGGCGCAGCTGGGTGGCGGTCTGCGGCGGCGCGGGCCTGGTCTCGGAACCCCGCGGCGGGGGCGGGGCTGCGGGGCGGGGGCGGGGCCGCGGGGCGGGGGCGGGGCCGCGGGGCGGGGGCGGGGGCGGGGGCGGGGCGGGGGACCCAGGCCAACCAGGGGCTTCACCCCGGGATGTGGACTTCTCCCGGCTCCCTGGCGGGAAAATGGTGCCCGCGTAGGTGGGCGATAGACTTCTCGGGAGAAGGTCCTCTAAGTTTTCTTGAGATTTTCATCAAAGCCCACAAAAGTCGAAAATGGCTGCTCCAGCCACACAGATGTCCTGTCCACGCCGGCAGGGGACGACCTCCCACCTCGCCCCCACGGTCGGGTCGGGGCTGCTTGCGGGGAGGGGAGGGGAGGGCGCGGCCGGGAGAAGCCCGCTTCTCTGAGCCTCGGCTCCAGGGCCCCGGTCTGATCCGTGGCTTGTGGGGTGTCGGGTCCGCCTTCCGAAGGGCCTGTCTTGTGGGGGCCAGAGAGGATGGAAGAGGCGGGTCCCAGGCCGGCGCGCCCTCAAACTCCAGGCCACGTTTTCTCCAAGCACGTGCCCCCTTGGCCTTGGGCGGCGCCGGCCTGCGGCGCTCTACGCATTAAGAGTCTCAAGAAATACGTAAATCTAGCAATTGCCCTAAGACTAGACCAATTATATTAGCTTGAGTTTTTTGTGTTGACATTTGTTGAATCTAACACGCAAGGTCAGCTATAATATTTATAACCCGGATTTAGTATTTCCTAATACCAAATATTTTTCCTCTGAGAAACATTTTTCCCAGTAACATACCAGAAATCTCAACAATATTTTTTCATTAATATATCAGAAACCTTATCAGATGGAAGTGGTTTGGGCCCCTCTTGATCCCCAGGAAGCCCTGGTTTTAAATAGGTGCCAGCGCCCAGTTAGCTGGGTTTGTGTAAACCCTGTGTTCTCTGGTCTTTCAACAGGCTTTCATCTTTAGTAGCTGTGTAAAGTAATCCTCCTAATTCCCTTACTCTAGTGAAATCAAGATAGAATCCTACCCCAAAATGGTCACAGGGTGAAGGGATGCCGCGCTTACCTGTACCGGGCACAAGGCAGGTGCCGGGCTGCCGCATACCTCCTGTCCTCTAATCTCCTAACTCTGATGGGTGGAATTCAGGAGCAACATCCTGCCACTGACACCACCAGAATGGAGGAACTTTTCCAAGGTCACAAGTGATGTTTTTTTTTTTCACATTGGTCTGAGTAGTTTTTCTAGGATTCAGTGATAACACTGAAAGTCCCTTATATTTTTTTTTTGTTTTGTTTTTAGTGTTTATCTAAATTCTAGTTAATATATATGGTAAAATTGGTTTCAGGTGTAGAATTTGGTGATTCATCACTTACATATAACACCCAGTGCTCATCACAACAAGTGCCTTCCTTTGCCCCAGCCATGCCCACCCCCTTCCTCCCTTATCCCTCAATTTGTTCTGTGATGCCAATCCTTACCAGGTGAGAGAGCTGAGTGCCTGATGGGGGAATCTGAGACTCGGGAGCCAACATTTGCAAACACCCATCATTTCTTCATGCTTACCTACTTATTGCATGCTGGGCTCTCGTGTATGTTTTATCACTTAATTTCCACAAGCACTGTGAGCTAGGAACCACTGATGGTTCCGGCCATACAGAAAAGGAAATGGAGACTTGGGGCCATTAAGTTAGGGAGGCAGTATAGTGTAGAGACTAAGAGAACAGCAAGATGAATTCCTATCCCAGCTCAGTGGCTTTTAGTTGGTCCTTGGGCAAGTAGTAGAAGAAACGCATTTTCTTCCTTTGTGAAATTGCGTTCATACCTGTACTCTGGGATTTTTCAGCCCAGGGTTGATGGGCCTTAGGGTTTTTCCACCTGCCAATGGGGGCCATCTCTGAACTGGAAGGCCACCCTACGCCAAGACCAGCGGTGTCCTTGAGTGTCCCCTGGGGGTAGAGGCTGATCATGCAGGCTCAGGGGATCTGGCCCTGAGCCCTTCAGGCCAGGAGAGCAGAGCCCATCCTCCTGGGATCTTTCTTCCGCATGTTTGGGGCCTGCCTCTGCCTCCTAGCATTGTCCAAATGGCCATTTCCTTCCTTTCACTAATGCCAGCCCTGAAGCTGACCTGGAACAGGACTAGCCTTTGTGCAAATCCCTGTCTTCTACCTCCAGCTCCTGACCATCTGCTCTCCTTCACTCATTTAATGAACATTATTTTTTTTAGTATTTGTATCTTATTTTTTCCAACTTTACTGAGCTATAATTGACATGTAATGTTTAAGTTTGAGGGGTACAATGTTCTAATTTGATACGTGCATATTGAGAAATAATTATGGTATTTATCGCCTCATAGTTACCATTTGTTTTGTTTTTGTAGTGAGAACATTTAAAATTGACACTTAACATTCTTTTTTTTAGTATTTTCTTTATAATAAATTTATTTTTTATTGGTGTTCAATTTACCAACATACAGAAGAACACCCAGTGCTCATCCCGTCAAGTGCCCCCCGACACTTAACATTCTATTGTACATTTGAAAATTGCTAACTATAGTCTCCATGCTGTACATTAGATCCCCAAACTTTATCCATCTCCTAACTGGAAGTTGGTACCCGTTGACCATCACTGGTCTACCTCTCCCCACTGGCAACCACCAGTCTGTTTTTATGAGTTCAGTTATTTTAGATTCCACATGAGATCCTATATTATTTGTTTTTATCTGACTTTGCATAATGTCCTCACGATCAATCCATGTTACTGCAAATGTCAGGCCTGCCTGCCTTTTTTGTAGCCAATAAATATTGCTGTGTGTCTCTGTGTGTGAATAATGTTCCTGTTTCTCTCTGTGTCACATTTTCTTTATCAGTTTATCCACTTCTGGACATTTAGGTTGTTTCCATGTCTTGACTATTGTAAATAATGCTTCAATGAAAATGGAGGTGCAAATACCTCTTGGAGATGTGCTTTTTGTTTTCTTATACCCAGAAGTGAGATTGCTGGATCAGATGGTAGTTCTATTTTTAGTATTTTTGAGGAATCTCCATACTGTTTTCCATAGTGACTGCATCAACTTACATACCCACCAACAGTGAATGCATAAGGGTTCCCTTTTCTTCACACTTTGGCCATCACTTGCTATCACTTTTGTTTTCGATAATAGCCATTCTAACAGTGAGGTGATATCTCACTGTGGTTTTGATTTGTACTTCCCTGATGATTAGTGATGTTGAGCACCTTTTTATGTACCTGTTGGTCATTTGTAAACTTCTAGAAAAATTATCTATTCAGGCCCTTGGCCCATTTTTTAAAAATTGAGATATAATTTACATATAACATGTTACTTTCAGGCATATAATGATATTTGTAAATATTGTAAATATTGTGAAATGACCATCACAATAAGCCTAGGTAACATCCATTACTATATATACTTACAAAATTTTTTCCTCTTGATAAGAAATTTTAGTACCTACGGTCTTAACTTTCAAATATGCAATACAGTATTAACTATAGTTGCCATGCTGTGCCTTATATCCTCCAGGTCCCTCCATGTTGTTGGAAATAGCACAATCTCATTCTTTTTATGGCTGTATGATATTACATTGTATATGTGTGTGTGTGTGTGTGTGTATACATACCACACTTTTTTTTTAATCCAATCATCTATGGATAGACACTTACGTTGCTTCTGTATCTTGGCTATTGTAAATAATGCTGCAGTAAACCTAAGGATACTTATGTCTTTCAACTTAGTGTTTTTGTTTTCTTTGGGTAAATACCCAGTAGTAGAATTACTGGAATATATGCTTATTCTATTTTAAATTCTTTAAGGAATTTCCGTACTTTTTTCCACAGAGACTGTACCAATTTGCATTCCCATAAATTGTGCGTGAGGGTTCGTTTTTCTCCCCATCCTCACCAGTGCTTATTATTTCTTGTCTTTTTTATTTTAGCCGTTCTAAAAGATGTGAGGTGGTATCTCATTGTGGTTTTGATTTGCATTTCCCTGATGATTAGTGATGTTGAGCATCTTTTCATGTGTCTGTTGGATATCTATTTGTATGTCTTCTCTGGAAAAATGACAATTCAGGTCCTCTGTCCATTTTAACTGGATTATTTGGTTCCTGGGTGTTCTATAAGTTCTCTATAGATTTTTGGATTTGGGCTCTTATTGGTTAGTGTAGTCCCAATAGTTTATTCTAGCTTTTGTTTCCTTTGCCTGAGGAGACCTCTAGAAAAATGCTTCTACAGATAGTGTCAAAGAGATTACTGCCTACTTTATTCTAGGAGTTCTATGGTTGCAAGTCTCACATTTAGGTCTTTAGTCCATTCTGTGTTTGTTTGGTTGGTATATGATAGAAGAAAGTGATCCAGTTTCGTTTTTTTGCATGTAGCTGTCCAGTTTTCCCAGCACTATTTGTTGAAGGAGACTGTCTTTTACTTATCATGTATTCTTTTCTCCTTTGTCACAGATTGATTAACCATATAAATGTGGGTTTATTTTCTGGGCACTCTATTCTGTTCTATTGATCTGTATGTCTATTTTTATTCCAGTACTATACTGTTTTGGTTACTACAGCTCTGTAGTATCTTGAAATCTCAGACTGTGATACCTCCAGCTTTTTTCTTTCTCTAGACTGGCCATGGTGGCTCCATGTAAATTTTTATATTATTTGTTCTAGTTCTGTGATAAATGTTGTTGGTATTTTGATAGGGATTGAATTAAATCTGTAGACTGCTTTGGGTAGTATGGCTATTTTAACAATACTCGTTCTTCTAATCCATAAGCAGAAATGTCATTCCTTTCAGGAATGTCAAACAAATAGGACATTTGTTTGTGTCCTATTTAATTTCTTTCACTAACATTTTGTAGTTTTCAGAGTACAGGTCTTTTACCTCCTTGGTTAAGTTTATTCCTAGGTATTTTATTATTTTTTTGGTGCGATTGTTTTCTTCATTTCTCTTTCTGCTACTTCATTATTAGTATATAGAAATGCAACAGATTTCCGTATATTTACTTTGTATTCTGCAACTTTACTGAATTCATTTATAAATTCTAATAGCTTTTTGGTGGAGTCTTTCGGGTTTTCTATGTATGGTATCTTGTCATCTGCAAATTGTGAAAGTTTTACTTCTTACCACTTTAGATGCATTTTATTTCTTGCCTAATTGTCGCTAGGACTTCCTGTGCTATGTTGAATAGAAGTTGTGAGAGTGGACATCCTTGTCTTGCTCCTGTTCTTAAAGGAAAAGCTTCCCATTTGTCACCACTAAGTATGATGTTAGCTGTGGTTTTTTTTGTTTTGTTTTGTTTTTTTAATATATGGCCTTTATTATGTTGAGGTAGATTCCCTCTAAGCCTACTTTGTTGAGATTATTTGTCATGACTGGATGTTGTACTTTGTAAAATGCTTTTTCTGTACCTATTAAAATGATTGTATGGTTTTTATCCTTTCTCTTGATGTCACGTATCATGTTGGTTGATTTTGTGAATATCGAACGATCCTTGTGTCCCTGCAATAAATTTCACTTGATTCTGGCAAATGATTTTTTTAAATGTATAATTGGATTCAGTTTGCTAATACTTCACTGATACCTTGTCCTCTTGTTGATGGTTTCCTTTGTGCAGAGCTTTTTAGTATAATGTAGTCCCACTTGTTTGGTTTTGCTTGTGTTATATTAACATTTGGTGTCAAATCCAGAAAACCATCCCCAAGACTGATATCAAGGAACTTACTGCCTATACTTTCTTTTAAGATTTTTATGGTTTCAGGTCTTACGTTCAAGTCTTTAATCTATTTTGAATTAATTTTTGCGTATGGTATAAGGTAGTTATCCAGTTTCTTTTCCATGTGGCTGTCCAGTTTTTCCAACACCATTTATTGAAGAATTGTCCTTTCCTTACTCTACATTCTTGCCTCATGGGTTTATTTCTGGGCTATCTATTCTGTTCCATTGATCTGTGTGTCTGTTTTATGCTAATACTATACCATCTTGATTACTATAGCTTTGTAATATAACTTGAAATCAGGGCTCATGATGCCACTGGCTTTGTTCTTTCTCAAGATTGCTTTGGCAATATAAAGTATTTTATGGCTCCATGCAAATTTTAGGGTTGTTAATTCTAATGAAATTTTTCACAGAAATAGAACTTTGATAGAGATTGCATTTACTCTGTAGATTGCTTTAGATGGTATGGACATTTTAACAACATTAATTCTTCCAATCTGTGAGCACAGAATATCTTTCCACTTATTTGTGTCCTCTTCATCCTCTTCAATTTCTTTCATTAGTGTCTGATACTGTCCAATGTACTAGTTTTTCACCCCCTTGGTTAAACATTCCTACATATTTTATTCTTTATGGTACAATTTATGATTATTCATTTTTCTGATAACTGAAATAAAACAGATTTTAGTGTACAGAAATTATATAGATTTCATGTCTTTATGAATCTTTACTGGATTTATTTGAACAGTTTTTTATGGAGTCTTTGGAGTTTTCTATGTATAATGTCATCTTCAAATAGTGACAGTTTTACTCTTCCTTTCCAATTTGGATACTTATTTTTCTTGCCTAATTGCTCTGGCTAGGACTTCCAATATTATGTTGAATAAAAGTGGGGAGAGTAGGCATCCTGTCTTGTTCCTATTCTTAGGGGAAACGCTTTTAGCTTTTCACTATTGTATATATTAATTGTCGGCTTCTCTTATATAGTCTTTATTATGTTTATATATATCACCCTACACCCATTTTGTTGCGATTCTTTTTTTTTTTTTTGCCATAAATGGATGTTGAATTTCATTAAATGCTTTTTCTTTATTTTCGTCTAAATTTTTTTTCATGAGCGACACAAAGAGAGAGGCAGAGACCTAGGCAGAGGGAGAAGCAGGCTCCCTGCGGGAGGCCTGATGAGGGACTCGATCCCGGGACTCTGGGATCAAGCTCTGAGCTGAGGGCAGACACTCAACCATGAGCCACCCAGTCATCCTTTAAATGCTTCTTTTGTGTTTATTGAGATCATTTGATTTTTTTAATCCTTTATCTTGTAACGTGATGTATTGATTTTGTGGATATTGAATCATCCTTGCATCCCTGGAATAGATATCACTTGATCGTGGTGTTATCCTTTTAATGTATTGTTGAATTTTTTGCTAATATCTTGTTGAGGGTTTTTGCATCTATATTCATCAGGGATATTGGCCTGTAGTGTGTTCGCGCTCACTCGCTTGCTCTCTCTGTCTCTCGCTCTCTCCCTCCCCTTGTCTGGTTTTGGTATTAGGATAATGCTAAAATCATAAAATGTTGAGAGTTTAGAAGTTCCCTCTTTTTCTATTTTTGGAAGAATTGTGAGAAGTCTTTGTATTAATCCTTAAATGTTTTATAGAATTTACCACTGAAGCCCTCTGGTCTTGGACATTTGTTTTTTGGGAGGTTTTTGACTACTGATTCAATCTCCTTACTACTCAGTCTCTTCAGATTTTCTATTTCTTCATGCTTTGGTATGACCATGGTAGGTTGTATGGTTCTAGCAATTTACTCATTTCTTCTACATTGTCCAACTTGTTAGTGTGTAACTGGGATAGTACTCTTATGATCCTTTGTATTTCTGTATTATCAGCTATAATGTCTTTCTTCATTTCTGTTACTTGATTTTTGGGGGGGGGTTTATTTTGGTGCATCTAGCTAAAGATTTGTGGATTTTTGTTTATTCAAAAACAAAATCTCAGATCTTAATCATTTGGGTTTTCTTTTTCCTATTGTCTTTTTAGTCTCTGATTTATTTTCTCCTGATCTTTATTTCCTTCCTTTTTACTAGCTTTGGGCTTTGTTCTTTTTCTCATTTGAGGTGTCAAGTTAGTTTGAGATTTTCCTTATTTTTTGGTGTAGACATTTATTGTTATGAACTTACCTCTTAGAATTCTTTTTGCTGCATCCCATAAATTTTGGTATATTGTGTTTCCATTTTCAGTTGTCTTAAAGGTACTTTTTAATAGCTCTTTTGACCCATTGGTTATTCAGTAGCATGTTGTTTAATCCTCACATAATTGTGAATTTTCCCATTTTTCTTCTTGTAATTCAAGTTTTATACTACTATGCTTAGAAATGATGTTTGATACGATTTCAATCTTTTTTTAAAAAAAGATTATTTATTTATTCATTCATTAGAATGCATGGAGAGGAGAGAGAGAGAGAGAGAGGCAGAGACACAGGCAGAGGGAGAAGCAGGCTCCATGCAGGGAGCCTGACATGGAACTCGATCCCGGGTCCCAGGATCACGCCCTGGGCTGAAGGCGGCGCTAAACTGCTGAGCCATCCGGGCTGCTCTGATTTCAGTCTTCTAAAGTAAGACTTTAGGTCCACACACCTGGACCTCTGGATGAGCAGGGTAGTGGGTCTGCAAGAAAGCCTGCAGGGTGGTTCCTAACGGCTAGTGCTCTCATATGTACACTGCAGGGGCCCATCCTCTGTACACATAGGTGCCCTTTGTTCCTCTTATAGCCCAGGCTTTGGGAACCAATAGTCAAAGCTATGGACTATCTGAACAAAGACTCAAACAAACATATGAACGTTCCTGTCCATGGGCAGCTTTTTTGAGCAGTATATAATAGGGGTCCAGCTTCTTTTTTCTTTTTTTTTTTTTTTTTTTTGGCATGTGAATATCCAGTTTTCCCTATTTGGAGACACTTTTCTCATTGAATATTCTTAGCTCCCTTGTTGAATATTAGTGACCGTATATGCAGAAGTTTATTTCTAGGATCTCAGTTCTGTTCTGTTAATCTATAGGACTGTTTTTATGCTAGTACCATACTATTTTCATTACTATACCTTTGTAGTACAATTTGAATCAGGAAGTGTTATGCTGGTTTGCTCTTTCTCAGAGTCTTTTGTAGTTCCCATATGAATTTTAGGATTGTCTTCTCTATTTTTGGTGAAAAATGCCATTGGAATTTTGATTTTTTAATTTTATTGAACCTATAGAAGGCTTTAGGAAAATGGATATTTCAACAATATCCAATCTATGAACATGGGATAACATTCCATTTACTTGTGTCTTCTTCAATTTCTTTTATCAATGGTTTATAGTTTTCAGTGTACAGATCTTTCACTTCCTTGGTTAAATTTATTCCTATATATTTTATTCCTTTTTTTGCTATTGTAAAAGGGATATTTTTATTCAGCTATTTCATCGTTAGTGTATGGAAATGCAACTGATTTTTGAACATTGATTTGGTACCATTCTACTTTGCTGAATTTATTCTAGTATTTTTTTTATAAAGTCTTTAGGATTTTCTATAAATTATGTCATGTCATCTGCATATGACTGCTTTACCTCTTTCTTTATGATTTGGATGCCTTTCTTTTCTAATTGCTCTGTCTAGGACTTCCAGTACTATATTGAATAGAAGTGGTGAGAGTGGGTATCCTTGTCTAGTTCCTGATCTTTAGAGAAAAAGTTTCTAACTTTCACTTTTGAGTATGATATTAGCTATGGGCCTATTATATATGTCCATTTTTGTGTGAAGTAAGTTCCTTCTATGTTTACTGGAAGTTCTTATGAGTGAATGTTGAATTTTTGTCAAATGCTTTCTCTGCATCTACTGAGATAAGTATTTATTTTTTAATTTAATTAATATGATGTATCACATATATTGATTTTTGTACATTGACCCATCCTTACATTTCCAGGATATATCTTGTTTGGTCCTTGTGTGTGATTATTGTAATGCATTGTTGAATTCAACTAATATTTCACTGAGAGTTTTTGTATTTATAGTCATCAGCAGTATTGTTCTATAGTTTCCTTTTCTGGTAGTGTCTTTATCTGGCTTTGGTATCACTGTAATACTGGTCTTTTAAAATTGGTTTCAGAGTGTACCTTTTCAGTATTTTGGAAGAGTTTGAGAAGGATTGATTTTTTTTTTTTTTTTCTTAAATGTCTTGTAGGATTCACCAATGAAGCCATCTGGAACTGAACTTTTGTTTGTTGGGAGGTTTTGTTTATTTTTAATGCTTCATCTCCTTACCACTGGTCTGTGTAGGTTTTCTAGTTCTTCATTCTGTTGATTGGTTGTATGTTTTTAGAAACTTATCTATTTCTTCTAGGTTGTCCAGTTTTTTGGTGTATAATCTTCATAGTGGTCTCTGATTCTTTGTCCTTATTTCCATGTATAAGTTGTAATGGTTCATCTTTCATTTCTGATGGAGTCTCTTTTTTTTCTTTCTTGGTAAGTGTAGCTAAAGGTTTGTCAATTTTATTTTTAAGGAAGCAGTTCTTATTTTGTTAATCTTGTCTATTTTTTCCTATTCTCTATTTCATTTATTTAATTTTATTTACTTCCTCCAGCAACAAACATCTAGTTCTTTTTCTAGTTCCTTGAGGTGTAATGTTAGGTGTTTATTTGAGATCTTTTTTTTTTTTTTTTCATTGTTAAGGTAGGTCCTCATATGCTTTCCTCCTAGAGCTGCTTTTGCTGCATACTTTAAGTCTTGGGATGTTGTTTCAGTTTCCATTTGTCTCAAGACTTTTTTTGATATCCCATTTGATTTCTTCTTTGATATATTGATCAGGAGCATGTTGAATTTCCACATATTTGTGAATTTTCCTTCTGTTACTGATTTCTAGTTTCATACCTTTGTGGTCAGAAAGAATACTTGACGTAATTTCTATCTTGAATTTGTTGCGACTTGTTTTCTAGTCTAACCTGTCTCCTGAAAATTGTTCCATTTCTACTTGAGAAGAATGTGTATTTTGCTGTTGTAGGATACAATGTTCTGTATGTCTATTAAGTCCATTTACTCTATAGTGTTGTTGAAATGTACTGTGCTGTTATAGATTCTCTGTCGGAGTGATCTAATCACAGTTGAGTGTGTGTTATTTAAGTTCCCTATCGTTATTGTATTGCTGTTGATGTCTTTTTAGTTCTCTCAATATTTGCTTTACATACTTCAGCACTCTAATGTTGCACGTATAAAATTTACAATTATTGTACCTTCTTGATGAACTGATCTCTTTATCATTATATAATGACCTTCTTGTCACTTGTGACCATTTGTAGCACAAAGTATTTTTTTCCTGACAAAAATTAAACTACCCTGCTCTCTTTGATTTACTGTTTACTTGGAATATCTTTTTGTTTCATATTTTCCACTTTTAGCCTGTGTGATCTTCAAGTGAAAGGGAGTCTCTTTATCATTGGATCTAGTGTTCTGTTTTTTTTCCCCCATTCAACCATTCTGTCTTCTGACTGGATAATTCGCATTTATAATAATTATTGATAGGTAAGGACTTACTATTGTTACTTTGTTCATTGCTTTCAGATTGTTTTGTGTGCCTTTGTCCCTTGCTTTCTCTTTGGCAGTCTTTGTGATTTTATTACTTTTTGTAGTAGTAAGTTTTGATTCCTTTATCATAATGTTGTGTGTATCTGCTATAGGTTATTTCTTTGTGGTTACCATGAGGTTTACATAAAATGTCTTATAGTTATAACCTCCTATTTTAAGTTAACAAGTTAACTTGGATAGCATATAAAAATTCTGTACTTTCACTTCAACCCCCACCTCCTATTTTAGTTTATTGATATTATAATTTATCAACAAACATTATTGAGCTCCTTCCATGTACTCTATGCTGTGCAAGGTAAAGTGCTCAAACATGCTTAAGAGATCAGTATAATAGCTAACACTCTAAAAGAAACTATTGTCTACCAGGTGTTGTGAACACTTTAGATGAACTCAATTTCACAACAACAAATTGAAGTAAGTACTGACATTATTCTCATATACGGTTGGGGAAACTGAGGCACAGAAGTTAAGAAACTTGCTTCAATGGACAGAATTTATACGTAGTGAAGCTGGGGTATCAGGCAGGCAGGCAGTCTGCATCTACAACCCATGCTTTATTACATTGCTTTCCTAGGATGGTTTGTAAAATATGTACCATTACTTTATAGTCATGTCATTTACAGGTCCTAGCTCTTTTTTTTTTTTTTTTAAGATTTTATTTATTGATCTATTTATCTATCTATGTATCTATCTCTCACAGAGAAAGAGAACACAAGCAGGGGTGCCCCAGGCAGAAGGAGAGGGAAAATCAGGCTCCCAGCAGAGCAGGGAGCCCTATGAGGGGCTCGATCCCAGGACACTGGGATCATGATTTGAGCCAAAGGCAGATGTTTGACTGAGACACCCAGGTGCCCCTATAGGTTTTAAATTCTTAATGCAGTTTTACATAAATTTTTATGATGTTGCATTTCTGAATTCTATATTTCCAAGGATTTTAACTTACTCTGTGCTTGATACATGGTGGTCATTAAATAAAAGCTTATCATTTCCTCCTTCAAGGACTATTGAGTGCCTCTTATGGGTTGGGCACTACAGTGTGACACATATAGTCTCCTAACCTCACAGAATCTATAGCCTAGATCACAGATAAGAAAAGAGGCCGTTTCTGTAGCATAATCCATAATATTACCAAACAAGAACACTACTGCTTTTTAAGCCTTTTAAATGTTATTTGCATGTAGCCTACCTAGTTTATATAATCTTTTTTCATATCTGATATTCACACTCTAGGGGTGGGAAGGGTGAGGTATGGCTCTGTCTTACCTGTGGAGCTTTCTACTTCTCCTGAGTCCACACACCTGGACCTCTGGATGAGCAGGGTAGTGGGTCTGCAAGAAAGCCTGCAGGGTGGTTCCTAACGGCTAGTGCTCTCATATGTACACTGCAGGGGCCCATCCTCTGTACACATAGGTGCCCTTTGTTCCTCTTATAGCCCAGGCTTTGGGAACCAATAGTCAAAGCTATGGACTATCTGAACAAAGACTCAAACAAACATGAACGTTCCTGTCCATGGGCAGCTTTTTTGAGCAAACACACGAAGGTGTAAGAGTGGCAAGAGGTATGGAGTTAAATCCTCCCACCCTATCTATCTTGCTTCATTTGTCAGCATCCTTTTAATTCTCTGGAGGCTCAGAAGGTTGAATCAGAAAGGTAAGGCTAGAGAGCATGGGCTGTGTGACTGTCACTGCCCTGACTCTACCTGTGTTGGGCTATGTTGAATGCTTTAGAGTCCTTTGGAACTTGGGAGAACACACAAAGTTATAGGAAATATGAGAGAGCTGCAAAATTATAGGTAGTTCTGTAATGTCTGGAGTTACTGGGTAATTTTCTGGTCTGAAACAACCTAAACCTGGAGACTGGGGTCTATTGAATAGTGTCCTCCATATATTCATGTACACCTAGAAACTCAGAATGTAGCCTTAATTGGAAATAGAGACTTTGCCAGAGACTATGTCCCCAGGCCACATGTGTGCCTCTGAGGAGATGAAACAAGCTGAAAGCAGCCCAGAGGAAAGGGGGGGAACCTGTGATCTAAAATGACAGTGTTCTGGAAATCATCACAATTCTGGCCAACCCTCACATAATGCTCACTATGGGCCAGACTATATTCATATATACAAACTCTTTGAGCCCTCACAACAACTATAGGAGCTTGATGCAACAGTTGTCCCTGTTGATGGAGACAGAACAGAAATAGACAGAGTCCAATACTTGTCCAAAGTCTCACAGCTTCTAGGATGGGAGTCAGGATTCAAACCCAAGCACTCTGATTCCTTATCTGTCCTTCAGATAAAAATAACATTTCAGTTTGTACCTGCTAATGGGAGGAACTCTCGAAAATCTAGGGCCCCAGGTCTGGGCACTGATGTCAGGGGGAGATGACCCTATGGAAGTGACCCTACTGGGAATCAAGTGTTACAGGAGCAGCCCCCTCAGAGGGGGATGTAAATGCGCTGCTGGGAGAGGCTCCCTTCTGTTAGGCACCACCCGAGGGGTGGAAACTGAAAGATGGATGGTCTCGCTGCCTCCTGGAGCCAGTCAGACACAGCTAGACACCAGTAGCATGGTGAGTTCTGGGACCTGTGCTGGCCAGCATGCAACCATAGCACAGATGGAATTTAACCAGCCAGCATGACATGTGGTGGGGAGGAAGGAAAGGAAGGCACAGGAGAAGCAGAGAAGCTTTCTGGAGAAGGTAAGCTTTGATAGCTTTCAAGATGAAAGCTATGGTTCTTTCTAGATGAGTAGAGGTAGTCTGATAAAAGCATTCTAGGGAAGAGGCCAGCAAAAGCCTAGGATGATTTAAACAAAACCAAAGGAGTTTGTCATAGGGGAAATAAAGGTGAGGCCAGAAGAAGTGCAGCTGAGGTTCTGAAGGCTGCAGCCACTGGACCAAGGAGCTTGGAGTTCCGGATGTGACCCTGTTCTATCTGGCAGCTGGGTGTATGGAAAAAGTGAACTAGGAATTGAATGTTTGCCCATGCTCCTTTATTTCTTATTTCAGAATTCAACGGTTGCTTTCCTCACTAATAAAGCTCATACAGACTGAAGGATGGCATGTCACCATATATCATACCTCGCAATAAATCAGCATTCTGTTAAATTGTTTTTAAAATTTTTAGGGGAAGTTATGCAGGACTTGGATTGATCAGGTTGGGAGTAAAAAAAAAAAAAAAAAAAAGGAAGAGAGACTCAAGGCTGCTTCAGGGTTTGGGCTGGAAAGTATTGATGGGCAATAGGGTGACCATGTGTGGAAGTAGCAGGTGGGGACAAGAGAGCCCAAACTGAGTTTAGATGTGCTGAGCAGGATGTGCTAGAAGGAGAGCTGGGTGGAGGGTTCAGATATCCAGGCTGGGGTAGAATATGAAGATTCTTGGAAGATGACTGGGAATCCTGGGGATACAGGTGGAGGTCATCTGTCACAGGGAGGCTGTAATCACCTGGCAAAGGCACAGAAGGTAAGGAGAGGAGTGGGCTCACATCATGGAGCCTTAGTGAAACCTGCCAGGTGAGGTCAAGGTGACCAGAAGACTTTCCCTGGAATGGATGAAATCCGAGCTGTAACCTAGCCATTTCTACTATATATTGAGCGTCAGGAAAAAGGATGTGGAACCCTAATGGCTGCTCACCGGTGGAATACCTGGGTGGGGGCTGCCATGAGGCCCAGGCTTCTCCTCCTGTACCTCCTCCAAGCTCTGTCCAGGAGAAATGATATACACATCTCGTAGCTTTGGAGATTCCAGTCACTGGAGTTGTAGGGCAGGGAGTGGTCATGGGGCTTTTATCCGGCTGGAATGAGCTCCTGACCATCTGACTTCGACTGCTTTGACTTGAGGCACACCAACAGCCTTCTATTAATTTGGGTTTGGGGGATGCCAATAAGGTAGTGGTGTTCTAGAGAGCCCAGGGAGTGGCGTCATGTCACCAGGAGGTGCCCTCCCCGCCGATAATTCAACAAATCAGAGCCCAGCCAGTACAGTGGTGTCCTGTGAGCCCACTTCTGTCCTTTCTGAGCCTGCCCGCTTCTAGGTACTCTGGCAGGTCCATGGCAGCCACAGGAGGCCCTTGCTAAGGTCAGCACAACTCTTATGGGAAAGATAGCTGGTTCTAATAAGGACAAATGACCTTAGAGAAATGGGATATAAAGTGAAAACATGCTGTTATAACACACAGACCTTGAATATCAGGATTTGAGGTCTACCCAAAGCATTACCTGAAAGCTACCATGGAAAGGGGTTTGCTGCCTCTCAAAGGTGATTGGAATATTATCAAGGAAAGTTTCATTTGGATTCTAGAAGAGTCTGAATAACCATTGCTGCTTTATGTTGATAGCAGGAATAATGAGTCAGCTCATCTTGTAAGGGCTTTCCCAGCGCCAAGTGCTACCTTCTTTACATATACCGTACTATCTCAGTCTTCATGCTGACTGTGAGGTACGTACACACTGTTGTCCCCATTTGACATTTGAAGAACCAGCACAGTGTAGTTAGGGGTCCTTCATCTCTCCCCGGTGTCCCCCTGGGCTGCCCCAGCCTCCTCGGAACTCTCCGTAGTCCCCTTCTCTATACTTCAAGGCACAGCTTCCCGTCCCCCACTCCTTCAGTGTGTATTCGAGGTTGGCTCAGTTCCCCTTACTGAGACCCCAAATGCCTGCAGGTCAGGGTCACTGCAGAATTAGGAGGCTCAGATTTGCCTCTGCGCAGCCCCGCCTTTGGATTCCTGCAGAGGACTTCTAAGAGCCGGAGTGGTGTTATCACACAAGGGACTCTTCCCCTCGAACTCTAAATTATAGACTACCTAGGGTCCCTCGAACTAAGTCTACTGGGCAGCCCGGGGTGGCGCTCCGGTTTAGTGCCACCTTCAGCCCAGGGCGTGATCCTGGGACCCGGGATCAAGTCCCATGTCAGGCTCCCTGCATGGAGCCTGCTTCTCCCTCTGCCTGTGTCTCTGTGTCTCTCATGAATAAATAAATAAAACCTAAAAAATAAAAACAAAAACTAAGTCTTCCAAGAAAGGCGAGGAAAATACCATGAAGCTTTGATATCTGGATGGATCTCATTCCTGAACCCCTGATCTTGTCAGTTTATTAACATCTGCTTGTATCTTTAAAGATTTTTTTAAATTTATTTATTCATGAGAGACACACACACACAAAGAGAGAGAAAAAGAGAGCTGGAGAGAGGCAGAGACACAGGCAGAGGGAGAAGCAGGCTCCATGCAGGGAGCCCAATGTGGGACTCGATCCTGGTCTCCAGGATCATGCCCTGGGCCAAAGGCGGTGCTAAACCGCTGAGCCACCCGGGCTTCCCTGCTTGTATCTTTAAATAGGACCGTATGCTAACTCCCACCTGTGACCCATTACTCCTGTGAAAACCTTCACAGCCTGGCCTTTGGCTTAGGCCTAGGCCTAGGCAGCACATCTCAGCCTTGACTGCACATTGGTATCACCTGGGGAGCTTTTAAAGCTGTACTAGGGTGTCTGGGCAGCTCGGTGGATTAAGTGTCCAGATCTTGATTTTTGGCTTAGGTCATGATCTCTGGGTTGTGTGATCAACCCCCGTGCCAGACTCTGATTTGGGCGTGGAGTCTGATTTAGATTCTCTCTCTCCTTCTGCCTCACCACCCCCCTTGCATCCATTCGCTCTCTTAAAAAATAATAATAATAATGCTGAGTTTCCCCACCCCCCTTCAGGCATCTCAACATAGTTGGTTTAGGGCTTAGCCTGGGCTCCCCAAGTGTGAAAGCTACTGGAAAATGAATGAGCCCATCAGGGTCAGAGCCCCTCACAGCTCTTAGAATTCGGAAGGTTGACTTTGGCTCCTGCCCACCCTGTGAGAGAGGAGATCTAGCCTTGGAAATATGCCTCCCTGGGAAGCTGCATTAAGAACTTCATCCAAGCAGCTTGCTGGGACAAAACTGAAGCCTGTGGTTTTATTCAAAGTCTTTTTTCATCCATTTGTAGAATGAAGGTTCTTTCACGTGCTGCCAGGAACCTACAGAGAGAGTGAGTGGGTGCATGAAAGCTGGAGAGGCGTTGGCCAGTTGTAGCGATACCAGTTAACGTGTAGTGAGTGCGCACTGTGTGCCAGGCACAACTCAGGGCACTTTGCAATATTCTTTTAATCCTCACAAAATCCCCATGAAATAGATAGTATTGCACCCATCTGACTGAAAAGGAAACTGATGCAGAGCAGGTATCTCGCCTGAAAATAGGTAGCTGGTAATCCTTTTGGCAAGATTTGAAATCCAACTGTTAGGGCTCTACTGAGGAATGTAGGGCAAGAGGACACTGCGGACTCCATGAGGGCAACAGTGGGACAGCGGTGGCTAGAGTGAACTTTGAGCACGTGTGAGATGCTCCTGGGGATCCTATACTCATGAAGACGTTCTTTGCAATGGATCCAGGTCTTGGTTGACGGCAAAGGCCATGAACCAGTGAGCACTGTTTGATCACTCTTGGCGGGACCTGCTCTAGACCAACTGGCTGACAGACTTCAGTGGGGAGAGCTGGTTGGAGGGTTCAGATATCCAGGCTGGGCTGGAATATGAAACCATCCAACTTCCTCTGCTTTCAGGGGGACTTGGGGGGATTCAGGGTACAATACAATTAACTTCAAGCTGAGTCCTATAGGCAGAAAACCTGTTAATTCAAGAACTGAGATTTACATATAGATTACAGAGCAAGATCTAGAATTAAAGGACATAAGGAGGCTTGGGGGATGTCACTGTTCTCTCCATTTGGGTGTCAAGGAGCACAGTGGAACTTTCCCAAAACTACCATGTGGCCCAGTTGTCAGGCTCAGATGCCTGAACTGGCCAGAACATGCATAGGCTTGAGGCATTTCAATTATTTGTGTTTGTTTATGGCTGATGGCTATCTTTACTGCTTAGAGGTAACCCGAATGCTTCTTGCCCTTCTGAACAAAGGTAGCAATTCCATACCAGAAATGCTTTGTGATCTTTTTTCCCTTTTGGTTTTCTTATTGTAATAAGTAATAGCCATTCATTATAGAAAACAACAGATAAAGTAAAAACTTCCCTGACCCCAAGACTAAAAGTAACTACTGTTGTTTTGATTTGTACCTCTTGGCATGCATTTGGTACAATTTTAGTTTGTATCTTTCCAGTCTCTTTTACTCTAGGTTTATTTCTTCCCATCCCCCCCAAATGAGGTCTTTTAACACATTTGCTATTTCCTGCAAACACTCCTTTGGGCTCTGCAGAGTGACATAAAGGATTGCTTTTTACACAAGAGATCAAGCCAGGCCCAGCTATGCCAATCAGCACCAGGCTTTAACTCCTCAAAGGGCATGGGGCCTGGGCCAGAAGGAAGAAGCTTCTCCAGGTGGCAGACTCCCCACCTGGGACGTTCTCTTCTCAACAGTTCCTGCTCATGCGGGCCGGGCCCCTCTAAGCAGCCTGGCCCAAGGCCCTCATCAGACAATGACATCTCTGAAGCCCTCCTCTCCACAGATCCTGATGGTTAACCATAAAAACCTGCTATTCATGAATCTGAATAATACTTGCTAAAGGGCTGCTTTAAAACGTGCATCAGGTTCTGCTGATAGACTAAGTCCCGGCAAACATGTCAACTGGTAAAATGCATATGGCAGGTATTATCCCTCACATTTGCCTAACACTGTGCAGTGTTCTGGGGTAGTCTGATGAGGATTTCTACATTCTACCCTCACAACAATACAGAAAAGCAGGTAGATACTGTAATTTCCGTATCACTGACGAAGAACAATCAGTGACTTGTCTGAGGTCTAGAAATACATTGGTACATTTTTGCTCAGCATAATTATTTTGAGATCCAACCAAGTTGCTGTGCATGTTAATAGTTTTTTTAAAGCTACTTTTCACTGCTGAGTAGTATTCCATCATATGCATATATCACAATTTATTTGCTTAATGAGCACTGGGATTATGTCTAGTTTTGGGCTTAAGAACTTAAGATTTCTTAAGTGCTTGCTTTGGGCCACTCTTCTAAGTGCTTTGTATATATAAAATCATTTGGTCGTTTAGCCAACCCCATGACATGAGGCAGGTACTCTTCTGTACCCCGTTTATCAATGAGCTGAGGCACTGTTTGATTGAGTAATCTGGATCGTCAACATGGTTAGCTAAATGGATTCAAATCCAATGTGATTCCAGAACCTTCATTGTCTACTGTTGCGCTAAATTGCCATAATCACTTAGAGACACTTGTCCTAGGCTGGGGGTGGGGGTAGGATGGCGGTTTTACCTTATATTTACAGTACCCAAGCTCTTAATAACTGCCATCATCTCCCAACTGTCCCACTGCATGTTTTAAGTCTCCTTAGAATACCTGTTTCAGCTTCTCATTGAATAGAGAACATTTCTAGGTATGAACTTGTTCAGCACAAGACCTCTCTGTTCCAACAATAGAGCATCATGACACTGTTGGCCTAGTTTTTAAAATATTTTTGCTTTTAAAAACAAATGTGTAAAAAATTATAAACATCAGATATTCATGGGGTAGTATCCTTGTAGTTAAGAGTTAAGGGGAAATTGCTCTTTTCTCGACAGCACAACTGGAAATGACCCAACCAGCCCTTTTCTGTGTGTACCAGGCTTTCGTGGAATGCCTCTGCAGGTTTTGTTTCTGCTTTTGATTCTTTTTGGCTCCTCTTCCTCAGTTGCGAGGATACCGTATGAATTACAGCAATGCCCCACAGCTCTGAAACAATCAGAATGGGGTTCTCTCTGCCATTTGAAACCCTGTTGTCTAACGGTTCTATAAAGAAGATTTTGTTTCCTCAACAGAAATGAGAGGCACAGCTCCATGGCTGAGGATAAAGGAAGGGCATTCCCAGCCATGCCAGGACGTACTGCCTGGGTATGTCCCACCTGCTGAGCCTGTCTTACTATTTAGCTATTTATTTAGCTATTTAGCTATTTACTTTAATTTCAGTTAAATAAACATGAACTTGAGGACAACCAGCTTTTCTACATCTCTAGTCAGGGAGTTGTAGGAGCCAGGTCGAGCTGCTGGTTCCGGCAGTGAGCTGGTCAAGCAAGGTAGACTGGTATTTAATCAAGAGGGAGAGAATGTTTAGTGAATATCTGTGTGTCTGGCCCAGTGCCTGGGCTGTGCCTACCTTGATGGACATACCGGATATATTCCCTGTGTCTCATGGGAAAGCCAAACATTCAGCAAGAAGAACACAACTGGAATACATTCTAGGTGTGATCCACTCTGTGAAGCCTAGAGCATGGTGCATGGACAAGAGTAGAAGCGTGAGTCGGAGCCCTGAGTCGGAGGCACATGGAAGGCCTGAGAACTGAACTGTGAGTTCGGTCAGTCAGATGAAGAGCCTGTGTAAAGGGTTAGAAAAAAAATATTTAGGCAGAACAAACAGCAAATGTGAGAAAGCCTCAGGTTCTCCTGGAGAAACAAACAAGGCTATCAAGCTGGAATAGAAAAGCAGGAGCTAAGGCAGGGCCACAGGGCCTCACCTTGTTAACAAGGAAGACAAGGCTCTGAGAAGTCAGCTAATGTGTCCAAGCTTTTGTTGCTGGAATTGACCTTCATGAGTGTTCGACCATGTTGTCCTGCTTTATTCCTATAAGCACTTAAAAACATACCCATTTTAGAGATAAATTGAGGTCAGGAAATGACTCTGGGAATGAGGGTCAGAGCCTGGGTCTGAATACAAAAAGCATGTGGTCGTTTCTTGTGTTGACCTTTGATTAAAGCCAAAGAAAATTTATTACCTCCCTGTGTCCATTCCCAACCCCCTAACCAGGTGGTTCCGCAGGGGATGACCCACCCCCTACCCTCACTGTGTGGTGTGGCTTCCTGGTGATCTGACTCAATGTGAAGAGATCACTTAGAATACCCATAGGAATAAGGTGTTAGCCCAGAATTCTTTAGAAGCAAATATAGAAGCCCCCTGCAGACATAAACAAAAAGCAGGATTTTACTTAAAGACACAGAGGTTCTTGAAGAATCCAAGGGCAATATATATAGCTGGATCCTGGTGAAGGATGGGGCTTGGAACTGAAACATTTCTGAAACTTTTTCTTCACATTTGCTAACCAGTTATTGCTGTTTCCCTAAGTCACCTACTAGACTATTGCTGCCTCACAGCTTTTCCCAACCCCGACCCCAATGTTCATGTTAGACCCTAATGTTCATGTTACCTGTAATTGACCCTAGAGGGAGTGACTCAGTACACTGGGAACCTGGGTTGAAATTCCTGGGAAAGGGAATTTGATTGGTTCAGGGATGAACCAATTAGCTATGCCCAGGGAATGTGGCCATAGTAGATGAATATGCCTGCCAGGGTGTATCTGTGTGTGTGTGTGTGTGTGTGTGTGTGTGTGTGTGTATCCATGACAAAAAGAAAATGTCATTTGCTCAGGACCTTACTAAATCTGGGAGGGCACGTGATGTGATGAGCCCTGTGTTATGTGCAGCTGATGAATTATTGAACTCTACATCTGAAACTAATGCACTATAAGTCAAATTGAATTTAAATTAAAAAAATAAAAAATAAAAGAACTTACTAAGGCTGACCTCCTAGGATGTGATATTCTGGAGTTCACTTGCCCTTTCTATTTATACTTTGCAGAAGAAAAAATTCAATAGTAGTGATAAAGTATCCTCAAACAAGTCTCCCCGCCCCCCTCCCCCGACAAAAGATAATGACATCTACAACTGCCTTTTAAACCATATCTTAGACTAAATTTGGGGGGTGGGGGGCATTGCATGTGTCAAAAACCGAACTTAATATAACACAAACAAAAAGGAAATCTAAATGCTCAAATAAGCTGGAAAATACACGTTTCTGACTTCAGGCACACATGGATCCAGGAGCTCAAATAATATCTTCAGGACTCTTCTTGTGCCCGCTCTCAATTCTACCTTCCTCTGCATGTTGTCTTCATCGCTTGTTCTGTCGATGGCTGCTTCCAGGAAGCTGGGAGAGATGACTGCATGCAGCTCTAGCTTAGAATTGATGATCCCACAACAGTGACTCTCAAGGTAGGGCATGGGATGACAGCAGTGCTCCCTAGAGAGTATCTCTGACACTTGCGGAAAGATTTGGGTTGTCACAGCGATGGGGGCAACTACTCCTTGAATTTAGTGCTTAGATACCCTGCGAAGCAAGGGCTATTCCTATACAAGGAAGAATTACCTCATGTGCCATACAAGTTTCTACTGTCCCAATGGACAGTAATGTACGTGCAAAGCCTATTTTAACTGAGCCTAGGCTTAACCCTGCTTTATATACAAACATAGTCATTCTTACAGGGTTGTTTAGTTTTGTTTTTTACATTGTTTTATTTACATAAAACATTAGTTTCAGGTGTACAACAACAATCCATGCTTTTATATATTGTGAAATAACCACAATAAGTAGTTGACATGCATCACAACACATAGTTCTAATTTTTTTTTCTTATGATGAGTACTTTTACGATGTACACACTTAGCAACTTTCAAATACGTGACATGGTGTCATAAACTAGAGTCACCACGCTGCATGTTACATGCTCAGGACTTATTTATTTTATAACTGGAAGACTAAGTTTTGAGACTTCACCATTTCAGCCACCCCCATCACCTGCCTCCAGCAACCACCATTCTGTTCTTGGCATCTAGGAGTTTAGATTGCACATATAAATGATATCATATGGTATTTGCCTTTCTCAGACTTATTTCACTTGGCATCCCCTATCAACTTCCATCCATTATTGTTGCCGCAAATGGCAAGATTTCTTTCTTTTTTACGGCTGAGTTCTATTCCATTGTATATATAGGCCACATCTCCTTTATCCATTTATCAGTCATGGGCACTTTGATCACTTCTATGGCTATTGTAAATAATGTTGCATTGAACAGGGGGGTGAGTGTATCTTTCTTTTTTTTTTTTTTTTTTTTTTTAAATTTTTATTTATTTATGATAGTCACACAGAGAGAGAAAGAGAGAGAGGCAGAGGGAGAAGCAGGCTCCATGCACCGGGAGCCCGATGTGGGATTCGATCCGGGGTCTCCAGGATCGCGCCCTGGGCCAAAGGCAGGCGCTAAACCGCTGCGCCACCCAGGGATCCCTGAGTGTATCTTTCTGAGTAGTGTTTTTCCTTTGGATAAATACTCAATAGTGGAATTGCTAGTTTTATTTTTAGTTTTTAGGAACCTCCATACTGTTTTCCATAGTGACTGCACCAATTTACATTCCCATCAACAGTGCAGGAGTGTGCCCCCCCCCTTTTTTTTTTTTTACCTTCTTGCCAACACTTGTTATTTCTTGCCTTTTGAGAATAACCATTCTAACAGGTGTGAGATCATACCTTTGTTGTGGTTTTGGTTTCCATTTCTCTGATGATTAGTGGCATTGAGAACATTTCACACACCTGTGGGCCATGTATATGTCTTTGGAAAAAAGATTCTCTGCTCATTTTCAAATCAGATGGCTTGGGGTTTTTTTGTTTTTTGTCTTGCTGTTGGGTTATGTAAATCACTTATATATTTTAGATATTAACCCCTTATCGGATACATGGTTTATAAGTATTTTCTCCCATTTGGTAAGCTTGCCTTTTCATTTCATTGATGGTTTCCTTTGCTGTGGAGAGCTTTTTAGTTTGATGTCGTCCTACTTATTTATTTTTGCTTTTGTTGCTTTTACTTGTGGTGTCAATTCCAAAAAAATTATCACCAAGACCAATGAGCTTACTGCCTGTTTTCATCTAAGAGTTTTATGATTTCAGGTTTTGTATCCAAGTCTTTAATCCATTTTGAGTTGATTTCTGTGTATGGTGTAAGTTAGGGGTCCAGGATGATTCTTCTGCATGTTGCTGTCCAGTTTTCCCAAAACTATTAAACTATCCTTTTCCATTGTATATTCTTGGCTCTTTTTGTCATATATGAATCCACCATGTGTGTGTGGTTATATTTCTGTTCTACTGACCTCTGTCTGTTTTGGATTACTCTGGTACTGTTCTGATTACTATAGCTTTGTAATGTCGTTTGAAATCAGGCATGTGATCCCTCCAGCTTTGTTCTTCTTTCCCAGGATTGTTTTGGTTATTCAGTGTCTTTTGTGTTTCCACTAATCTTGGAATTGTTCTTTTCCATTTCTGTGAAAAATACCATTGGAATTTTGATAGGGATTGCATTGAATCTGTAGACTGCTTTGGGTACCATGGACGTTTTAACAATATTAATTTTCTAATCCATGAGTACAGAATATCTTTCCCTTTATTTGTGTTTTTTAAAATTTTATCAGTGTCTGATAGGTTTCACTATACGTGTCTTTCATCTCCTTAGCTAAATTTATTCATAAATATTTTATTCTTCATGATGCAATTGTAGATAGGATTGTTACCTAATGCCTCATAGTTTTCTATTAGTGTATAAAAACATAACAGATTTTTGTAGGTTTTTATTTTTTCCTGCAGCTTTACTGAATTTATTCTCAGTGTCTGGAGTCTTGAGGATTTTATATATATAATACTATGTCATCTGCAAATAGTGACAGTTTTACTTTTTCCTTTCTGATTTGGATTTTATTTCTTTTTCTTGCCTGTTATGTTGAATAAAAGTAGGGAGAGTGGTCATTCTTGTGTTCCTGATCTTAAAGGAAAACTTTTGCTTTTCACTATTGGCATGATGTTAGCTGTGGCCCATATAGTGTTGAGGTATGTTTCCCCTACGCCCACTTTTTTTTTCTTGGAGTTTTTAAATCATAAATGGATGCTATATTTTTTTAAGGATTTTAATTTATTTTGAGAGAGTGTGTGAACAGGGGGAGGGGCGGAGGCAGAAGGAAAGAGAATCTCAAGTGACTTCACAGTGAGTGTGGAGCCCAATGTGGGGCTCGATCTCATGACCCTGAGATCACAACCTGAGATATAATCAAGAGTTGGACATTTGGGACACCTGGGTGGCTCAGCAGTTGAGCACCTGCTTTTGGCCCAGGGCATGATCCTGGAGTCCCAGGATCGAGTCCCATGTCAGGCTCCCTGCATGGAGCCTGCTTCTCTTTCTACCTATGTCTCTGCCTCTCTCTGTGTGTCTCATGAATAAATAAATAAATAAAATCTTAGAGTTGGACACTTAACTGAGAACCAACCAGGTGTCCTGGATGGTATATTTTTCAAGTATGTTTTCTGCATTTATTGGATAATCATATGATTTTTATCTCTTATTTTGTTAATGTGATATCACATTGATTTGTGGATTTTGAAGCATCCTTGGAACCCTGGAATAAATCCCACTTGGCCATAGTATATGAATCTTTTAATATACTGTTGAATTCAGTTTGCTAATATCTTGTTGAGGGTTTTTGCATCTATGTTCATCAAGAATATTGGGTATAATTTTCTTGTGGCATCCTGTCTGGTTTTGTTATCACAGTAATGTTGGCCTCATAAAATGAGTTTGGAAATATCCCCTCCTTTTCTATTTTTGGAAGAGTTTAAGAAGGCTTGGTAATGATTATTCTTTAAATATTTTATATAATCCACTAGTGAAGCCATCTGGTCCTAGACTTTTGTTTGTTGGGAGATTTTTGGTTACTGATTTAATATTCTTACTAGTATTTTTATTTTCAGATTTACTATTGATTTAGTCTTGGTAGGTTGTATGTTACTAGCAATTTATCCATTTTTTTTCCTACACTGTCCAATTTGTTGGCAAATATTGTTCATAGCAGTGGCTTTGTTCTTTTTCTGGTTTCTTGAAATAAAAGTCTAGGTTGTTTTAGATTTTCTGTTTCTTTTTTTTTTTTAAAGATTTTATTTATTTATTCATGAGAGATGGGGTTGGGGGTCGGAGAGAGAGAGAGAGAGAGGCAGGCAGAGACACAGGCAGAGGGAGAAGTAGGCTCCAGGGAGCCTGATGTGGGACTTGATCCCGGGACTCCAGGATCACACCCTGAGCTTCATGAAGGCAGGCGCTCAATCACTGAGCCACCCAGGCGTCCCAGATTTTCTGTTTCTTGATGTAGGTATTTATCATTATGAACTTCCCTCTTAGAACTGCTTTTGCTGCATCCCATAAGTTTTGAAATGTATTTCCATTTACATTTGTCTTGCGATTTTTATTTCTCCTTTGATCTACTGATTGTTCAGTAACAGGTTGCTTAACATCCTCATATTTTGGATTTTCCAGTTTTCTTCTAGTAACTGATTTTGAGTTTTTATACCATTGTGGTTGGAAAAGATGGTTGAAATGATTTCAGTCTTTTTAAATTTATTAAGACTTGTTTTGTGGCCTAATATATGATCTATCCTAGAGGATGTTCCATGTGTACTTGAGAAGAATGTATATTCTGTTGTCTTTGGATGGAATGTTCTGTTTATGTCTGTTAAGTCCATCTGGTCTAAGTGTCATTTCTGGCCATTTTGATATTCTGTCCAGATGACCTGTCCATTGATGAAGATGAGGTATTTAAAGTCCCCTACTATTGCTTTTTTGTTTGTTTCTTTCTTTTTCTTTCAGGTTGCTTAATATCCGTTGTATATATTTAGGTGCTTCTATGTTGGGTACAAAGATATTACAAATATTATATCCTATTGTTGGATTGACGCTTTTATCATTACGTAAACCTTTTCTTTGTCTTAAAGTCTATTTTCTGTGATATTAAGTATAGCTCTCACAAGTTTCTTTGGGTTTCCATTTGCATGGAATATCTTTCTCAATCCCTTCATTTTCAGTCTTCAGATGTCCTTACATCTGAAGGGAGTTTCTTGTATTCAGCCTATAGCGAGTCTTGCCTTTTTTTTAAATCTATTCAATGTTCTAGAGACCAAGTGGAGAATTTAGTCCATTTACATTTAAAGTACTTATTGATAGGTATGTACTATTGACCCATTGTTAACTGTTTCCCAACTGTTTTGTAAGACTTGTGTTCTTTTCTTCCTTTTGTGATTTCATGATTTTCCTGTAAGTAGTATGCTTAGATTCCTTTCTCCTTTTGTGTATTTACTATAGGTTTTTGCTTTGTGGTTACCATGATGCTTACATAAAACAACTTATATTTATAACAGTCTTTTTTAAATTGATAGCAACATAAGTGTGAACACCTTCTAAAGCTCCACATTTTTATTCCCACCAACGTTTTATGTTTTGATGTCATAATTTAAATCTTTTTATCACATATATCCTTTAAAAATTATTATATATAGTTATTATCACTACTTCTTTTTTAACTTTTGTACGAGCTTTTTAAATGGTTAACCCACCACCTTTACAACATTAGATTATTCTGAATTTTATTATATATTTACCTTTACCAGTGAGATTTGTTTCATATGTTTTCTTTTACTAATTAGCATCTTTTCGTTTTAGCTTAAAGAAGTCTCTTTAACCTATCTTGTAAGACTGGTCTAGTGATGATGAACTCCTTTAACTTCTGCTTTTCTGAAGAACTCTTTATATTTCCAATTTGCATAAACCCCATTGAGGACCAGAGCCAGGTGGTGAAGGTGTCCCTTGGGTTGCAGCTGCAAAAACTGGGGTGCCAGATGAGTACACAAGCTCCTTTTTGGGAGATACTGGTGACCAAGAGTGAGGCAGAGGAGTTCAAAGATGACAGCCACTGGCCTCTGTCCCCAGAGAACATCTCAATAGGCCCCTACATAGGTTACATAGTTTTAAGACACATTGAATTGTCCATAAACACTACCAAGTATACGGTGAGGGAAAATTGTACTTTCCTTTGTTTGAAATTTTATCAAGTAATGTTCACTATTTCAGATACCACCAGTGGTCACCTCACTAAGAGTATTGGAGATACTATATAGCTCACCTGCCCACATCTCCCCCTATCACTATTACACTCATGGTGAGTCTATATTTGTGGCAAGCATCTGATTCTCCTCATGTCTTCTAGTGTAGGCATGTCCTTAAGTTTACATATTTATGTTTTATTATTTTATGATAAGCTATTTTTATTTTATGTTCTATAAGTTATTAAGTTTATTTCTCTTTTGTATTAAGACATTGATTTTTTTCTAAATGATGTTGGTATAATCTATAAATTTCCTTTTGGTATATTAAAGGGACAATAACAAAATATTTGCTTATAAAAAAGGAGTGTTGGTTTTAAGAACCACTATCCAGAGGAAGGGGGTAACCTGCTGCCTCCTAATGAGCATTGATTTGCTAACTGATAATAAGGACCCATCCATGAACTTGGGGCTCACTGTGGCTACTGGAAGGAAATTCTCCTCTTGGCTAGACAGGTAAGGTGAACACCTTTGGAGCAGGGACAAGGAGTGAGGTGGGGAAGCAAGATTCCAAGTTACATAGCCCTACTAGGACCAATGGAGTTGGGGAAGAAGTTCCCAAAGTAAAAGTGGAGTACGTTACTAAATGAAAGTAGAGGGATGCCTGGATGGCTCAGTTGGTTAAGTGTCTGCTTTTGGCTCAGATCCTGATCTCAAGGTCCTGGGATTAAGCCCTGTGTCTGGCTCCCTGCTCAGTGGGGAATCTGCTTATCCCTCTCCCTCTGTGCTCCCCACTGCCACCCACCCCCACTCTTGCTCTCAGTCTCTCAAATAAAATCTTTAAAAAATAAATTACCATAGACTTTGAGGGTCCATTTCTGGGTTCTCTATTCTGTTCCATTGATCTATGTGTCTGTTTCTGTGCCAGTACCATACTGTCTTGATGATTACAATTTTGTAACATAGCTTGAAGTCTGTCATTGTGATGCCACCAGCTTTGCTTCTTAGCATTCCTCTGGCTACTCGGGGTCTTTTCTGGTTCCATACAAATCTTAGGATTATTTGTTCCAGCTCTGTGAAAATTGTTAATGGTATTTTTTTTTTTTGTTAATGGTATTTTGATAGGGATTGCATTGAATGTGTAGATTGAAGAGACATTCAACAAAACTAAAAGGCAACCTATGAAATGGAAGAAGATATTTGCAAATGACGTATCAGATAAAGGGCTAGTATCCAATATCTATAAAGAACTTATCAAACTCAACACTCAAAAAACAAATAATCCAGTCAAAAAATGGGCAGAAGACATAAACAGACATTTTCTCCAAAAAAGACCTTGAAATCCAACAGACATATGAAAAGATGTGCCATATCACTTGGCATCAGGGAAATACAAATGAGAACCACAATGAGATACCACCTCACACCAATCAGAATGGCTAAAATTAACAAGACAGGAAACAACAAATGTTGGTGAGGATGTGGAGAAAGGGGAACCCTCTTACACGTTTGGTGGGAATGCAAGCTGGTACAGCTATTCTGGAAAACAGTGTGGAGCTTCCTCAAGAAGTTAAAAATAGGGACGCCTGGGTGGCTCAGTGGTTGAGCATCTGCCTTTGGCTCAGGTCATGATCTCAGGATCCAGGATCGAGTCCCATATCAGGCACCCCGCATGGAGCTTGTTTCTCCCTCTGCCTATGTCTCTGCCTCTCTCTCTCTCTCTCTCTCTCTGTCTCATGAATAAATAAATAGCTCTATCTTTAACCTAAAAAAAAAAAAAAAAAAGATTTATCCTATGACCCAGCAATTGAATTACTAGGTATTTACCCCAAAGATACAAATTTAGTGATCTGAAGGGACACCTGCACCCAATATTCATAGCAGTAATGTCCACAGTAGCCAAATGTGGAAAGACCCAAGAGGTCCATCAAGCAACCAATGAATGGATAAAGAAGATGTGGTGTACATCTACAATGGAATATTACTCAGTCATCAGAAACAATGAATACTTACCATTTACATTGATATGGATGCAACTGGAGGTTATTATGCAGAGTGAAATAAGTCCATCAAAGAAAGATATTTATACTATGATTTTACTCACCTGTGGAATATAAGAAACGGGGCAGAGGATCACAGGGTAAGGGAGGGAAAACTGAATGGCAAGTCCTCAGAGAGGGAAAAAAACCAGGAGAGACTCTAAACTATAGGAAACAAACTGAGGGTTTCTGGAGGGGAGGTGGGTGGGGGGGTGGGGTAATTGGGTGATGGGCATTAAGGAGGGTACCATGATGTGATGAGCACTGGGTGTTATATGCAACTGATAAATTATTGAACACTCCGTCTGAAACCAATTCTGTCCTATATATGTTGGCTAACTGAATTTAAATAAAAACGTAAATAAATGAAAGTAGAAGGATAGCTGGACAGGCTAAAGTAACAAAAACACAAACACACAATGACACACAACTTAAAACCTAAGTAATGGAAAAATGTTGATGAACCATTTTGTACTATAACCTGTAGGGATTATAAAACAAACCTGCATCAAAACCATATTGCTGGGGATCCCTGGGTGGTGCAGCGGTTTAGCGCCTGCCTTTGGCCCAGGGCGCGATCCTGGAGACCCGGGATCGAATCCCACGTCAGGTTCCCGGTGGAGCCTGCTTCTCCCTCTGTCTGTGTCTCTGCCTCTCTCTCTCTCTCTGTGACTATCATAAAAAAAAAAAAAAAACAATATATATATATATATATATTGCTGAGGATGGAGAGATATAGAAAGTTATCATTAAAATGTGAGAAAAACTAGGAGAAAGAACCATAATCTAAACAACATTGATGATGCAATAATAACAAAGCTTCCACCTAAAACTGGCAGGAATTCCAGCAGTGCTGTGCACACTCAAAGCGAGAGGTGGCAACACCCAAGAGCAGGGCTTGGCAGCCAGGATCTGTAGTTGAATGTTAAGTCAGTCCCTAGGAAACTCTAGCACAGCACTAATTCTGGTAACCCTTGACTGCGCATAAGCAGTTACACGTAATAATGGTACTCTAGGGAATGGCATCCACTCACTTATAAGAACAATGCAAGTCCTATTCTTGGTTCTTAACAACTGATGGCCCACCTGATGTTCCTTCTCCCGGGCTGCTGACTATATTTTTTTATAAAACAAAACCTTAGGAGATCACCATAAATGTCATATCTTTTAGTTGGGTTTTGCATGGAACTAGGGAGTGAAAAATTAGGCCTAGAATCTTGATCTTCTAATTTGCTGATGGAGGAGCTATTCATGGCTAATGTCTTTATTCAACAAACATTTATAGAACATATTCCATGGTCCATCACAGCACAGTGACACAAAGACTTGCAACCCGTGCAATCCACAAACAGATGTGCTGAACGACACAATGGGCTATTTTCCCCATCCATTCCATGCATGCCAGCCCTTTTCTTCTTCCTAGAACTATACAGCAGTTCTCTGCCACAGGTCTTTGTTTTTTGCTGTTCTCTTGAACCCAGATATTTGGCAAATCTGTCCCTTTCTTCATTCAGACCTCTACAGTACCTCCTCCTTAGAGAAGGCTTCCTGACTACCTCAGCTAAAATAATAATCCTCCCTTTTCCCTCCTGGCATTCTATTCTCTCACTCCCATCTCTTCTATCCCCTAACCCAGTTGTATTTCAGGATTTCTTTGCCTTTAGTGCCCACAATTCTTGGTCATTAAGCTTTGAAGAATGAAGAGTGGTGGGCAGCAAAGCAAAGTTTATTGAGTGATAGTACAAAGCTCCCCAAGAGGGAAGGGACCCCTAAGAGTTGCCTTCAGACTTTCTAAGAGACTGTTGGCGGGCTGTTTTAATCTGATTAGCCCTCCACCTGCCTTTTACCCAGGTTTTTTGTCCACATGCTCATCTACCAATCAGGGAGTTGTTCACATGGGAAAGGGAGGAGGGCTCCTTTCAGGGTGCTGTAGAACTGGCTGGGGTCTTTTTCCTTTTAAGGGTAGTTCCCTCTTAGGGACAGGGTGGGTCCCTGTCCTGCTTTCTTTCAACTGCTTTCTTTCAACTACCTTCCATTAGTTGGTTTTGTCTTCATAATATTACCAGTATCTGATGTTAAATAAGAGTTAACTTTCATTAAATAGTTTATGTTCATCTGAAATTGGTCTAAGCATTTCATGTAAGTTAACTCTTTTTATCCTAACCTATGATTTGGTATTGAATTTGCTATTATCATTCCCTTTTTATACATGACTAAACTGAGGCAAGAGAGGTCAGGTAACTTGCCCAAAGTGACATAGAGCTAGGATTTAGACTCCAGCCAGCTCAAGACCCACTCTTAACCACTATATTGTATGGCTGCTCTCCACATTGTTGTTGATCTATTTTCTTCGATTATCAACTGTCCCTCTTCTGGAATGTAAACTTGAACAGGGCAGAGATTTGTCTGACCTGCCACTATATCTGCAGGGCCTAGAGCAATGACTTGCATAAGGTAAGCATCCAACAAACACTAGAAGAATGAATGATGATGCTGAGTTTTCTCTCCCTAGTTTCCAAGCACTGAAAGAATTTAAAGAGTTTTTGAATCATCACAAGATTAGAAGGACTTGGGAAGTTGTGGCCAATACCCCCATATTTGATAAAAGTCACACTTTCCAGGAACAGATCTCCATGTTGGCTGCACAGTGCATCACCTGGGAGCTATTAAAATTTGGATGCCTGGGCCTGACATCAGACCAGTTAAACCAGGTCACTGGCCTTTGGTCACTGGCCTCAGTGCTGATAAAGCTCTACCGTTGATTCCCCTGTGCAGCCAAGTTTGAGAACCACATCCATGGTTGAATCTGATCAAGTGGTGAAGTAACCAGGGTGGAGATTCTAAGATACTGTCTCATCAAATCTGGGAATACAAAAGGATTCAGAATGAGTAATTTGAGCCTAGGAGATGTGGGGCATTAGGCTCAAGCCCTCCCACAGCCTACTGGGAGGGCCAGGATCCTTCTGCGTAAGTTCAACATGCTCATCCTCATTAAACACACATGCAGTTCTCCCTGGATCTCTGCATCTTCAGAATTCGTGTCCTGACCAATACTATCTAAGTGCTTCGCAGCCTCAGCCCAGTTGGTGAGGAGGTATCCCCTCCCCAGTTCCCTTGGGGTGATAACTGTCTTCTTACTGAGTGTGTGACTTTATTCTTGCAAAGTCTTAGGCTTAATTTTAGAAAAGATGAGTTTATCATTGTACCAATATTTTGTGCTACATTTAAAAATGGCTTGTGTAGGGATCCCTGGGTGGGGCAGTGGTTTGGCGCCTGCCTTTGGCCCGGGGCGCGATCCTGGAGACCCGGGATCGAATCCCACGTCGGGCTCCCTGCGTGGAGCCCGCTTCTCCCTCTGCCTGTGTCTCTGCCTCTCTCTGTGCGTGTGACTATCATGAATAAATAAATAGAATCATTAAAAAAATAAAAATAAAAAAATGGCTTGTGTAGTATTTATCAGCTTGTACCCACCATGTTCGGATGTTTGAAAGGACCTGGCATTGTGGGGTAGCCAACATATTAACCTTGTGGATTCTAATGTAAAATGTGTAATTGAATAATCTATTGTAGTCTTTAGATTTTAAGTTGAAAAGTAGGATAGGGGGGCTCCTGGGGGCTCAGTTAAGCGTCTGCCTTCAGCTTGGGTTGTGATCCTAGGGTCCTGGGGTGGAGCCCTGTATCAGGCTCCCTGCTTAGCAGGACTTCTGCTTCTCCCTCCTCCTCCTCCTCATGTGCGCGCCCTAGCTCTCTCTCTTTCTCTTTCTCCTCCTTTCTCGATCTCTCCCTCTCTCTCCCTGTCCCTCTCAAGTCTTAAAAAAAAAAAAAAAAAAAAAAGTATGATAGAATTTACCCAAGTTTATTAACAATATTGCAACGTTTAAGATAACTGGTAAATCACTATCATTACGCATTTATTAGATTTTCTATGGTTGTTTACATGCTAGGGAAAGTTATGTGCATTAGTTCAGCTTGTGAAATGCTTAAAATTGATTACATGAAACGTCTATGCGAAGCTTAAGACATTTACAGGAACTGAACTAAGTTGTAGAAGGGGCTGGCGTGTACTTTGGAGATAACCTTGATTCTCCTCTCTCTCTCTCACATCCCATTTCTTATCCAGTGACAAAAGCCTGTTGGCACTTCCTTTAAAATATATCCAGGATCCCACTCTTTCTTGTCTTCTCTACTCCTTACACCCTGGTCTGACCCCCTTCCTCTCTCACCTGGATTTTATTTTATTTTATCTTATCTATTTTATTTTATTTTATTTATTTTTAGGAGTTTAGGGGATTTTTTTTTTTATTGGGGCTAGGGAGGGGAGGGGGGAGGGGGAGGGGGATTTTTTATTTTTATTTATTTATTTTATTTTATTTTATTTATTTTATTTTATTTATTTATATATTTATTATTTATTTTTTTATTATTTTATTCTATTCTTTCCTATTCTTTCTTTCCTATTCTTTCCTATTCTTTTCTATTCTTTTCTGTTCTTTTCTATTCTATTTTTTGTTCTTTTCTATTCTTTTCTATTTATTTATTCTTTTATTTATTCTATTCTTTTCTATTCTTTTCTATTCTATTCTATTCTTTTCTATTCTATTCTATTCTTTTCTGTTTTTTTCTATTCTATTCTATTTTATTCTTTTCTATTCTATTTTATTCTTTTCTATTCTATTCTTTTCTAATCTATTCTATTCTATTTTATTATTTTCTGTTCTATTCTATTCTTTCTATTTTCTATTCTATTCTATTTTCTATTTTCTATTCTATTCTATTCTTTTCTATTCTATTCTATTTTCTACTCTTTTCTATTTTATTCTATTCTATTCTATTCATCTATTTTATCTATTTTTTTATTTTATTTTTATTTATCTATTTTTTATTTTATTTTTATTTATCTATTTTTTTATTTTATTAGACACACAGAGAGAGGCAACAGAGACATAGCCAGAGCGAGAAGCAGGTGCCAAGCAGGGAGCCCGATGTACGACTCGATCCCAGGTCTCCAGGATCACACCCTGGGCTGAAGGTGGAGCTAAACTATTGAGCCACCCAGGCTGCCCCTCACCTGGATTTTAAAAATGGAGACTCCAAACCAGTGTCCCTGCTGTAAGCCAGGTGTGTGGCCCACTCCATGCCTCCTCCACAGCTCCCACCCACTGCTCTCTCCTCTGTTCACTCTGGGCTCCTGGCTGAGCCAAGTACCCTAGTCCAGGCCTCTGTGTTTGCTGTTCCTTCTGCCAGAAAGCCTCTTTTCCCAGATGGCCACCTGGCTCGTCCCTCACATTCTTCTGCTAACATATCACCTTTTCTGAGATGCCTTCCCTGACCCTCCTGTGCAGAAGCCTCCATGCCCTCCTCCCACCCTTACCTTCCCTGTTCTACTTGCCCTGCTTCATTTTTCTTCATAGTGCTTAACACCATCTGACAGTTTAGATGCTGAAGATACACTGAATACATTTTTAAAAATTTGGGGCGCAAAAAGTACCTTCAAAGGCAGTTAAAAAAAAAACCCTCACACTGACTTGTAAGAGGGAGATTATGTACATTTAGAATGGTTTCAGCTGTTGATTATTTACATTTTTTTTAACATTGATTACTCCTAATAAATAGGGAGCAGCACTCAGAAACCACAAATACTGAGTGCTTACTCCCCGCTGGGCAGCATCCTGAGCAATTTAACCATTTAATCCTTATCCTGCATGTTGATTGCCACAACTGCCGATATTTTTCAGATAAGAAAGTTTTCAGCACAAAAAAAGGCTGTGTCTTCCCAAAGATTTTACAACCCAAGTTTACAAGCAGGGATTCCAGGTCAGGCCACCTGGCTCCAAGGCCCGTGCTCTTAACCACTTTGCTAGACTATTTTATTGAAACCTCTTTCCCCTGAGAGATGCAGAAAGACGAAAGGCTCGAGGCTTTGTCTCTGCCACCAGTTGAGAGTGATCTTGAACCAACAGTTTACCCTCCATCGTATCTGCACAGAAGCTCCTGTCCTTCTCTCAGGACATTAGATAACAGAATTTTCTGCCTTTGAGGTGTATTGCTCCAGAGAACTGATTAGGAGGAAACTGGTTTAGAAGACATGTTAAGGTCTGGCTCTTGGGCCCACTTAGAATGAAACCCTCTATTCAGATAAATAAACCTACACATACAATTTTGTAGACCATTTTAGGTGGCTCATGAATTCCCCAAAGCCCCAGATCCCAGGGTAAGCTCCCCTGGTATAAACCAGAAATCTGACTATTCTGAAGGAACGTGAGTCCTCTTTATTTTTACTTTTTTTTATTTTTAAAATTTGATTTAAATCAATTTGTCAACATATAGTATAACAGCCAGTGTTCATCTTATCACATGCCTTCCTCAGTGCCCATCACCCAGTCACCCCATCCCCCCCACCTCCCCTTCTGCAACCCTCAATTTGTTTCCCAGAGTTAGGAGTCTCTCATGGTTCATCTTCCCCTCTAATTTTCCCCACTCAGTTTCACTCCTTTCCCTTATAATCCCTTTCACTATTTAATAGTCCCCATATGAGTGAGACAATATAATTGTCCTTCTCTGACTTACTTCACTCAGCATAATATCCTCCAGTTCCATCCACATTGAAGCAAATGGTAGATATTCATCTTTTCTGATGGCTGAGTAATATTCCATTGTATATACAGACCACATCTTCTATATCCATTCATCTCTTGAAGGACATTGAGGCTCGTTCCACAGTTTGGCTCTTGTGGACATTGCTACTATGAACATTGGGATGCAGGTGTCCTGGCATTTCACTGTATCTGTATCTTTGGGGTAAATACCCAGTAGAGCAATTGCTGGGTCATAAGATAGCTCTATTTTTAACATCTTGAGGAACTTCCACACTGTTTTCCAGAGTGATCCCTCTTTCTTTTAAAAATAAAGTTGGGGGCAGCCTGAGTGGCTCAGTGGTTTAGTGCTGCCTTTGGTTCAGGCTGTGATCCTGGAGACCTGGGATTGAGTCCTACTTCGGGCTCCCTGCATGGAGCCTGCTACTCCCTCTGCTTGTGTCTCTCCCTCTCTCTCTCTCTGTGTCTCTCATGAATAAATAAAATCTTTAAAAAAATAAGGTTGGGCTTTAGAAGTTTGAAATGGTCCAGATGTGGTTCAATTGAAAGATAGGATGAGAATCCTCAGTGCTTCACCAACTTCCTTGCTGGTCACCTCAAGGGAGTTCTCAACTTGGTCTCTATTAACATTTTCAAGGGGATAATTCTCTGTTATGGAGCTGCCCTGTACATTGGTAGGATGTTTAGTAGCATCCCTGGCCTCTTTCCAGTTGATGCCAAAAGCACCCTTTCTCCAGATGTGACAACAAAAACTGTCTCCTCACATTGCCAAATTTCCCCTAGGGGGCAAAATCACCCCTGTTTGAGAACCACTGATCTGGTTCAGTTTAAACTTAAGTCTTGTCCATATAAACACTTGAACATGCACAGCATTATTCATAATAGCCTAACATTGGAAACAACCCAAACATCCATCAATTGATGAATTGATAAATAAAATGTGGACTATCCAGACAATTGAATATTTAGCCATAAAAACAAAAAGAACATTGACACATATACTCCAATATAAATAAACCCTACAGACTCTATACTAAGTGAAAGAAACAGTCACAAAAATGCAAATTAGTATTCCAGTTTTATTTTTTATTTAAAAAAAATTTTTTGGGGGGGGAACTCCTGGGTGGCTCAATGGTTTGGCGCCTGCCTGACCCAGGGCGCAATCCTGGAGTCCCGGGATCGAGTCCCACGTCAGGCTCCTGGCATGGAGCCTGCTTCTTCCTCCTCCTGTGTCTCTGCCTCTCTCTCTCTCTATCATTCATAAATAAATAAATAAATAAATAAATAAATAAATAAATCTTTAAAAGACAATTTTTTAAACATTTTATTTGAAGGAGAAAGAGAAGGAGAACACAAGCAGTGGGGAGGGAGAGCTAGGATGAAGGAAAAGCTGATTCCCCACTAAGCAGGGAGCCTGACTCAAACCCAGGACCCCGGGATCACAACCTGAGCCAAAGACAGATGTTTAACTGACTGAGCCACCCAGGTGGCTATGACTCCATTTTTATAAAATGTCCAGAATAGGTAAATCCGTAGACACAGAAAGTAAATTAGTGGTTGCCTAGGGCTGGTTGATAGATTGGAGTGTAATGGGCACAGGATTTTTTGAGGGGAGCAATGAAAAATATTCTAAATTAATCATGTGTATAGTTGCATAACTATGAATATACTAAAACTATTGGATTGTATACTTTAAATGGGTGAACTATATCTTGATAAAGCTGTTAACAAAAAGAAAAACAGTCTTTACCACTCCTTTTCCCTCACCTCCTACCCTAGACCTATTGATTGAATGAGGTTCTCCACGGGGAAGAGAATTGGGTGTGTCAGATTCTCCCCAGCTGATCCTAGTGCAACTGCCTAGCTGGCCAGTGTTTGAGAATCTCCACCAACCTTATGGTTCTCTCCAAACCTCAGGCTGAGTGACTTTTTTTTTCTTTTAAGTTAATATATTTTTTATTGAGCTACAGTTGGCATATGATGTTTTATATTAGTTTCAGTTGTACAACCTAAGGATTCCATATTTGTGTATGTTGTGAAACGATCACCACCCTAAGTCTAGTTAATATCTATTATGATACATAATTATAATTTTTTCCTATAAAAGAAATTTTAGGATCTACTCTCTTAGCAGCTTTGAAATATACAATACAGTATTATTAACTATAGTCACCATGCTGTACGCTACATCCCCAGGACTTATTTTATAGTTGGAAGTTTGTACTTTTTAACCATCTTCACTCATTTTGCCCAACCCCCCAAATCCACAATTTTGGCAACCACCAGTCTGTTCTCTGTACCTATAGGCTCAGCTTTTTTGTTTTATTTTGTTTTTTTAGATTCTACAAAATCTAAGTTGTGATTGCTCACTATGAATCTGATTGTGACTGGGAACCTCACTCAGGTTTTGATCTGCATTTCTCTGGTGATTAGGGGTGTTGAACACTTTTTCACGTATCTATTGTCTTCTTTGGAAAAATGTCTATACAGATCCTCTGCATACATATTTTAAAATTCAAAGTGTTTGGGGTTTCTCCCATTCAGTTGTAGAAATTCTTTATATGTTTTGAGTATTAACCCCTTATCATATGTGATTTCAAGTATTTTCTCCCATTTGGTAGATTACCTTTTTATTTTGTTGATTTCCTTTGTTGCATAGAAAATTTTTAGTTTGATAGAGTCCCACTTGTTTTTGCTTCTGTTGCCTTTGACTTAAAAAAAAAAAAAAAAAAAGACCTCTTGCATTCTAGTCAGAGGGGGAATATTAATTCATAAAGACCAGAAAAGCTCCCCATTAAGAGAATAACAGAGTTGTCATTTGTGTGTAGAAATTGTTTGTCTTCAAATGTCTTTAAATGGAAGAGGAAACATCACAATTTATGGATTAGCATGCAGTCACCCCTGGGGACTACTGCAACAAAAAGTCTTAATGTTTACATTGCTTTTCTATCTTTTAACCAAATAACTTCATTCTTTCCTATCTGCATCATTTTATTGTCAGTTCACTTGTTTTAGAACATTAGACAAAGCACACCTTAGGCCTTGGAAAGTATAAGAAGAAAGAACACACCTTAAAAGTCGGTATTTATGGAATTGGTGGAAGTTCAGGAGCAAACTTCCTCAAGGTGAGCAAGATCTGATCACCCGTTTTGCTTTTGAGTGGCCACCATGAAAGCATCCAGCTCTGTCACTAGTTCATCCTCCCTTCATGGACCATTTTGAGGTGGTGGTAACATGCTGGTCATGATGGGGAGAAAAGGGAATCCCTATATGCTCTTGATGGGAGTGTAAATTGGTACAGCCATTATGGAAAATAACATGGATGTTCCTCAAAATATTAAAAATAGAACTATATTTAGAACCAGTAACCCCATTCCTGGTTATACATCCAAAGGAAATAAAATCCTTTGCTGAAACAATATAATGTGGTCAAGTTACCACAGCATCCTTAACTGCTCTCTGGGTGACAGAAGAATCTCAGTACTCCTCCTTTTGCTGCCTCCTCCTTAGTAGATGGATTGTGGCTCTAAGTGCTTCCTCACCACTCTAATTCTGGCTTGCCCAGGCCTCATGGCTTGCGCTTTTCCTGCATTTATCATAATAATCAGAACAGTCCTATGAGAGAGGTACTGTTCTCATCAGGGTCTTCAGATGAGGAGATAGAGCACCAAGAGCTTAGGTCAGTTGTCTGAGCATGAAGACCATTTGACCATAGTGCCTGGCATGTAGCTAGATCATATTACCATTTGCCTTATTCTCCCAAGTCCTATTCTGTCTTTAATCAATGTAACCCCTCCTTGATAAATGTTCACATCTTCTAAGGACTTACTGTGCTCTTTCAAGTGACAAACACACTTGTGTTTTAACAGGACCCATCTAGCAATCAACCCATAAACACCAAACATTAATCCCTAATGCAGGGATTTCCAGTGCTCTGGCTGATGGGTAAGGGGATAATTTGGGGCAGGGGCTCTTTCCAGGTGGCTCTGGGAATATAATAATATTAACTCCAATTTGCTAAAAGACTTCCTGCTTTGCACTTCATATATTTTATCTGTTTTACTTCTCATAACCTGCAAGGGTGTTATAAGCCCTATTAACAGCAGAGGAGACTACTTAAACCTCAGTGTCAGTGAGCAGAAGAGCCAAAATTCACAGCCAGGTCTTTCTGGCTCTTTGTGGCATGCTGCCCTTTCCCTCATACAGCTTCAGAAGTTAGCTACCTGAGAGGAATTCTGAGCACTTTCTATCTTGTTACTTAGGTATATGTAAAAACCCTTAGTAAAGCATACTGCCAACCTCTCAGGGGGCCTGGATCTCATTCACTGAGTTGCCTGTGGCGTTTGGGGTACATAGTAGGTGTGCAGCACATGTTTGTTGCTGGAATGGATAGCTAGTTAGACTGGTTGCTGCTTGTTTGCTGCCGAGATGAACTCAGCCTTTGAATGAAATACTTGAACTTATGCCCCAAATGTTTGCCAGCGGGTTCGAGCCACTATTCAAATGGCCTATGGCGATGCGCATCATGCACTCTAATTGTAGTAGACAAAACATGCTGTATCAAATACAACTGTAACTTGTCTTTTATTTTTTTAAAGCCCTGACCCAATGTCTCTCTGGTCCTAGATCTCTTGGCTCATGCCACCCAGTTAACCTGCCTTAGCCAAGGATCTTTCTGTTGCAGGTGACAGCACCACAACTCAGAGCAACTTACGTAGACTGGGGATTTATTGGCTTTTGCAGCTGGGGATAGCTTGAGGATCATGAGAACTGAAGGGAGGGTTGCTGATCTCAGGGGTGTGGGGGGGATGGAATGAGGGACACTGCTCTGGCAAAGCCTTCTCTCATTCCGCTTGCCAAGTCTCATTGTAGCCAGGTGAGCCCCACAATATAGGGAAGATGGTCTTCCGCAACCCAGAGCCTACCTCCCAGTAGCTATTAAGCCCAAAGGAAACAAGGCAATTGTCCTTTACCTCTGATTTGGGAAATTCTTAGGAAAGGCTCCAGTGGGCCCATCCTGTTGGGTGCCCACCCCTTGGACCATTTCATTCATTGTCAGGCACTCAACAAATATTGTGAGCAAAATGTCACCATACTGAAGCTCATGAAGCTTATAGTGGGAGAGACAAACCTTAATCAATTGGCCAATGAGTACAAAATTGCCCTGTGGCAAGTACTTGGAGAAAGAGCTAGATGGTGCTGTGAGAGTACATGAGGACTTGGCATTGGAGGTCAGGGAAAGGGCCCCTAAGTAAAAGATGGTTGAGTCAGGATCAAAAGGGTGAGTAGTAAGCTAGGTGGAAGAGTTAGGGCAAGGGCGGTGAGGGCAGAAGGAGAAGTATACACGGAGCAGCATGATAACCCGTGAGTAGCTAGAAGGACGATACTGGGCAGAAAGTAGTGCAGGTGAGGCTGGAGAAATGGGGAGGGGCATATAATCCATGCAGCATCTTGTGGGCCATGTTAAGGAATCTTCTCTTTCTCCTAAGATGGCAGAAAGCCAGGATAGATATGGGGAAGGGGAGGGGTGACTCGATCATATCTGTCCTCTGGAAGAATGAGTCCAGCTGCAGTAGGCTGGACAGAGGCCACCTGGGCAGGCTTGGGAATGCCAGTTTGAAGGCCGTGCGGTGGTTCAGGACAGAGATGGTTCCAGCCAGGATTAGGGTGATAGGAAAGATGGATGGGAAAGAAAGCCAGAGGGTAAAACTGGCAGGTCTCAACAGCTTAGGTATGGCAGATAGAGGGGAGATTGGTGTCGAGGATGACCTCTAACTTCCTAGCTCACTCAACATTGCCCGAAGGGGTGCGGGGTGCAAGATGAAGACTGGCCCAGTTGGATCATAATCTCAGCCCTAAAGAGGATCAAGCACTGTGGCTTGTCAAATCCACTATTCACCTGGAGTGGGGGAGAAAGTTCCTGAAGAGGATACCGATACCAGGAAAAGCAGAATGGGAAAACTGACCTACAGACCCCAGCCGTGGCCACCACGGCCCACTGCAGAGATTCCATGGAGGGGCCAGTCTCTGGCCTCCAGGAGATACTGGCAATAAGTGGCATGCTTGCAGTCACCATTAGTCACCAGTGTGCCACCATCAAGCCAGATACCAAGATACCTGGGGCTTTAGGAGGACCCTGAGTGAGCATTCCATAGTCAAGTTCACTGTCCCAGCACACACCTGGAGGGGGCACTGTTACTCTTCCCACTTACTTCCCTGGTCCCTGAGCTGGCCAACCAGGTGTTCTTTTGGCCCCAGCTTAAATCAGAGGTCAGGAAAGCAGAGAAACTAGTTCCAACACTTCCAGCCAGACGGGGGAGTGGCAAAGGAGCTAAAGTGTGCTACACCAGAACACCGAGTCCTTGTTTTGCATAAATACACTTACTCACATGTACCAGGATGTTCCATAAATCTTTTCTTATCATGTCATGGAAACATGAATCTTCAGAAGAAAATAATGCTCTTTATATTCGGTATTTCTCTCCGTGATACCTGGAAGCTGCTGGCTAATGTGTTAGAATTATAAACCAAGATGATAAACCAGCAAGGAGATTAAAAATAACAAGAACTGGTCTTCAAGGTCCCCTAAGGTATTCCACAAAACTGGTCATTTTAATGACAAAGTGGAAAAAGCCAAATTGCCCAGGATGTTTGTCTAAGAAAAATGATAGTGTGGCTTTTTGTGTATCCAACAACAGATGTAGATCTGCCAACGTTAGCTAAATCCTTGTGAAGGGTCAGTGGTGGCTGCAGGCTTTATTGTAGAAAGGTTGCCAGACCTGTATCTAGTATGGAGGGTTTGTTTTTGTTTTGTTTTTTTCAGTATTATTAAAAAACATGTTGGAAGTAGTTCAAGTAGTCAAGAGGGGAAAACCAAACTCAAGGAAAAAGATGCTGTATCATAAAACCACAAACAGGAGAATCCTGGGTACTTGTCACAAAGTGACAAGGTGTATTACCTTGTATGGGTATTACATGGTAAAGGGAGATGGCTGAAATCTTTTCTAAATAGATGGGAATGCTGAGCTTGAAAGTAGGAAGCAACTTCCAAGCTGGTGGTTTCTGTCTTTCCCGTGAGGCAGAACTCTGGGCCCAAGCCCCCCACCAGGGTTGGTGGCTGTCTCCAAGGAGGCTATTATCTTTGCTCATGGCAGTAATGATGACTACCATTTGTGGAAGCTCCACAGGTGCTCCAGGAGCTTCGCGTGGCTTATTTCCTTCACAACAACCTATGAGGTAGTCCTGTTCTCATCCCCATTTTAACAGCAGGATATTGGGCCTGGGAGGAGACATAAAGCCCTACAGCTGGGAAGTGATGGTGCTGGGGGTCTGTTTCTAATTTGGCCAGCTGAGCCACTGTGCTAGACTGTGCCTTCCATACTTTCTGCCTTACCTTGTTGCTCCTTGAATTCTGGCCCTCATTACAGTCTGGGGCTAGGCAGAAGGTGTGATGGGTGGGCATGATGGTAATGGAGTCTCTCTGAAAGGCAGATCTTACCTTTGTGCTTCAATACTGGGTTGACCATGGTGACTCCTTGCTGCCTACATCTGGGTGATTGGTAGCTATGCCCAGTGTGGCTGCTCTGCCAACAACTTTCCAGCACACTAAGAGGACAGAGAAGGATGACCAAGCAAGGCCAGAGGGGATTCCATAACCTACCCTCTATCCATCATGCCCTTTCATCCTTAGAAACAGAGCTCCAATTCGACTCCAAGTGGCAATGGGCCCAACTGGAAAATTAGATTTCCCTGTTTCCTTTGCATACAGCCACATGACTAAATTCTAAGGAGGGAAGTGTTGGTAGAATTATTGAGTCTTCTGGGATTAAAGGACGCTGACTCAACAGGGAGATACTCCTTTTATCTCCTTCCTGATGCCTTAGATGCAAACGTGTGATGGCTGGTGCTACAACAGCTGGTATGGACATTAAGGCTATTTAGTCTGTAGGTGGGGAATGCTTCTCAAACTTTAATGTGCATGTGAGTCATCTGGGAATTTTGTTTAAAATTCAGACTCTAATTCAGTAGGTCTTGGGCATATACTCCTTAGCACTTTTCGCTGAGAGAACTTGAGTTCAATGACCCTCTTAATATATATGAGCAAATCTGACACCCAGATACTGGCTTATAAATGCTATTTTCCACTAAGAGAAAACTTTTTGGAGATAAGGCTGATTGTAAGGGCTGGGGAAAGAAAAATATAAGAAAAGCCTAGAACATCTTGGACCCAAAACCAAGAAAGGGCTAAAAAAATAATGGAAACATGTCAAAAGGACATAGAAGCCAGCCTGAAGGGATTGCCAGTACTCACATGGACAGTGTGAGCACTGGCAACTCATAATGGTGGCAACAGATTATAACCCTTTGAATAAAGTAGAAAACTGTGAATTCATACAGATCTAAAACAATCAATAAATGAAATGTTTGGGGAGGAACCTGGATATTTACATACAGGCATACCTTGGAGATATCATGGCCCTGCAATAAAGTAAATAGTGTAATAAAGTAAGTCAAAGGAATTTTTTCCCAGTGCATATAAAATGCATGTTTATACTGTAGTCTATGAAGCATGTAATAGCTTGTATCTAAAAGATAATATACATACTTTAAAAATACTTTATTGCTAAAAAATGCTAATCATCATCTGAGCTTTCAATGAGTTGTAATCTTTTTGCTGGTGAAGGGTCTTGCCTTGATGTTGATGACTGCTGACTGACTGGGGTGGTAGTTGCAGAAGACTGGGGTTATGGCAGTTTCTTAAAATAAGACAGCAGTGCAATTTGCCACATTGTTTAACTCTTCCTTTCACAAACAATTTCTCTATAACATGTAATGCTGTTTGATAGCATTTTACCCATAGAAGAACTTCTTTCAAAATTGGAGTCAGTCTTATTGAACTGTGCTGCTGCTTTACCAACTAAGTTTATATAATATTCTAAGTTATTCTAATTTCATTCCATTCCTTTGTTCTCATTTCAGTAATCTTCACAGCATCCTCATGAGGAGTAGATTCCATCTTCAGAAACCACTTTCTTTGTTCATCTATGAAGAGCAGCTCGTCATCTGTTCAGGTTCATCATGACATTGCCGCAATCCAGTACCATCTTCTGGCTCCAGTTCTTATTCTAGTTCTCTTGCTGTTTCTGCCACATCTGCAGTTACTTCCTTCAGTAACATCTTCAACTCCTCAAAGTCCTCTCTGAGAAGGTTGGAATCAACTTCTTCTAACCTCCTGCTGATGTTGATATTTTGACCTTTTCCCACGAATCATGAAGGTTCTTAATGGCATCTAAAATGGTGAGTCCTTTCTGAAAGGTTTTCAGTTTACCCAGATCCGTCAGAGGAATCACTTACATATGGCAGCTAGAGCCTTATGAATGTGTTTCTTAAATAATTAATGTTGAAATTACTCTTCGATCCATGGGATGCAGAATGTATGTTGTATTAACTGAAAATACCATTAATCTTGTTGAGCATCACCATCAGAACTCTTGGGTGACAGTGTATTGTCATTGAGCAGTAATATTTTGAAAGAAAATTTTTTTCTGAGCAGAAGTCTCGACAGTGGGCTTGAAGTATTCAGTAAGCTATGTTGTCAACAGGTGTGCTGTCATCCATGCTTTGTTGTTGCATTTATAGAGCACAGGCAGAGTAGATTTAGCGTAATTCTTAAGGACCCTAGGATTTTCAGTAATGGTAAATGACATTGGCTTCAACTTAAAGTCACCAGCAGCATTAGCCCCTAACATGAGTGTCAGCCTGTCCTTTGAAGCCAGACATTAACTTCTCCTCTCCAGCTTTGAAAGTTCTAGATGGCATCATATTCCAATAGAAAGCTGGGGTTTTTTCTACATTGAAAATCTTTTGTTTAGTGTAGCCACGATTATTATTTATCTTCATCTTCTAGAGAATTTGCTGTAATTTCTACATCAGCACTTGCTGCTTCACCTTGCACTTTTATTCTGTGGAGATGGCTTCTTTCCTTAAAATTCATGAATCAACCTCTGCTAGCTTCAAACTTTTCTTCAGCTGCGTCACCTCTGTCAGCTTTCATAGAATTGAGGAGAGTTAGGGCCTTGCTTGGATTAGGCTTAAACTAATTTCACTTTGCATAATGCACTCAAGGTCCATCCATGTTGGCAAAAGTGGCAGGATATCATTTTTTATGACTGAATATTATAGTGTATACGTGTGTGTGTGTGTGTGTGTGTGAGAGAGAGAGAGAGAGAGAGAGAGAGAGATCACATTCCTTTATCCCTTCATCCACTGATAAACATCTAGGTTGTTTCCATATCTTGGCTATTGTAAATAATGCTGGAAAAACATGGAGGTGCAAATATCTCTGAGATATTTCATTACCTTATCCCCAGAAATAGTTGTGCTGGATTACATGGTAGGTCAATTTTTAGTTTGTTTTTTGTTTTGTTTTTAAATTTTTATTTCTTCATGAGAGACAGAGAAAGGCAGAGACACAGGCAGAGGGAGAGAAGCAGGCTCCATGCAGGGAGCCTGACATGGGACTCAAACCCAGGTCTCCAGGATCACGCCCTGGGCGGAAGATGGTGCTAAACCGCTGAACCACCCGGGCTGCCCTATTTTTAGTTTTTTGAGGAAACTCCAAGCTGTTTTCCATAGTGGTTGCACCAATTTATACCCCTACCAACAGTGTACAAAGGTTCCATTTTCTCCGCATTCTCACCACCGTTTGCTTGTTTTTCTTTTAATAATAGCCATTCAAACAGTTGTTAGGTGAAAATCTCACTAGGTTTGATTTGCATTTCCCTGATTGGGAAATTATTGGTGTTGAGCATCTTTTCGTGTCCCTGTTGGCCATCAATATGCCTTCTTCAGGAAAATGGCTATTCAGATCCTCTGCCCATTTTTGAATTTGATTAGTTGGGGGTGGGGGAGGCACTTATTTTTTGCTTTGCCATTGAGTTCTTTATATATTTTAGATATTAACCCCTTGTCAGATACGTGGTTTGCAAATATTTTCTCCCATTTCATAGGTTGCCTTTTCATTCCATTGATGGTTTCCTTTGCTGAAAGAAGCTTTTTAATTTGATGTAGTCCCAGCTGTTCATTTTCACTTTTGTTGCCTTTGGTGGTGGTGTCAAATCCAAAAAATAATTGCCAAGACTGATGTCCAGAAGCTTACTGCCTATGTTTTCTTCTAAGAGTTTTATGGTTTCAAGTCTTGCATTAAAATTTTTACTCTATTTTGAATTTATTTTAGTGTATGATGTAAGCCAGGGATGCACTTTCATTCTTTTGCATCTGGCTGTCCAGTTACCACACCACTTCTTAAAGAGACTATCCTTTTTCCACTATATATTTCTTAATTCCTTTGTCATTAATTGATTGACCATGTTTGCCTGGGTTTATTTCTGTTCTGATTCATTTATCTAGGAGTCATTTTTATGACAAAACCATACTATTTTTATTCTAGAGCTTTGTAATATACAGCTGACTTTTAAACCACATAGGATTGAACTGCATGGGTCCACTTAAATGTAGATTTTTAAAAATAAATACAGAAGACTATTATAAAAATATTTTCTTTATGATTTTCTTAACATTTTCTTTTCCCTAGCTTTGTTGTAAGAATAGAGTTTATAATACACATAACATAAAAATATGTGTTAATCAAATGTTTATGTTAATAGATTTCCAGTCAATAGTTAGCTATTAGTAATTATGTTTTGGGGGAGTCACAGTTATATACAGATTTTTACTGCAAGGGTGGCTTCAAGTCCCTGTCCTCCATGCTGTTCAGGATCAACTGAGGTTTGAAATCAGAGTGTTATGCCTCTGGCTTTGTTCTTTCTCAAGACTGCCTTGGTCATTTGGGGTTACTTATGGTTCCATACAAATTTTAGGAATATTTATTCTATTGCTGTGAAAACTGCCACTGGAATTGTGATTGCTTTAAACTTATAGATGGCTTTGAGTAGTATAAATATTTTAATGACCTAAATTCTCCCAATACATGAGTACAGAATATCTTTCCATTTATTTGTGTCTTCATTTTCTTTCATCAGTATCTTATAGTTTTTAGTGTACATATCTTTAACCTCCTTGGTAAAATTTACTCCTAGGTATTTTCTTCTCTTTTTATTATTTTTTTTTCAATTCCAGTATAGTTTACATACAATATTATATTGGTTTCAGGTGTATATTAGTGTTTCAACAATTCTATACATTACTCTGTGCTCATCATGATAAATATACTCTTTACTTCCCATCACCAATTTCACCCATCCTCCCACCCACCTCCCCTCTGGTAACCATCAGTTTGTTCTCTATAGTTATGAGTCTGTTTCTTGGTTTGTCTCTTTTTTTTTTCCTTGCTAGTTTGCTTTCTTTCTTAAGTTCCTCATATGAGTGAAATCATATGGTATTTGCCTTTCTCTGACTGACTTACTTTGCTTAGCATTATACTTTCTAGCTCCAGACATATTGTTGCAAATGGCAGGATTTCATTCTTTTTTGTGGCTGAATAATATTCCATATCATATATACTACATCTTCTTTATCCATTCATCTATCAGTGAATGTTGGGGCTGCTTCCATAGTTTGGCTATTATTGATAATGCTGTATTGAACATAGAGGTACATGCATCTCCTTGAATTAGTGTTTTTGTATTTTGGGGTAAATACCCAATAGTGCAATTATTAGATTTTAGAGTAGTTCCATTTTAACTTTTTGAGTAACCTCCATACTGTTTCCTAGAGTGGCTGCACCAGTTTGTATTCCCACCACCCGTGAAAGTGGGTTACCAATTCCCCACATCCTCTCAAAACTTCTTGTTTGTTGTGTTGTTGATTTTAGCCATTCTGACAGGTGTGAGGTGTTATCCCATTGTCGTTTTGATTTACATTTCCCTGATGATCAGTATGATGTTGAACATCTTTTCATGTGTCTGTTGGCCATCTGGCTGTCTTTGAAGAAATGTCTGTTTCTGTCTTCTGCCCATTTCTAAGTTGAATTATTTGTTTTTTAGGTATTATATCAATTCTTTATATATTTTGGATAGTGACCCTATATTGGATATGTCATTTGCAAATATATTCTCCCATTCTGTAGGTTACCTTTTAGTTTTGTTGACTGTTTGCTTTGACAAGCAGAAACTTTTTATTTTGATGTAGTCCCAATACTTTATTTTTTTCCCCTTGCTTCAAGAAACCTATCTAGAAAAATTTGCTACAGCTGATGTCAGAGAAATTACTGCCTGTGCTTTCTTCTAGGATTTTTATGGCTTCAGGTCTCACATTTAGATCTTTAATCCATTTTGAGTTTACCTGTGTATATGATGTAAGAAAGGGATCTGGTTTCATTCTTTTGCATGTAGCCATCTAGTTCTCACAATACTATTTGTTGGGAAAGCTATCTTTTTCCCATTGCATGGTCTTTCCTCCTTTGTCAAGGATTAGTTGTCCATATAAACATGGCTTTATTTCTGGGCTTTCCATTCTATTTCATTGATCTATATGCTTATTTTTGTGCTAAAACCATACTGTTTTCATTACTACAGCTTTGTAGTATAACTTGAAGTCTAGAATTGTGATACTTCTAGGGTTTTTTTTTTTTCTTTTTTAATATTGCTTTGGCTATCTGGTGTCTTCTGTGTTCCATACAGATTTTAAGACTGTTTATTCTAGTTCTATGAAAAATGTCATTGGTATTTTGATAGGGATTGTGTTAAATCTATAGATTGTTTCAGATAGTATGAGTATTTTAACAGTATTTGTTCTTCCAATCCATAAGCATAGACTATCCTTCCACTTGTTTATGTCATCTTCAATATCTTTCATCAGTGCTTTGTACTTTTCAGAGTACAGGTCTTTCATCCTTGGTTAAGTTTATTCCTAGGTATTTTATTATTTTTGGTAAATTGTAAATAGAATTGCTTTCTTAATTTCTCTTTCTGTTGCTTCATTTTAGTATATAAAACTGCAACATATTTCTGTACGTTGATTTTTGTATCCTGTAACCTTACTAAATTCATTTATCAGTTCTAGTAGATTTCTGGTGGAGTCTTTAGGATTTACTATACATAGTATCATGTTATCTGTAAATAGTGAAAGTTTTACTTCTTTACCAAAGTGGATACCTTTTATTCCTTCCTCTTGCCTGATTGCTGAGGCTAGGACTTCTGGTACTATATTAAATAATAGCAGTAAGAGTGGACACCCTGACTTAGCAGATAAGGTTCCTTTTTTTGTTTTGTTTTTTTTTGTTTTTTGTTTTTGTTTTTTTTTTTTTTTTGCAGATAAGGTTCCTGACCTTAGCAGATAATGCTCTCAGTTTTTCACCTTTGAGTATGGTATGAGCTTTTCATATAAGGCCCTTATTATGTTGAGGTATGTTTACTCTAATCCTAGTTTGTTGAGGGTTTTTATCATGAATGGATGTTATACTTTGCCAAATACTTCTTCTGCATCTATTACACTGATCATATGGTTCCTAGACTTTCTCTAATTGTTGTGATCTATCACATTGGTTTAATATTCACAAGTCAATCATTCTTGCATCCAAGGGGTAAATCCCATTTGATCATGGTTAGTGATCTTTTTAACCTATCTTTGGATTTGGTTTGCTAATATTTTATTGAGGATTTTTGCATCTATGTTTCTCAAAGGTATTGGCCTGTAGTTTTGTTTTTTGTTTTTGTTTTTGTTTTGTAGTGACTTTATCTAATTTTGGCATCTGGGTAATGCTACCTTCATAGAATGAATCAGGAAGTTTTCCTTCCTCTTTTTTTTATAGTTTGGGAGGAATGGGTATTAACTCTCCTTTAAATGGTAGAATTCACTTGTGAAGCCATATGGCTCTGAATTTTTGTTTCCTGAAAGTTTTTTTTGTTTTGTTTTTTACTGATTACCAGCAATGAAGTCAAATCAGTCTGTTCAAATTTTCTATTTCTTCCTAGTTCAGTTTGGGAAATTCTATGTTTCCAGGAATTTATATATTTTTAGGTTACAATTTGTTGGCATATAATTTTTCTTAATTCTTTTTCATATTCTCTTACAATCTTTTGTACCTCTGATATTAGTTGTTATTTCTCCCCTTTTGTTTCTGATTTTATTTAAGTCCCTTCTCTCTTTCTGTTTTTTGGTGAGTCTGGATAAAAGTATATTGACTTGTTGATCTTTTCAGAGAACAAACTCTTGGTTTCATTGATCTATTATTTTTTTAGTTTCTATTTTGTTTATTTCTGCCCTAATCTTTGACTTCCTTCCTTCTACTGGTTTTGGGTTTTATTGTTCTTTTGCTAGTTCCTTAGATTTAAGGTTAGGTTGTTTATTTGAAATTTTTCTTCTTGAGGTAGGCCTCTATTGCTATAAATGTCCCACACAAAATAGCTTTGCTATATCCCAAAGATTTTGGACGGTTGTGGTTTCATTTTCATTTGTCTACCTGTATCTTTTTATTTCATCTTGATTTCTTAGTTGACCCATTCACTGTTTAGTAGCATGTCCTTTAACCTTCATGTGTTTGTGTGCTTTTCAGATTTTTTCTTTTGGTTGATTTCTAGTTTCATGGCATTGTGGTCAGGAAAAGTGCATGGTATAACCTCAATCTTTTTTTTAATTTGTTGAGATTTGTTTTGTGGTCTATAATATGATCTATGGTAGAGAATTTCCATGTACACTTGAAAACAATGTGTATTCTGCTATCTTAGGATGGAATGTTCTGAATATATCTGTTGGATTCATCTGGTCCAATGTGTGATTCAAAGCCTCTGTTTCCTTATTGATTTTCTGTTTGGATGATCTATCCACTGATATAAGTAGGATGTTAAAGTCTCCTACTATTATTGTATTACATTAGGTTATTTCCTTTATGTTTGTTATGCTCTATGTATTTGTGTACTACCATGTTGGGTACATAACTACTTATAATTGTTATATCTTCTTTATAGTGTCCTTCCTTGTCCCTTGTTGTAACCTTTGGGGTTTTTAAATTCTTTTTTTTATTACAGATTTTATTTATTTATTTGAGAGAGAGCAAGAGCATGCACGCACAACCAGGGGGAGCAGCAGGCAGGGGGAAAAGGAGAAGCAGTCACCCCATTGAACAAGAAGACTGATGCAGGGCTTGATCCCAGGACCCTGGAGTCATGACTTGAGCTGAAGGTAGATGTTTAACTGACTGAGCCACCTAGGCACCTTTCTCCCTCTTCTCTTTCCAGGATCCCTATTATGCAAATATTGTTATGCTTGATGGTGTCACTGACTTTTCTAAGTCTATTCTCATTATATATTATTTTCTTTCACCAGCTCAGCTTGATTGCTTTCCATTTATCTATCATCCAGGTCACTGATACATTCCTCTGCTTTCTGTAGTCATCTATTTATTCCATCTATTGTATTTTAAATTTCATTTATTGAGTTTTTCATCTCTGATATGTTATTTTTTATCTCTTAAGGGTCTCACTGAGGTCCTCCCCTCTTTTCTCAAGTTCAGTGAGTATCTTTATGGTCACTACTTTAAATTCTCTATCAGGCATATTATTTATCTCTATTTCATTTAGATCTTTCACAGTATGACTAGGTTCTTCAGTCTGCTGTCTCTTTTTGTGCCCTTGGATGATACTCTGTTAAGAACACGTTCTCCATTATTCACAGTCTTGTAGGACCCAGGAACATAAGCCTTGCCAGCCAACAAAGCCAGGCAATCTGAAGGTGTCCCGTGATAGCAGCCACAAAAATCAGAGCATTAAGAAAGGTATAACTTTTTTTTTTTCTGGAGACACCAGCAAACTGAAGCAAGGCAGAGGGAGAATGCAAAGATAGCATTCATCAGCCCCCATCCCTGAAGAGTACCCCAGAAAGCTCCCAGATATGTGTTAAATTAGATCCTACTTCTTAGGCCAATGCTTTAAGGTAAGCAGATAAGCCTCATTTACAGGATATCTGGATACTTCTCACCTACTGCATCCCTGGGACAGATAAGTCCTGTGTGAGCCCTTTAGGAATCCTTTCTCACTTTGCTACGGACACAAACCCTGTTGGTTTTCACAGCTAGATGTTTTGGGGGGCTTATCTCTCAGGTACAGGTCTTGAAAGTTGGGATGCTAGATGTGAGGTTCAAATTCCACTCCTCAGAGAGAAACTCTGAATTTAAGTTCCCTCCTGATTCAGGGTCTTTGCAGCAGGGGTGGGGTTTGTGGTAATAATGTGTTTCAGCATCCTAACCTGTTTTGATGTAGGTTACTTTCTTCATTTACTGATGTGTAGGACTCACTCAGACAGTTTTATGGGTTTTTTTCCAGAGGAAAATGATCCATATGTAGCTGTAGATTTGGTATGTCATGGGAGGAGAAGAGTTTAGGATCTTCCTATGTCACCATCTTGAACTGGAACCCCATGAGTTTCTCTTTTGTAGATTCCACATATAAGTTATTATCATCTAGTATTTGTCTTTCCCTGTCTTCTCACTTAATGTCCTCAAGGTTCATATATGTTGTCACATATGGCAAAATGTCCTTTCTCAAAGCTAAATAATATTCCAGTTTGTGTGTGTGTACATAAACCTATACACACACACACAGCACCTTTATCCATTTATCTGTTGATGGGTATTTAGGTTGTTTCCATATCTTGGCCATTGTGAATAATACTGCAATAAACATGAACTGCATATATCTTTTTGATACCAAATTTTCACTTCCTTTGGGTATATACCCAGAAGTGGAAATGCTGAACCAGGTAGATCTATTTTTAATTTTTTGAGGAAACTCCATATTGTTTTCCATAGTAGCTGAAGTAATTTCATTCCCACCACCAGTGCACAATGGTTCCCTTTTCTCCATCTCCTCACCAACATTTATTATATCCTGTCTTCTTGAAAACAGTATAAAGTGTGAGGTGATGATCTCATTGTGGTTTGTATTTGCATTTCCCTGATAATTAGTAATGTTGAGTAACTTTTCGTGGACCTGTTGGCCTTCTAGATGTCTTCTTTGGGAAAATATGTTTAGTTCCTCTGCTCATTTTTAATTGGATTGCTTGTTTTGTTGTTATGAATTCCTTATATAGTTTGGATATTAACCCCTTATCTAACATGTGGTTTGCAAATACTTTCTCCCATTTTGTAGGTTGGCTTTTCATTTTGATTGTGTCTTTTGCTGTGCAGAAGATTTTAAGATTCATGTAGTCCTGTTTGTTGATTTTTGCTATTGATGTCCTATCAAAAAATCATTGCCAAAACCAGTGTTGAAGAGTTCTTCCTCGTTTTCTTCTAAGAAGTTTGTTATTAAGACTAATGTTTGGGATGCCTGGGTGGCTCAGCAGTTGAGCCTCTGCCTTTGGCTCAGGGCATGATCCTGAAATCTGGGATCGAGTTCCCACATCAGACTCTTTGCAGGGAGCCTGCTTCTCCCCCTGCCTGTGTCTCTACCTCTCTCTGTGTGTGTCTCTCATGAATAAATAAAATCTTAAAAAAAAAAATAGACATGTTTAATTTAATCCATTTCAAGTTAATTTTTGTGAGTGGTGTAAGATAGGTCCAGTTTCATTTTTCTGCATGTATTATCCAGTTTTCCCAGCACCATTTATTGAAGAGACTGTCCTTTCTCTATTGAGTGTTCAATAACCCTTTTGGCTCCCTTATCAAATATCATTTGACTGTATATGCAGGGGTTAATTCTAGGCTCACTATTTTGTTCCATTGGTCTAATTTTATACTGATACTATTTGATTATGATAGGTTTGTGGTATAGTTCAAAATCAGGAAATGTTCACTCCAGATTTCTTCTTCTCAAGGCTACTTTGGCTATTTAGGGTTTTTTTGCGGTTTTATACAAATTTTAGCATCGTTCTATTTCAGTGAAAAATGCCTTTGGAATTTTGATAGGGTTTGAATTGAATCTATAGATAGCTTTGGGTAATATGGACGTTTTAGCAATATTAATTCTTTTGATCCATAAACGCAGGATGTATATTTGTGTCTTTTTCTTTTAGAAAGTCTTGTAATTGTACAAATCTTTCATTCCTGGATTAATTTATTACTAGATATTTTATTGGTTTTGATTCTATTGTTAATGGGACAGTTTTCTTTTTCAAATATTTCATTATTAGCATATAGAAATGCAATTTATTTCTGTAGGTTGACTTTGTATCTGCAATTTTACTGAATTCATCGATTACTTCCACCTATTTCTTGGTTGAGTTTTTTGGATTTTTCTTCTTAAAAAAAAAAGATTATTCATGAGAGACAGAGAGAGAGAGAGGGAGAGACATAGGCGATGGGAGAAGCAGTTTCCATTCAGGGAGCCCAATGTGGGACTCAATCCCAGGACCCTGGAATCACAATGTGAGCCAAAGTCAGACGCTCAACCACTGAGCCACCCAGGTGCCCCAAGTCTTTTGGATTTTCTATATATAATTATGTTATCTGAAAATAGTGACCATTTTACTTCTTCCTTTCCTTTTTAAAACAAATTTATTTAAGTAATCTCTGCACCCAACATGGAGTTCAAACCCATGACCCTATATGATCAAGTGTTGCATGTTCTTTGAATGAGCCAGCCAGGTACTACTTACCTTCTTTCTAATCTGGAGGATTTTGTTTTGCCTAATTGCTCCAGCTAGGACTTCAGAATTATATTGAATAAGTGTGGGGAGAGTGGGCATATTTGTATTATTTCTGATCTTAGAGAAGTTCTCAATTTTTCACTGTTGAATATAATGTTAGCTGTGGGCTTTTCATTTATGGCCTTATTATGTTGAGGTATGTTCCTTCTATACTTAACCTATTGAGAGTTTTTATCATGGGGATATTGTATTTTGTCCAGTGCTTTCTCTGCATCTGTTTTCATAACCACGTAATTTTCATCTTTCATTATATTAATGTAATGAAGTCTTTTGATTTCCATATGTTAAACCATCTTTTCATCTCCATGATTAATCCCACTTGTTCATGTTTTTTTTATTTAAATTTTAGCATAATTATTATATTTTAGTGTGCAACAATTCTACACATTTCTCAGTGCTTATGAAAATAAGTATACTCTTAATCTCCTTTATCTATTTTACCTATGCCCCCACCTACCTCCTCTCTAGTAACAACCAGTTTGTTCTCTATATTTAAGAGTCTGGAGCAAGTTTTTGGTTTTTTGTTTTGTCTTTTTTCTTTGTTCATTTGTTTCTAAAATTCCACATGTGAGTAAAGTCATATGGTGTTTGTCTTTCTCTGATTTATTCCATTTAACATACCCTCTAGGTTCCTCCATTTGTTGCAAATGGCAAGATTTCATTCTTTATGGGTTATTGATATTCCATTACACATACACACACACACACACACACACACACACACACACACCCCAACCTTCTTTATCCATTCATCTATAGTGGACACGTGGGTTGCTTCCATATCATAGCTATTGTAAATAATGCTGTAAAACACAGGGGTGCACATATTTTTCAAAATTGTGTTTTTATTTTATTGGTAAATGCCCAGTAATGGAGTTACTAGGTCATATGATAATTGTATTTTTAATTTTTTGTGCAACTTCCATATTCTTTTCCTTCTATTAACTTTGGGCTTAATGTGTTCTTTTTCTAGTTTCTTAAGGCATAAAGTTAGGCTGCTTATTGGAGATCTAATTTCTTTAAATATTCATTGCTTTAAACTTCTCTAAGCACCATTCCATAGTTTGATATGTTGTGTTTCCGTTTACATTTGTTTTAAAGTAATTTACTTCTTCTGATTTTTTTTTTTTTATTAAAGATTTTATTTGACAGAATGAGAAAGTACAAGTAGGGGGAGCAGCTGAGGCAGAGGAAGAAGCAGGTTCCCCACCAAGCAGGAAACCCAATGAGGGGCTCTATCCCAGAACCCTGGGATCATGACCTGAACTGAAGGCAGATGCTTAGCCAACTGAATCACCTAAAATCTTCTCTTTCAATTTTATGTCTTTTAATATAAAAGCTTTATCTTTTGATCTTTATCTCTCTTGATTTTATCTTTGACCCATTTGTTGTTCAGAAGTGTGTTGTTGGGTTTCCATGTTTGATTTTCTAGCTTTGTTCCTGTTTATCTCTCATTCCATACTATTATGGTCCCAAAAGATAGTTGGTATGATTTGCACCTTCTTAAATTTGCTAAGACTTGTTTTGTGTCCTATCATATGATCCATCCTGGAGAATGTACCATGCGTACTTGAGAAGAATGTATATTCTGGTGCTGTTGGAACCAACCATATGTTGGAAAGTTCCACATATCTGTTAAGTCAATTTGGTCTAAAGTATGGTCAAATTCCAACATTTCCCTGTTAATTTTTTTTTGTCCGGATGACCTACCAATGGCTGATAGTTCCCATCTATTGAAGTACCCCATTATTATGGTATTATCTATTTCTCCCTTCAGATCTGCTAATATTTGCTTAATATATTTAGGTGCTCAAATGTTGAGTGCATATATACTTATAATTGTTTTATCTTCTTGATGTATTGACCCCTTTATCATTACATAATGATTTTGTCTCATTACCATTTTTTGGCTTACAGTTTAGCTGTCTGAAATAAATATGGCTATCTCTGCTTTCTTTTGGTTTCCACTTACCTGGAATATCTTTTTCCATCCCTTCAGTTTGAACCTGTGTCTCTTTAGGATTGAGGTGCCCTCCCTTAGGCAGCATATTTTTGAGGCTTGTTTTATCTATCCAAGCATTGTGCCTCTTGATTTGTTTCTTTTTCCTTTTGGTTCTGTTTCTTTGTGAATTGCTGGTTTTCCATAGTGGAAAGAGAAGGCTCGTTTCCTCCTCCTCCTCCTTTTTTTTTTTTTTTTTGTTTGTTTGTTTGTTTGTTTCATAAATCTACTCTCAACTTTTGCTTTGTGGTTACCACAAGGCTTACATACAACATCTCATAGATAAAACAGTTCATTTTATGCAGATAGCAACTTACCTTCATCTGCCTGTAAGGCTCTACACTTTTACTCCTCCCCTTTTTATATTTTTGGTGTCACAATGTACTTCTTTTTGTGCTGTGTATTCATTAGCAAATCATATTAGTTTTACTTTATACTTTTTTCCTTTAACTTGTATTCTGTAGTTAGGTGGTTAACACACCATTCTAATGTAGAGTTACAGTTTTTGAATTCTATTTTTCCCCTCTACCAGAATGCTATGTATTTTCCTATGTTTTCATGTCCCTGATTAGCATATTTTCATTTCAGCTTAAAGAATTCAGTTCCAACATTTATTAAAAGGCAGTTGTAGTGGTGGTGAAATCCTTCAACCTTTGTGCGAGAAAGCCTTTATTTCTCCTTTATCTGAAGAATAATTTTGCCTGATTAAGTATTCTTGGCTGGCATTTCTTGTCTTTAAACACTTGGAATATGTCCTTCTACTCTGCCCTGGCTTGTAGAGTTTCTGTTAAGAAATATGCTGATAGCCTATGTGGTTGCTTTGTAGGTTACTTTTGTTCCTGGCTGCCTTTAATATTCTTTATCATTGATTTTTGAGTTTCACTATCTGTCTTAGGGAAGATCTTTTTGCATTGAAATGATAGGGTGGTGGTGGCTTTGCATACGTGTATGTCCAAGCCCTTTCCTGGGTTTGGAAAATTCTCAGCTGTTTTTTCCTTAAATAATCTCTGCCTTCTTTTCCCTCTCTTCTCCTTCTGGTACACCAGTTTTTCTGATATTTGCCCTCCTGATTGAATCCAATAGCTCTTGTAGCATTTCTTCACTCCTTTTAGATCCTAGTTCTCTCTCCTCTTGAATTATTTCTATGTTCCTGTTCAAGTCATTTACTTTCTTCCATCTGGTCTGCCTCATCTGGTCTGATGCTCCCTTAGTGCACTCTTCCATTCATTCATTAAATTCTTGAGCTCTAGAATTTATTGGTTTCTAAAAAAAATAATTTTCATCTCTTTGGTAAAGAACTCGTTCTGTTCATTGATTTGATTCCTGAGTTCATGGAGGTTTTTTTGTAGCTTGTTGAATTTCCTCATAAAAACTATTGTGAATTCTTTATCAATTAGGTTATACTATTCTGTTCCTTTGTATTTGCTGGTGGAGAAATATCATTTTCTTATTGTGATACTGTATTTCCTTGATAGTGTGTTTGTAGGTATGCATTTCTGCCTTCACATTTGAAGTAGCAAGCGCCTTAACTAATTATTATCTCCTCTTTGATTCTTACATTTCAACAGGCTGGCTATTAGAAAACTTTCTTCTTCCAGACTGTTGAAGCTCAATTTTGTGGTTTCTCCCTTGCTCACTGAGCTTGGTGTAGTATCTGGGCATCCTTTGGATCTGCTGGAGCTGGCTCTTGTGATGCACTTGGGAGTGCACACAAGGCGCCAACAGCAGAGTTGGGTGAGGTATGGGTTCGGTAGAGTACTGAAGGTGCCTACAGCTTGGGTGGAAGAGGACCCTGGAGAGGGGTATTCCCAGAGGTTTGTGGGGAGACTTCCTGCTGAAGTCCTGACAAACATACCAGATAATGTTAATGCCCTTTGATATCCTTATCTGCCTCCTTCCCTTTCTCCCTCCTCTCAAGTCATAGAGGTCCTTCCTCAGAAACCTGGGTGCCTGCTGGGAGAGAAACAGGATTGTATTGCAGAACTGTGGTAGCTAGGCATTCTCACTCACTGTTTTTACTTTCTATCTCCTCAAAGTCCAGTCCACTGCAGTGTCACCCTGCAGTGGTGGGGCTGCCCTGGCGGAGTTCCTCCCTCTCCTCTGCATCTAAACCTGTCTCTACCCATTCCTGTTCCATTCAGATGGCAGGCTGGCCTTCCACAAATTCTGTTTGTATCTCCCAGTGATACACCCAGGCTCTTTATCCCCCATCACAGAGGATGGAACAGGTTCACCAAATCTCTTGGATCTGTAGCCCATACTAAGGATCTATTTATTTTTGGGTGCACAGATGCATTGGTGTGTCCCTTGGGGTAACCTGCAGAGGCACTTTTGCCCAGTTATGGATTATCTAGCTGTCCTAAAAGGGGAGAGGAAAGAGGAATGACTTACATTACCATGATTCTGACATCACCATGAGACCGTAGTCTCTGAGATAAGACAAAGGCTAAGTTGAAATGGCAAGAGAAAAAAAATTCTCTTTTAAAAAGTTATTATTCATATTAGTAAAGGAAAAACACAATTCCTATCTGTTGAATTTTTTTTCAGCATAAAGGATTAACAAGAGAAATAAAAGCTAATTTAAAGTAAAAGCTAATAATAGCACAAACTCAAAGCCTAGAGTTCTAGATTTCGCTTTGCCATTTACTAGCAGTATGTGTTACTTAAAACCTACCTAATTTGTTGGAAATTTCTTCTTTAGCATCATTTGGCATTATATCAAACACATTTCTTAGAAACTGTTGCGAAAATGTTGATGCCTTCCTAATTGGCACAGAAATGCAATACAGGGGTCAGAAGGTTCACAGGTTTTATAAAAACCCGTGATAATTAAAAGGTTTTGATTAAATCCATTTACCAATTCCAAGAGAACCTAGAATGGAAATATGAACAAGCTCATAAAAACCATCAAAGGATTGCTAGAATACACGTTTGATACTTCCAGGCAGTCCAAGATTCTTAGAAGGAAAATATTCTGATTTGGAATTTTAAGCTCAGCCTCAAGACTTTTTCTTGTAAATAATGACTCTTTCTCTTGGGTTTTTTTAGCTGCCCTAAGTGTATCAAAAGCACCTTTAGGTTTTGGCTTACTACCACGTGCTTTGATACACCTGTCATGCCACCTCTCGCTCCCCAGCCTGAAGGTAAGCCCAAATACCTGTTTTGGAACTTCACTTTTTTTTTTGGTACTTTATAGGTAGTTTACACAGAGCCATGGCATGAACTGTAGAGCCAGTGAGTGTGAATCCAAACTCTAGCTTCACCATCACTTACTATGTACTTTTGGGCAAATCACTAAGCTTCTCAAAGCTTGTTTTCTCTACTCTAAGATAGAAATATATACTGAATCTCACAAGAGTGCTTTTAAGAATAGTAGTGCGTGAGACACCGGAGTGGCTCAGCGGTTGAGCATCTGCCTTCGGCTCAGGGTGTGATCCTGGTCCCGGGATAGAGTTCCACATTGGGCTCCCCACAGGGAGCCTGCTTCTCCCTCTGCCTGTGTCTCTTTCAATCTGTCTCTCATGAATAAATAAAATCTTTACACGCACTACATGCACTATTACTGTTTTCTTTTTTAAGAATTCACTTGGTAAAAATGCTGTACATGCTCATATTAGCAGCTACACTTATTGGCTCAAAAGCAGGTGTCTTTATTAAAAAACATTCCATGATCTTTCATGCCCCTGCCTGAGGGACTTACCTTTTAAAAAAAAAAATTTTTTTTTATTTTACTTTATTCATGACAGACACAGAGAGAGGCAGAGACCTAAGGCAGAGAGAGAAGCAGGGAGCCTGACGCATGAAACTCAATCCCGGGACCCCAGGATCACGCCCTGAGCCAAAGGCAGACACACTTAACCGCTGAGCCACCCAGGTATCCAGGGACTCACTCTTCTATACAGTGCCCAGCATGGCTCCCTCTCAGTACACGAGCTCCATTCCTCAGTTCACTGTTTTCACTGTCTGCCATAATTACAGCACCACCAGATTACCAATGCATCACACTCAATATTGTAAATTAAGTCACCAACATTACTCACAAAAAATAAAATCTACTCAAATTTAAAAATTGAAAGGATAGGGACGCCTAGGTGGCTCAGTAGTTGAGCCTCTGCCTTCAGCTCAGGTTGTGATCCCAGGGTTCCTGGGATGGAGTCCTGCACCCGGCTCCCTGCAGGGAGCCTGCTTCTCCCACTATGTCTCTGCCTGTGTCTGTCATGAATAAAATAAAATCTTAAAAAAATGGAAAGGACATGCATTTAGCGTACAATTTAACATCAACTCATTTTATATTATCTATGTATGTTTTTACTGGGGCGGGGGGGTGGTTTGGGGAAAAAAAAAAAAAACCGTCATCAACCATAAATTCATCTGCTCACATATACCTTATCAAATTACGTAATTTGTAGGACCGTTCCCCCAAAACACAAATATTCTTGATATCTAATGCGAAAGGTTTTCTCTACAGAGGGAATGTTAGGCTAATAAATATCCCATGTTGTTTCAAGTTTTCTGGGAATAATGTCAGTAACGAAGTAAATTGTATGCTTTCCTACCTTTTGTGGATAAGACCATTTTACTCCCCCTCAAATTTGCCATGATTGTGATGGATTAGGTAAAAAAAATTAGGATAACACCCAGAATTTGAAATTGGATTACCCTCTAATTCTGCCATACACACTTAACATTTACAATTAGGTGGCTGAAAAGACTCGGCAACATTTGAAAGTTATCAAAGTGGTAACTAAGAATCCTTAAATCTGACCAACTGGATTGTCTAACTGAAGATTAAGATTTACAGAAGAGTCAGTTATGAAGCCTATACAGAGGGCAACAGAAATTCAGTGTAGCTTTGGCATCCAAAGATGTGGCTGTCCTGACCAGGAGACTCAGATGTCCTCATGACCATCTGGTCTCCTAGGAGATTGGTGTGCACTAGACCATTACAGCTTAATGATATCTGCTAGTGTACTGACCCAACTCCACCCATTTTGCTTCGAACTTCAACCAAATTTCTGATTCATTTTATTCCTAGAACTGTTCTATTGGGAGAATGTACTCCTTAAACTCAAGTATCCAGGTCTTCCTCCCAGTCATTTACTCACTGTAATCTGGCACCATGGTTTTACCTCAAAAGATTAAGAAAATTTTAAAGTACTCTCCATGATGTCACTCACTTAGGATCCATTAGTTTGAAGGGAAGGTAAGAAGTATAATCAAAGATGGCACACTGTAAAACAAGATACTTTAGCTTATTTTACCCATGCAAGTCTTCCTGTGCGTGTTGAAATGAAGTTAGATTCTAGGCTAAGAAATTTTCAGTTAGCCTAGATTATACATCTAGTATCCACAGAAGAAAATCGCCTATCAATTTGTCAGAAAACTTCCAAAGCAGCCACAAGAGGCTTTAGAAAGATGTACAGCATGTTAACCATCTTATTCTTCTTCACTTCAAATCCCACATGAAAGTAGGTGCTCTAAAATATTCTATTGTAGATTATGAGCTATATATACCTTTATGAGCTACAACTAGCCTTCATTAATTGTGAGTGTTATGTTCTATGAAAAGTCTTGCTAACAATGTATTAACATATTGAATCATTGTTCCTAGGAGAAATAGGTACCTATAAGTCAGCTACATTTTCATCAATATATCCTTGCTTTATTTGTTCCTGTTTAAACATACATTGTTAACCTTGAACTCAGAGTCAATAGCTCTGTAGCTTAGGCCTAAATGAAGCTTATCTACCTTCCTGAATTTAGGGATACCAGACTACGAGCACCTAAGCACTATGCTTCGTCACCCACAAGCACAAAAATGTCAAGAATATGGCATAAGACAGACTTCAAAAAGGATACCTGTTTGTGGTATGAAAGTTGAAAAAATGGTTAGCAGGCTTATTCAACTTCAACTGGGAATTTCAGAGAACTCAAATTTTAAGTGCCATGTTGGCAAAATGACGGTCAAAGTACATGAATAGATTTTTGGGTTAGAAGTAACTTTTGTAAGTAGATGAATTTACAAATAGATAATCAGATACTGACCAACTATGTATTTTTTCCCCCTAATTCCTACAAGCAGATCACAAGGTCTACTTTACACTTCTGTTGGTTCCTCTAAACAGTCATGAAAGTTTGCTACATCTAATAAAGACCTTTCAAGAACAGATGGGGGTAATAAATCTTCACACAAGAAATCCCAACTATGCAGTGTATACAGAAAACTGCAAATCCTATTACTTTAGATTTTGGAATTTTATAGATACAAGTTCTAAGGTGTCTCAAACATCTCTAACATCTCAAAGCTTAAACCATTTTGTATTCAAGTTTAACAAAAATGGTATATACTATTCATCTACGTGTACTGTCAGCCTCTGTGGTCAGACAAAATATATATAAAGCTACTATGGTCAAATAATTATAAATTACAAAATATAATACCTGTTGGGTATATGTATTCAAGCCATGGGAGTTATGTGGGGGTTAACGTGTGCATCTTGAAGGTCAAGAAAAACTGAGGTGAAAAGCACTCAAAGCTTCATCAGGAAGAGAAGGGGGACACTGTCCTAGCCATGGTTTTATTTGGATTCATTTATTTGCTCCTAAAGAGCTGGTGCTGAAAGAATTTTAGCATGATCTTAGATAATCAGATGTGTAACTCAAGAAGCTATCTTTGGCAATGTGAAGAATGGTCTAGTTTTAATTTCTATTCCGTTCTCAAAAGCGTATTCAAACTGCTAAGGATATTTTTTATGTACATGACTGGGCCCTGGCCCCCCATCTTCTAAATCTATTCTTGATAGAACCCCCAAATACTGATTTTTCACAACTACTTTAGGTGATGAGGTATTGAGGATTGGGACTTCATCTCTTATCAAATTAAAAGATTTCTTTCGGGATCCCTGGGTGGTGCAGCGGTTTGGCGCCTGCCTTTGGCCCGGGGCGCGATCCTGGAGACCTGGGATCGAGTCCCACGTCGGGTTCCCTGCATGGAGCCTGCTTCTCCCTCTGCCTGTGTCTCTGCCTCTCTGTCTCTCTCTGTGTGAGTATCATGAAAAAATAAATAAAATCTTTAAAAAAAAAAAAAAAAAAAGATTTCTTTCAAGAATAAGGCTTAGGGGGCGCCTGGGTGGCTCAGTTGGTTAAGGGACTGTCTTCGACTCAGGTCATGATCCCAGAGTCCTGGGATCAAGCCCTGAGGCAGGCTCCCTCTGCCCCTCTCCCTGCTCATATGCTCACTCCTTTGCACACTCAAATCTTTAAAAAAAAAAAAAAAAAAAAAAGGCAGCTTAAACTAATCCCAACTTTAGGAGTCACTGCTGTTATGGTTTCACACCATAAAAATGAGGACTTAAGCTAATTACCTTCCAGCTTGGAAACCTTACTATAGGCAAACTGGCATTCATCTCAAAGAATGTTAAAAGAATTCACATGGAAAAAAAAAAAAAAGAATTCACATGGAAATCTAAATTCATCAAACACAATGGATAAATTCTTGTGCCTCTTTTCCATAAAACTATGACACCCTTGAACTTAACAGCACTTTTCTCATGAAAGAGGTTCTTTTGCCAATTCCAGCTTATCCCCTATTTGTACAAAACCAATTGCAAAGAGAAATAAAATAACATCACTGTGCACTGTTTAAGGAATTTTTATTAAAGCAAGAATTTTATAATCCAAATTACGTTTCCTTGCTCAGTTATCAATTCTGTTATTTAAAACAGAAGTGACATTCTGAGCTATTCCACAGTAAAGAATTACAAAATTAAAGAAAGGAATGCTTTAAATTTTTGTACTTTGCTGAAAATTCTTTTTCCCAGGGTCTATAAAACATTAATTTGTTTTTATATTTTACTATTTTTTTGTAGTTTTTTTGTTGTTTTTAAATCAGTAAGTAATCTAGGACTAGCATTGTTTGCTAGACCTGGCATTTGCTCGGTACATAAGGTTCAAAGTTTCCTTTCCTTTTTTTATTTATTTTATATTTTGCAATGTTTTTTTTCCATAATGTTTAAGTTTTTCGATGTTTAGATATTTTTCTTCGGTGAAGCACGAGTTTCTTTTCGTGGTCCCTGATCAATCTGTGAATGTGGGGAGAAAAAAACGTAATCATCAAACTTGCTAAGAGGCTAGAGTTTAATGATTCTAACTGCTAAAAGTAATTACATAGAGCTACTAGTTATTGCAACGCTGGCAATCATTACAATATAAAAATGTATCAAGGTGCAGAGCATTCAACTGGCAAGTACCTAACAACAAAATAAGATGATCAATACTAGCACTGGTCAGAAGCAAATTTAAAGCCCATGGCCAAATTCAGTCTGCAGCCTATTGCTATCAAGTTTTACTGGCACACAGACACCCCTATTAGTTTACATAATATGCCTATGAGCTCTTTCACACTGAAACTGTAGTAATTACACAAACAACATGGCCCACAAATCCTAAAATATTTCATATCTATCTGGTCCTTTAGAGAAAAAGCCTTGCCAATCTCTAGTTTGGGCCCCACGGCCCTACGGTACCCCATTTCTTGAAAGTAATGCAGGGCAAGAAGAGTACAGACTCTGGGCAACTGTCAGTGCTGCAACCCAATGAAAGGTTTAAGCTATCAAAGTCCTCTGAAAGTAAGTACACAAAAAGCCAAGCCCATTTAACACAAATCAGTATATAAATGAAGGTGCTTGGATTTAAAAATTCAAGTCAATACCAGGCTAACAGGTAAACTTTCCTTTGTTTGTTTCTACTTCTCTTTGAATAATTAGCAATACATTTGGATTAATGGTAAGATTAATTTCTTCAATGTTCCAAAATACACTCAAATTGATAAAAACAAGCTTAAAACCCAGGGAAGAATGCTCACTTTAAACAGTTGGAACACCAGTGGCACTGTTAACTGCTTTCTGGGCAGCCTCTTTAGCTTGGTGGGCTTGTAGTACAGCTACAGCTTCATCAACCTAAAAAAAGAAACAAACAGACTCTTAAAAGGAGTAACTAGAAGAATTTCAAATTCATGACATGTTAAGTGTTCAAAGAAACCTCCTCTCCTCTGACCCAAGTGGAAAGAACTGCTTCCAAAAAATTTCAACTGTATCCATATCCTTTTGGGTTCCATTCCACCACTATTCTAGAATTATGAACCCTCTTGCGCTTACTTCTTTACTCTCTCCTCACCAACCCGCCCTCCCCCCACCCAAAGTTGAGAAATAATGGCAAACATCTTTCTTCCCTAAAGGAGCAGCACAGCTTAGAGGGTATGGATACTACTACAGTTAAACTGACTGGATGTGAAACCAAGCTCTGCCCCTGACTGTGAATACAGGCAAATTTCTAACCTCTACTGCTTGTTTCCCCATGTATATTATAAAACGGAAATAATGGCATCATAGGTGGTAGATGTTAGAATTTATAATTAAGACTTCTAAAACTTAGAACTGCACAATTTATATAAAGCACTTATTAATATTCCAGTTTCTACAAAAAGCCCCAAAATACATAGTATAAGAAGCTGTTAGATAAATGACAAATTTAAATTACTTTAGAACGGAGAGACTCTGGAGACTCAAGCATATGAAGAAGTTCTGAATTATCAATCTCCAACAACATGCCAGTGATTTTACCAGCAAGAGTAGGGTGCATGGCTTGAATTAGAGGAAAGAGCCGTTCACCTAGGGGAAGAAAAAAATTCCTTCAATTTGAAGAATTTTAAAGGACTCCACCATAATTAATACTGGGTTTAAGAACCTGACTTTTGTATACAGCAAACAGACGCTAGCTAACCCAAAACCCACCATCTTGATAGTTATAAAACAGATGAAGTTCATTGCCTTGTGGTAGATCTTAATTCTGTGTGCAGTTCCTTTTTCATATACTTCAAACTCCCTTCTCCAAAACTGTAGTAGGATCTGTGGTGCATAATGCCCTATTATTCTATTCACCAGAAGCAAAGTATTTCATTAATGCTATTAAAAAGTTTAGCAGACCTGCCAATTCAGACCGATCCTGCAACCTATCATTTTTAGGTGCAAAGCAGGTCTAAGCATTTCCCTGTATTCTAGTCAGTCTCTGACTAGGTGGAATAAAGGTACTTACCCAACATTTGCTTTTGCTCTTGAGGTGGGGCAGATGCCAACATGGAAGCAGTCAAAGGCTCCTGACCTTGTACATGAACAGCAGGCTATAAAAAAAAAACAAACAAACAAACAAAAAAAAAAGGAATTTTCCTAAGTTTAAAATACAGAAGCAGGGGTGCCTGGGTGGCTCAGGTTAGGCATCCAACTCTGATTTTGGCTCAGGACACGCTCTCAGGGCCGTGACACTGAGCCCAGCACCAGCTTCCATGCTCAAGATGGAGTCTATTTGGGATTCGCTCTTTCCCTCTGCCCCTCCCCACTCAAATAAAAGTTGAAGTACAGAAGTATTGAAATCTACTCACTAGAAAAATCACTAAATGATGAAGATTGCACTCTAAACATGAATAGGGGAAGCTGAGTCCATCAGAAATACAGCCCAAGATACAACACCTATACGCTTGAGTATTATAACCATAAAGAATATTTCATTTTCTTTTCTACCTGGAGTATTTAGTGCTTTATTTCTATTATGTTCATGACAATTTTGGTCTTAGGTTAAAAAAAAACCCAGGATGGGCTAAATCTCACAACTATCTATCACTCTTTCTTCCTTACAATTATGCTTAGCAAAGCTCTCAAAAAGCACAAATAATTCAGGATAAGGAATGCTGAGGTGTTGGGGTAGTCAGTTAAGCATCTGCCTTTGGCTCAGGTCACAACCCCAGGGTTGGAGATTGAGCCCCTGTACTGGGTTCCCTTGCTCTGTCAAGAGTGTGCTTCTCCCACTCCCTGTCTTGTCAAATAAATTTAAGAAGAAAAAAAAAAAGGAATGCTGAATGCCTGCCTAATCCCCATAAGACATTTTTATAGACTATTATTGGGACATCAAATAAAATGTTCTAGATAAGACAGCTAAGTTCTCATAACCTAGTTGTCTTTAGTGTCTTTAACTGCAACCAAGGCCTCACACATCATTCTAAAGGAATCAAAGTCCTACCTGCTGCATGGTGACTTGTGGCTGAGCATTAAGATGCTGTTGAGGATTGCGAACTCCTGCAGCGTACTTATACTGTGGAACGGTGCGAACGGCAGGAGTGGCTGCGGCAGCAGCAGCTGCGGGACGTGGACCCATTGTCTGTGTTGATGTGTTAGCTACAAAATAAATACGTGGTTTGTACTGTTTACCTTGCTCTTTCAAATTGGAAGTCAAATTTTACAGAAAGCATGAAGACCTACCAACACGCTGTGTTGACATGACTCGTGGAACCTGTGAAGAAGCTGGTCTCATAGTACTAAATGGTGGTCTAGGAGCGGCTGGGCGGATAGCACCGGGCATATTTTGGAATGCTATATTTAAAGATATGAACACACATTAACTGGAAAAAAACTCACTGGAAGTGTTCAATGCTGTTGAGCTGAGGTTTGAACAAAAGGATGAAAGTGACTAAATAGAAGTACCGTGGTTTTTTTGTTTTTATTTTTTTCTTAGTACCGTGTTTTAAAGCTTAGTTTCTCACCTGTCATTTCCCCAGACTTCCCAGATCAGAGAATGAATACATTAAACCATTCATTAAGACAAGTACTTGTTAGTATCTGAACATGCTACACAAACCTGGCTCCAAGTGCTCCTGCAATATAGCACTGGGCCACAGGGCAAGGCTAAAAATACCAGGGCTCTGATCCTTACACACGGAACCAGATTTTTAGAATTTACTGCCTAACTAAATATGAAGTTAAGAGTTGGATCCATTCCCAAACTTGTCATAAAGGAAAAATTAAGCCAGCATGGAAATTATTGGTCTCGAGACTGCATTATAGGATTCTAAAAAAAAAAAAAATCCCCAAAACGAACACCCATATCCCTATATTACACACACACACACTAGAAAATATATTGTTGAAATATAACAGCTAATTTGTCTCACATAGATTTTTAGTACAAATAATTCATAACCTTAATTAAAAACAAAAGGCTTACGATGAGGTCTGGCACCCTGAGCAGTCCAGCGAGGACTTGGTCTTAGTTGAGCAATTTGGCTAGGAGGATAGTATGCAGCACGGTTCTGAGTCTGTAGAAAGCAAGCAAACATCAGGTAAGAAAAACAAATAATGCAGCTAGCTATATAACTCTCAAAACATTCCACGGGTCTTTACATTCTTATCATTTTTTTTCAAACTTAATCACAATTCATGTTTCAATCTTAGGCCTTTATTTAGGGCGCAAACACTAAAAACGACCAAATATGAAAACCTGCATAAGGTTTTTATTTCTCTTCTGAAACATACCTGTGGGATAGCTGCCATGAAGTAACCTGAAGGAGGTGCTGGCTGGTAGGGGTTGATTACAGGATTGGGCACAGCTCTTACACTTGCCATTCTCTGCATATACTGGTTAGTGAGGTGAGCCTGGCGCTCTTCTTTGCGCTGAGCTAAAGCTACATACAATGGTTTGGTGGCCACAATTCTACCATTCATTTCTGTAACTGCTTTTGTGGCTTCTTCCGGGGAGGAGAAACATACAAAACCAAAGCCTTTGCTGCGACCACCCTCCATCATAACCTATTAAAAAAAAAAGTTCACTTAGAATGAGGCTGAGAGGAAAGCATTACTATTACAATTATAGCTACTGACTCAAGTAAACACTGTTAATGCTTTCATCTTTCCTACGATTTTTCCTTAATACCTAAGTATTACATACATGCAATATCTGAACCAAGAAAAGAGGTGGAGGTTAAGACAGCAAATGTGCTAAGATTTCAGACTGTCAACAGATAGAATATGAAGGTTTAAATATCTGAATGATACATCCAAGGCCTACAAAATTTGACTCTTTAGTACCATTAAAATTTGACTTAGCAATTCAAGTTGACAAGATGCTTTACTATTCTTTTTTTTGCAGGGCGTGGGGGAGATAGGAGCAGCTGAATCTTAGAATATCCACATTTTAAAATAAAAATTTCACATTCAAGACCAGAAGGGCCATAAATATTTGCCAGGAAGAATCTTCCAAACACTGAGATCTTTTAAAGGAGCCAAGAGGAAATGCAAAGAACTCTTCACTAGCCCTGCAATGTACAATCTACAATGACATTCAACAGTATGTGGTGGCACAGGAACAGGACCATCCTAAGGATCTCACTTACATGTGGCACCAAAACAAAACACCAAAAACCAACCAAACAGGGCAGCCCCGGTGGCGCAGCGGTTTAGCGCTGCCTGCAGCCTGCTTTCTCCCTCTGCCTGTGTCTCTGCCTCTCTCTTCGCTCTCTCTGAATGAATAAATCTTAAAAAAAAAAAAAAAAAAAAAATCCAACCAAACAACAAAAACAAAACTGAGCTCATGGTTGCTGGGAATGGATAGGGGAAAGAATGAAGAGGTTTTAAAAAGCACAGTCTTAAAAAAAAAAAAAAAAAAAAAAAAAAAGCACAGTCTTAGCTGTAAATTAAGTCTTAGGGATGAGACTAATGTACAGTAAGGCGACTACACTACTGTAGTACAAATGTGAAAGTTCCTGAGAGTAGATCTTAAAAGTTTTCATGACAAGAAAAAAATTTTTTTAACTGTGTATAGTGGTAGGTATTAACTAGATTAGCAATACACAGCATACGCAACACAAACATCAAATGGTTATGTTGTACACCTGAATATGTCAACTATACCTAGAACAAGACCTAAAACATTTAATGCGCTAAAGTTAACATTTTAAAATAAGAAAAAATGGACTTTACATGAAGTACATGGTACATTGAGACAATTGAGAAAAATTAAGTCTCTTATTCACATCACACTGAAAAATCCAATTGCCAAACAGATTCTCAATCTGAACATAGGGTACAAAAATATGGGGAAAGATGACAAAAAAAAAAACAAAAAAAAAACCCAAGTCCTAAGTTAAAGACTGGAGAGAATATTTACAATGTAAAACAAAATTCTAATCAATAAAAAGACAACCAATCCAATATAAAAATATGCAAATTGGCACAACTAGTCAGCATAAGACATGTCCACCACTGGAAAAGATGTATACTACTCTCCACTAAATTGGCAAGACTGCAGGAACTTGTCTAGCTTGACGGCAGGAACTTGTCTAGGAACTTGGGACAATTTGGGACTATCAATTTTAAATATACCCACTAACCAGCAATTTTAACTCTAGAACTTTGGAAATCCTGGCATTTTTTGCAGATATATAAGAATGTTTATTAGAATGGTGGATCTAAAAATGGAAAGACAGATGTTTACCAGTATAGGTATAAAGTTATGATACGCCTACCTATTACAATGAATATTCAACCTTCGGCAAAAAAAAAAAAAGAAAAACCACCAAGCCTGAAATGAATGAATATACAAATATGTATCTAGACCTTATGTTAAGTAAAATAAAACCACAAGTCACAGATTCTGTATAGTATGATCCTGATCTTCTAAAAAAAAATTTTTTTTTTAAATTTTAAAGACCTTATGTACTCATGAGACACAGAGAGGCAGAAACAGAGGGAGATGCAGGCACCCCACACAGAGCCCAATGTGGGACTCGATCCTAGGACCCCGGAATCACGCCCCAAGCAGAAGACAGATGCTCAAACCGCTGAGCCACCCAGGCGTCCCTTCTAAAAATTTTTTATACATATACATTAAGTGTTTGGACAAACAGAAAATTATCCACCCAAATGGGGGACAGAGAGGGAAAATCACCTTTCATTCTTTACCTTTCTGCTTTGAAAAGTATTTTTTTCCAGCTAGCATTAACACATGACCTTCTCCTCCAGAATACACTTGCCAAATTTTCACATCCTTGCCACCAAAGAATATTATGATCCACAAAGAACTTTAAAAACTTTATATACAGATGAATTCTTGGACTATGGACATCAGAAAAAAACATCTAGAGCAGAGGTTCTTATATCAAAATCCCAGAATTCAGGCTAGAATCATAATACCATAATTCTTCATTCCTGATTTCAAGTGAAAGAAAAAAAAATCTATCTCTACTGATATAGGGTTTAGAGTTTGACTCCCCAGAATGAACTGCATAAGTGAATACAAATTTGCCTAAAAGCAATTATAGTTCCCTAATAAACTGCCACCTTTAATCAGGAAAATAATTAAGTAAAGTAGAACAATGCATGTTATGTGAGGATCAATCACTAACTATGGTCAACAAATGCAGCCTTCCCCTCAGGAAGAATTCAGAACTCAACCTGCAAAACAAAACAAATCAATAAGGCTACAGCATCTACTTCAAATTTAAAGGTTTGTCAAACAATGAAGCAAAAACTAACTGGATTTCCGGGAAAAAAAAAAATGGACTTTTCTGTAAGAAGGAAAAAAAAAAAAAAAAAAAAAACCTGTGTGACTATTCATTTACAAGATAAGAAAAACACTCCACACATTACTGTGAAATTTATACAGGAATATCCATGTGCATGGATTTTCCCCAATCTTAAAATATCACGTTACCTTTGCACTAGTGATTGTACCAAAAGGAGAAAACTCTTTCCGGAGACGTTCGTCATCAATACCATCATCAAGATTTTTCACATAAAGGTTAACACCCTAAAAAAAGAGAAGAAAACTGTAGAAAAAGGAGAAAGAAAACTACAGTGGTACTTAAAGACGCTTCCTAGTATTTTATCCCATGTTTCTTCTCCTTTCCCCCTCACAAACCCTCCAGTTACCTGGCAGTAACTGAAATGAACGCAAAATAGGTTTCCTCATCCCTGTCTTATTTTGCTTGTCAATTAAAAATGAACCTGGTATCTGGTGATCCTATCTTGCTTCATCTGTTCAAATTTGCGCTTAAGTTCCGTCTGCCGTTCCACTTTTTTCTGAGCTCGACCAACGTAAATTTGTTTTCCATTGAGCTCCTTTCCATTCATCTCATCCACAGCCTTATAGAAATCACAGAAATTTTAATTACTAACTTGCAACAGAGAAGTTCCTTTCTCTAACAAGAAAATTTGTTAGGTTATGAATGCTAAAGATGGACCCATCAGAAAAACTTAGCTTCGATGTTTTGGGAAAATACAGGTTCCCAATTTATACCCTCAAAACTAATACATAAAATGCAAGTAATTCAAAACAATATATGTAAGATAGCCAATGTAATACATGTACATTTCAGTATGAGAGCAAAGAAACCTTCTATCATCTCCCTTCTCATTATAAACACAGGAAATCCATACTGTCTGTAGTTAGTATATTTGAGTCTTACTTTCTGTGCATCTTCATGCCTTTCGAAGCTTACAAATCCAAAACCTTTGGATTTTCCACTTTCATCAGTCATTACTTTCACACTTAAGGCAGGTCCTAAAAAAATTTTTTTAAATGATTCAAAGGTATTCCACACAACATTTAGTTTATACATTTCAAATTTCAACACACAAGAACAATGCCATGAAAAAAATAAAAATTAAAAGTCTCTTCAAAGACCTTATATTTCTACTAAGAAGCTAAATACTTTATTTCCTTAAACACTCCTTCCATTTAAGGAGGCATGTTTTAGACAATTGTTAAAGATGAAATTTTATTCTTTGTTTAAAAGAGATTTACTTTTTTTAGCCAACAATTTTATTTCTTGATAAGAGAATTAAGAAATAAGATTCTCTTAACCCTTGGTCCACTTGACTTCCAATTTAGAGTGGAGGGAATATGGGGTTTGACCCTTGGAAAGACAGTGTCACTTGGAGGAGGCAGCACATATTTGAAGACACATGGCCCCAGTCCTCCCAAATGAAAAAGACACTTGACTGAGGTGGGTGTTATCTGAGGTAGGCGGGGCCAGAAAATATTAAAAATCACATTTGATTACAAAAAATATGAAAGATGTATGGGCACAGGTAAACTGTTTCTTTTCAGTGTACCTCTGGTCCTAATGCTGTACTTCCAATCTCTAGGAGAAAAAGCCAAGAAAATACTTGACAAATTTACATATTGGTGGTCACTTCACATAGCATTATTCATTTGGGATAATTGGTTATCAATATCCAACTTTAGAAATAGCTTCTAATTAAAAGACAGAGGAAATATACAAAACCAGTCACTAAAGAGAATTTGGGAGGAAGATGCGAGACACAATTTATCTTTGTGCAAAAGACAGGTTTTTTTGCTCAAAGGAGCAGAGTTCCATGTCGCATGCTAAATCAGCAATAAAAAAGTGTTAATTTCCTATTTCTGTATCATTTGAGGTGCTCAAAAACAAAAGCGCCACCTATTTAATAAGTTCAACAAATGACAAGGAACAAGCAAATCACCTGCAAAAGCGTTCAATTTAAAGTTCATCTTCTGACCAGTTATAGCTATCTAAAGTGAGGCTGGTTACACTTCAGATTTAAAATTTAATGAAGTTAATTTGAAATCCAAGGAACAAATTAAGATCCCATGGACTCAGAAGGCCATCCCAAGGAGGTATCACGGGAAAAATCAGGATCTCTGGCTTTGTCTTTGAATGTCATGATTTCAAATTGCTCAAACATGAGGCTCTTAAGACTGGCCAAATATCCTAAAGCTGCCCTGCTTTCCTGTCCCATAACTAAAGACTACATTCCAACCTAGGTTGGCTGTGTCATTGTGCATGCCTCTGATGAGTTGGGATCTGTAAGTGCATAAATCCAGCACAATTTCTTATTGTAGCATAACCTTTTAAAATATGTTCCAATTAGGCAGTCACACCTCACTGTGCTTAGACAACACTATTAAACCTTTATATACTACCTAGTAGTATAATGGATTATCAGTTTAATCCAGATAAATGACAGTTATTTCTAAGTATCATGTTAAGTTTCATTTCATTCACTTTAGTATAAAGTATTAGCCAAAACTAATGTTGAGCAATTACTCAGAACTTTGAGTGTAAAAATTTAATTCAGACACATTACCAAACTTGCCAAAGAGATCCTTAAGGCGCTCATCATCCATATCTTCTCCAAAATTCTTGATGTAAACATTGGTGAACTCTTTTGCCCTAGCTCCGAGTTCTGCTTCTCGTTCTTTACGAGACTTAAATCGTCCAACAAATCTAATAAAATATGTAAGGACTATAAAATTAGGTTCTATTTTATTAAGTCAGATTAATTAAGCCTGATGGTTGATTTTGCAATTGTTACTGATAATTTCAGAATCTTGAATTAAGAGCACACTATAAAACAAGTGCCTTACGTGAAAAAAATGGAAGCATAAAATACGAACAAACCTCCTAACTACAAGAAAAAAGGAAGCATTTTTCTTAACACACATTCCCCCCCTTCTTTCTAGCTAACCCAGGGTTAAAGAGATCATGCCTATCAATGCAAATGAGTGGGAGTTAACACTCGAACCACGCCAAGGGAAAGACATAAAAGCTTTCATCATTGCTATTTCAAAGTGGCCCTTGCACATTGTAATCTGCTAAAATATGAATTTAAACTTCTGAATTCTGTACTCCAACACATAACAGCTTGGCAAATTTTCTTTGCAGTATTATCAACTAAATGTTTTAAAATTTTAGTTTTTCCCTAATATAAAAGGAATACGTGTCATTTGAAAATATAATAGACACCAAAATAAAAAAAACCATTATTTCACAATACCATCCCAATCATGACTGATTTTCCTTAGGTCTTTTTGTTTTACTGGAGATTTTTTTATTCTTTAACCTTCCCCACCCCACCCAAACTGCAGTGCTTCTCCATGCTCTCAGTTTTACAAATGTTCTCAAGATGAACATAATATTCCATTGTGGATATCACAACTTTCTGCTTTTGTTAATAATGCTGGAATTCATTAACAAGCCCTTCTGTTATATGTTCTTTGGATGGAGCTGCAGAAACGGTAGTTCAAATGCATTTAAGTGACCTTAAGATTTTATATATATATATATATATGTCAAGCTGTTTTCCTAAAGGGTTACATCATGTTTTACTCAAAACAGCAATAAACTGTCTTTATTTAACCTAGAGCTCCACCAATAACGGACATTCTTCCCTCGCTCCCAAGCATGCTGACAGGTAAACTATAAGATATTTTCATCTCCTAATACCCATGATGCTAAATATTTCTCTCATTTAAGGATATACTATTTCAAAAAAAAAATAAGGATGTACCACTTCTAACAATTAGTCTTTGTAAACATTGTTCATATTGAAGAACTGCTGGTTTCTTGGATTATAAGGGCTCTTTACACATTCCAACACCTTTCCTTAATCATGCAGTGACACAAAATTCAAATAGGCAACACCGTGTGCATAATGATCCCTTCAGGTACAGACTGACCACAGCACTTGATCGAAGTTGATTTTTAAGAACCACACCTTAAAAGTGATGCAGTGGAGTTGTTAGAACAACTAAGCCCAATCTGTATGTCCTCACAGCAGTTTACATAGCAACATGAACTCAGATCATTTATAAGATGACCTTACAACTGAATTTGCCCAGATAATTAAGCGAAATCCACTGGCACTAGGGATACAAAATTTAAAATGTTATTTCTTTGGGCTCATAAAACCTGTAATTTTATAACCTTGCAGCAAATATAGTCTCCCTGCCATTATATAAAAGCCTACAACTTTTAAAAACAAGTTTCTCTCAGAAAGATGAATTATGAAGATTTCTGATTTAATTCTACTGTAAGTGGATGAAAGGAGGTGAAAAGTTGAAACAACAAAATGTCTTTAAACTCCATCAATAAATTGGAGTAGTATGGCCAAGTAAAGATCCAACTTAGACTCTGAGTTCAGACCACTGGGTTTGTATCCCAGCTCACCTGTTGAACCAGCATGTAAATACAAGCAAATTATTTTGGCCTCAGTTTCCTCAAAATGTAAAATGGGTCAATGACTACCTCAGGAATTATGATCAAGTTTCTGTCTGGATTCCTACTTTTTCAACCACGAACTTATTTTGAAAAAACTTTGTTTATCTAAGTATACCTATCTTCTTTTTCTTTTTGACCTGAATGTTGGCCAGTTACATTAATTCACTATCCTTCGTATGTTACAATAAACGAGAAAATGAGAACATCTACCAGGATGTGGCTTATTAATTTTCACTCCAGCTAATCTCTTTAAGAGAACAAACATATTAACTTGTAAAATGAATTGATTTGGACTATTAAAAACAGATCTGAAACACAATTAACTATATATACTTACACTTTGCGATCATTTAGAAGCATCCCATTCATTTTTTCAATAGCTCTTTCAGCTGCTTCCTGTGTCTCAAAATGTACAAATCCATAACCTTTGGAACCATTTTCATCACAAACCACCTAGGGAAAAATCAGATACCAATTGTTCATTACTTGCTATTGATTTAGCATTTTTTCCAGTGTTCAAAGATAACTTGTCAGTCTCCTAGCCCGAGTTTTTGGGAAATAAAGATAGCATGGTTGCTCTCTTAAGGAATAAACTACAAGAAGCTAAAACACTGTTAAGCATTTACCCGTCACACTTTTGCTTACCTTACATGAAAGGATGTTACCAAAAGCAGAAAATGTATCATACAGTGCTTTATTATCAATGGATTTGTCCAAATTTTTAATGAATATGTTGCCCACTCCACTTTTGCGAAGTGATGGATCACGCTGAGACCACATGATGCGTACTGGCTTGCCCTTTATAACATCAAAATTCATGGTGTCCAAAGCACGCTCCGCTGCAAGAAAGACATGTTCAGGGTATTACTTCAAAACATGTACAGGCCACTAAAAATTATATAAATTAACATGGGGGAAGTGGCTGGGCACACAGTCCCTCTACCTCTTTAAACTTAAGACTGCTGGACCTTACCCCACACTACACTATAATGCAAGAAAAGAACACGATTATCAAAAAACCCCAAATTCCCCATGTTAAGAGATGATCTATCACCAATGTACTTCTGAAACAATCTTTTCCTTTAACTGCTGTAAATTTAAAATCCTCTTTTGGTTCCTACTCAACATAAAACCAAGATACCCCTTCACATAAAATTGACTTAATGAGAAATATAAAAGATATTAGGTAATTATAAATTATCCAGACTTAATAGTTTTTAGATTTTTCAAGCATTTTAACTCCCCTTATTACTTGTCAGAATCAATCTTACTGCTTATCACAGCACTATACAAAAATTAGCCCATTAAAAAAACAAAAAAAACAAAAAAACAAGAAGTCCCTGGATTATGGGGTCAGGGGGATTTCAGTGACTCCTGGCACAACTTCCTATTATTATGTTAGAAAAATAAAAAAAAGGTTATATCCATTCAGATCAAGATATGAATCAGGCCCTCAAAAACTAAAGTGAGGCTGGGCATACTCAACTGTATAATGAATACAGAATTTTTGCAATAGCAGATCTATAATACAATTCATTCATTAGAGCTTTCTTGACATATAAAACCAATTTTATCTTCAGTCATTGATTTACTAAGTAACTGATCATTTAATCAATTATTTCTGAATAGTGCTACAAAATTTCAAAATCTACCCTATGATTCCAAGGTCTATGAAGGATTGAATTATGTGTCCCTCTATCATGAAGCACTTACTAAATAAATTGAGACTTTCCACAAAAAATATATTAAGTAAAAAAACAATAGTCCAAAACAGGGAATAAACAGTCCACTTTAAGCCCTGAAACACTAATTTCCACGAATTTCATGTCAGTATAACTCTAAAGTTATTGAGAGGACAAATTTTCCGGCCACTTCTTTTTATAAATAAAAGCTCCAGTTTCTAGAAGATAGTGACAATCAGCTGTCAGCTCATTATCAATTGACCACACCTACTCAGCTCCCCTAGTTTTTTAGCTGACTTTGCTTGAGTGTCTTTTGAATGAGTCACCTCTTCCTGCTAAATTGGAAAATGGTCACTTTCAGAAGCTATTCTACAAGTCCATGAATGTTGCAGTAAATAGGAAAACAGAAAACCACTGAAAAAACTACTTGGAAAGACTGTACATATAGAAACCAAACAAATGGAAGATGGAAAAACGCTATCTTTTTTTGAGCAGTTACAGAACTGGTCTACTGGTATAGACTGAGAAAACATTACAGTGTACTGTAACCATGGTAACCTGAAGTTCAACTTTTCAAAATCACAAGAAATTTTAAAAATTGGGTTTTTTGGTTTTAACATTAAGCTTGGAATGAACAGCCACTTCCAAAAGTTACATTTTATGGTCTTTACGATTTGTTCAAGTTTTCTCTGTCAACTCTCGACTGGGATTACAAGCCCCAAAATTATCTTATCTTTTAGCTTTCATTTAGTGGTAAATCTTGTCCAGAGCTGGGAAAAATTGTTAAGGAGTGACATTTGGAGCCACTGCTTACAGAGCAAAAGGGCAGGAAACCTGCAGTGCAGCTTTACAACTTCTGGCTCTGTGTCACTGAATAGTATGTCTGCCTACCCAAAATCTTGATATTATACTTTACCTAGTGAAAGAAAAGCTGATCATTACGTAACTTCAGTTTTACTGAACTTAATAAAAATTTTTAAAGTAAACTCCCTTTATTCTCTATTTGACATGTACTCAAGCATGAATTCAAGCGGGAAGCAAAATTGGGCCATAAAAATCAAGGGAAGCTGACTTTTGGAAGTCAACTGATCCAAATATAAAAGAAAACCCTGGCAACTCATCATGCCACATATCTATCTGCCAAATTTTGTTTTTGTGAACTATTTGTCTTCAAAATAAAAAGAGAAGGTTAGCCACATTTTTTTCCTCCATAAATTTCAATCTTACTCTGTTATTTTGTTCAATTCTCCGTGACGTACAGATATTCTGGACCACTTTAAAAAAACAAGCCTTTACGACTTGAATGCCATTGAATACAATGGTCCAGTCCACACTACACTCAAAGTTTACAACAAAACTGGTGAATACATTTTTTTTTTTTTTAAGGAAAAACCTCTCAAAAGCACAGAACTACTTCAGAAGGGAAAATATTCTGAACCGATTACCATTGGGTAAAAAATTAAAATGATCTACACGGCCGGAAAGGAAACCGTGAATCTCAAAAGGGTGATCCTCCACATCCTCTGCTCCCACTACCCTGCTGTTTACCACAGGAGAGTGAGAAATGCCTGAACTCGGGGAAAACCTCAAATGCGCGTCTCATTGGCAATTCACATTTCTAGGGCCATGGGTTACTGACAAGTTCTTAAGAATGGAATCAGAAACCCGAGGACCGCAACATCACCAAATTAACTTTATTCTAAGGCGCTGTGGCTCCCCCAGGCGATTGGGCCAGGAGCAGAAGCAGGCCTCGGGCCTGTGAGGTTACAGGGTTCAACACGTGGTGTTTTTCGAGCACCGAGACGCACTTCCTCTGGGTCCTGGGGCGCCGGCGAGAGCCCCGGGTGGTGGGGCGAGCCTCCGCCGAAGCCCGGAGAAGGGGGCTCGGCTGCCGACGCCCCAGAGCCCCGCGTCTACTGGCGGGAGCGCGGTGGAAGAAGCCAATCTCACCCACCCTCCCGGCGCGTCATCACCCTAAAGTTTGAGAGCGGCAGAGGCCGAGAAAATGGTCGCAAAGGAGGAAGTAGCCAGGCGTGCGGCTGCCGGCTCCCGGGCGCCGGGGTCCCGGCGCCCGAGCCTCTCCGCGCCGGCCCTCGGGGGGGTGACATGCCCTCCGCCCCCTCCCCCGGGCCCGCCGGCCTAGCCCGCCCGCCGCCGCCTGCGCCTCATGGCCGCCCGCCCGCCCGCCCGCCCGCCGGGCCCGGCTCTCACCGTCCGCCGGCTGCTGGAAGTTCACATACGCGTAGCCCAAGGAGCGGCGGGTGATCATGTCCCTGCAGACCCGGATGGAGAGGATGGGCCCGGCCGGGCTGAACTTCTCGTAGAGCATCGCCTCGGTCACGTCGGGGTGTAGGTCCCCCACGTAGAGCGAGGCCATGGGGTAGCTGGGGGCGCTGGGGTTCATCTCGGCACGGCTGCCCGCAGGGCCACAGGCCGCGACCTTTCCGTGAGAGGAGGAGAGCGAGTGCTGGGGCCGGGGGCCGGAGCCGGGGGGAGGGGAGCGGGGGCAAGCGCAGAGGGACAAAAATCAACCGGAATCGAAAACTACTCAACGGCCGCAGAACGGGGTCGATCGGCTGCCGCCGGCTGCGGAGTGCTGGCTGCTGGCTGCTGGCTGCTGGCTGCTGGCTGCTGGCTGCCGGCTGGGAAGCGAGGGTGGCGGTGTCGGGTCCGGGCAGCGGGAAGGCCTCGGTCTCTTGGTTCCTTCTTGGAGCTGCTGCGGGGCCGCGGGCGGGCGGGCGGGTCGGTCTCGGCTGCTTCACCGGGTTATTTTACAAAAGAGGAAGAAAAAAAAATAAAAGTCTCCGGCGGAGGAGACGCGGATTTTTTGTAAATTTTTTTTGGGTTTTTTAAAAGGCTTTTTTAGATTTTTTTTGGATTTTTTTAATAATAAATGTGTGTTCCGAGCCCGGAGCACACACTCCGCACTCTCAGCACTAACCGCCGGGGAGAAGGGGAAGCACCGCCTCCTGCACCCTCTACTTATACCCCCCGCCGCACTCGCCCCGCCCCCGCGCGTCTGACGCCAGGGCCCTACGCGAGCGTCAGCGCCGGAGGAGGAGGGGAAAAGGAGGCGAGGGGGAGGAGGGAAGAGAGAACAGGAGGAGGAAAGAGCAGAGAGGAAGGGAGAGGTGGCGGCGGCGGCGGCGGCGGCCGTGCGTGTGGGGGTGGGGCGGGGCGGAGCTCCTGCGCACGCGCCGCGGCCGGGGGCGGGGCCCGCGGTGCGCACGCCCGCGGGGGAGGGAGCCGGGTGGGCCGGCCTCTCCTGCCGCCGCCGCCCCCGCCCCCGCCCCCGCCCCCGCCTCCACCCCGAGGGAGCGTTAACCCGTCACCGCGGCGGTGGGCGGTGCGCGGGGCTTCCGGGTTCCTCGGCGCTAACCACCCCGCACGTGCGCGGCTGTCCGGGCCTCCTCCCGCCTCGGCCCGCCCTGCTCCGACTCGCCCCGGCCCCGGAGGGACGCCGGGCACAGGGGGGCCGGCGTGGCCCCTTCCGGGCCCAGTTTCCGAGACGCGCGTGAAAAGAGGCCGGGGCTGGCCCCCCTTTCTCCTACCGGGACCGCACTACGAGTCCCAGCGGGCAGCGCCGCCACGCGCGTCGGCCGCAGAAGCGGTGCCTGCCGGGAGCTGGAGTCCCCAACGGCCGCGGCGCTCGCTGCCCCCAACCGGCCGCGGGTCGCGGCCGCCCGCTCGGGGACCCGCAACCGTCCGGCGCCGGACCCGGGCGGCCCGTGGCCTCCGGCGGGGGCGGGGCCCTCGGCCTCCACCGCGCGCTGTCCTTTGCTCAGAGGGGCTTTAATTTGGGAAAGCGGTTTCGGGGTCTTTGTCCGCCTCCCTTTTTAAAGTGTCGTGATCTCTATGAACTTAAGCTGCGAGGTGGGAATCTTTGGTTCTGCTATTTCTACTTTGAGATTTCTTTGCGGCAGAAAACAGGACTCAAGAAAAACTGCTGTTTTTCCTCGGAGTATGAGTCTCTCAGTCGGAATAGCAGCCCAGACCCGCAAGCAGGCAAGGTCAGCAACAGTTTATGACAAATGTGTGAAACAACCTCATACATTTCGTTGCGGACTTTAATAGAAATGGTGAATTTAATGAATCGATGGTCCTCAAAAAAACACCGTTATATAATTCCATTACAGTGTCCCTACAGGAATGCCATTAAGTCAACTCCCACTTGAGAGTTTTTTACTTTACAGTTCTTAGACCCCTTGCATAAGCATCATTTGTTCCCTACAGCATCTGGTGTGGGTGGTGGAGCACTTAGTAATAATTTTATCTTACTGTTAAGAGAACAGTCTCAAACTAAACGATTGCCCAATTCATTCTTTAATTCAATAAACTTTAATGCATGCCAGATACTTTACCAGGTGTGGACTGGGGGCTTTATTGTCATTTAATTAGAATTTAAACCAGCAGAATCCCACATAAGTGCTATTTCGCCCCCATCTTGGTAGGAAGATAATATTTTTTAAAAACATACTGCCTCATGTGCTTTATTAAGCAAAAGAGCAAAACTTTGGATTGTGTAGTAGGAAGACGTGTCTATTAGGAAGTGTTAAATCACCGTTCACTCTGTTAGAACTCTGTGGTTAAAAGTCAATCCGTCAATATATTTATTGAACGCCTGCCAAGTGGAGAGTACTGTGTAAGTAGGAAAGACAAGTGACGGAAACAAAACCCTGTCCTCACGAAGCTTATCATGAGCTCTCTGGTATCCTAAGTGCCAGCATAAAAATTAATGCAGTCAACATGCAATCCCAGCATTTTATCTGGCTGTGACAATTTTCTGTTAGATTCTGTATTTTCTTTAAAAAACAAGGGGTGGGGGATCCCTGGGTGGCTCAGCGGTTTAGCGCCTGCCTTCGGCCCAGGGCGTGATCCTGGAGACCCGGGATCGAGTCCCACGTCCGGCTCCCGGCATGGAGCCTGCTTCTCCCTCCTCCTGTGTCTCTGCCTCTCTCTCTCTCTCTCTTTCTGCATCTCTCATGAATAAATAAATAAAATATTTAAAAATAAATTAAAAAGTAAAAAACAAAGGGTGGAAATTCCATCATTGTACTTCGGAAGAAAACAGGACTTCGTTTTAATATTTTTATTAAGTGACCAAAACAGGTAATATGAGAAAACGGGTCAAAGAAGAAGTGTACTCAATAAAGGAAGGTAAAGGGAGATCACCTCCAATAACGTGAACATTAGACTACAGCAAGGATTAAAACTATCCAAACCCATACATAATTACTAAGATTATCCAGAGGCTCTTACATTATTTCTGGTAGAAGATGAGAGTACAGTGTGGTAGACCTCATGAAAACGTAATTGTAAATAACAAAGATGAGAAAAATGGTCTGCTTGGAGTCTAAAAAATTTTGTCAGAGAGCAAGAGTTCAACAAGAGTGGAGTTTGTCTAGGTTAGGTTTGAGTACCTCACTCATTAGAAAGGGCTCACTCTCCGGTTTCACTAGAGTCTGGATTAAATAACTCTCCAAAGACTTGTTATAAAGCCATTTTGAACAAGCAACTTCCTAATAAGTCCAATTAACAGTTGAACCTCCGGGGCACAGGAAATGGATGCCCTAGATGGTTGACAGAAGTATTCTAGTCCCTGGAAAAATATATCAATTCTTTGTGGATTAATAAATACTTTGGGAAGGAAGCTGGTCAATCAGGACTTCTGTGCAGCTGTGGTTCTTGACATCCAGTGAATGCCGTTGTCTTCTTTTAGGGAGGTAGAATTGAGAGTAAGCTAGGGAGACTAGAAGCAAAGCCCATCCCTTAAGGGAGGGAACTAGTAGAATCAGGAGAGGGTATTAAATCCTATCCCAGGAGGAACCAGGAATGGGATGTGGAACTGGAACCAAGAACCTGTTCCCTCGATCCATTGATCACCTCTTTATTTCCAACCAGCTCCTTTCTCTCAGATTAGAAACCTGTTTTTCTGATCAAAAAACAAACTTTCCCTTAATGACCTATGCCTCTAATTTGCTCTTTTCACAGCCAAATTTACTATTCCCACTTCTTGTCTCTCCTTAATTCCTCAACCTCCACCTCTACTCAAACTGCCCTGACAGTGAGCCCTCCTCTATTTGACAAATCCAGTGGATTCTCTTCAGGTCCATTTTGCTCAACATCTGCAAAATCTGACCCTGTTTACCTCCCCCCTCTTTTTTTAAGCACACTCTCTTGGCTTCTGGACTACAAGTCTCCTGGTTCTGCCAAGCTCTCAGACTCTTATCTCATCATCACTCCTCCCTGACCACCAGACTGGGTTGGGTGCTCTTCCTTTGGGCTTTAGCCTGACTACCCCTCTGCCACATTTACCACGTTCCATTAAAAGTTTTTTTTTTTTTTTTTTATGAGCTATCTTCCCAAATAAGTTGTAAACTCCAAAATAAGTTGTAAACTCCAAAAGAGAGCCTATGTCCTATTTGTCTGTATTCCTATCAGGGAGCATGAAGCCAGGCACACTGGAGGTGCTTTTTTGTTTTGGGGGCGGGGGGATTGTATCCCAAACTCAGAGAGATGGCCAGACAGGCTTGTGGACAGAACACATAGAAGGGAAGTTTAATAGGGAGATCTCAACCTGAAGTTCACATGGCATGAGTATGTAGAGCTGTGTTCAAGTCCAGATCACTTGTCTCACTGCAGTGTGCCACTTTCCAACTCCATAGGCTCCTAGAAGGAATATTTCCTAACATACTGGCTGGGCACTCATTTCCAGGGCTGAGCTTGAAGATAGTGGACTTTCAGTACCTAGAGTCAGGCAAGCAGGGACAAACAATGACTGCTGGATGAAAGAACTTTCTGGACCTCCAAAGCTGAGAACATTATACAGCATGACTGACTTTTAACAGTCTGACTGCTTCTGACAGAGGAAATTAAGTCTATGAGTGAAAGGCAGAAGATAGAATATTTGTCAATTCCCTTTGACTTTTTGATTCACTACTCTCATTTTTCTCTCCCATCATTTCTTTTTGGTCTCAAAAAAATGTGCTATGTTTATCTGGCTTGCCTGTGTATATCTAATTTTAGATTGCAAGCTGTGGGGCAGAATAATGTCTTTATATGTGCAGCATCTCACTGTGGATGCCTGAGAATGTCCAATGACATCAACATCATTCAATTAACCTGTACAAAGTAAAAAAAAATAAAATAAAATAAAAGTAAAGTACTCTGTAGAACTTGCTCACTTGAACTTCACCAGAGATTCATAAGTAATTTTCACCTATGTCCAGGATACATTCAGAATATATCCAGAATAATTTATAGTATTCCATGTAATATATGACAAATTAAAGTTGACCAGCCTTATAAGGTCTTTAGATACTATTCAGAGATGTAGTTGAGATGAATAATAAGGAGGTATAGCAGTGCTCTCCCAACTGAAGGGATAAACTTTCTGTAGATCCTTGAAATAGAAAAATATTTTTAAAATGTCTATGATAAGACCCAAACTATATAATGTTTAAGAAGATTAGCCATCTGCTTCTTTGGTTTGCTGGGTTGGTGAGGAGCACGACACCTATTCAGATTTGTAAATTGTTATGCCCATGATCAGAAGGATTTCCTGTGGTAAGAGTCTTGTTCAGATTTTATGTTTTATTCCACATGCATTACATATTTTCCTCATACCAATCAAACAAAGAAATGATTTATAAAAGAGTTTGAGATTGGTGCTGACATTGTGTGTCAGATGAGGCACATGAAGTTAATTGTGAGGAAATGGCTGCCACATAAGTAGATCCAGAAGCAGAGACCCACTTAGAGTCATAAACACAGGCTCAGAAACACAGAAACAATATTGGGAGAAAAAAGGCAATTAATCACTTTGTTATAGGAAAGAATAAGAAACTCAGAGAAATCTAGAATATTTAGGTTTCCTTACAAAGTGCTCTTCTAATGGCATAGCCATCTGTGTTAAGCCAACACTAACAGCAGGGATGCTACTACAACAGAAATACCACTACCTACCTAATAGGATTATGGTGAGACCTGAATAAGGTATTAATTGTAAGTCCATACTACATAATGTACAGTACTACCATTTATTGAGCAACTCCTATTTCTATAAATATAACTATTAGAAAGAGATAGACACATGTAAACAGACATACATAAGTTACAACTGTCATTGTCCTAAACTAATGTGGTGAACAGAAAAATACAACGGCTACATGGAAACAATAAGTATTAGATGAGCAACCAAAAATATTATCTACTTCCTATCCAGGTTGTGGATTATGTGGGGAGGGTCAATGTGAGAACTTTGAAATGGATTATATTCTAGGACCTGAGGCACAAATAACCAAAGTACATAGTTCAGGTATGAAGTATGAGAAAAGTACACTTTAGGAAAATAGAAGAAATTATGTTAATTTAATTTAAATTATGTTAATACTAAGCACTATTATTTATTGACCACTTATATCCCTCCTCACAATAGCCCTATAGGGTATAAAGCTACAGAATTGCCAATGAAGAAACTAAAGCTTAAAGAACAACTTTGATTCAAACACAGGCAGTGCAAGTTCAAAGGGCAAGATCTCTGATCAGGGAATTAATGGTGCCAGTACTTGGAATAATGACAGGAAGGGGCATTGCCAGGTGGAGGAAATAACATCAGGAATGCCATGAGGCAGAATAAGCAAGAGGTGTTGAGGATATGACAACATCAAATGGCTGAAACATGGCCGATAGGGGAGGGTAGAGGCAAGTGAGAGTGTGAGAGAGGGGAGCAGATACAAGGAAAAAGGGATTGGGGCTTAAACGGAAAGGGAGCATAGGATCCAATCTTATCAGAAGGCAATTCTGGTGGGGGAGTAAAGATATTAATTTTTTTTTAAAGATTTCATTTATTTATTTGACACAGAGAGAACACAAACAGGAAGAGCAGCAGAGAGAGGGAGAAGCAGGCTCCCAGCGGGGACTGGATCCCAGGACCCTGGCATCAGGACCCTCAAAGGCAGATGTTTAACTGACTGAGCCACCCAGGCTCCCCAAGATGTTAAGTTTGAAAGAAGACAGACAGAGGATATTCTTCGAAGGGTCCTGCTTTAATCTTCCCTGAAGGAAGTAAAAGAAAACACCTTCTTACTGTCTAACGAAAACGCCACATCAGTTTATTCAGGAAGACAAACTTTCTCCCTGTAGTCAATCTTAGAAAATAATTCATTGTATAGCTCTTTATTTAAAAGACATCAAATTATAGAATTCACTCATTCATTCACTACAAGCCATGTACTCATTCAGGCCTATAGCATGCCCTGCCCAAGGCACTGCATATAAAATATAAATTTATACTGCATATAAAACCAGTAAAGTCTCTGGCTTCATGAAACTTACTTTCTAGAAAACAGGGCAACTGTTTTAGTGATTTTACAAAAACTGCAGGAATAATTTTCATGTGGATGTTTTTCCTTTGTCGACTCTTAATATAGCTAATTATAATCTGGCAAAGGTATTACTGTTGAGAGCTAAATTTGACATTAAGTTTACCAAATATATAGAAACTGAGGGTTGGGTAGCCTTTAGGCAACATATCTCAAATATCAGTGCACTTTTTAAAATAGGTAGATTAAAGTCACTTTCAAATTGAGGTCTCTGGTAGGTGACAAAAGGACAGTATTCTGGGCTGGTGATTACAAAGGTATGTCTATATTTATATTTATACTTTATTCATTCAGTATATATTTACTGAGTAGTATGTTAAGAACCTTGAAACACTGCAGGTATAGAAGTGGGCAAGAGAATCTCTACCTTAAAGAATATGTAATGACATTAATACCATTGACTTCACTTCTGTGTATGGATGCATTTTTAATCTTAGTGAATGGATTGCAAGGTTCTCTAGAAAACTTGAGCATTTGAACTTTCTTAGAGATTTTATAAATATTTTCAACATTCTGCTCTCTAGGATATACCTAGAATAACTTATATCTTGTTATAATAGATAAATTAGAGTTGACTGGCTTCATGAGGTTTTTAAGTCTAAAGTTAAGAGGCCTATTTGATGTGAATCACGAGAGACTAAAGCAACCCCCAATTGAAGACTTATTCTTTCTGGAAATGTACATCTACATCTGAAAGTCTATCTACAGAAAAGTCTATCTGAAAAATGTAGATAGACCAATGGGGTGACAGACATGATGGCCAAAAATTACAATGCAACACAATACTTGGTATACTAGTAGAGTGAGCACAGGGTATTCCAGTTACACAAGGCAGGTAAATTGAACTCAGCTTTGGATGCTTGAGGCTGGAGGTGAGAGGAGCAATCAGGCTGAGTTTCCCTAATTTAATAACAGCCACCATGTAGCAAGCCTACTAACTCAACACGCAGCTCAAAGGAAGAGAAAAGTGAGGCCCAGAGCCCACAGTTAAACCCTATAAGCAATGCATTTGGTGATAGTGCCACTTCCTCTGGGTTAGGCCCTGATAGAGCTCTGTGACAACTCTCCTGAGTCATAACTCACCTACCTGTCCAACTAAATGAAGAAATTCAATTCTAGTTTTGTATTGTTAATCATTAGGCAGCTCCTATAACTATGGTTCACTGGTTTATTTTGCTTTTTCTTCAAGGATACCAATCAGGTGTGAACAGCTTCCTTCTAGAAATCTTTCTTCGGGCTCATTCGTGGGCTGAGCAAGAAAATATACTTAGGCTAACTGGTGAATAACTGCTTATGTCTTCACAAGTGGACTCTGAATGATAGTAGTTACAGAATTATTCATGTAGGTACCTGTCCAGTTGTCTCTGACTTGGAAACCTATAGTAGTAAGTCTGGATTTTAATCAGTTAGATTAAAATCTAACTTGTGACTTCAGGTTTACCACGTGATACCATTTCCTTTCTCTAATAATTTTGGAACATTGTCCATTTCTTTTTATACGAAAACCTATTTTTAAAAGATAACATGAAGATGGCCTACCTGTCATTTAACTATTGCTAAGCTAATTTGCATTTCAAAACAAAAATTCTAGCTTCCCAAGAGGAAAAAGTAAGAAACTGGAGGCCACTGTCTCCAAGAACTCAAAAATGTTAGTTGTCTGCTTGCTCATGGACAAAGACACAAGGACCAAACAATACTCATAAGTATTATCCAAGGAAGCAAAATGAAGTCTTGAGTGGCAGAGTAATTGGTCTGGATGCATTCAAAGAGAAAAGCAAGAAAAAAATTGAACATTATAGAGTAGTTTCACTGTTAGTACTAATATTTATATTACTGTTCAATCCTTTTATCATCAGATAAATGAAATGTGTGATTATGTTAACTTTGTCAAGAATCCAACAGTTTTATTTAAAGTGATAATTGAATGTTTCATTGAATTGTAAAAAAGAGAAATATAATTTATTTGAAGAATTTTTAAAAATTGAAATGGACATATGGTAATGTGAGAACTAAGGTGGAAATACTAATAAAAACTAATAACATATAATAAATTATGTCTTTTCTAGCTCTGTTCAATGAAATGGCCAAGGAATAATACTACTCCACCACATGAGCCTCATGATATGCACTCCTAATGCCTACATTTTTGGGTCTAGTACTATTTTTCACTTGAAGGAAACGCAATATGCCTTAGAAAAATGGCTGATTCATGTCTGGGTCTGGGAAGATACAGGTAAGTCTTGGAATATTTTATTCCGACAGAAAGTAAGAATGCTTAAAAAAATAATGGTGTTGCATAGAAGAACACAGGGACACTCATGGGCTAAATTCTGTCACTCTGAGTATCAAAAGGAAAATGATGACTATGGTTACTTAAAATGTGTTAATTTGTGAAAAGCTGAGTTCATAATGATAGCGAAGATAACAAAAGTTGACAAATTGTACTAAAGAAGTTGAATATAATTGAATCTCATTACTCACTCTTATTGTGCTAGTATTTTTGACTCATTTACTGAATCAATGCAGAATATCAAATTCAGTAAATATTAACTATGTTAGTTTTATTTAATCGAAGTTTACATATACAAAAACAATTCTTAACTCTTACACAATAACTGCTAGTGCTATACTAGTGTAGACTGATGTTTTGTAATGACAAATTATATACCAGTCTGCCTTAGAAATCTAAAGCTGGGAGTTTTGATTGCACCTCTAAGTGCCATTCTAGTGAGTCATCTTGGGGAAATTAGCATTGGAATGTATTGGTATTATTGTACTCCTGAGTCTCTTTGTCTTGATCAGCTAAGTTTTAAGAGTTAGCTCATAGCCCTGATGGTATTTTTGCATAAGTGTATAGCAGTCTGTCTGATAGAACTTTCCATGATGTGGAAATGTTCTCTGTTTTGTCCACATGATAACCATTAGTCACGTGTAGCTAATGGCTACTGAGCACTTGAAATGTAGTTAGTGTGACCAAGGTACTGAATTTGAAATTTGATATTGTTTAAATTAAGTTTAAAGTTAAATAGCCATGTGACTTGTAACTACTGTACTGGAGAGCATAAGTCTAGATTTTAAATATTCTTGTGATTATATAGACTAACTTTAGGTTTACCCAGTGATGCAAACTTTCTCACCAATTCTGGAACATTGCCTGTTTTCTGTAAGATAAGTATCTATATGGAAAAAATGTAGGATTTTAATTTTTTGAATAAGTAATAATACATTCATGTTGGTTAAAACATTTAAAAATATAAAAAAGTGTACAGTAAGAATTCTCCCCCATTCTATTCCCCAGCTACCAGGGTCCCTTCACCATAGGCAAGTCAGTTTCTTATATATCCCAGAGATACTTTATATATACACAAAAAATGATAGCACCCTTTTGTTGTATACAAAGCTTTTTTTCCTTTTAACATATTTTAGGGGTCACTCTGTATCGGTATATCAACAGTCTCCTTTATCCTTATGGCATAGTCTTAACAATGTATTTTAAAAGATCCCAGAAGGTGGCCTGTCTGCTATCTTGACAACTGATCAGATAGCTAGCAGTTAGAATGTGAAGAATCTTAATTTCATAAGACAGGTGAGGATAACAGCAGGTAGAACCTATGGCAGCCCCTACTCAGTGCACCCCACCCATATAGAGAAGGTCCAAATTTGAAAATGCATAGTCCTTCTTTTTAAATTTATATTTTGAGCCAAATCATGCTAAACTTTGTGAGATGACCAAAGATGTTATATTATGATAACATGGCCTATGATTTTTTTAAAAAGTAGTATGATTCCAATTTTAATAACATGTGAGTTTCTTTAGTGGCTTTCCAATGCACATAGAAAAAATCCAAACTTCACATCAAGGCCTGCCAAGCGTTGTGTGATCTGACTCCAGACTTCTTCATCACTAGGCTCCAACCACACAGGCGTCTGAAGAGAGCTAGCCCTTTCCTGCCTCAGGGCCTTTGCATTCACACTTCTCTCAGTCTAACATGCTCTTTTCTGGGCTCTTTCTGTGGCTTTCTACTTCATTCTCCAACCTCAGCTTAAATGTCACTGTCTTCTTGATGTCTTTTCTCAAAAAGCCATCTATAGCAGTCTTTCACTCCCACCCCACATTACTTTCTTCATAGCACTTACTATAATCTATAGTTATTTTATTTGCATATTTAAATCTCTACCATTGGAATGTTAAGATCCCTGAGAACAGGAACTTGAACTCTCTTCATGGATGTATCTCCAGGGCCTAGAATAGTGTGTGGCATACTATTAGTATACAATTAATATCTGCTAAAACAAAATATGTTGAGTGAGCAAATACTGAATACACTTCAAACATAGTGTCCAGAACTTGAGAGCATTTGGACAAATGACATGTCTTTCAAATAGTCCCTTATAATTGAATAAACATGGTAAATTACTCTAAAAGAAATACTATTTTTGTATGTTTTTTATTCCATTAACATCTATCTGTAGTCCTATTTACTTCTTTTGTAAGTCAGAGATGTTTACTATGTTTGACTCACTAAAGCTACTTGCACTGCTATGATATGTCATCTATGAAGCGTTGCTACTTAGGCCATAATGGTATGTGCTCCTCATCTTACAATCTTTTCAAGTCACTACATCAACATGTATTGGTTATTATATCAACATTTATTAGTGTTACCTTGTCATTACTGAAAAATATACCTCTGTACAATGCTTTAAAATATGTAAAAAGTTTTTTATTGATGTCACTTTATTTTTCTTAAAGATTTATTTATTTATTCATGAGAGACACAGAGAGAGAGGCAGAGACACAGGCAAAGGGAGAAGCAGGCTCCTTGCAGGGAGCCAATGCAGGACTCAATCCCGGATCCCAGGATAACCACTGGAGCCAAAGGCAGGTGCTCAACTGCTGAGTCAACCAGGCATCCCGATGTCACTTTATTTGATCTTTACAACTACCTCTACCCTGTAAGATATCCTATGGCCATTTTACTGGTGAGGTTACTGGAACTCAGTAAAGATTAAGTTTTGCTTAAAATAACACAACTGGTAAAACATAGAGCTAGTTAGTGAACTCAACTCTTCCAAGTTCGAATCCTTGGCTTTTTCAGCCACACCACAGCTACTCTAACACTATATTTGATAAAACTTGATAGTTTACAAAGTACTTCCACATAAACTCATTTAATCCTCTGTGGTTGACAAGGCTAGTAAAATTCCTTCCCTGAAGAACTTATATAGTCTCTTTAAGAAAATTATATGCCTGCAAAACTGAAGACATTGTTATGGAATAATATAAAGACATGGAAATTATTATGGAAATGCATACGGATGTCAAGGATATTGTAAATTGTATATAGGTGAGTGGTAACAGGATTTGGAGGGAAAGGAAGAAATCAGATTCATAGTGTGAGAAAACAAGAGGGGTTTGTGCCTCCCATACCGAGGCAATGAGCTATGTATGCAAAGATGTGCATGAAGACATGGTGCTGTGTGGGCAACGTGGAAAGCAAATTAGCTTGATGAAAATAAGAATAAGAAAAAAAATAAGAAACCGTGAAAGCTGAGGACGCTAAGAGGAGCAGTATTCCTAGTCGTTAAAAGGCGTTAGATGTCAAGGAGAACTTGGATTTTATTTGGCAGATATTAAGAAGCTGGCAAATGCTCGTACAAATAAAATATTAGAGGTGAAAACAAAGCTTGATGGCTCTTCTGGCAGCTCTGTGTAGAATGAATTGCAGCAGAGGAAACTGACCCAAGGCCCCACAGTGATCCTGGCGTGGGGTGACAGAGTCAGAGACTGCAGTGGTGACTGGGGAAATGGAAGAAAAGTGGACTTTGTGGAGAAAGGCTCATCAGGACTGAACGATGGATTAGAGAAGCGGAGAAGGAGAGGAAAGAGTGAGCGCCACTATGCGGTTTCCAGCCTGCTGAGCTGCGCTGATGGTGGTGCAATAAACACGTTATTTCTGAAGGGAAGCCTTTTGGCAGAGGCCAAGAGTAGGCAAGGGAGGATAAAGAATGGATGAGCTAACTTTGTGAAACGCAAAGTTGAAGGTGGTGCAAAGATGTTTAACTGAAGGTCTGTCGGCAACCCGAGAAACAAGTCTGGAAAGAAGGTGAGAAGTCAGGATTGTGTTGTGTCATTTTAGCTAACCTCTGGCCCTTTCCCAAACTGCACACTGGCTGCCTACTCATATAGCCTCAAGGGCTCTTTTCTTGGCAACTCACTATTGAGAAGAGTTCACATTTATAGATTGGAATATTTATTTGTGAACTTTCTCCATGGTATCAAAAGGAAAGGAAAGGACTTTAAAAATGAATTAAGACTTTTTACCCTGAGATGATTATTTAGAAGTTACTTTGGTTTTTAAAATTTAATATTCATTACTTTCAAATTCAAAATTTGGGCTTAAGCCTTTACATTAAACATATCCATTTATTATTCAATTTATAAAGCCAGTAAATTGATGTCTGCTTCACTTGGTTAAGCATTTTCAACTGCATTTATTAATTTAATAAGTTGAATATTTTTTCCAAACACATCAATTTTCAGATAGACAAAGCCTCCCAAATTCTTAGGTAATTCTCATAAAACTAATAAACACAAAGCGGTGAGTGGTAAGTCTTCTTAAAAGTTCCAGTATAGTGTATAAACTTTAAAAGGATTTTTAACTTAAAATCAAAAGTCTTAATAATTAGTCAGTTACACACTTTAAATCAGCATTGCAAAGTTAATTTTCAGACACTTTATTAAACATTAAAAAGTATTTCTGTTAAATACTATTAAATATGAAGAGTATTTAAAACACGAAACATTAGGGGCATTTGAAATACCAAATATGTAGATTCTTTGAATACAAAAATATGGGAGGCCTGGGTGGCTCAGTGGTTGAGCATCTGCCTTTGGCTTGGGGCATCATCCGGGGTCCTGGGATTGAGTCCACATTGGGCTTCTGGCGGGGAGCTGCTTCTCCCTCTGCTGATGTCTCTGCCTCTCACTCTGTGTCTCTCACGGGTAGATAAATAAAATCTTAAAAAAAAAAAAAGGCAAAACAAAAGTATAACACCATGAGGTTTGATTTCCTTCATTCTATCTCTATTTAATTCTAAATCTTCCCAGGACTGAGAGATATGTATTCACTAAGAAAACAATTATGTCATCCCAAGCAAATCTAGGAACACCTTCCCAAGAAATGTCTGGGTTTGCCTTCTTAGCTAGGGGGTTTCTGTATGATCAGAGTGTCTCTTGGCTTCTGGGTCTTCAATTCTTGCCTTTTCTCTAGTGGTGCTCAAAAGGCAGGGTTCGACTTTGTCTCTGGGATGGTAGCCAGCCAGATTTCCAGTTCTATGCTTTCTTCTTGCCACCTGCCTAAAAGCTGGTGCCTTCCCTCTCTCAAGATTCCTGTGTACTCAGGGAGCCTCTGGAGGCCCTAATCTCCTGCCTATAGGCCTGGACCAGGCCGGGTCTCCTTGATAGCCCACTGCAGTCCCGAACCTCTTTGATCCTTCATCATCCTGCAGTGGGAAGAAAAAAATACATAGTTAAGATTAAAAGCAGTCAACAAAACATCTTCTAGGAGAAAAAAAAACAAAAATAAAACATCTCTAGCTAAAGAACTAGACCTAGCACAGCACTTTCTCAGGCCGCTTTGTTTGTCAAAAGGTAGTCCTGAGGGGATGGCAAGAATGAGTTGGGAGTCAAATGGCTTGGCGTGGCTGATGAAGAATAAACTTTTGAGTTCCAGAGAGCAGCCTGAGAGGGAAGAGGAGAAAAATCAGAGCAAATGGGGAGAGAGGAGCTGAGCTCAAGGGTAAGGACAAGGTGGGTGGGGGGACCCTGTGCGGAGGAGCCTGTGAAAACTTCCTGTTGTTGGGAATGGCTGGATCAGTGGAACAGGGAGATGGGATGTTCGCGGGAGTTCGTCCTGCAGTGTTCCCCTCTCTATCAGCACCATCCTGCTGTCCTTGGAAAATGAACCTGAGCTGTGGTTTAGGTCCTACCTGAGGCGGGAGAGACTGAGGGAGGGAAGAGTCGGGCGCCAGGCCCAACTGCCCAGGAATTGAGCCGCTCCAAGCGAGTGAGGTGTTGACTGGAACCAGGGGAGGCAACAGGTTCAAGGGAGACCCGGGCATCAGGGCCAGTCGGAGTGGGAGCCAAGTGGAGGGAGGGCGAGACCTTCACAGGAGGGACGAGGTCAGACAGTTGGGGCGGCGCTGGGCAGGAGGGAGTGAAGGGGGTGGAGAGCGAGGGGCGGTCACGTTGAGAATGAGATGCTGGAGCTTCCTTCAGGGTGAGTCCACAGCCGGGGCTGGAGGTGGCGGTGGAGGTGGCGGTGGAGGTGGCGGTGGCGGTGGCGGTGGCGGTGGAGGTGGCGGTGGCGGTGGCGGTGGAGGTGGCGGTGGAGGTGGCGGTGGAGGTGGCGGTGGCGGTGGCGGTGGAGGTGGCGGTGGCGGTGGCGGTGGAGGTGGCGGTGGCGGTGGCGGTGGAGGTGGCGGTGGAGGTGGCGGTGGAGGTGGCGGTGGCGGTGGCGGTGGAGGTGGCGGTGGAGGTGGCGGTGGCGGTGGCGGTGGCGGTGGCGGTGGAGGTGGCGGTGGCGGCGGTGGCCGAGGGCGGTGTGAGCGCTTCTGCCGGCCTGAGCCTCCAGGGGAAAGAGCAGACTGTCCCACAGGACTTCGCTCGGCAGAAGAGCGGGTCGGGAGGGAGAAGGAGCCTCCGGGGAGAACGGAGAGAATCGCTTGAAGGAGAGGAGGTCTTGGCCATTGCTAAACCGCAGAGACCTGGGAATAAGTGAAAGGGTCCTGGCGCGCCTGATCCAGCGTCTGCAGTTCAGTTCGGCCCACGGCCGCGCAGCAAGCACCTTGGTGGGCTGGACCCGCAGCACACGGACCGCCGAGGCTGTCCCAGGTATAAAGCTACTTCCTAGAGTTTGGGAATCCACCCGGAACCGAGCAGATGGGGTGGGGAGTGGCTGCAGGCGAGAGGGCCGCAGGCCCCTATTCTCAAATTCTGAGGGCTTGTCCCGCCCCTTGAATTTGATTTAGCAGGTCAGGGCCGGGCCTGAGAACCCCATTTCTGAGGAGCTCCAGGAGCTGTTGCTGCTGCTGGCTCCGGGACTGCAGTGAGAAGTGCCTGAGGCGATGCTGTGGGGCTGGGAGTGTGAGACCACGGGAGAGCCCCGGCTCCCTCCGCCTTCCTGCTCTATGAGTCTCCAGGTCTGACCATGGGGCTTCCGCAGTTGCTCTCTGGTCTTCTCACCACAACCTTAACCACCCCTTGCAGCTTCTGACTCTTAAGGCAGGGTCTGAAAGGCTGCTGCTTCTGAAGGGGGTAGAGGAGGGGAGCCCTCTTCCACCTGTTCCCAGTCTCCCTGTCCCCTCAGCCTGCCTCCTGTGCCAGGCCCTGGGTCCCTGCTTCTCATAATAACAGAAAAAGGTTCCTAGTTTCTACTTGGCTGCTACAGAGAGGCCTCCCTCGAGTACCTGGAGATAGGGTCGAGTTCTGAAACTCTGAAATCCACCCTTAAAGGATCAACTCGGAAGCTGAAAGGATGGCCTTTGCTAACAGGCCTCTTCAGTAACTTCATTAAAAGATTAATGAGAGAGAGAACACCCAGACCTGGAGGCAGTGGGGTTTGGTCAGTCAGAAAAGTCAAAAGGGATTTACAGGAGCTAGCTGGGACAGAGAGTATCCCGGCTTTGGCCAGGGACACATTAAGGAACAGACTTCTAAAAGTATGGTTTCATTGGCAAGCCCATTCCTGATGTGGCGATAGAGGCCTCACGTTTTTTTAGCCCCATTTTATAAGTTGCTTGATTCATCTACCTGTCGTTGTTCTGACTCTCATTTACCTCCTGGGGTAGTCTCTGCAGGGAAAGAAGACACTGGGTCTCTCACACTCTGGGAAAACAGTCCTTATGAAAGTTCTAGTTCTTACTGTAGGTAATCTGTGGATATTTTGACATTATACATTTTTCAGGAAGTCCATTTGAGTCAGCTGCTAAGAGATGGCTCTGTTCTCAATATGCTGATGAAATCAGGTTTCTGAATCTGCCTTGTTGAATACTCCTACCAGAGCCCAGACTGGGACATTCACTCAGGAGACTGCCTAGTCTTCCCTCCTATTTCCCAGGGCATGTGGTAACAGAGTATGATGATAGGGAGCTGCAACCCACCTGAGGGTCTAGAGGAGGGTACTGGGAGATGATAACATATGAGTTATATCTTAAAAGGCTGAGTAAAGGTTTGTAGATAAACAGAGATGGGCAAAGCATTCCCAGTGTGATCCAGGGAACAGAGAAGAGATTAGCGATGGTGAGTTGTGGGAATAACAAACTTAAGTTGAAGAATGGGTGGAGAAATAGGTAGGGGTTAAATCAAGGACAGTCTTGAATCTCACAGGTAAAAAAAAAAAGGGGAGGGGTCATTTGAGTTCTTTAAGCAAGAGAATGACAGGGCAAATTTGATTTTACCACTCCAGCTCTAGGGTTCAGTATGATTTCAGGAAGGAGTGAATCCAGAGGCTGTTAGGAGGTTATAGTCCAAAAGAAAAGATAGCTATAAATTATTATAGTGCAGAAGAAACATTTCAGAAGCAAATACCAGCAGGATTTCATGTTTGGACACATAGTATCAAAGGAAGCTTCGATTAGGGAGATAGAAGGTGAGGAGGGACACCCAGATTCTGGTTTGGGTGTCCAAGTAGATGGCAGTGCCATGAATTCACATATGAAACGGAGGGGAAAGCATCCCGGGGTTTGTTTTATAGACTCTAAGGGATATGGAATTAAGTAGAATGAAAGCAATAGTTTTGAAAGTGCTGATTTTGAGGTATGTGTGAGATTTCCCAGTGGAGATGTTCAGCATTTGGTTTTATATAGTTTCTAGGTTCTCAAGAGGAAAAGTCAGTGCTAGACTTAAAGATTTGTAAGTTCTCCACATAGATGTGGTAAAGTCTGAGACTGAATGAGCTTGCCCAGGCAAGACAGAGGACAGTGGTCCAAGGAAAAATTTCTAGGCAGCAACTTTTAGTGGGTAGGTAGGCAAAACCCATGAGGTGGACCTAAAGTCCCACCATCAGAAAAGAGAAGCGGAATGGAAGGGCTTCAAGAGCCAAGGGAGCAGTTTCAAGGAGGGGGGCAACTCCCAAGACTTGAAAATATCCATTGGATTCTGCACAAAGGTAGTCTTCGGCAGCCCTGGGAATGATGGTCCATGGGGTGTGGCAGGAGTGAATAAATGGGGAAGAAGAGAAGGCAGAGTCTGGATCATTCTTTCACATGGCTTGCAGAGCTTCTCCATCCTGAGATGCTGGTGTAGACCACAGTCATTTCAGGGGGCCACTTTTTCTTTCTGCCTCCCCTCTTGCCTGGGAGTCACATGATTGAAAGCAAAAACCCTAAAGTAGACAGGCGAACCCCCAAAACTGATATGGGTAGAGGATTCAGGGGTGTTCCTTTCCCCAATGTCACTCCACTTGCCCTACTGCTAACCCTTTGCATCTTTTTGCTTCCCTCCACTTGTGGATGATAGATTCCAGTCTCTCATTTCAGCAGAGATCCCTTCCCATGGCGGAAGCAACAACCCAGGGGGCGCCACAGAAATGATGATAGCTTTCATTGATGCAACCTAGCTGGGGAACAGGAGTGAGACCATGTGTCAACCCTCTGAATCTGTGTGCTTTCCTGAGCCCCTTCCCCTTTAGTTAGTGGCCCTGTTCTGATTTCCTCATACTTGGTCTAGCCCCCCAATATTATTAAATATGAGATTCCTCAATACTCCCAGGGACCCAGGCTTGTTCCTGCTGCACCCCCACTGGACAATGGGGGGCTTTCTGGAAGACAGACTGAGGATGTGACTTCAGACTTCTCTCAAGTACAGTCCTTTGACTTCAGAGTGAAGGGAAGCCCCAAGATGTCCCTCCCTCCTCGATCAAATTTGAACTCAATTAAAATATGTCCAATTCTTCTAAAGGAAGGCTGGTCTTTCATCCAGAATCTCCCTGGGCTCTTAAAAGCAGGGAAGAATGAATAAGAAGTGGGCCCCTTCCCTTCATAGCTCCCCACCCTGCACCAGGTCTCAGCCGGGATCCAGAGTCTTCACCATTTACCACCACCCCAGAAGGAAAAGGGGGTTCTACTTAGCCTCTAGCCTTGAGCAGATTCTGCAAGTTCTGTCCCAGCCCACAGGGTGTGATCTCTTACTCAGGCTCTTTAAGCTTGTTAGAAGAGAAGGCAAAAGAGCAGGAGGTGGTAGAGAACACTAGATTTACTGGTGGACCTTTTGTTTGTTGTATGAAAGATTTGAACAAACCTGAAAGCAAAGGGCCAATGGACTAGAGAGACTCAAGACACAGGGGAGAAAAAGTTAATGACAGAAGTAGGTCCTGGAGGAGAGAAGGGATGGGATCACTCACAGAGGGGCTGGCTCCAAACAGGAAGAGTTAACTCATTCTTGGAGAAACCAGCAATGCTGATGTAACAGAGAATCTGATGGGCCCAAGCACATCTGAATTTTAAATGGATCCTCAGTTCTTTAAGAAACTAGGGAATGCCTCCATGGTGAGAGCCACTCATACATACTACATTTAACCCTTACAACAACCCTATGAGGTAGATATTGTTCTGATTTTACATTGGAGGAAGGAGCCTCAGAGAAGTTAAGCAACATGTCCTAGGACACACAGTTTACAAGCAGACCTGGGCTCTGAATCCAGGCCTGTTTTAGCACATGCTCTTTATATGAATGACCTTATGTTGCCCCCTGGTGCCTTAGAGAAAAGTAGAAGGAGTTGTGTCTATTGGAGAAAGCCCATGTGGGTGGTATTAGGGTACAGTGAATTTTAAAATTTCTGAAATCACCACAGGGGTGTTATCTGAGTAGGTATAAGCTTGTTCTGGAATCTAAATCTAGTTCTGGATCCTGTTCTGGATTCTAATTTGTCTAGAAATTTGTCCAACTGCAGCAAATAGCATAGGCCCACGTAGGGCCTCAAAGAGTCAGGGAAGAGCCTGGTTAGAATTTGAATTAAAAATCCACAAACAGGGGTACCTGGGTGGCTCAGTTGGCTAAGTGTCTGCCTTCTGCTCAGGTCATGATCCTGGGGTCCTGGGATAAAGCCCTGCATCGGGCTCCCTGCTCAGCAAAGAGTCTGCTTTTCTCTGTCTTTCTCCCCTTCTCCACTGCTTGTGCTCTCTCACTTTCTCTCAAATAAATAAATAAACTCTTTTTGTAAAAGTTGGCAAACAATCTCCAGATTTTGTACCTTACATTCATTACAGAGAGTCTTTGTGGTGGTCAAAAATATGGGAAGGGTAAAGAAAATATTTGCAGTCCTGGAAGTTCTTTTTATTTTATTTTATTTTATTTATTCATGAGAGACAGAGAGAAAGAGAGAGGCAGAGACACAAGCAAGCTCCATGCAGGAAGCTTGACATGGGACTCGATCCCAGGACTCCAGGATCACGCCCTAGGCCGAAGGCAGGCACTAAACCACTGAGCCACCGAGGGATCCCCTATAGTCCTGGAGATTCTTAACCAGTAACCATAACTAAATCCCACGAATTAAATGATCATCTCTCAAACTGGTAATAGTGGCTGCATCTAGAAAAAAGGACCTAGGGGATCATCCAGGGGATATTAGTTTATGTACATATTGCATCAAATACATTTAACATTGTATGTCTACATGATGGCAGACTTAGTTATTAAATGCAAAGTTCTCAGGTAACACCACCAAAAGGCAAGACTTTCATCTGCCACAGTTCTCCTTACACACAGTTTCTAGAAGAGCAGTCAGACACCAACAACCTTAAGTGCAACGATCTTGGCGCTGCCGTTCAGAGATGCCCACCTCAGCATTGCTCTGTGGAACAGCAAGGAAAGATGCTCCAGGGAAGAAATCTCAGTTTTCTTTTGGAACCATGAATGTTCCAGGACTGAATGTGGGAAAGGAAAGCAGGTTTATGGGCTCACATGGCTGTTATATAGGCTTGCTGCTGAAGTTAGACCAGAGATCAAGAGATCAAAGGGTCAATGATGCGAATGCAGGAATTTAGTGATAAGTAAAAGAGAGAGTAAGGACACTCCAGGGAAAGGTTTTAAAGAAAGTGTCTGGAAATATTGGAAAAGATAGCTAAAAAGGTATGTTGGAGCCACTTTGTGGGAATTATGTACCTCCTCATATATTCTACCTTTTCCACAAAGCCACTTAGAATTGTCCCAGAAGAAAGAATTTTGCTTTCCTTTGCCTTGATGAGCCTAGACTTGGAATTCCATTAGCTACCCCTCCCCCACCTATTAATTTATTCTAAAATATTGCACACCTCCTGTGTGTTGAGCTTTGTTCTAGGTTCTTAGGAATATAGGGGTGAATAAGAAGGATAAGACCATTCTTTGCTTTCTGATGCAAGCAGTTAGAAAATAGAAAATATTAGGTATTACAGAAGATAAAATCAAAACCAGAGTGTTGAGTTAGAATATGCAGACTACTTTAGATTAGGGTGGTTAGCAAAGGCCTCTCTGAGGAGGTATGTTTAAGCAGAGACCTAATTGAGGAGAAGGAAACAGCATTTGAAGGTCTGTGGGATGAGCATTCTAAGGCAAAGGGAACAGCAAATGCAAGCTCTTCCTAAGCTAAGAAACAAGGACAATGGCTTGAGTGAAGTGAGCAAGGGGAGGGAGGCATGGAGGGAAGAGGCTGGAGAGATGGGCTCTGACGAGGGTGAGGAGCATGATTTTACTGTAAGGGCAATAGAGAGCCTCTGAAGGTTCTAGACAGAAGACAGACATGATGCTATTTATGGGTCAATAATTCTCTGGTTATGATGTGGAGAAGAGATTATAGAGGGCAGAGAATGAAATCAGAGACATCAAGAGGTTATTGCAGTATAATTCAGGGGCTAGGCTTGAGTTAGGTGGAGCTAGAGGTAGAAGGGGAGAAATGGTGAGATTCAGGATATGTTTTGGAGACACAGTTAACACAGCTTGCTGATAAATTAGGCACAAGATGTAAAAGAGAAAGGAATCAGGGATCATTTTGAGGTTTAGAACTGGGCAACACGAAATTTCTTTATTTGCTGCTGCTATTATATACCGTAAGAAAACTTAAAAATTTATTATTTTATTTTTTAAAATATTTATTTATTTATTTATTTATTTATTTATTTATTAATGAGAGAGAGAGAGAGAGAGAGAGAGAGAGGCAGAGACACAGGTAGAGGGAGAAGCAGGCTCCATGCCGGGAGCCCAACATGGGACTCAATCCCAGGACTCCAGGATTGCGACCTGGGCCAAAGACAGGCCCTAAACCACTGAGCCACCCAGGGATCCCCGAAAACTTAAAAATTTAAATTATAAAAGCAATATGTATTCATGTACAACACCTAGAATACAAAAAGTAAAATTGAGAAATATAAAATATTTGTGACCCCATAATTCACAATTACTACTAATTTTTTGGTACATTCATTTATTTCTAATCTTTTTATTTTGGAGGAAAACATTTTCCCATGTAATAAAATAATACATATTAATTAGGAAAAATACAGAAAAAATACACATGAAAATTAAAATCACCCAAGTATAACCAGAATTAATATTTTTGTGAATGATAGATACATATGTAGTCAACTTACTTTGAACACTCTTAATATATTGGTTTGTTTTGGGGTTTCTTAAAATTTTTATTTGCTATGAACTTTATCTTGTTATCACCACAATTATTTTTAAAATATTATTTTATTGGTGTGTAGGCACTTATTCTTGATCTCTATGATATTGTCACATGAGCCACACTTTGCTAAAGGTCCCCAGGTTGCTGAATTTTAGGAAGTTTGCCTTCACATTAACCTTCTTCCCCTCCCACTCCTCTTTAGAAATAATTGACTTGAATCTTATACTTGCCCAGAGAAACCTAAGCATTATATGGGGTCTTCTCATCCAAGCCCCCCTGGGTCACCACTCTACCATCACCACCACCCATCCACCCCCATGAAGGAGCAGGGGCCAGCCTGGCACAGCCCTTGGTGGTTACCTGCCTGACATCATTATTTGCAATGCAAAAGAAGACATATGTGGATATGTTGCAGATGAATCGTTGCATGAGCTCTCAAGTATAACCTTTTTTCCAGGAATGAGTTCCATCCAAGTGATGAGTTTTAAAGCACATGCCCTCCCAATATTCCTGGAACCATCTGCTAACAGCACAGGCAGGGTCTTGGCCACTCACCATGGAAAGCCACTTGGAAGACCCCACCTCATAGGCCAGGCCCCTCCTGGAAAGGGATGTGGGGGTTTTCCTCCAGTCTCCAGCGTGGTTCTGAACTGCCCTCCCATCAACCCCACTCCTGACCTCATCTTCCTCCATCAGTCTCCCCACCTTCAAACAGACATGAGATAAGGCTGATTGATATTACTTGCTCATTTCAGGGAGGTAGATAAGAAAGCCCAGCGCTACCTGGAGAGAGATACTTGGTGCCTGCTTCATGATTAATCGACTGATTGATTGATGAAAGATACGTTCTTTTCATTTACATCATTATAATTACGTTCTTACCATAGGTGAAGAGTGCTGTGGTTGTTAGCCAGAAGAGAATTTGATTTATTTTTAAACTACAGATGAATCTGAGTTTTTATAATCATCAGAGCCTGAGCAACTGCCACAGCAAACATGCTTCAGCTGCATGAGTCTGAACTGCTGCAGAGTAGAAAGCTGACGGATAATAATACTTTATATTTGCACCATATGATATGTTGCCATGCACTCTCTCTCCCAAATTATCACATTTGCTCATGACAACAACTTGTTGAGACAGGCAGAGATGATATTTTTATTTCCAATTTATGGGCTTAATTCATCAAACATTTATTGATCCCTTTTTATATACCGGGTCCAATGCAGGGCACTGATGCTATTGAGGGAAGGATTATATAGTTTCTACCCTCAAATTGCTCACAGTCTAGTGGGAGCCACAGAGATAGCAGCTAACTAAAGTATGATGTGGGGAGGAGTGTGCAAATGGCATGAAGCAAAATGTTATTGGCACCCAGAGGGAAGAGTAGGGAGGGCAAGGAGAAATAAATGTCACTTAGTACCACTAAGGGCCAGGTCCTGGGCTAGGGTTTTGATAGTCAGGTGTAGTCCATAGACTACTCACACTTAGGTTACCTGGGAGTTTGGTAGAAATTGAGAATCTCAGGCCCCACCTTAGACCCACCGGTTCAGAATCTGCATTTTCACAAGACATTTGAGACATCTCTATGCCCATTAAAGGTTGAGGTGGGGCCTGAGATTCTGTAGGCTAGGTGATTTACAGATTTTATTTCATTCACCACCTAGCAAAATAGATATTATTAGCTCCATATTATAGATAGGAGATGGAGTTACATAATTCTGTCCATGTTGCACTGCTATGTCATGGAGCTGGAATTTGAACTCAGGCCTCAAGGACTCCAGGCTGCATTCACTACTCTGTACTGTTTGTTACTCTCTAGGAGTCTCAGAGAGGCTCCACAGAGGAGGTGATGTCTGTGCTAAACTTAGGAGGACCTCTTCAGGAGGAGGGAGGCATTCCAGTCAAAATACCACTTGAACGAATGCTTGGTATAATGCCAGAACAGGACCTGTTGCCAAGTAAGGTGAGCAAAGATGATTGGAATCAAATTCTAAAGGGCCTTGAATGCTACCCTAAGGAACCTGAATGCATCCTGTGAACAGATTTGGCGGCCTGCTGTGAATTGTGATTATGGGCAGGTTGCCTGTGTCAGGAGCACAGCTCTACCACTTGCCAGCAGGTTGCAGGCTGAGTTCTCTGGAAGCAGACACCTAGACAGAATCTGGAACACAAGATGGAATCAATGTCTATGAGGGGAAGAGGGAAGAAGCAGAGCTGGCCAGAGGAAGAAGTCAAAATCTCAGGGAAGCTCTGAGTGAGGATGGCCTCTCCCAGCTGTCCTGTTTTGGGCTGAAAAGGGCAGGCCTTTATCCCACCTTGCCTGGCCACCAGCTGCCCAGGCAGGACATGACCTTGGATGATGTGGGGTCTCTGCAGCTGGGCAGACCTCGAGAGAGGAAGCTGTCTGTTGATGGTGGAGTGGCAAGTCCTTGTCTCTGTCTGCCACAGGCAGTTCCCTTATTTCTGCATTTCTGTTCCTTTGCTGGCAAAATGGAAATATTAGTTGTAGACCCCTCATGGGGTAACTGGGGGATTATATGCCTGGCATATAACTCAGGATGCTAGTTATTATTATCTGCCCTGATGAGATATTCGCTGTATGCTTTCTCCTTTGGGAGGACTCAGATTTTTAAAATCTGAGGAATATAAGAGGGTCAATTCCCAGCTTGCCACTGAGAATTCTTACTTTTTCCCCCAGTGTTCCAGGTCTTATCGTTTCTCAGGACATCCTGGTTGAGTTAAGTTGTGTGAGGCAAAAGGAAAGATTTGGGTAATTTAAAGCAGGGGAGCACCATGTCAGACTTGAAGTTTGAAAAGATCTTGTGAGTTGAATCATGGAGGATGGACTAGAGGGTATATTACCTGGGTATACACTATGTTTCTGTGACATAGAACTCAAAATAAGACAAACAAGAGAGTTTCTGAAAGTGAGTGGTCCATGTGAAAAAGTGAGTGGTCAAGGGCCACAGAGGTGGCACTACTCTATGAGGCCACTCAGGAATCCAGGTTCCTTTTAATCTTATTAACCTTTTAATCCCTTAGGACAGTGGTTCTCAAAGTGCAGTCCTTGTACCAGCAGTATCAGTATCACAGGGGAATTCACTAAAAATGAATGTGGATGGGGTCCAGCAAGCTGTGTTTTAATAAGCACAGTGGGTGATTCTGATGAGCACTCAAGCTTGAGAAACACTCACCTAGGATTGTGGCCCCATCAACCAGGTCAAACCTGTGCGACCAGCCTACAGGAAGGTGGAAAGAAAGCCAGAAGAGGGCAAACCATTCCCTTTTCAAAGAAAATGCCTGGGAGCTTAACGCATCACTTTTGCTGACCTCCTATTGGCTAGAACATAGTCATGACCACATGGCTTACCCAGCTGTAGGGAACCTTGGGAAATGTAGTCACTAACTGGGCAGTTTATATCCAGTGAAAACTGGGAGGTTCTCTACCAAAGAAAAATCAAGGAATGGATTCTGGTGGAGAATTGATAGCCTTTGTCACTATCGCATTAGGACAGGCAAAAAAAGTGAGGGTAGGACTAAAGCAGTGGGTATATTTGCGAGAGAAAGGAATGTAGGATTCTCTTTTGATGACTGTTTTGATCTTATGGTGAGAGAGGAGGGAGAAGCAGATAGCTCCTAGGTATCTCTGTAAGTAGACACCATTAATGTGATGTTAATGGGACAGAGATTCTAGGGGAAGCGAAAGGAGAGGATAATACAGCCTTGTACTAAACATAATGAATTTGAGATGACTGGAGACTATCCAGGTACATATACAACTCTGTAGGCAGTTGGAAATACTTGTCCAAGGACCCTGGGAAAGATTGGTGCTGGAGGCAGGGAGTTGGCAAGTTCCATGGTAGTCAGAGCTTGGATGTAAGAGGCCTGCCCCAAGTGCAACATGAAAAGAGGGATTGGTGCTGGGGAACTGTGGCACTCAAGAGGCAATCCCTGAAAGAGACATGAATAAAGAGTGGTCAGAGTGATAGGAGGGCCAGAGATCAGGAGATTAGAGAGGTCAAGGAAGAAAGAAGGAGCTGTAGGGCCAAGGCAGGTGCTAATGCTAAATGCTGCAGCAGTAACACATAGGACCAATGCTTGGAAGTGATCTTCAGTGACAACTCAGAAAACAGAGACTCAGCTTAAGGGATATGCCAGGGTTCCATAGCTGGTGGCAGAGCCAGGACTAGCCGTGTGTTCTGGTTCTTCCTATTAGGAGGGACCCCAGCCAGCCACTGTTGCCTCAGCATTCTTCCTGACACCGGGCTGGGCTCTAAAACTTGTTCTCTGGATTGTGACCCTCTGTTCATTTGTAGGACTGGTTTCCAAATTTATCAAGGTTCTTTCTGCCTCCTGTTTGCTTGAGCTGACCCACCCTGAGTCAATACACCAGGTTGGTTTATGGGCTTTTTTTTTCTTCTCAAGCATTCCACTGTCATGGCGCCTTTTGTCCTTGTGGCGTATCTTGTCCTGCATCTCAGCTTCAGAGCAATGTAAAATAGTTGTCACGCCCTTCTACCTACCATGTTCTGTCACCCCCTGCTAGAAAGATGAGCCTGATGACTAGAAAGCCTGACTCAAGTGCAAATCCATGGCACTGCTGATCCTACCTGCCACAGATTTTTAAAGTGCAGGCAGCTTGCTTTGCTAAAGGCATCGGACACCTGGGTCAAGGACAAAGACCACCAATGTGACTTTGTGCTCTAGGCTGCCTGTTGGTCCTGAGGTTGCTCTTGGAGTTGGCACCATACAAAGTTGTTCATCTCCGAAGTGCTCAATTTGATTTTTATTATTTTATATTCCTAAATTTTTGACAATTGTGCATCAAGGGGCTTTCAAGTTAGCTGAATTCTATGGCAGCTTCCAGCATCCTGCTCCTGGCGAACATTTTTGCCTGTTGAAAGGATCCTGCAGCTACAGGCAGACTCTGACCATCTACCAACAGGCTCACTGTCAATCCTGAGCTATGTGATGACTGTAAGGTGACCTGAGTTTTTATATATCTTGTGAGACCTCTATGGGAACACAGTCATAACGATACAGCAGTTCCCATCTTGAGTACTGTTGATAGTACTGTTGACTGATTTTATTTCCTATTAATATGAACTAGACTCTTGATGACCCAAAACAAACATATTCACATGTTCCTTGTTTCATGTAAAAGCAAAACTTCAAAACGTAGATCAAATAAACCAAGATCTGTTATGCTTCTGTGCACTCTTGTAACGGGTGAAACAGACAGGACTCTGTCAACTTTGACATGTTGGATGACCTTGAGAATTCAGTGATTTCCTATGTCCTAGAACAAAGGTTAGCGGTTGTCAACAGAAACAAGGCATATATACCACTGCTAAATACTACTGCTAGTTCTAAAATATATATTGAATTGGCTCACACTTCAGTTTTTGCTGCTACCACCAAAGTCCAAGCCATCATGACACTATCACTGACATGGACTATTAACTAGTCTCTTTGCTTTCATTCTAACCCCCTCCACCCATTTTCTACACTAAAGCTGGAGTTGTCTCATAAGTGAATTGGACCATGTCATTCATCTGCTTAAAACTTATCTGTATTTCTTCTCATCTCAGAGAAAAATCCAAGCTCATCACCATGGACTATGAGGCCATATGTGATCTGGCCACTGTCTGACTGTCCCATCTCATGTTATACTGCTCTCCTCTCCCTTATAATAACCTGTCTACACTAGCTTTCTTCCACCTTATAATGATCTATCCATACTGACTTTTCTGTTTCTTGAACACAGGGCCACCATGTGCAGACATGCAGGTTGTGCACTGTGTAACTCCAGGAGGGGCATTCAGTAGGCTGCAGGGTGAATGACGCCCCTGGAAATATACAGCATGGCAGTCCAGCTTATACATGCTGTGCTCTTCCCCACTGCAAGGTCTTGGTATTTGCTGGTGCTGCTTGGCAATCCATCTGCATGACTGGCTCTTTCTTGTCATCCACTGAACAAATATTCCACAGAGCACTACTTATAGCAAGCAGAACTGGCTACATAATTTGCAGAACCCAGTGCAAAATGAAAATAAGCTCAGTCTCAGCTTAAATGTCACTTTTCCAGAGGGGTCCTTCCTACCCAGCTAAGCCAAAGGAACCTTGATCAGTGTGTGAAGGCAAGCTAAGGACTCCCTCTCCTTTCCAGGTTAAAACATAGCAGTTTAAATTGCAGTTGAAACAAGGATCCTTGGTTCCACTTGCACTGTGATTTTAGGCTGAACATTCAATCAACATAATAGGTTTTGTATTTCTCTTTAATGAGGTTTTGGGCAGGTTCTCATATTTCTATAAATTGGCCTTCAAGGCAATGACAGGCCTCATAAGCCAGGGAGAACTTCAGTATACAAAGATCAAAAAGGCCCCATTACAACATTGTAAATTGAAAAATGATACTACGGTTGGATTTTTTCTAATAAAAAACAACAATGCACATTTTATGGAGATAAAAATTTCATATATAGTAATGAATTCAATTGTATTTCAAAGTTTAGTAGAAATTACACAGTTACCAACTGGCTAGCACATATTTTCCTCTGCCTTTGGAAGTTCAAGTTTTTGCTTTTATGAATTAAAATAAAATTATTTAAGTATAATTTTATCCTTGAAAAGTCAACATTTTGTTGCTTGTAACACTGTGAACTCACGTATTTAAAATACAGTTAGTTCAATATATATTTATTGCCTTCATTCTCTAAGACATTTATTCATGTTGGATGACAAATTTCCAAGTATGATATTTGACTCAGAAAAAAAGGATGCAGAGAATAGCTTCTTTAAATATGAGATCTTCTCACCTTGTTTTTTTTTCTTCTTCTCACCTTGTTATGAGTTTCTCTCCTACTCCCAGGAATTCAATACACTCTGCCTGAATAACAGAAGAAGTAAAAACTTTAAGGATCTGTGACAGCAAGATAAGGCAAGCACATGTAATTTTCAGAGAGCCTACCATTCCCACCATCATCCTCTGACGAAGCAACACCATATGGGGCCTCAGATACGGTTTTCTGAAGTGAATTAGCCTTGGGTTACTGCCAGAAGCAAACTAGTAAAAATGCGATTCCTAAAAGCACTCGTAACCAAGGGAGAAACAGTTTCTGCCCCAAATTTTTGCTAATTTTGTAAAAGCAGACATTTAAAAAAAGAGAGAGAGAGAGAGAGAGAGAAAAGAAACAGCCCTAAGAATGAAAGGAGTTTATACTTGTGTGATGTAAAGAATGAAAGAAAAAGCTAAACCTGCATACGGTGCCTCACTCAAGACATCTTGTCTTAAGCTATTATGAAGGAGGCCAACCCCGACTTCCTGCCTTTTTGCCCCACTTGCTTCCCAAAGGGTATCTGATAAACTCATCTATACTAAAGTATAAATGACTAATAATGATTCATGGATTACCTTCTATAGGAGTATTTGCTTTAAATAGGGAAATAGATCTTTTCCAAATAGCTGAAAGTTGAAAGTTTTTGTGGTAGAATTTCCTCAGAGCCTAGCAGTCAATCACAAACTAGTCAGTCTTGAGAGAGATATCTGTTTGCTAGTCCTTCTCATCACTCAGTTGTAAAGACAAGACAGAGAGCTCCCCCAAATCTCTCACCCAGTTACTCCTAATATCAACATTTTATATTATTATGGTACTTTGTCGAAACCAAGAAACTAACATAGGTCCATTACTATTTTTTGGCACTCTGGACTTTAATAGGGCTTCACCAGCTTTTCCATGTTTCTGTTTGATCCCACTGTCTTTTACACCCAGTCTCAATCAAGCTCTCATGCTCAGAATTCCACAAAAACAGCTCCCATCAAGGTTATCGGTGACCATCTTTTAGTCAAAGAAGCTGCATGGCAGCCAGCAAGATGCCAAAGTCTTTCCTCGGTACTCATTTCAGCAGCTTTGTTGAACGCAGCAGTTCACTCTCTCCTGAGAACCTGGGTCACTTGACTTTTCTCTTGGCCTCTTCACACCTCACTTCCCAGTTATTCTCGATTTCCCTTGCTCATTCTTATTCTTCCATCCTGCTAAGCAGTGGAAGGAACCAAGGCTCAGCCCGTGGTCTTCTCTTCTTTTCTCAGTCAACACATTTCTCAGGTGTTCTCATCCAGTCACATGCTGGTGAAAGTCACCTATTTGTGATGACTCTGGTTCTTGGTCTCTAACCCTGATCCCTCTGAGGAACCAGGGACTGACCTACCTAAAGCTGCCACTCAACACTTCCCTTGTGTTCTAATGGGAGTCTCAAACTTACACCTCCCACACTGAACTCTTGTGCCCTTGAACCTGCTCCTCCCCTGGTCTTCTCCACACAGCAGCTCCATTCCATCACTGGCTCAGGCCACAAATCTTAGAATCATTTGACTCTTCTTTTTTTTTTCTACCCTACATCAAATCCATCGGCCAATCCAGCTCTGCCTTTGAAACTATCCTGATTCTAACCACTTTTCACTATATTCACTGCCATCCTCCTGGTCCAAGTCACCATCTTTCAACCCGGATAATTGCAATAGCCTCCAAACTGTGCATCTTGCATCTGTCCTTATCTTGCCCCTGCCTTCCCATCACCCCAATTTATTATCAACATATGGATACTTTTAAAGTATAAGTCTGATTATATTAGTGCTTTACTCAAACCTTCCAATGGCTTCTGTTCTTAGACAAAGTAGAATCCAAAGCCATTACTCAGACTACAAGGTACTGCATGACCTGCCTCCTCCCCTCACTCTCTGATTAATTTTCTACTATGCTCTCTCCCATTTACCCCACTCCAGCCACACGCACCTCCTTGCTTTTTTTTTTTTCAATTTACCAAGCATGTTTTGCCTCAAGTCCTTGTACTTGCTATTGCCTCTGCTTGGAATGCTCTACCCCTAGATATCTGCCTGACTTGCAAGGCAAGGAGATAAGGTAGCAAGGTAGGGGGACCAGCTCCTCCAGGTTTTTCAGGGACTGTACTGATTTTAAAATGAAAAGCCTTTTATCTTAGGAACTCCTTCAGTTCCCAGCAAATAGGGACAATTGATCACCTAACAAGGGTAGGTGTGTGTAGGGGGTTGCAAGCATTTAATATGTTGGTCACAGAAGGTCTCATGGACAAGGAGACACTTGGGCAAAAGATTGACAGAGGCGAGAGACTGGGTTTGCTATTCCTTAGTGTTGTATGATTCCTGGGGGTCTGTCTACAGAATCTGTTGAGCACAGATAAAGGAAAACCTAGTGGTTATCAAAAATCCATCTTAAAATGTTGTTTTTAATGATTGAACTTTCAGATTTTATGAGATCTACAAAGAATAGTGGCCAATGAGGGTTTTGAGCACAGTAAACTTGGAATCTTGGCTCTACCGCATGACCTTGAGCAAGCTATTTAATTTTTCAAAGGCTGATTTTTCTCATTTGTAGGATGAGGATTATAAAAACCTCAAGGATTATTGTAAAGATTAGAAGAGTTATTATATATAAAATATTTTGAACCATTCTAGCACATAGCAAACCCTCAATTATAATCCATTATTTTTTTCTCACCATGTTTTTTGGGGGATATTGCTATTATTCAGTCTAAGTGCTATCGTATGCAGGACACAGGGATAATCAAGACCTATGGATAGGGAGTTATGGAGAAAGAAGGCTACAAAAGGGGGAGTATGAAAAATTAGAGTTAATTTAGATACTTATTTTTATTTTATTTGTTTGTTTGTTTTTAATTAGGCTCCACATTGGGTGTGGAGCCCAATGTAGGGCTCAAATTCATGACCCTGAGATCAAGACCTGAGCTGAGATTAAGAGTTGGAAGCTCAACTGACCAAGCCACCCAGGTGCCTCTAGGTAATTATTTTTAAATTATTTTTGAGATGACTGTACATTTATATTCAATTATAAGAAATAATAGAAATCCCATATATCTTCTACCCAGTTTCCCTCAATGGTAACTTCTTGCATTACTATGGTACAATGTCCCAAACAGGAAATTAATATTGATACAGTTCATAGTAGGTACTTATTTTGTTACTGAAACTAAGACTGTCATTTTCATGGGATTGAATGAGCAGTGCTTCCACCATGGGGGTGGGGAGGCTGTGGGCCAAAGACAATAGATCAAGAGTCCCTTCAGTGGTGGACTACTTCAGTTGGGGCCTCATCTTACTCTCTTTGCTCCAATCCACTTCATCAGACAGTGCTTCTGATAGGGTCACTTCTTAGCAATGTTCTCTTTTGTCTAGAGTATAATCAAAAGTTCCACTTACTCAATGTCTACTATGACCACAGGCTCTGTGCTAAATACTTTTCATGCATTATCTCAATCTTCACAAAAGCCCTATGAGGTAGATGATGGTACTGTCTCCATTTTATAGATGATGAAACAGAAATCTAGTAAGGTGAAGCAACTTGCCCAGGTCATATGTCTAGAAAGTAGGAGAGTGGGGATTCAAATGCAGAACAGCCCGATTCCAAGGCTGTTCTAACCCCCTCTCCCCACAGACCCCTCCCACACTCATGACAGAATATAGTAGAAAGAGACTGGCCTATATTGTCTTTCCTTCCTCCATGAATTCACAGTTGAGTTGGGGAGGCAGACTATGAAAACCTACACGATCATACAAGGCAGCACATGGAAAGCACCAATCCAAGGTGCTCCAGGAACCCAGGGGGCAGAGCAGTTGGAAGAGGCTTTCTGTGGGAAGCAGATGGGGGAGATGGCTGGGCCTTGAAGGTGGGTCCGCATCTACACACGCGAAATCCCATGTGCGGCCAAGCTCACATTCTGATGACTCTCATGTTTGATTTCACCCTACCTTCCCACGTCTCCCTCCTCCCCTTTAACCATGCAGCTATGGGTAGACTTTCTTCAGAGTGCATAATAATCCTAAGAGCTAACACATGTAGAGTGCTCATAATGTGCTACTAACTCTTCCAAGTGTTTTACTTATTGTAACTCATTCAATCCTCACAACAACCTGTAACACAAGTACTGCTATTAGCCCCATTTTGCAGATGAGGATATTGAGGCAGAGAGAGGTTAAGTAACTTGCCCAAGGTCACCCAGTTAGTAAGTGAGAGCCAGGATCTGAACCCACACTTTGAGTCTGGACACGCTGCTTCTGATCTCGGTGTCAGAAGTCCAGTATAATTTTTGCTTTCCTGCGTGTGAACCTTTACGGAGGTCCTATCCTCTACTTTGCAAGTCCTTTTTACCCATCTCTATTTAGAAAACCTCGCCTAGTCAAAACTCAAGTTAAATAGCACAACAGCAATCACCATAAGGGGTGTGAGCACTTTCTGAGCAACAAACTTCTGTGATTGGCCAGAGCCCAGTGATCCATATTTCATTTTCACAATGATCCTGTGAGGTGTTTATAAATGAGGAAGCTAAGCCTCAAAGATATTGAATAACTTACTCAAAGGCTGAGGTTCCCATCCAAAACCTAAGTCTGCCTCTCTGTGGTTCATATCTCAAATCCCTCCCCTCACTGAAGCCCTCTTCCTGCCCTATCCAACAGTTATGCTCATCTCTGCTTTGCACTGACCACATGAATCCTGCACCTATTTAGAAATCTGCACACATGCCCTTGATGAGCTTCTCAGTCACATGCCTCTGCAGCTAAGGGTGGCTCCAAATGGCTGGGGCCACAGGGCACACTTCATAGGACTTATAAACTCTATAAAGATTTTTTTAAACATATATTTTTAAATTTTTATTTATTTATGATAGTCACATACAGAGAGAGAGAGAGAGAGGCAGAGACATAGGCAGAGGAAAAAGCAGGCTCCATGCACTGGGAGCCCGACGTGGGATTCGATCCCGGGTCTCCAGGATCACGCCCTGGGCCAAAGGCAGGCGCCAAACCGCTGTGCCACCCAGGGATCCCTCTATAAAGATTTTGAAGCTGGAAAGCACCCAGAGATAATCAGACCCACTACCCATCCCAGGTTGAGTCTCATACAGTGACCCCTGGTCATTAATTCATTCAGCAAGGAATGCCTGCTATGTGCTGGCACGTCCTAAATAGTGGGGATATAGCAATAAAGAGAACAGGCCAAACCCCTCATCTCCAAAAGGTTCCATTCTGGTTGGGGAAGATTGACAATAAACAAGTTAAAAAAAAATATAGGGACGCCTGGGTGGCTCAGTGGTTGAGCTCAGGGCGTGATCCCATGGTCCTGGGATCGAGACCCATGTCGGGCTCCCTGCAAGGATCCTGCTTCTCCCTCTGCCTATATGTCTGCCTCTCTCTCTGTGTCCCTCATGAATAAATAAATTTTTTAAATCTTTTAAAAAAGTAAAAAATATATAGGATATTAAGCATTAGCTATATGCTAAGGAGAAAAAATAAAGGGCAGAAGGGGAAACAAAGAATGGTGTGTGTGTGTGTGTGTGTGTGTGTGTGTGTGTGTGACAGAGAGACAGACAGACAGACAGAGAGGTCTTAGGTTGGCCAGTGATAGCCTCTGAAAAGGATTTCTCCCTTAAAGTCTATCATCCACCGTTTGCTTGTATGTATCTAGCTACAAAAAGGTTGTTCCCTTAAAAGGCATTCATTCCATTTTTAGCAAGCTCTGATTGTTCTGAAGTTTATTGAATCTTCTCCCATGACTTCTACCCTTTGCCCCGAGTTCTGCTTTCAGTTACTATACCCAGCAAGCCTAATCCATCTCCTAGGACAGATAGCCCCTCCTCTGCTCTAGGACAGCTGTGTTTCCTTCCAGTAGTTTCCCCCAAACCCTCATAGACTCAGTTCCTTCAGCTGCTTGCTGAATGACAGTTTCAATACCTACCTCCCAGGTGGCGGCCCTCCTTTCAATGCACTGCCCTTTATCTAAGAAAGGAACATGGGTTGATCAGTGCAGAATATTCCAGAGTATTGCTCTCTGAATATGGACTCAGTATTACATAAAAACAAAACAAAACATGTTTTTAAGCTCTATCCTACTTAGAGCTCCATCCTCACTGGGAAGAGCCAGTCTACCATCTTCAGAAGCTGGAAGCTAGGGGGAGATGTCCTGGAACCAGTGGAGGGGTAAGCCTTTCCTTCCTCAATGGACTTACATTCAGTGGGGGCTCCTACAAGGAGGCAAGAGAGGGAGTCCAAGCATAATTACAGAAATTTATTCATTCTTAGATACATATCTTTTTCACATTTAACATCTCTGAAATTAAGAAGAGCAGCAAGGTGAGGAAGAACCTGCACTAGTTGGTGGGCAGAGGTCCTGGCAAGTAGGTATAACACATTGTTGGAGGAAGGGAGTACATTGTTGGAGGAAGGGAGCAGAAGCCAAATAGCTTGTTGTAGTTTTTACTTATCTACCTAATTTCTTTTCTTATGAATGATTTTAAGCATCTTTTTATGTGTATAAGAGCAATTTATATTTCTTTTATTTTTTTAAGATTTTATTTATTTATCCATGAGACACACAGAGAGAGAGAGAGAGAGAGAGAGAAAATGAGAGAGAGGCAGAGACACAAGCAGAGGGAGAAGCAGGCTCAATGCAGAGAGCCTGATATGGGACTCGATCCCAGGTCTCCAGGATCACGCCCTGGGCTGAAGGAGGCGCTAAACCGCTGCGCCATCAGGGCTGCCCCTATATTTCTTTTAAATATCCTTTGTCAAACTTCCAATTAGCTTAAGGATGTTTTCCTTGTTGGTTTCTAAAACTTTATATATTAAGGAAATTAAGCTCTTGTGTCATACAACTGCTTTCTTCCCGTTTGTCATTTGGCTGACTACTTTATGATATTTTTTTCTATGTAGAAAGTTTTGTGTTTTGAGTGGTCAAACATATCCATCTTTTCATTTTGGGCTTTTTTTCTTTTCCTTCTCCTCCTTCTTCATATATGTCATATTTAGGAAAGGCTTCTCCATTCTGACATTATAAAAACAATCACCCATATCATCTTCAACTATTTTTGTCATTTCACTTTTTACATTTAAATCTTTGATCCATCTGAATGGATGGTGTGCCATTCATTCTGGTACACCATTTATTGTTCATTCACTGTATGCCAGGCATAGTGTTCAGCATTTATATACATTATCATATTTAATAGTAATAATTATTATACCAATGGAGTATTATGCCAACAGGGATGTTGAAGCTTAGCAAGGTGAGCTTGGACAAGATCATCTAGTAAGTGTCAGAATAGAACCCAACTCAGCCTGAGTTTGATACTTATGCTCTTCACTATAATATTTATAAGAGAGGCATCCTATTGTCTGAAAATCCCCAACTTCATCATCACACATTTTAGGAAAGATTGTTTTCAAGTATGTGATGACTACTGCCCATTCTATGAAGTGTAAGGGACTGGGAAGACACCCTGAGGTGGACTACTGATTGTCAGCCAAAGTCACTCTCCAGCTGTATAACTCACACTCCTGCCTGGAAAGCTGAAGATTCACATTCTTCTCGTAGCAAAATTATTAGATTAAGTTACACCAGACAGAACTGTGACTATTAAATCCTTGAATGTAAGAGTCCCTTGAACTTCCCCTGTCATGGGATAGTATAGATCCCAAAGTTTGAATGGGGTCCAACCTGCAAACTGAGCATAATTATTGAAATTTATTGATTCTTAGATACATATTTTTTCACATTTAACATCTCTGAAATTAAGATGCATTTTCTGATCAATGGTATCTTATAATTGCTGCTGGCCAGGCAACAGACAAGATGCAGCAGTGGCTGCCTGCACATATACCAACTTGCTTTAGATTTCTAAGGCCAAAAAAAAAAAAAAAAAAAAAAAAAAAAAAAGATTTCTAAGGCCACATATGGACAACAGCAACTCATCAACTTTTCACTCAACAAACAATTTAAGCACCATTTTAGGAGGTAAAAAAATCCTGGTTGTTTTCTGAAATCTTCTGTTGACACGTTCTAAAAAGATTAAGGAGGACCTGTATTAAGATTTGGGGTAGAAAGTGCAGTCATTGGCTTGGAAGAAAATCCTTGGAAGAACTGTTGAAATAAATCCTGCCTTAGGGGCACCGGGGCAGCTCAGTCAGTTAAGCATCTGACTTTGGTTCAGGTCATGATCTCAGGGTCCCCGGATTAAGCCCCATATCAGGCTCTCCTCTCAGCAGGGAGTTTGCTTATCCCTCTCCCCCTCTCTCTCTGACCTTCCCCCTGCTCATGCATTCTCTCTCTCGAATAAATAGATAAAATCATAAAAGATTTAAAAAAATAAGTCCTGCATAACTGACACTCCTGGTGGCAAAGAGGACAGTTGTGCTTGGAAAAACAAGACATATGTACCCAACCTTGAAGTGAAATGTATTTCAGAAGATTGGACTCCAAATGAGACATTTGAGGAATACTTCAACCTATTTATTTCTCTTGTATTTTCCTTCAGTAGTATGCACAATTGATGTGATAGAGTCTCTAAACTTTTTTTTAGTAACTCATAATCAATTACTTTTTTAAAACTAATCTAATCATCACCAGTAGTGACTCCATCCTGCATTCCTGGCTTGATACTGATGGAAGTAATTGCTGAACAATCTTGGAAGAAATGGCCAAATCCATGATTGCTTGTGGAGTCTCATATAGAAATAATCCCAAGTCCTGGAACCTTCAGCATGAAAAATTTTTCTCATAAGGATTCTAAGAGTCTTGGTGGAAGACTAAGTCCTTTGACTTTGAAGTTCTTTTCCTGTGTGCCTCCAGTCAAGTCTGCTGACATGTTCTTCAGGGGTTTTCCCTTGTGACTGGTTAGTGTGACTCAAATTTGGCGAATCCCCCTTTCTGGCTCCATGGGTGTTTTTCTGGCATCCTTAAAAACCTCCTTAAAAGCCTATTCCTGGGCAAGAGATAGTAGCAGTAAGTCAGGAGCTGCTACTATGCCACTATGTCTTCCTCAAAGAGCTATTAGAGTTCAAAAAGTTCTTTCAATTATTATAAAATAAAAATGCTAAGTGATATGAAAGCATTGTGTCCTAGTTCTGTTGATGGCATTCCTTCCCTCTTTGTCAGTGGTACTAAGCCCTGGTGCATCTTGTAATCAGTGGCATCTCAGATTGGATGAAATAGGGGAGCTTCAGCTTCGGAGAGGTATAGGTAATGGAGCCAGTTAGAGAAGTACATGAGCTCATTTGGCTGTTGTTTCATAATTCTCATTTTGAATTCAATCTGTAGGAGACTAACTATATCAATGGATCTAATGAATTTCCTATGTTTCTACATTTTGTATTATGTTGTTAAGCAGGGTGTTCCTGTACTTACTTGTGTAACCAGGATAATAGGATTTTACCAAGGTCCTTATTAAATTTCATCTTGCTGGCTCTGGCCTGTTATTCCCATCTGTCAAGATCATTCTAGATTATGATTCTCTCATTTACAATATTAGCTATCCCCTCCTCTAGCTTTCTGCCATCCATAAATTTGATAAGCCCAATTTCTGTACTTTATCCAGCTTGCTAATAAAAATGTTAAGCTAGTCTGGTGCAATTTTGTAGACTCATGGCTGGCATCAGTGATTCCTTCGGGTTGGCATGAATCTACAGATGAAGTCTTTCTGTATAGGCATTTTACCCAGTTGTGAGTCCATCCTTCTGTAATATAGTCCAATTTTTAGGCACCCAAGCTTTGATCTCAGAGTAGACCCCTCAAGCCCTGGCTATATGACACTGGGCAAATTACCTGAAAAATCTCTGCTGTTTCTTCATCTGTAAAATGGGACATTTTTTTTACTTTATAGGGATGGGTTGATATTAAATGAATACTCACAAAATGCTTCACATGGTTCCTGACATATAATAGGCTCTCAATAAATAATAATAGTTCTATCAGTTTTTTCAGATTTCTCCATCTTGCCCAATGCATATCATGAGACACATTGTCAAATGCTTAAGGAAAACAATATAAACTAACTTCATCATTCCACTGTTCTAGCAGACTAACAAAAAAAAAAAAAAAAGGGAAATGAGGCAAGTTTAATATGTGTATTCTTTTGTGAGTGTGTGTGTATTCTTTTATTTATTTATTTTTTAAATTTATTTATTTATTTATTTTATTTATGATAGTCTCACACAGAGAGAGAGAGAGAGAGAGGCAGAGACACAGGCAGAAGGAGAAACAGGCTCCATGCACCGGGAGCCCGACGTGGGATTCGATCCCGGGTCTCCAGGATCGCGCCCTGGGCCAAAGGCAGGCGCCAAACCGCTGAGCCACCCAGGGATCCCTGTGTATTCTTTTATAATTTATAAATTGACTATTTTCAACAATGGGTTAATACAGCTAAAAAAAACAAAAAAGAAAGGAACATAAAGATTTATTTGTAGTGACTCCAAGGTGACTCTTAATGATCAACACTGCATTTTTAAGTGCTTATAAAGACTTTGTTGACTCTTTCCAAAGTTTTGCTGAGAATCCATATAAAACCAACAATTTTATATTTTCTTAAATCCCCCTTTTTGCCATGTAATAGCAACCAATATTTGCCTATGTCCAGGTTTCCAGTGATTGCACCATTCTCCAGGACTGCTTACAGATTGACATTGCTGTTTGTATGATCACATCTGCAAATTATTTTATTATCCTATATGTATTTCACAGGATTTGCATAATTAAACTCATTTGAGGCAGCTGGTACTCTCTTATCATCTCCTCATTTATTTTGGACTTCATTTCCTTATAATTGCTGTTGTTCTGTCCTTAAGAGTAGTGGTTACAATCTTTAGGAGCACCTGGGTGACTCAATAGTTAAGCGTCTGCCTTTGGTTCAGGTAGTGATCCCAGGCTCCTGGGATCAAGTCCCGCATCAGGCTTCCCTCAGGGAGCCTGCTTCTCCCTCTGCCTGTGTCTCTGCCTCTCTCTGTGTGTCTCTCATGAATAAATAAAATCTTAAAAAAGAAATCTTTAGAGCACATCACAATCACTTAGGGGAAGCAGAGCCTGTTATAAACACACATTCAGGGGATCCCTGGGTGGCGCAGCGGTTTGGCGCCTGCCTTTGGCCCAGGGCGCGATCCTGGAGACCCGGGATCGAATCCCACGTCGGGCTCCCGGTGCATGGAGCCTGCTTCTCCCTCTGCCTGTGTCTCTGCCTCTCTCTCTCTCTCTCTCTCTCTCTGTCTATCATAAATAAATAAATCTTTAAAAAAAAAGTTATCAAATAAAAAAAATAAATAAACACACATTCACAGCCTGCTCCCAGATATTTAGGATTAGTACTTCTGGGATGGGAGCTGAGAATATACATTTGACAAATATTTTGGTTTTTTTTTTTAAGATTTTACTTATTTACTCATGAGAGACAGAGAGAGACAGAGAGAGAGAGACGAGACACGGGCAGAGGGAGAAGCAGGCTCCATGCAAGAAGCCGGATGTGGGACTCGATCCCAGGACTCCAGGATCATGGCCTGAGCCAAAGGCAGACGCTCAACTGCTGAGCCACCCAGGCATCCCATTAACAAACATTTTGATGTATCACCCTGTAGAAACACTTTACATAGTGGAAAATTATGGGAAGTTATTTGGTAATTTATGATTTTTTATAATGTTCTTATACAATATTCTTATGTTCTTATATATGTTAGCATTACATATCTCTCCCAAGAATTGATCATAGTCTTCCCTGGTTGGTCATTTTAGTCTAAACATATATTGTAAAAAGCCTAAACAAAATTAGCCTTTTTCATAAATCTTGGATTATCTTGGATTTGATCTTCCTGACACTACTCACAAAGCTGGTGCCTTTTAAAAATAATTCTTGGGCAGCCCTGGTGGTGCAGTGGTTTAGTGCTGCCTGCAGCCCAGGGCTTGATCCTGGAGACCCGGGATCGAGTCCCACTTTGGGCTCCCTGAATGGAGCCTGCTTCTCCCTCTGCCTGTGTCTCTGCCTCTCTCTGTGTTTCTCATGAATAAATAAATAAAATATTTTAAAAAACAAAAACAAAAATAATTCTCTGTGAATGAATAAAGGAGATGTGGTGTGTGTGTGTGTGTGTGTGTGTGTGTGTGTAATGGAATATTATTTAGCTGTAAAAATGAATGAGATGTTGTCATTTGTGACAATATGGATGGACCTATAGGGTATTGTGTCAAGTGCCAGGGAAAGACAACTCCCATATGATTTTATCTACATGTGGAATCTAAAAAGCAAAGCAAAACAAACAAAAAGACCCTTAAATACAGAAGGGGGTGCCTGGGTGGCTCAGTCAGTTGAGTGCCCTACTCTTGGTTGTGGCTTAGGTCGTGCTGGAGGGGTCATGGGTTTGAATGCTGTGTTGGGCTCCACACTCAGCACAGAATCTGCTTAGGATTCCTTGCCCTTCCTCTCCCTCCCCTCTACTCCTCCCCCTGCTCGCATGTGTTCTCTCTTTCTCTCAAATAAATGTATAAAATCTTTAAAAAAATACAGAGAACAAACTGGTGGTTGTCAGAGGGGAGTTGAGTAGGAGGATGGGCAGAGTAAATAAAGGGGGTTGGGAGGTATAAACTTCCAGTTATAAATAACTTATGAAGGTAAATAGTACAGCATAGGGAATATAGTCAGTACTATTGTAATAACATTGTATGGTGACAGATAGTGACTACACTTACTGTGGTGAGCACTGAGTAATTTATAAAATCATTGAATCAATATATTATGCACCTGAAACTAGTAAAACTATATGTTAATTATACTTCAATAAAAACTTAAAAATAATAAAGTTAATTGTTCTTGGCTATGGGCCATTCCTATTATTGTTAGCGTGTGTACTTTAACCAGCTTGAGCTCATTGAGGTGCCCTGTACAGAGTTCTATCTTGATTCCTCCAGATGCCCATAGGATAGTAGTCTATACCCTGGTGGCATTCAACCAGTCTTCGCTGATAATGAGATGAAGGCTGTGGATGACAGAGAGAAGAGCAATATGGCTACTTATTAGAATGCTTATAGGAAACCTGACTAGATAGTGGCAATATACTGGTGCTCTGCCATTTGGAAGTGGCTGAGGTGAGAAGGGATGGATCTGGACCAAAACTGAGGCCATCCAGGCTTCTGAAATTGCTGACATCTGACTTCCTTTAGACCTCTCCCCTCATGCCCCCATCACACTTCTTCTCTCTCTCCTGGATCTTGTGTACACTTTCATTATTGCATATTTCACACGGTATTTTGGTTGTTTGTTCACATGTCTGCCGTTCATTATATTTTTGCAAAGTCAGAAACCATGTCTCCTTTATTGAAAACAAAAAATGCAAAACAAATAAAGAAAGAAAGAACCTGCACTTTACATTCAATGAATATTTGTCAAACTAAGCCAAGGATAAGGATCCCTGGGTGGCGCAGCGCTTTGGCGCCTGCCTTTGGCCCAGGGCGCGATCCTGCAGACGCGGGATCGAATCCCACATCGGGCTCCCGGTGCATGGAGCCTGCTTCTCCCTCTGCCTATATCTCTGCCTCTCTCTCTCTCTCTCTCTCTCTCTCTCTCTCTCTCTGTGTGACTATCATAAATAAATAAATTAATTAATTAAAAAAAAAGAAAAAAAAAAACTAAGCCAAGGATAACAAATATTTGACAGGCATGCATATTTCCGATCCTAGTGTTGGGGCAGACATTGCTAATGGATCTTAGATCTCTTCCTTCCTGGCTAGCAAGTTCAGGGTAGCCCAGGTGGCTCAGTGGTTTAGCGCCGCCTTCTGCCCAGGGTGTGATCCTGGAGACCTGGGATCAAGTCCCACAGGCTCCCTGCATGGAATCTGCTTCTCCCTCTGCCTGTGTCTCTGCCTCTCTCTCTCTCTCTGTGTCAAATAAATAAATAAATAAATAAATAAATAAATAAATAAATAAAATCTAAAAAAAAAAGAAGCAATGTCAATATTCTTCAAAACATGGCTTTCCCTTAAATCGAACAGAAGTAGCTTGTAAAGTGAAACCTATTCGCCAATTTTAAACAAAATGTAAGTTCCTTTCTCTTGTAGTTCAGTTGTTAACTCCCTTTGTGGAATAAAAGAAGAAAACTCACAAATATAAATTAAGCACTTAGAAATTCAAGATGGTATGATGAATACTAAGGGAAAATACAGAGAAGAACATTGGAAGGAAATGAGTAGCCAGCATCTCACAAAAAGCAGGTTTCTGGGTTTTCCAGCTTCTGAGACTCTAGAATTATACCAATGATATAATAATGAGAATGATACTAAGGCTCTCATCTCATGGGATTAGCAAAGTTTGAACCCTTTTAAGTAATGGTTCTAACATACCACTGAAACAGGGATTTTAGTTGGATCCAAAATCAATGTGTAAGTTGAGAGCCCTGCCTTCGACATCAGGAGGCAAGGGCTAAAAGAGAGATAAACAAAAGCAAGACCATCTGGGAGAATTTTCTTTCTTTGACTCTCATCACTTCCCCTTCCTTCTATAAGTATCTTTTGAACCCTAATTATTATCTATCACTTATCAATCATGAAATTTCCATTTTGTTCTGATAAAGTTCTCTTTTGTGTATCTACATTAACCTGTCAAAAGTGGGGCTGCTCTGAAGTAGAACCAGTAGAACCAGACCCTCTCTATCTCTTTCTCTCAAACATGGCCACTATACTTATTTTCTCTTTTAAGTTCTTATTTTAGAACTCAGTGATACTGAGAAAAATACCCCTTCTCTTAACTCCTAGATTGAGGGCTGAAGGACACAAAGGTACATTTAGGGTATTTGTAAGCTCTGATTTTTCTGGAGTCCGTCTGAGAGGGAAGTTAGATTTTAATAGGCTGTAATATGGAAATGCTTATTTATTAGATGCTGTTAGTGTCTCAAAAACAAAAAATGTTTTACCGTAAAGGTTATTTTTAACTGTAATTCCTTATAAGTATAGAAAATGTATTAGAGTCACATCCCTCTCTGCTTTCAGAAACAGCTTCACTGGTTTGATGCTGTCACGGGATTAGCACCAAGAGTGTAGATGTTTTTTCACAAAGCTGTGAAGAAGTGCGAAGAGCATTCCATGAGCTGCTATTGTATGTTGGACTAAATGTCTCCATTGTGCTTCTTCTTGAGCTTGTGGACATATCTTGATAGTCCTGTCTACTCTCCACTCATGGAGCTGTCAGATGCCATTCGTGGCTTTCATAAAGAGCCCAGTTTTCAAAATGCATATTTTCTTTCAAGTAATTACTTCTAAGGGTTTACTGGATAGAAAATCAGAGAATGAGGTTTCTTTGAATTGTGTATGAAATAAGAGTTAATCAATACTGAATGAGGCCTTGAGGACTTTCTGTTAAATGAGGTACAGTAAACTGGAGCACCTGGGTGGCTCAGTTGGCTAAGCATCTGCCTTTGGCGTGGGTCATGATCTCAGGGTCTGGGGATCAAGCACCACATTGGGCTCCCTGTTCAGTGGGGAGTCTGCTTTTCCCTCTCTCCTTGCCCCCTCACTCATGCTTTCTCTCTCTTGCTCTCGATCTCAAATAAATAAATAAAATATATATTTTAAAGTACAATAAATAAAGTGATGAACTTTCTGCCATATAACAGGATTATGTAGTCATTTTACATTTACTCATGGATTGTAGGGTGGTTGAGTTTGCTGGAAAAGTAATTTCTGGATAAAGTGTTGCGATTTTAAAATAATTTAGTAGTTGTTAGAAAATTTAATTTTTTTGAAAACATTTCTTAGAAATTTTTAAATATGTCCCTAAAGAGTTTTATCTAGTTCAGTTTTTACAGTCTATTTAAGGGAATGTTGCAAAGATTCTTTTCCTGAAGTATAGAAGAATTAAAAAAAAAAAAAACATATGGCTGCTTTTCCATATGCTAACTGTCTTAGAGCAGGTCATGTTGTTTTTTTAGTTTCTAAGCGTACAGTTCAACCAAGTCTAGGAAGATCAGGGAAGGACTTCAGTTGCAGGAATAAGACAGGATAGGGATCAAACCAACCTCCTACTAGAAACAACCAAAACTACCCACTAAAACAAAACAAGACAAAACAAAGTATTTTTTTTAACTTTTTGAGACACAGGCAGAGGGAGAAGCAGGCTCCATGCACCGGGAGCCCGACGTGGGATTCGATCCTGGGTCTCCAGGATCGTGCCCTGGGCCAAAGGCAGGCGCCAAACCGCTGTGCCACCCAGGGATTCCATTTTTTTAAACTTCTTAAAAGCATCAAAGATCTAGGAAATTAGTTAAAAACTCTAAAACCAAAGGGAAAGACAATCTCTGAAAGTTAAGTGGCACCTGAAAGCTATTTTTGAACTAAGAACTTTTGCCAATTTAGGCAAACTTGAACTTAGGTTCTGAGAGCTTCTCCAGGGAGACAGAAAAAAGCTTAGGGCCTGCCCGTCCCCTCACTAGTATGGGTCAAACCCTCAGGGCTAGGGTGAAATGAAAAGTAAATATACCTCCCCTCTCAGGCCCAGGAGATTACAGGATAAGTTGCCCTTATGATGAGCAAAGCACGACAATTGATAATGGTAGGAACCTGCTCTGACAAGTTATAACTGCAAGTTGGTACTTTCATAGCTTCCAAGTCCATATCACTTTGGCGATCAATAAATAAGTAAAAACAAAACAGAATCATTAAAGCATCTCATGTTGTAAATTTAGTGTAAAGTAATTTAGTTTAAAGTGCCCCTGTGTGCCTAGCAGAACAAATGAAAGTTTTTTCTGGAGAAAATTTGTGTCATCCTAGGATTCAAAGAATACCCCTGAAATAAATTTTCAAAGACAATAAGCAGTATATAGTCAAAAATGTCTAAGCCTACAAGGACAAACCATAAAGAATGAGAACTGGATAAAAAGAGACCTCCAAAGACTTCAGATTTTGAAAATACTAGACACAATCTATAAAACCAACTATGCTTACTAAGTTAAAAAAAATATAAGGAGAAGAGGTAGCCCTGGTGGTGCAGCGGTTTAGAGTTGCCTGCAGCCCAGGGTGTGATCCTGGAGACCCAGGATCAAGTCCCACGTCAGGCTCCCTTGCATGGTGCCTGCTTCTCTCTCTGCCTGTGTCTCTGCCTCTCTCTCTCTCTCTCTCTCTCTGTCACTCATGAATAAATAAATAAAATCTTAAAAATATATGTATATATAAGGAGAAGAAAGAAAGAAAGAAAGAAAGAAAGAAAAAGAAAGAAAGAAAGAAGAAAGAAAGAAAAAAGAAAGAAAGAAAGAAAGAAAGAAAGAAAGAAAGAAAGAAAGAAAGAAAGAAAGAAAAAATGAAAGAAAGAAAGAAAGAAAGAAAATATATATACAGAAATGGAAACAATATAAAGTGACCTAGCAGATTTGAAAAAGAAAGAAACAGAACTCAAAATATAAAATATAATAACCAAAACTAAAAGCTCAGTACACATAAAGAGTTTAGACACAACTAAAGATAGAATTAGAAAACTAAAATGTGGATTAGAAAAATTAGTAATAGTTCAGAGACACACAAAGCAAATAAAAAAGAGACGTTAGAGGCACAGAGAACAGAATGAAAAGATGTAGTATTCATTTAATCAGACCTCTAAAAGAGAAGAAAGAAGAGCTTAGATAAAGGTAACATTTAAAGAGATAATGGCTCAGGGTTTTTCAGAATTGATCAATCAAAAATATCAACCTGTGGATGCAAAAATGGTGAGCAAGAAAAATAAAATGATATCCACACCAAGACTCATCATGAAACTTAAACAGACCAAAGACAAACAAGATCCTAAAATCAACCAAAGAAAAAGATGATCTTCAAAGTAGTGGTAACTAGAAAATAATTGAATTCTAAATAGTGACAAAAGAAGTAACAAAGGAAGCCATTAATGTATGAGTGTAATGAACCATTAATGTATGTAAATAACTGCCAATCCATAGAATTCTACACCCAGCAAAAGTATCTCAGAAATAAGGTTAAAATAAAGTCATTTTTAGGCAGATCAAAGCTGAGAGAGTTTGCCACAAGTGCATTTGAATTTACGACCTTTCCTTTAAGTAGAATGAAGGTCATCTCACAGGGAGGCCTGAAATAAAAGAAAAAGAGCAAAGAAAAGGGTAAGCATGTGGGTATATCTAAGTAAACATCAGCTTTATAAGACAACGATAATAATGTCTAGAAGGACAAAATAAACAATAAAAACAAGATAGAATTTTTTTAAAAGATTTTATTTATTCATGAGAGACAGAGAGAGAGAGGCAGAGACACAGGCAGAGGGAGAAGGAGGCTCCATGCAGGGAGCCTGACAGGGGACTCCATCCCTGACTCCAGGATCACGCCCTGAGCCAAAGGCTGGCACTAAACACTGAGCCACCCAGGGATCCCCAAAAACAAGATGGAATTAAAATATCTGACAATAGCATGTCAGGGAGGGTAACATAAATGGAATTAAAATGTTTTTTGGCTTTTAGACTATATGGGAGAAGGGTAAAGGTATTGATTATTAGACTTTAAGGATGTATATTAATTTCTTGGGTAATCGCTAAAAAATAGAGAGTATATAACTTTCATACTAGTAGAAGGAAAAGGATGGAATAATTTTTAGGGTTTGTTTTGTTTTGTTTTACCAATCCAATAACACAAAAAAGAAAGAAAAGGCAACACATAATAGATGGGACAAATATAAATGAAATGGCAGTTTTAAATCCTAATATATAAATAACTACATTAAATATAATTGGATTACTGAGCAAAAGAATATATACCATATGAGTCGACACATATAAAGTTAAAAAAAAAAGAACTAAAGGAAATTACTAAAAGGGGTTGTTTGTGATAAGCTGGATAATGGCCCCCAAAGATGTCCAGATCCTAATCCCATGTTAACTTATGTGGCAAAAGGAACTTTGCAAATGTGTCTAAGTTAAGAATCATAAGATAGGGAGATTATTCTGAATTATCCAGTTGAGCCCAATCAAAGGGGTCCTCTTTAAGAGGGAAGTAGGAGAGTTAGAGTCATACAGAGGACAGAACAGAAGCAGAGGGCAGAGAGGACAGAAGATGGCATGCGGCTAACTTCAAAGATAGAGGAACCGGTTACAAGACAAGGGAGTGTAGGCAACCTTTATAAAAGCTGGAAAAGGCAAGATAACAGATTCCTCCCCAGAGCCTCTAGAAGGAACACAGCCCTTCAGAGTCCTAGACTTCTGACCCTGTTCTAGGATAATTTTAAGCTACTAAATTTATGGTAATTTGTCATAACAGCAATAGGAAAGTATGGAAAGATATACTATATATCTATATCTAATGTATATCTCTATTTGTCTATGTAACAAAGCAACAAATAAAAGCAAGGAAATGATGATTATCACACAAGTCAGTATGGTGTTTCCTCCGGTGCTCAGGAAGAGAGATAAGAGGGGCCAGGCTCAAAGGCACTGGCAATTCTACTTCTTGACATGGGTAGAAGTTACACATGTAGTAATTATTCTGAAACTATACGTGTTTTACGTAGTCTTTCTGTAATAGCAAATATTTCATAATAATAAAAAAATGTAAAAAATAAATATAAAGACCAGGAAGCCTGGAATTAAATATTTACAGAACACTTAATTAGTAATGTGTTTCTAATAATTGAGAAACAAAATAATAATAATAATAATAATTGAGAAACAGATTATCCAACCTGTAAAACATCCCTACTCCTTATAGTGCTTCTTAAGGCCTCTTGACATTTGACCCCTTCTTTGCTCCTTAATACCCCCACGTAGTTGAGAATGGAAGGAATCTGGAGGACAAAAGCCATGTGTGGGCCATATCACTTATTAACTACTCGGACTTGGCAAGTTACTGAAATTCTTGGTTTCTTAATCTATAAGATGGAGGTAATAGTAGTATCTAGATTTCTCTATGGAGTTGTTAAAGGAAAGAAATGAGGTAAAGCACCTAGGACAATACCTATCTAAAAATGCCATTTCTTTTTTATTTCATTTATCCATCCCCCACTTCCCAAATAATGTTTATGGAGCACATGCCTAAAACCAGGCCCTTTTGCTAGGTTTTAGGGATGCAAAGCCAAATAAACCATGGCCCAATCTTCAAAAGGTTCTTAGTTTAGTAGAGGAAGCAGATGAAAAGTACCTAATTGTAATGCGAAGAATTAGCAGTACAATTAAGGTATGAACAATGTGCTGAGGCCTCATAGGGGGAGGAGTCATTAACAGGGCAGGTGGTGAAGTAAGGGGACTAGGTAGGCGGAGAAGCCTGCCCAGAGGTAACAGTTGAAGAAGGTCATGAGGGATGAATAGGAATTTGCCAGCCAGAGAAGATGAGGAAGGAGTATTTCCATAAAGGGATCAGTATAGGCAAGCTAGGAAGGAGATACTGTACAGGGAAATGATGAATTGGTGGGCGTTAGAGATTTGAGAAGGGAGATGAAGTTTGGAGTAGTCAGCTGTGGTCAGAAGTCAAAAGGCCACACTGACCATGTGAGAGTTTGAATGGTCTCCTCCAGGCAGTGGACAGCTGTCGTGAGCAGGGCCATCTTATGACAAGATGGTCAGAGCCATACGTGAGAACTGCCACTCTGCCTCTGTGCACATATGTGGGAAAGATTCTGAGGACTACTACCTGCAGTAGTCTGGATAAGAGGACTTGAATTAGACCATAGCCTTCAAATGAATAAAGGGGACAAAGATTCCAGAGACATCTAGAAGATAGATTTGAGTGGACTGGTAGCCTATTGACTCAGGGTGAAGGTAATTACCAGAGTTCTAGCTTGTGCTAATAATGACAATGAATAACAATAACATTAGCCAAGTTTGAGGAGAGCAGGTTGTGGGTGAGGATAATAGGAATTTTATTTTTGATTTACTGAGTTTGAGGTGGCTGTGGAACATCCAGGTGGGAATTTCTAGCAGGGAGTTGGAAATGTGGTTCTATAACTTAGGAGAAATGTGGACATGAAGATTTGGAAGCCATAAACATTTATAAATGGAGGTGGAAGCCAGAGGAGTGTGTGGGATGGAGCATGTGCTCAATATGTTTGTTGAATCTGATTGGGAAGAATGAATAGTATGCTCACCTATGTGCCTCTTTCCTTAGTATGTATTTCCGGCCTACATTAAGAATATTTCCATTAAATATCTTCCTTCCACCCAACATCATACTGGTCTCTCCTCATAGTAACTACTAATGACTTGAGTCCATGTTTAAAGCTTCAATTTAGATTGTTGGGTTTTACCAAAATCATTTAAGAATGTGAGACGTGTAGAAAATTCTGTTAGAGTATTCTGACAGGCAAATCTTGCCCCTGAATACTAATTAAGTAAAAGAGTTTGCACAAAATATTTAATGTGATAGCAAGAGTTCTGAGGATGTCAAGATTTGTACTCTTCTCAGATGGATACTTGGTAAGCAACTTACTAAAAATTTTCAGCATAAATAAAAACTTTCCGATGTTTAAGAATGTTTCCATCTACAATTGTGATTTCAAGAACGTAGTTTGGCAGTTTCAGGCTTTTTGAAGATGGAGTCATAGCATTTTTAGCCCTGGAAGGGACTTTAGAGGTCATTTAATCTAATCCTTTAAGATTTCCCTCACCTGGGGTAACTGGCCAGGTCTCTTCATCCCTAGATCATTCTTTCCTCTTCACACCATCCTTCTTCTCAATGGGATCCAATCTTGCTAAATCTTTCATGATAAAAATGAACTAAACCTCAGCTGTCCAAATGAAAGATTTTAATTTATTTATGAATTTAATGCAGATCTGTGATGCTTGGAGCTAGATAAGAACAAAAAGCCAAGTGTGATTAAGATTCTTCCTTTGCCTCATTCTGTCTCAGGCTTCTTGGCAGAAGGGATTATGGGAGTTCCACAAGGACAGACCTAGTGGATAGGACAATGACAAAAGTCTGATCTTGAGTAGGGTTGTCAGATTTAGCAAATATAAATAAGAGGATGCCTAGCTAAATTTGAATTTCAAATAAATAAGGAATAATTTGTTAGCATAGTATGGCCCACACAGTATCTGGGACATACTTACACTAAAAAAGGATTCACTAGGCAGCCCCGGTGGCGCAGCGGTTTAGAACCGCCTGCAGCCTGGGGTATGGTCCTGGAGACCCGGGATCGAGTCCTGCGTCAGGTTCCCTGCATGGAGCCTGCTTGTGTCTCTCTCTGCCTGTGTCTCTGCTTCTCTCTCTCTCTCTCTCTGTGTGTGTGTGTCTCTATGAGTAAATAAATAAAATCTTTAAAATAAAATAAAAAAGGATTCACTGCTTATCTGCGATTGGAATTTAACTGGGAGTTGTGTATTTTATCTGGCAACTCTAATCTTGAGGTCAAGGACACAGGCTTTCAAGAGATGATTGAGGCAGATTGAGTTAGCCAACTAAAGGTAGCATATGTTTTATGAAAGTACATTTCAAATCATTCTGGAATCTACTACTCTTTGTACAGAAGTGAAGAAGGTGTCATGCTGTGCCCCTGCCATCCCATTCCCCCCAGACTGTAGTACAATGCGAGGCTGATGTTTCATGAGATTAACGGGAAGGGTGGAGGGGTGGGAGGCATGAACGCAGAGTCTCTATATCTGTGTGTTCTAAAGCAGCTATATTCTCTTGTGTCTTTAACAGTGCAGATGAATTTTGCAGGCACGGAATCAGAATTCATTATATAATCAGTGATTACAAAACCAAAGCTAAAATGTGGAACAATACAATTTTCCACCACAGAAAACCATAAAACAGAACTATTCTGCAAGACAGTGCCTCACCCTGGCGTCCAAGGCCAGGACCCCGCACGTAAGCCTCATTTAACAAAAGGCTGAGGGTTAAAGTCTCATCAGGCAGTGGGGAACCTCGCCAGAAAACAGGGCTGAGTGATAAGAGCAATGAAATGTCAGCCTGTGTTCACCTATTAGCGGAGTTTGGCCACCCGCTCAGCGGCAGTGAGATGTCATGACAATACTAGCTCTAAGGGTGATTTTCAAGTTGGCCACACAAGCGATGCCAAACCTAGGCTGAGAGTCCAGGTATGAAGCTATCTCTCCCACGGGGCTTGTGTGTCCTTGGTTGGAAGTGGTGGCAGCGGCAATGGCAGTAGAGGTGAGGCGAGGGTTGGAAGTGGTTGGGCAAATCTGAGAAGGGACATGATTTAACTAATCAATAGAATTGCAGAATAGCTGCAAACATATTGGTAAAGTTGTACCAATAGCCATGGCTGCCACATGTACTCACAGCGGCATGTGAATCAGTCACACAGTCAATTTAGTTTTACCTTTTACTGGTGACAGAAATGTTCTTAAAGGACATTCAAACCTGCTATTAAAAAAAATTTCAAAAAGTAGTGAAAGGGAATAAAGGGGAAAGGAGAGAAAATGAGTGGGAAATATCAGTGAGGGTGACAGGACATAAGAGACTCCTAACTCTGGGAAATGAACAAGGGGTAGTGGAAAGGGAGGTGGGTGGGGGGTTGGGGTGACTTGGTGACGGGCACTGAGGGGGGCACTTGACTGAGCACTGGGTGTTAAGTTATATGTTGGCATATCAAACTCCAATAAAAAATATATATACAAAAAAAATCCTCATGCAGTCTTTTTTTTTATTGGTGTTCAATTTGCCAACATACAGAATAACACCCAGTGCTCATCCCGTCAAGTGCCCCCCTCAGTGCCCGCCACCCAGTCACCCCCACCCCCCGCCCTCCTCCCCTTCCACCACCCCTAGTTCGTTTCCCAGAGTTAGGAGTCTTTATGTTCTGTCTCCCTTTCTGATATTTCCCACCCATTTCTTCTCCCTTCCCCTCTATTCCCTTTCACTATTATTTATATTCCCCAAATGAATGAGACCATATAATGTTTGTCCTTCTCCGACTGACTTACTTCACTCAGCATAATACCCTCCAGTTCCATCCACGTTGAAGCAAATGGTGGGTATTTGTCGTTTCTAATGGCTGAGGAATATTCCATTGTATACATAGACCACAGCTTCTTTATCCATCATCTTTCGATGGACACCGAGGCTCCTTCCACAGTGTGGCTATTGTGGACATTGCTGCTCTAAACATCGGGGTGCAGGTGTCCAGGCGTTTCATTGCATCTGTATCTTTGGGGTAAATCCCAAGCAGTGTCCTCATGCAGTCTTAATGCAGTCTTAGTGTTGCCTAGAGTAAAAAATAAATGTTGAAAACCAGGTCATAGTGGAATTAAGAATATGATCAATTGTAAAAATCATATATGGCTGCTATAGTCAAAAATCACCTTGAGGGGTGCGTAGGTGGCACAGTCAGTTGAGTGTCTGACTTGATTTTGGCTCAGGTGGTGATCTTAGGGTCATGAGATGGAGCCCCGCGTGGGGCTCTGCACTTAGCGGAGAGTCTGCTTAAGATTCTCTCTCCTTCTCCCTCTGCCCCTCCCCCAAATCATTTGCTCTCTCCCTAAAATAAATAAATAATTTTTTAAAAAAATCACTTTAAACAACTATGTAATAGTTCTATTTTTTGAAACTTCAGTGAGGGAGGAAGTGAATGGTATGTGAGTGTCTGCTATGGGCCAGGGTTTTCTGGGAGCTTTTTATCATCTCAGCTAATTCTTTTAATAAAAAAAAATATTTTTTATTGTATGAGATGTAGGTAATATAAAAATTACCACTGTAACCATTTCTCAGTGTGCAATCAGTCTCAGTAAATACACTCATTATGTTGTACAACCCTCACAGCTATTCCTCTCTAGAACTTCACCATCCCAAGAGAAACTCTGTATCCACTAAGCAAGGAGTCCTCATTTCTCTCTTCCCTCAGGCCCTGGTAATAACCTCTATTCTATCACAATAAATTTGCCTCCTTTAGGTACCTCATATAAGTGGAATCATACAATACTTATCCTTTTGCATCTGGTTTATTGCAGTTCATATAATGTTTTCAAGATCCACCTATGTCTACCACAGAGTATCTCATCTAATTCTTACAACCTGCGAAATAGGTTTCTTATTACTCTAAGGAAATGACCCTGTCCCCAAGCATGCAGGCTCTGTCTATGGAATTAAGGTTGAATGGTCTATTCTGGTGGGATTGCCCTATCGACAGCATAAAGTATGGCCACACCTGGGGGGGTCAGGAGCCCAAGCCCTGAGAGCCATCCTAGAAGAGGGTGTGGTGATGCAGTAGCAGGGGTTTCTAGGTTCTTCTAGTCTACAAGGAAGGAAGAAATGGGCTTGGGTGAGGAACAGAACTGCCTGGTGAATTTCCAGGGACAAAGTCAATTTGCCCAGAGCAGCACTTCTAGGCCCTGAGCCCAGAAATGAACCTTGTGCCTCATCTTTCCTCCCTCATCCCCAATATGGAATTCACAATATAAATAATACCAAACCAGGGGCACTTGGGTGGCTCAGTGGTTAAGTGTCTGCCTTTGGCTCAGGTCATGATCCTGCATCCTGGGATAGAGCAGGGAGCCTGCTTCTCCCTCTGCCTGTGTCTCTGCCTCTCTCTCTGTGTCTCTCATGAATAAATAAATAAAATCTTAAAAAAAAAAAAAGAAAAGAAATAATACCAAACTATTCAACAAGGCAAGGAGGCCCTACAACAGACCCATTACTTTATGCTTAAAAAAAACCTTTTGACATAATTTTGTCATAATTTTACACTTAGAGAAAAAGTTGCACAAATAATACAGAGCACTCCTTTGCTTGCTTCCCTTGGCTTCCCCAAATGCTAACATCTAGCAATAACCAATGTACAATGATCAAAATTCAGAAATTAAAAAAGCACAATATTATTAACTAAACTACTGACTTTGTTCAGATTTCATCAGTTTTTCCACAAGTGTCCTTTTCCTGTTCCATTACCCTATCCAGATAATACCATGCTGCATTTAATCACCAGGTGTGGTTGGAGCCAATCTATGATATCCCTCTCTCTGACTTTCGTTGCCTATTATGACCTTGACAGTTTGGAAGCACTAATCGATTGTTTTGTTGACTGTCCCTTAATGTGAGCTGGTTCAATGTCTCATGATTGAGCTGAAATTATGCATTTTGGGCAAGCATACCTTTCTCAGTGCAAAATAATCAGGGGTCCATGTGTCGAAGTGTCTTTATACTGGTGGTAGGCACCTCAATTACTTGGATAGGGTGGTATCTGCTGGGTTTCCCCACTGTGAAGTTACTCCTTTTCTCTTTGTAATTATTACGATGAGAAAACTATTTTGAAACTATGCAAATATCCTGTTTCTCCTCAAACTTGTGCCTGCTAATTTTAGCCTCCATCAATGAATTGCCTGCAGCAATTATTACCATGGTATTCTAATGGTGATTTTCTGTTTTTTTTTTCTTTATTTCTGTATTAAATGGAATTCTTTTATAAGGAAGACCTGTCCTTTCTCCTACAAGTATCTATTTTTTCCAACATTTATTTGTACCATTATGGACTCTTGGATATTTATTTTACACTGATGCTTGAAGAAATTAATCAAACGTCAAATTATTTCTAAAAAATTCCCTTTTCTCTCTTATGTTCATTTTCCATCCCTTCTCCCATTGTCAGAGGCTTGTTTGGTCACACCTTTGGTCTATCTGTTGAGCCATCTTGCTCTCACATGACAGGAGTGATTTCAGGGAGAGGTGCCATTCAAAGGATGGTTTGGGAAGCCTCTTCATGCTGGGGTAGGGGACAGGCTGTGAAAGTGTGTTCTCAATTCTGCTGTGACTCACCTGGAATGAGCTGAGCCTCTGAGGTCCATAGGAGGGTGGGAGAGGGGAAGATCCTCACCTCCAATCAAAATGGGTAGAAAATGGAAAGCAATTGTGCTTAGGAAAGCCACGAGGTTGAAAATGTCTCACACCTGACATTTCTCAAGTCCCATGGCTCAGGTCTGAAGAAAATGTGATTATATAAGTCAAAGTCTCTAACTATAGAAAACCAGGCATTGGTTATGGATAGTCTCAAGGCCACCCTCTGTTACGAATATGTTTACTTTTTGTGTGCTGATTCGGGCATATGAGGACAAGGTGATAATCTGGATAAATGGTCCTCCTTCATGAAAAGATTCACTTTGACAGGAAAAAAAAAAACTTTCTCCCAAGTACACCTTAAAATTATTCCTTTATAAGGCTTAGAGTCAAACTGGGACTTAGTAATCCAGCCAAAACCTGGATTCAGGGTGTGAATGAGCTTTATTGACTATCTGTGTGTCTGCAAATCACCTTGTAATCCCCAACCTGATGTGGTACATTCCTGTCATATTGAATCAGAGGTCCCCAAAAGAGGCCCGGGTGACTATCTTGTTGGCAGAGAAGAATCCAGGCTCAGTGCCCTCTGCTGTGGGCTTACAGCTCTTCAAGAACTGAAAACCCTTCTGCTTGGTCCTCTTGGCCTTACTTTCACAGAAGGGATAAGGCTTTAACCTTTCCTCAGGGGCATGCTGGCCAATTTAGGGCAGACAGAACTGTATTTGGTAGTCACTCTGGTTTTCTCTGTCACTCAGTCTACATGGGGATGCAGGTGTCTGCCCACCTATGTTTGTTGAGTGTCTTCTATGTGCCAAGCTCCACACAGAGTGCTTTACCACTGTGATGAAACCTTCAAGTATGTGCTGTTTGCCCATTTTACATGTGAGGAAACTGAGACCCAGCAATTCCCACCACTAAGGAGGCCAGGGCTAGGACTGAAGTCTCCTCGGCTCCAAAGTTGAGCTTCCATCTATCAGGTCGCACCACCTTTGGGAGGCAGTATGTCCATTTTCAGACCTTCTTTCATTCCCTCTTGTAATTGTTGGATCTTGTGCACTTGGAACTTTTTTCCTTTGGCTTTAGGCTTTTGGTCTCAGCTCCACAGCACCAACCAGGACATGGTACATAAGCTTCCCACTAGAGAGGTACTTTCCTCACCAAGCGTGGGTTCCTCATGACAGGGCCAATGAAGGGGAGTTTGGTTTGATATTTCCCTTGACATTTCCCTGAATTCCAGAGTGCCAAGAACAAGAGCAGAATCACCCCTTCTTTGTGTGTGTTTTAATAATACAGTCTACTTTGTATTTCCTGAGCATTTACAAAGTGCCAGGCAATGTGACAAGCAACCTCACACACATTATCTCCCTTGGTACTTCTGACAGCCCCAAAGGAACAGGTCCCCAATCTCTTGTCCAGATTCCATCCAGAGCCCCAGCATGCTTCAGAATTCAGAATTCTTCAGATTTCTGAGAGGCAAATCCATATATACCACATTTTTGATAATACCTCCTCCTAAGGTCTAGGGCAACATCCATCATCAAAAAATTAATATTTCTGCAGCAAACATACAGATCATCATGTTTAATGGGATAAACAAAACTATATAAGGTGTTACATCAGTTCAGGTTTTGCCATCAAGTGAATTTGTTGTAAGTTTTTTTTTTAAATATGTTTTTCAGAAGTTTGCGTTTCAGAATTGCTGATACAGGATTATGGGTCTGGATTATTACAATTCCCACTATACAGATGAGAAGAGTGAAGTTTGATATATTAAGCACCTATCCAAAGTCATATCATAAGTGGTATAGGACCAGGATTTGGACCTCATACCATTGCCCATTTTCACCTCTGCTTTAATTTCAAACATCCACATGCCAAGAGATACAAGTACTCAGATCCGACCTCCTTCCCTTCCACATGAGAAACCACTTATTGCTGACATTCAAATACATTTTTGGTGGGAACGATGAATAGATTTTCTTATGAACGTACAGACTCTGGAGTGTTTCCATATTGGGATACCTTCACAAAGAGCTTAACAAAGCAAAACACCAGTCATGCTGGGGAGGGGTGGAGGAGGGTGTGTGGCTCTTCCATTCTCACTAAAAAAATACGCTGTCCTTTCCCATTCTTTCCAACATCATGTGCTTTCTTCTTTGGGTCCACTCTGCTCTGACTTGTGGGCTGACAGCCTCAGTTCTCTGTTTGCACAGGCTGCAAAGCTGCTGGCATCTCCCATCCCTGGCTGCTACTGCCACTGCTATTCCTCGTTGGGTCTTCCCCTGTCCTTGGGTCAGATCTCTCTTTACCATGTCATGAGCCCCATTGATCAAGGGTCAAGCCCCAGTGACCAACCTGCCATTCCTTGTGAGCCCAGCCACAATAGCCACTTGCTAACTAACTAGCAGCAAACTAGGATAATTTCACATAAACATCCTCAGCCTCATTCTAGAACTTAAAGTTTTGTCATTCCAACTGAAGTAAACAAGTCTGTTTCAGTGAATTGGGGAGGACCGAAATGAGTGTGTGCATGTGTTACTGCTGCGCTGCCAAAGCTTCAGCCTTCTCCAAGTCACCAAGAATGTGAATACCTGCCCAGCCACTCAGCAAGACATCAGACTCCAGGGAGCAGAAGAGAAAGCAGGGAGAGATTTACTTCTTGGCACTTGAATCTCTGCATTTCAGCAAGGCTGTGCCTTGACTAACTCATTATCCGTGGGTACCTGCTCTGGATAATGAGGTCTGAGATGGTGATGAATTGACACACACTTGGTTGATTCTATCTTTTTATATATTATATATATACATATATTTTTCAATTAAGTATATTGTCCTTCTTTGGATGTGTTTGAAGCATATCCACATTTTGGTGAGGCAGAGCAACTGCTGGCATTTGTAGGTTTTTTTGGTCAAGAGTCTGAGCACAAGCAAAGAAAAACTGAACAGAAATGGATCTGTCCCTTTTTTTTGTCCCTTTTTCAATTTTGTTTTTCCACAGTGATTTCTCTTCTTGTGAAATTCTGTTTATTCTTGATGATCTTATGAAATATATTCCTTTGTTCTTTAAAGTTGTGAGAAAACAAACCATGGAAAGTTAAGAGGAACATCACTGATTTTCATTAAGGGCTGATGAATACTTGGGTCAAATCTCTTCATTAGAGAGATCAAAGGAGAATAATACATTTTAACTCAAAGTTCTTTTTTTTTCTTCAAAAAGAAAGAGAATAAAGAAAAAAGAAAAAGAAAGAAAGAAACCTCAGTGAAAACAAGGATTTCCTAACCAATTAAGGAAATCTGCAACAGTCTGCTCTACCAGCTAATTTACTTAGAGTTGTGTGTTTGTTTAAATTACACATGGCGTGGTGGGTTTTGCCCTCTCTGTATTTTTTACAGCTCAAGCCAGTGACATACCAGCAAGGATTTTCATGAGCATGATTTCTTCCAACAACGAAGCAGCCTCTCCCTTTATTACTTGTTTGTGTTTTGACCTAACTATGTATTTCCAGAGCCACAGTCCCCTCAGAGCCTCACGAGCCTTTGTCTCTAGCTCATGTTTTCTGCCCTCGACATTGCAGTTGGGGACTTATGGTTTCATCCTCAGCGTCTCTATTTTCTTACTCTATGCCCTGTCCCTTCATGATTATCCATTGCTTGGACTTGATGGCTTACACGGGAGCTGGGGACTCCGATGTGTATCCAGCTCCGTTGAGCTCCAGAGCTAAGAATTCAACTGCCTCTATTTGAACTTCTCTATGAGGATATTCCACAGGCACCTCAAACTCAACGTGTCCCTAAATATATTTGTTATCCACAGCTGCCCTTTTCTCACCATCACCGCCAACCCTTCTTCCTCTTCCTCAAACCTATTCTTTCTCTTAGACTTCAAGCTTAATTGTTGGTCCCAACATTTGCCCACATCCTAAGTCAGAATCATCCTTGGGTTATCCTCCATGGCTCCTTCATTCCTCAGACCTGTCAGGCATGCTGTTCTGGCAATTCTGCTTCCTAACCAGCTTCAGAAGCCATTCCTTTTCTCCATCCCACTGCCATTGCCTTAGTGTAGATCTTCCTCCTCCCTCACTTGCACTGTAAGACCACCTAGCACTAACTCCTACAGTCCTGGGTTAACCTCCCTCTCAACCACCTCACCCTCACGCCAAACTAGCCTTCATATTGTACTCAAACTTTCTCAAACAAAATCTCATTCCTTTCACTTTCTTAAAACTCTCCAGTGTTCCCCTTTATTTACAGATAGGTCCTGCCTCCTTAGCACAATGTTCCATGTTCTGGCCCCATTATTTTCTTCTTCTCTTGCCACATCTTGCCTTGCATGTTTAAATAATCTGATCTTTCTCACTGATCTTGAATATAACAAGTGGCTTCAAATTTTGCGTAAATGAAATTCCACCTACATAGTATGTTCTTTTCCTTTGTCTACCTAGAAAACACTTACATAGTCATTCATATCAACAAACAGTTTTCAAGCAAGGGTCTACTGTGTGCCTTAGGATGGTGCTAGGCATTGGAGACAAAAACTCAAAGGTGTGTTATTTTCTCCTAAACATCCCTTTGAAATATCACTTCTTGAAGTTTCCCTCAAATATTCCCCCACCAATCTCATTGCACTTACATGATATGATTTTTGTTTGTAAGAAACAGAAAATATGAGCTGACCAACTGCCACAATGAAATTGAATGAATAATCAGAAAACACCCCCCCGACCACCACCACCACCAAAAAAGTCCAGGATTTCACAGGTGGATTCTATCAAACACTTAAAGAAGAGTTAATACCTATTCTTCTCAAACTATTCCAAAAAACAAGAGGAAAGAAAACTTCCAAATTCATTCTGAGTCCAGTATCTCCCTGATACCAAAACCAGATAAAGACACTACCACACAAAAAAAGAGAATTACAGGCCAATATCTCTCATTATATGATGTTAAAATTCTCAACAAAATATTAGCAAACCAAATCCAACAATACATTAAAAAAATTCATGCACCACAATCAAGTGGGATTCATTCCCAGGATGTAGGGTGGTTCAGAAAAATCAACATGATACATCACATCAATAAGAGAAAAGATAAAAACCATATGATCATTTCAATAGATGCAGAAAAAGCATTTGACAAAGTACAACATTCATGATAAAAATGCTCTGCAAAGTAGGTCTAGAGGAAATATAACTCAACATAAGAAAGACTTTATATAGGAAACCCACAACCATCATACTCATACTCAATGGTGAAAAACAGAGCTTTTCCCCTAAGGTCAGGAAGAAGACAAGGATGTCCACTCTCACCACTTTTATTCAACATAGTACTGGAAGTCCTAGCCTCAGCAATTGGACAACAAAAAGAAATAAACGGTATCCAAATAGGTAAGGAAGAAGTAAAACTCTCACTATTTGCAGACAAGATGATAGTATACAGAAAACCTTAAAGACTCCACTGAAAAATGATTAGAGCTGATCAACGAACTCAGTAAAGTTGCAGGATACAAAATCAGTATACAGAAATCTGCTGCATTTCTATACTCTAATAATGAAGTAGAAAGTGAAATTAAGAAAACAATCCTATTTACAACTGCAACAAAAACAATAAAATATCTAGGAATAAACTTAACTGAAGAGGTGAAAGATCTGGACTCTGAAAACGATGAAACACTGATGAAAGAAATTCAAGATGACTCCAAGAAATGGAAAGACATTCCATGCTTATGGGTTGGAAGGACAAATATTGTTAAAATGTCTACACTACACAAAGCAACCTACAGATTTAACACAACATCAACATTTTTTCACAGAATTAAAACAAACAATCCCAAAATTTGCGTGGAACCACAAAGACCTCAAATAGCCAAAGCAATATTGAAAAAGAAAAACAAAACTAGAGGTACTGGAATTCCAGTCTTCAAGTTATAATACAAAGCACGAGTAATTAAAATGGTATGGTACTGGCATAAAAACTAGACACATAGGTCAGTGGAACGGAATAGAAAGCCCAGAAATAAACTCACAATTATATGGTCAATTGATCTTCAACAGAGAAAAAATGAATATCTAATGGGAAAAAGTCTCTTCATCAAATGGTGTTGGGAAAACTGGATAGCTACATGCAAGAGAATGAAACAGGACCATTTTCTTTCACCCATACACACATCAAAAAAACCTCAAAATGGATTAAAGACCTAACTGTGAGACCTGAAACCATAAAAATTGTTGAAGAGAGCAAAGGCAATAATTTCTCTGGCATTGGCCATAGCAACTTTTTTCTAGATATGTCTCCTGAGACAAGGGAAACAAAAGCAAAAATAGGTTATTAAGACTATATCAAAATAAAAACTTTCTGCACAGCAAAGGAATCAATCAACAAAACTAAAAGGCAACCCACTGAATAAGAGAAGATATTTGCAAATGACATATCTGATAAAGGGTTGGTATCCAAAATATATAAAAAATTGATAAAACTCAACACCCAAAACCCAAATAATCTAATTTTAAAAATGGACAGAAGACAGGAACAGACATTTCTCCAAAGAAGACATTTAGATGGCCAACAGATGCATGAGAAAATGCTGAACATCACTCATCATCAGGGAAATGCAAATCAAACTATAGTGAGATATCACCTCATACCTGTCAGAATGGCTAAAATCAACAACACAAGAAACAACAGGTAGTTGGTGAGGATGCAGAGAAAGGGGAACCCTTGTGCACTAATGGTGGGAATGCAAATGGGTGCAGCTGCTGTGGAAGACAGTATGGAAGTTCCTCAAAAAAATGAAAATAGATCTACCCTACCATCTAATAATTGCACTACTCGGTATTTACCCCACAAAAATACAAAAATACTAACTCAAAGGGATACCTGCACCTCTGTGTCTATAGCAGCATTATCTATAATAGCCAAATTATGGAAGCAGCCCAAGTATCCTTTGATAGATGAATGGATAAAGAAGATGTGCTATCTATATATAATGGAATATTATTTGGCCATTCAAAGTAATGAAATTCTGCCATTTGCAACAACACAGGTAAAGCCACTTAATGTTAAGTGAAATACATCAGAGCAAGACAAATACCATAAGATATCAGTCATATGTGGAATTTAAGAAACAAAACCAATGAGCAAAGAGGGGAAAAAAGAGAGAGAGAGAGAGAGAGAGAGAGACAAACCAAGGAAGAGACTCTTAATTATAGAGAACAAAATGATGGTTCCCAGAGGGGAGGTAGGGGGGTGGTGGAGTAACAGGTCACATAGGTGATGGGATTAGAGTGCACTTACCATGATGAAAAAAAGTAATAAAATAAAATATTTTTTAAAGATTGGCTTCAAGTTAATTGAAAGATAGATTATCCTGAGAGGGTCTGACCTAATCAGGCAAACACTTCAAAAGCAAATCCAGGCCTTCTCTGGAAAGAGAGATTTGAAGCAGCATAGATGCTCTCCTGTTGGCCCCAAAGAAGTAACATGCTGTGTTGTGAAGGGGATCCCAAGGCAGGAAGTGGTGGTCAGCCCCTAGGAACTGCGGGCCTCAGTTCTACAACCAGAATGCACTGAACTCTGCCAACCAGGGAGCCTGGAAGAGGGGCCAAGGCCTCATCTGAGATTGCAGTCCTGGCTGACATCTTGATCTGAACTTCCTGAAACCCTGGGCAGAGAACACAGCAAAACTGTGCCTAAGCTTCTGACCTACAGAAACTGTGAGGTAATAGATAGGTATTGTTTTAAGCCACTATGTTTGAGGTAATTTATTTGCTGGCCAAGTCTAAACTAAAGAAATCTGATAGGCTCGTGTTGAATTCTTGCTTTCTTGTCACTATTCATATTAAATTGGACTAGGGGTATAGCTCAAGGGTAGAGCATTTGACTGCATATTAAATTGGACTTAACCTCTCTGAACCTCAGTTTTCCCACCTGCAAAATGGGGATTGCAATGCCTATCTTATAGATTATCTCAGTTCCTTGAAAGCAGGGACCATGTCTTTCCCTAGTATCTTTGATGCCTAGCACTGTGTCTACACATAGAAGGGGCTCAATACATTTTAGGTGGATGAATAAACGGTGCTCAAATGTCTTTAAATCAATATGAGCACTGGGTGTTATACTGTATGTTGGCAAATTTAATTTAAATAAAATTTTAGGGCAGCCTGGGTGGCTCAGTGGTTTAGCGACACCTTTAGCCCAGGGCGTGATCCTGGAGACCTGGGATCTGAGTCCCACGTCAGGCTCCCTGAATGGAGCCTGCTTCTCCCTCTTCCTGTGTCTCTGCCTCTCTCTCTCTCATGAATAAATAAATAACATCTTAAAATAAATAAATAAATAAGTAAATAAATAAATAAATAATAAAATTTTAAAAAACAAGTATAAACCCAAGCCTTTTCTTCTCGAATTTATTTCTAATTTAGTGCTGATATAACCCTAGCTCACTCATATGTCAAATTAGGAACCATCTAGATGATCCCTCAGGTGTCATCTAGCTGCAGATCTGTGATGTTGATGGATCTTGAAATAAGGTCCTAGGATAACAATCTTAAAGTTGCAGAAATGTTAGTATTCTTAGTGAGGACTTCAAAGGAGTATTTGTTAGTAAAATGCTCTCTTCTTCTGAGTCTCTCTCCTGAGCCAGCCACTCTCTCCTACCACAATCAATTATTAATATCCAGATGCCTCTGTCGAGTGTTTGTAGTATTAGTGCAATGTTTTGCCAGGTGTAAATGCAAAATATTTTTTAACAAATGATAAAGATAAATTTGGGTTCCTTATTTTGGATATTAATATATAGTTTAATCAACCACCTTTAAATTCCTAGTAATAGGAGAAATTTTATCACCCAAAAGTAGAAATAAAGAAGTACTTAGACTTAACAGTTGATGTAATTTTGTTTTATTTGCATTTTATTCTGCAGTGGTATGGGAGATTCAGTCGCCAACACTGACAGAGGGAGGCAATAAAGAATCCTCCTATAATTGTTGTGGCTGGGGTTTGCACAAATGAAACACACACACATTTAATTATAAACATGATCATAAATATTGACTTACCATTGGGATATTTGGCAACTGTCTTTGGATTAAGATCCCAGAGGGATGGTTGATTACTATCTAATAGATCTAATAAAATCCAATAGGGATCTAATAGAATGTTTATCCTCAGAGCTATTTTTCAACATTAAGGGATGTCCCTGGCTGATCCTACTTCTTCACAAGAGGAGATAGGAAAATGCTTTCTTAAAAGAGCAAGACTTGTGGGGAAGGGACATGAAGAGTTCTGTATTGTACACAGCACAGTATCTATCCTGAGCCATAAGTCATATGTTAAACTTCTCAGTTCAGAGTCAAAGGCCATGTTGCCCAAGAAGTGCCTGATGATCATAATATCTGAGCAACAGTTCGTGCAGAAGTCCAGGGGGATGACTGTGTGTGTGTGTGTGTGTGTGTGTGTGTGTGTGTGTGTGGTGAGGAGGAATGTAGTTTAAGGGATTAACCAATTCTCACTAATCCACCACTGCTCCCAGCAGACCCTTGGCTGTCCCAGGGTAGAAGAGGTACAACAGAGGATCTTACCATGAGTAGTAGGGTCCTGAGGGAGGAAAAGGCCCTCTGTCACTCAAAATGGCACCACCTTGCCCTCTAAGGGAGGAGAGGAACTGGTAGCCCTGTGCAGGAAGCAGAGAGAGAAGTGTGCATGGTCATCCAGAGACAGCAAGGAGAGGTTAAATGTGCTTATGTCTCTAAAGATGTAGAGACCTCAAATAGGCTGCCAACCCCACTCCTCCAAAGGGATGACTGTAGGCAGAAGAGCCCAGGATGGTATAACTCTTCCATTGCCTACCATTTCAACTGTTACATTCAGGAATCAGACCTAGACAGCATACCAGCTCCTGGGGTAACCTTGATTTATGAAGGGCACCCCCTTCCCCTTCATGAAGGGGTGTAGTGTGGCATAACAAAGGCCCATGTCCTGGGCTCTGAGACCTGAGTCACTTGCCGGGTGTGTCAGTTACAGAGTACCTTCTTCCTAAGCCTGGTCTCACTGAGTTAGCACAATAGCCTCAAGACATATTAATTTTTTATTTTTACTGTGATTATTGTGCTATAGAGGAGGCTACTGAGTCTCAGTGAGATTAAAGGGTTTTCCCAGGATGATAGTCAGCAAATGGTAAAGACCATTTTGGTCTCCAGGTCTCCAGAGCTTGACCCTATAATCCTGGGTCTTATAAAGACCCTATAATCTTTCTGACATTTCAGAGTAGGAAAGAGAAGCAAGGATCATGTCCATCCCCAGGCAGGGACCTCAAGCCCCTCCTCATTGCCATACTTGCCTGGACCATATTAAAAGTCAGTTTTGGCAGCAGCCCTTGAGCCTGTCCTCAGCCTGATTTGCTAGTCTAGGTGGTTCTGTGGGGTCCTGGCTCGAGTCTGGGGGCAGCTTGCCTGGTGAGAGAAGGCATGGTAAGAGCAGGAGCATGGAAATGGATGCAAGGTACTTAGTGGGAACATCGCAGGGAGGCTGCTAACCCCAGGTAGGTGTGGGAAAGATGCCCCTACCATCCTCCTGTCTGGAAGGTCTAGACATGAACTGTGCAGCCTGACAGACCTGGGCTGTACCCCACCTTGAGAAGTACTAGTTCTGTGACCTTGAGCATGGTTTTCTAAGTCTCTGATTCCTCAAAAGTAAAAGTAGGAAAAATAATTGCACCTCCCTGACATTGTTAAGAGGATTACATGAGATAAGGAATGTGAAGCACTTAGCATAATGCCAGACCTAGTGAAATAATTCCGTATTGATACATAAAGCATGCCTTGGAAGACTCATTCATTCATTTATTTGACAAGAATTTATTAAATGCCCAGTCTATGCCTAGCAGTATGCTAAAAACTCAATACTGGGGCTTTACCGACACAGATGTCTTTAGTGTAAAATCACACAAAGGTCCTTTATCCATAAATATTATAGTCTGAGTTGGTTTTATAAACATGGAAAATGGCTTTTGATGCATACATTATTCCTTTATTTATAGCATGAGGATATAGCTGGGTGCACATGGGATGTGGAGTGAGTGATAATGTACGCTTAGTACATTCTGTACTGGGCCAGCTGCCTCCTTACTCCAAGTCTTGACTTCTCACCTGCAAAATGGGGAGAACCATGCCTTCTCTATAGGACTGTTGAAAGGAGTAAATGGAAAATGGGTCAGGTACAGCCATCTGACTTAGGGCAGGTGCTCAATACATATTAGTTGTCTTTACATTGCAAAACATTTGGATGGAATTCTGTAAGCATGTAAGAAGCTAAGAAGTCACTGCTTCATCCTAGCAACCAGGAAAAAGCTGAACAAACTGAAAAATTGGCAACTCTTTTTAGATCCATAAAAGAAGTGAGGTCAAAGGGCAAACCACTGCCCCCCAAGTTGGGGAGAGTGGCAGACAAATACAGAGAATTACAATTGACTGCAACAGAAATGTCTATGGGGGGACGCCTGGGTGACTCAGTGGTTGAGCATCTGCCTTTGCCTCAGGGCATGATCCTGGAGTCCCGGATCGAGTCCCACGTCGGGCTTCCTGCATGGAGCCTGCTTCTCCCTCTGCCTGTGTCTCTACCTCTCTCTCTCTCTCTCTCTCTGTGTCTCTCATGAATAAATAAATAAAATCTTTTTTTTTTTAAAAAAAGGAAGAAGAAATGTCTATGGGAATCATGGGAACCAGTGACAAGGGAGAGAAACTGGAGCCATAATTGAGAAATTGCTGTAAGCTCTGTCTGTACAACTCTTGAGAGTTAAAAACTCAAGGGGAGCCAGTGACCAGGGACTCCCACACTTTTGTGATTTTACTTCCTGGAGCTCTACCAGATTCTTACAGTGAAAATTAGAGGGAAAAAATCCCTCAGGCTCTAGCAGGGGAAGAGGAAAAGGAACCTTTTTGAAATACTGCAGAGCATTCTGTTCTTCTTAACAAAAAACAGACTATTTAACCAGAGCATCACTTGCTGGGGTATCAGACCCTGACTGACAGAGAGAAAGAAATACCCACTTCAAGGGCCCTCCAGCTGTCCTGTCCCACCTAAAGTGGAGGGAGCCTTGAGAAGCACTTCTGAAGTTCACAGTTTCCAGGCACAGCCTCACTAAAAGACCAAAACCTAGTCACAGGACTACAGAATGCTCCCCCTCCCCATACACCCACCATATCCCTAATGCCTATTTGCAGCAGTTCCTTTTAGCTAGTATATCATGTCTGGCTACCAAGAAAAATATACAGGGTATGGTAAAAGACAAAAAGAAAAAAGTTTGAAGAGACAGATCAAACATTAGAACCAGACTTGGTTATGGCAGGGATGTTGGAATTATCAGCCTGGGAATTTAGAGCAACTATCATTAATATGCTGAGGGCTTTAATGGATAAAGTAGTCAGCATTACAAGAATAAATTGGCAATGTAAGCAGAGAGATGGAGACTCTAAGAAAGATTTTTTTTTTAAGTGCTGAAGATCTAGAACAGACAACAAAACAAAACAAAACTACTTAACAGAAATGAAGAACACCTTTGATGTGTTTATTAGATTGGACATGCCTGAAGAGAGACTATCTCAGCTTGAGGAGATATAGAAACCTCCCAAACTCAAAGGCAAACAGAAAAAAGACTAGAAAAAAAAAAAAAAGACTCAGAACAGAATATCTGAGAACTCTGAGACAATTACAAGATAAACATAGGCATAAATGGAAATACTAGAAAGGAGAAGAAAAAGAGGAACAGAAACAATTTTTATTTGAAACAATAATAACTGAGAATTTCCCCCAAATTAATGTTAGATATCAAACCATAGATCCAAAAAGCTCAGAGAAGAATAAACAGCAAAAGAAAAACCAAAAAACAAAAAAATAAATCTGGGCATATCATTTTCCAACTAGAGAAAATTTTTAAAAAATTTTAAAGCTAGAAAGGAAAAAAATCTATAGAGGAGCAAAGATAAGAATTATATCTAACATCTCCCCAGCAACCATGTAAAAAGAGAATAAAGTAAAATAGTTAAAGTGTTGAAAGAAAAAAAAAAGTGTTGAAAGAAACACCCCTCCCCCCCCCCACAGATTCTGTACTTTGTGAAATTATCCCCCCGAAAGTGAAGAAGAAATGCTTTCTCAGACAAACAAAAATGGAGGGAATTTGTTGCCAGTAGAACTGCCTCACAAGAAATGTTAAAAAAAAAAAAAAAGTTCTTTAGAGAAGGAAAACAACATAGGTCAGAAACTTGGATCTACATAAAACAAGAGCGTAGGAAAAGGAAAAAGTGAAGGTGAAACCTTTCCTTTTTCTGATTCTTAACTGATGTAAGAGCTAACAAGATCCATATGACCTCACACCACTGTCTGGAAAGTTCACTTGGGATTCATCAGGGACTTGGGAATTCCTGCACATCATCACAGTGTAGTTCCTGGGTGACTCTGAGCCTCCAGTGCCCCTATTATTTCAGGGAGGCACCGACTGACTTGGGAAATCTAGCCTTGGCCTTCCGGGGTGTCAGAGCACAGAATCATTCCCTATGCAAGTAGCTCAATATCCATTTCCCACAAGGTTTGAGATTCTTGGCAGGGGAGGCAGCTGTGCCGTGAGGCCCAAATGAGAGACAATAGGGAGAAGAGGAATCACCACTCTGCAGGGACTCTCCCCACTGCCTTCCTTCTGCTCACCTGCCACACTCCTACCTCAACATCCTTCACCAGGCTACTCCACAGTGTATTTCTGAAAATTAAAATGCTTTTCTTCATTCATTCACTGAATATCAGTTGAACAACTACTTTCTACCAGGCACCTAAAATAATAAAATCAATCACCTATACCAACAAGAACAATAAGGGCACAGGTTTGAGAGCAGTGGGGAGAGAAAGGGAACATGTTCCCATGTGTCTCTTATGCTTACATCGATAATTAAATCTTTTCTGGGGAAGTGTCTTCCATCCCTTAATCCTGCTTTCCAGATGAAAGTAGAATAGAAATCTCACCATCTGGGATGCCTGGGTGGCTCAGCGGTTGAGCATCTGCTTTTGGCTCAGGGCATGATCCTGGAGTCTGGGATCTAGTCTCACATCAGGCTCCTTGCGTGGAGCCTGCTTCTCCCTCTGCATGTGTCTCTGCTTCTCTCTGTGTGTCTCTCATGAATAAAAAAAAATCTTTAAAAATAAAAACAGCAACACCTCACCATCGTACTTGAATAAAGCTAAGCATCTGGCTATCCCATACATCAGTAAGTCCACCATATGTCTACCTACCTGTCCTGTGACAACTGACAAGATCACAGGCCACATTTTGGTGTTATCCCTCAGCCAGCTCTCATTGGTTGGTAGGAAAGCCAGAGTCTGCCAACATTTTTGCTCCTATGTTTCCCCAATAGTTATGTGATTCCCTGGCCCATCCTTCAGAATATGCCACAGTCCCCATGCACAGGTGCCTTCCATTTTAGTCTGTGACAGCTAAAGGCTAAGGAACCCCTGTTCACCTTTCTGCTGGCCACTAGATTTAAGACACACAGACACTGCCATCCTAGAACTGACTTAGTAGGTCATGACTTAGGCTACATTTTTATGTTTACTTTCTGTATTTTATTTTTAATCATTTATTTAAAGATTTTATTTTATTTTATTTTTTAATTTTTATTTATTATTTATGATAGTCACACACAGAGAGAGAGAGGCAGAGACACAGGCAGAGGGAGAAGCAGGCTCCATGCACCGGGAGCCCGACGTGGGATTCGATCCCGGGTCTCCAGGATCACACCCTGGGCCAAAGGCAGGCGCCAAACCGCTGGGCCACCCAGGGATCCCAAGATTTTATTTTTAAGTAATCTCTCCCCCCATGTGGGGCTCAAACCCACAACTCCGAGATCAAGAGTCACATGAGCCACTGACTGAGCCAGCTGACTTTTTGTATTTTTAAAGGCATATTCTGAGTTGTCAAGAAAGTGCCTGCATGAGCACACACACATGTGCATACATGTGGCCATGCCCCTTCAGTATAAATTATATTTTGGGCCAGCCTCTTAGATCACCAAGAACACGCCCTAATTTACAGCTGCCACAGGCAGGTCACACTGAGAAGCAGGCACCAGGATGAAGGAGGGTCTTGGCTAGAAGGGCACACATGGGCTATTTGGTCCTCGGGAAGGCTGAGTCTCAGCTCTCTTGAATGCACGTCCTACCAAAGAATTCTGACAAGCTTTTCCCTGGATCAGTCAATGCTCCATTTATTGTCATAAAAAAGTATATGACCTTGTGATCCTATTCCAGACCCTACTTATAGCAACACCATACCTAATAGCTGAGGGATAATTATACTCCCTTGCTATTTTGAAGAATCTTTCGTCAAAGATTTCAGGGAATTTGACCAATCAAATCATCTCAGCCCCGGCTTCTCCCATTGGACAGGTGGAGAAACTGAGGCATAGTGAAGCCAGAAGAGCATAGTCAAAAGGTGAGTCAGAAATGAAGCAGGGCCGTACCTAGTTATACCTGCTTCCTCACCTGTGGCTTAACCCCGGACTTCCTGGAAAGGTGTCGCTTCTGTATGGCTTATCTGTTGAATAAGCGTTGCAATGAGCTTTCCGATGTTTCCCAAGTTCTGAGATGGTTGTGTCTCGGAAGAGGAAGTACGCTCTGTGTGACTAAAAGGGCCTCTTGGTCAACACAGGTTTCCTGTGCAGGCTTACTTGCTGTCCTTAGAATTAAGCCTCTTTCCACTGTGATCCCTTTCAGCAGTTCATCAGTGAGATTCCTGCTTAGGAAGCCCCGCAAAGTCACATCCCTTTCTGCATCCTTCTCCTATCCCAGCTTGTAGCAGCAACACTTTTTGGGATGGTGGGATCATCTGTTTCACTTTCATTTCCGCGAAGATAAGTGTTAGTAAACCTTCCCCTCCCCCACCCCCACCCCCACCAGCCCTATGCCGGGATTCTCTTTCGCTGGGCAGCTCCTTGTTCTGCCCTTGTCTGAAGGGAGAACTGGGAGCATTGACACTTTTCCCTCTATCGAGAATGAGACATACTTGTCAAGATCACACAGAATTCAGGGTCTTATAGAGTTAGGAGCAAAGGAAAAATGCTCCCAAGGATAAGAAAACAGAGGAACCTCTGATTCCATCAAAACAACCATTACAGTAAACTCCAAAACAACGGCTTCTATTGCCAGCTGGCCATCATGCCTTTCCATTTTCATAGTAAGCAACTGTATGAATATATTTTTAAAAGGTAGGTGTGAGTGAGAACAGGTTTGGTTGCCATTTTTTCCTTTGGTAGATAATGAACTATGAATGCTTGCTTTAAGAATATTTGTAAATGTGCCCAGAGGTTAGTGAAAAATGAGAACATTTGATACAGCAAATAATACCAGCTTTGTGTATTCTCTAAGAATTTTCCTAAGCTTGAATCCTAAACTGGAATAATTTTCTCCTATATCCTCAAAGACTACATAAATGAAGAGCAGAGAACCTCGGTATAACCTAGGAAGTAATGTTTACAAGCAAATAAAGGCACTCATCAGTTATCTGTAGATAAGTAGACTTTAAGAAAAAAATCATATTAAAAAAAAATCTCTGAGTAGCTCAATAGTTGACAAAACCCAAGCATTTAAGCAAGTCCTAATACAGAGGACCCTGATCGTTTTTTGTGACTTGGTGACTTTTAGTTTGTACACTTTTTAAAAAGATTTTATTTATTTATTTATTCATGAGAGACAGAGAGAGAGAGAGAGAGGCCTAGAGACACAGGCAGAGGGAGAAGCAGGCTCCATGCAGGGAGCCCGATGTGGGACTCGATCCTGGGACCCCAGGATGAGGCCCTGGACTGAAGGCGGCGCTAAACTGCTGAGCCACCCGGGGTGCCAGTTTGTACACATTTCTACAGGACAGAGCTATCTGACTTTTCAGACCTCAGCCAATAGAAAATAGAACTTTAAAAAAGGGAGATTAGAGCAAACAAGACCAGGTAACAGAAGTAACAGTGAGGAGTGACAGCCAGAGGAGAAACAATAAACAAAACCAAAACCATAAGTGTGATTCATTAAGAAAAAAGTTAGACCATGTTCATCATCCTTCACAGGTAAATCCCTTTTTAGAAAGGTGGTTAGGAGGGTGAGCTGCAAGCAGGTGAAATATTCCCTAAGGTGGAATGTGGCATGTGACTTTGTCATCAAGGAAGGATTCTGAGGCTTACTTAACACCCTTCCACTGTCATGCTAATAGGTGGGTGAGGCGCTGGCTTCCTGCCTGATTCACAGTTTTACGGGCAGCTGCTGGCTTCTTAGGCTGCTTCCCCTCCAGTAAAAAAGGGGAAGAAGCTCACAGTACTTGGTAGGGAGCCTGGGAGACCTTTGATGGCAGGTTCCAAAACGAGGCCCGCCTTTATAATAGGGCAATTATGCTTTAGGCTGATTGGTGCAGAGACGCCATAAAGGCACCTTTTTGGAATAAAGACAAAATAGCACGAGGGTGTTTATGTTTGGGGGCACTGAGACAACACCTAGAGGCACAGGAAGCCCGCAGGAACCCTGGGGGTGGGCCTTGCACACCTTGCACACCCAGAACGCTGCATTAGTCCTAGCTAAGGGGGGAGCATCCAGGAGGAGGCGCAGCTTCCGGTTGACCCCTTGTTAGCTTCTGTGTCCATCTACATCCCCTCTGGGGGACCTGCTCACCCAGGCAGTCTGCCAGACTCCCTGGTAATGTGGGGCAAGCAGTCAAAGGACAGGGACGGTCAGGGCCAAGTCCTCAGAGGCCCCACCCCTGCCGCTCATCCCCTGCCCACTTTCCTCCTGCCTCCCACTGCCATGCCGTCTTCTAGACTGTGTGTTAGCTTCTGGAGATACCAACGTGAGGGTGGGAGGCAACTTTTTAAAAATGCCAGTGGAGGTTCCCTCTCCCCAGTCTTCTTGATCCCATCCATGCTATCTAATAGGAAGCACGGTTGAGCACCTGCCATGTACCTCCTCCCAACTGATGTGTTGGGACCATAGTTCTTTCTCCAGTCACCCACTGAAGGACATTTTGGTTGCAAGTTTTGGTTATGGTGAATAAAATCATTGTAAACATCGCGTGCAGGTTTTTGTGTGGAAATACATTTTCAGCTCCTTTGGGTAGATCCCAAAGAACACGATTGCCAGATCACAAGGTAAGAGTATTGTTCAGTTTTGTAAGAAACCATCAAACTGTCTTCTAGAGTGGTTTGTCCCACTTTCTTTTCCCATCAGCAATGAATGAGGGTGCCTGTTACTCCACATCCTCCCCAGCACTTGGTGTTGTCAGTGTTCTGGACTTCCATCATTCTAATAGGTGTGTAGTGGCATCTCAATGTTTTAATTTACATTTTCCTGATGACATATGACATGGAGTATCTTTTCATGCGCTTATATGTTGTCGGTATATTTTCTCTGGTGAGGTGTCTGTTAAGGTCTTTAACCCAATTTATCATCAGGTTATTTTTATATTGTTGACTTTTAAGAGTTCTTTGTACATTTTGGATCATAGCCCTTTGTGAGATATTCTTTTGCAAATATTTTCTCCCAGTCCACAGCTTGTCTGATTGTTCTCTTGACAGTGTCTCTCACAGAGAAGTGTTTAATTCTAATGAAGTCCAGCTTATCAATTATTTCTTTCTAGAGTGTGCCTTTGGTGTTGGACCTAAAAAGTCAACATGAAACCCGAGCTCATGTAGGTTCTCTCCTATGTTCTCTTCTAGGAGTTTTATAGGTTTGCATTCTACATTTAGGTGTGTGATTCATTTTGAGTTAATTTTTGTGAAGGGTATAATCTCTGTTATCTAAATTCATATTTTTACCTGTGCATGTCCAGTTATCCCAGCACCATTTGTTGAAGAGGACCATTTTTTTAAAAAATTGGTTTCATTGAGTTGCAAATTTATTTCACTTATTTATATTTTTCAACTTGTGCCTTTGAATTGATTTCTCCTTGGAGATTTTTACTAACGTGCCAACCCAGGAAATCTACCCTTTAAGCTTTAACCAACATTTAGGTTTTCTTGCTATAATTAAAGTTAAAAATGTGTTGTCTAATCTGCCTTGAGAAGAAACAGGAACCCCTCTGGAATTCTTAAAACGTTTTGTAATAATCTAGTTAGCTTGATATTAGAATTTTCCTTTGTGTTTACAATTTAGATTTTTCCCCTTAACTTTATTTCATTATGTCTGATTATATCTGTTCTACAGCACTACTTAATTTCTCAGTCTTGCTTTGTATTTTGAACTAATACATGTTTAACCACTGTATAATTATTCGGCATCACTCCAACTACATTAGACAGCCCCTGCTTTTCTAGATCTCCTACTTTAGAGCCAGCAGGGGTGTCTGTGGGCTAAGCTCTGGTCTCTCATATAAAGTAACAGGCCTTCAAGTCTTCCTTAGTGAGAAGTGGAGCCTGTCCCCCCACCAGCGTTCCCACTGTGAGCATGTCCCCAAACACAGAAGGAGGTTAAAATGGTTCCTGGTCTCCACCTGCCAAAGTTTGACCATCCCCTATGGTTAGAAAAGCCTTGAAGAGACATATAACTTAACACCTTTATGACAGGAAAATGAGGGGCAGATATGTGATCTGTTGTCCTTCTTTTCCATCTCCACTTGCCACTACTGGGAAAATAGAAAATGTACTATGAGCAGCATGTACCTAACTGTTTTACAGAGAAGACCTGGAAATCGTACACATAACTTCTGCTCATAGGCTCATGGGAAGAACCTAGTCACATGACCACTTAGCTGCAATGAAAACATCATCTTCAGATGGCTGTGTACTCAGTTAAAGCCTGTCACTGTGGAAAGAAGGGGGAGAATGAACAGAAGCACAATCAGGTGTCAGCCATAGGTATGAAGACCCGTTCCCGAGTAGAACTAAAACCCCAAAGTCCAGGCATCAAGAACCCAAAGAGTCAGACAAATTCTCTGAATAGCTTCTGGTTTCTTCACCTGGCTTCATGTCCTCTTAAACACATTGGATGGCCTCTGACACTGTGGCTACTGGAGCGTTATTTCTAAGAGCCCACAACAGCCAATGGATGTATTCCCCACCAAGATTTGTTGAGGATTTAATTCTTTGACATTTCTTAGGCTTTCTGGCACACTTGATGAATTTTAGCTGGTCTCCCTCCCTCTGTCTATGGTGACCTTATTTTTAGGAAAACAAAGCACATGTGCACTGACACATGGTTTGACAATAGAATAAGACAGAGGACTTTTCCAGGACTTTGAACAGTCCTGGAAAAACTGGCACATATGGTCACCCTGCCCATGCTCATATATTCTGTTACTCCTGTAACACCTCATTGAGGGGCCTTTGGAAATCATTTCTTTCCCAATAGAGTTGTTATCCACATAACTCCACACTCCTTCTTGGCAAGCCACGCTGATGCAAAAACACATGGCATGAAAGCATGAAAGAAATAATAGTTGCCTAAAATAGATTGCTTTTCCAACTAAAATGTTTAAAAGTCAATATAGAATGCATCTTTTCTAATACAAAGAGAAAAGGAGAGATTTTGCAACTACAATAGTCATTAAACAATATTGTCCTAGAATAAGACAGGGTCAGAAATGTTCAGTAACATTTGTCCAGTAACATTTGTAAGGGAGGGCATAGAAGAGACTCAGATAATTATCTTCAGAGACTGAAGATAAAGTCTTATTGCTGGACTAGTTACAGTAAGATTTTCAAAGGTGGTAAAAATATTGATCAAACCTTCATTGTTCCTCAACCTTCCTCAGCTAAGAAATCCTTAGCCTGGCACTCAAAGGCCTTCAAACTTAAGGTCCTAGTCTCATTTATGAGCACAGATGCAAAAATACAACTTAAATATCTTTAAGATAATGTATTATGACCAAGTAAGTTCAATTTTAGGGATGCAAAATGGTTCAGCAGCAGAAACTCCATTCCTCTAATTCAATATGTTAAGAGATTGAAGAAGGAAAGCCATTTGAGTATCACAGTAGATACTGAAAAGCTTTTGATTAAAACCAATCCCTATTTCCATTAAAAACTGGAAACTTAGCTACTGGGAACACACAGCAAACATGATACTTAGTAGTGTGAAGTAATATTTCCACAAAGACAGGGAAAAAGTGGTTTATCTTCTACCTGTGGTACTATTCACTGGAGTCTACTAAAAGTCTTACTAAATCAATAAAACTGTACAAGAAAAGTAGTATAAGGAAAAGGACCCAATTGTCACTGTTTGTAAACAATATCATTGTCGAGATACAAAATGCAAGATAATCATGCAAGATAATCAAATGAGAAATTATTAGGCTGTTAAGAAAGATACAAAGTTCCCACATTATTAATCTATAAATTCAATTCAGTTCTAGTTAAAATGTTAATTGGATTTTTTGATAGCGCTTGATGAACTTATTTTAAAGTTCATATATATGGACTATTTCTAGAAGGGCAGATAAGAAACTGATAACATTAGCTGCCTCTTGAGGGAGAATTGAATGATAAAAGATAGAGAAGGAAGACTTATTTACTTACTATTAACTCTCCTGCCTTTTTTATATAGTACCATGTATTTTTATTCCCTAGACAACAAACCAAATAAAACTAAAATGTAGAGAGAAATATATTTTTTTAAAAAAACACTAAGATGTTTTGAAAAAAAAAAAGCATAATGACATCAAATAGGAAAATATGCAATAAACAAAGCCAAAATAAAAGGCTTTGAAAAAACAACAACAACAAAAAACAAAATAAAAGGCTTTGGTATCGAGACATAAATAGTTGAACACATCAATGGAGAAGAATAAAGAGTTAAAAACAGAGCCATGTACATATGGCAGCTCACTTTGTGATAAGAGAAGCATTTTAAATCAATGGGTAAAAGAATGGACTATTACATAAATATTGAACTTTTCAGTTCCCTCTCTGTAAATGGGGACAGTGCCTTCAAGACCTTCCTGGCAGATTAATTGAGATGATATATAAAGTACGAGGCAAGGTGCCCAACTCAACAAATGCTACTAGTAGTGGTAGTCATAGTAATACCATGATGAGAACTAGTAATAAAAGATAGGACAGTGTAAAAGTCAAACCGTGTGATATATATTATATACATTTATACTTGTAGGCTACTAGGAAGCTGCAACAAGCCCCGAATATTTAATATGGCCTTGCATTTCTACAGTGATTTTTGCTTTTTTGGAGTCAGTCTTCTCACATCATCTCATTTAATCCTCTTGACACCGGATCAACAGTTTTTTGGTTTTCTGGGTTTTTTTAACCTGTCCAAGTACCATAAACAGGGCATAGATAGCAAATGCTCAGGCTTAGCAGAGCATAGACTTAAGGATGGTATCTAGTGCAGTACTGTGAACTCCTTCTTCATTCTTGCCTAAAGATTTCCCCAGGGAGTCTCTGAAGTTGCCTTTCCAAAGGCGGAGGTGGGGTGGAGAGGGGGCTTCAGTGGTTGTCATCTTGAGCAGCGTTTAAGCTGTGTCTGCAATGGATGGGTGTGGGTGTTGATGGCCTGGATGAGTCTGGATGAGTGAGCAGCAGGCCAGGCCAGCACCTCTCAGCAAGGTTGTGATGGGTCCGTTAGCATGTGGCACAGGGAAAGAAGACGAAGCGGGTGTTTCTCATGACTGCCCTTTCTGTGACATTCCTTTGTAATATCACCTTCCACCTTTACTTGGTTTTTCCTCTGGACACTGCGTTCCTTTGTTAGGATTTCTAGCAATGAATGAAGAGTCAAAAGCAGGCATCTTCACAGAGGTCTTGACCTTTCCCCCAGTGTAAGACTGAGTCCATTTCATATTTCTAACTTCTTTCTCTATGCTAAGTGTCCCCTTCTCCGTAACCTACCTCCCACCTGCTAAGCTTTCTCACCCATGGCCAACCCATCTCAGACCCTGACATCCCCTGCTGTCACTCATCATAGTAGGGTATGAACTCACAAAGGCTCTCTGGCCATATGTATCCCAGGGCCCAAGGAACTCTGTGGCCTGCAGGATTTCCAGAGTGCTTCAGTGCTCTGGGAATCTGAAAGCCATCAGCTCTATTCAATTTACAGAGGGGTAGGAGGGGTCACAAAATGACTTAAAAAATAATTGCTCTGGCATCTTTTTCTTCACTAAATGACATTCTCAGCTCTCAGCTGGGAGTTGAACTAAACCCAAAGTAGGAAACTGATATTTTAATTTGAATTGAAACCAAACTCAAATAACAATGTTGTTCTCTCTTTGAAGTTTGAACTGGATCTGACCTGGACAAAATCCAGAAAATTTCTTACCCTATTCCTTCTCTCCAAAAACAACCCACAAGATGAGCCTAGATCATTCTGAATTCTAAACCTGCTTCATGTTTTGTTATATTTTTCCAACTGAGTAGAATAATATGTTAAATAATTTTTTAAAAACTGTTTTATTACCCTGATGAAAATATGACTTTTTAAATACAGATTCTATCTTTGTTGCTGAAAGAATAATAAAAGGAGTGGATAAGCTTCAAAAGTTCCCTTTGGTAATCAGAAAATTGTTAAACACCGGTAGAGAATTTGAAGTTCTATACTGTTTTCCCAATTTTTGTGTTTCTTTTTCCAAGTGATGAGTTCAGGAGCTACACAGAAAATCTTTCTAACTTGGTGAATACTATATCACCATATTTTTGCTAGGTCTTTAAGGAATTTCAGTATGAGAGGGTAAGTGATAGTAAATGTAGATTTTTTGAGTCAGTGGTAATATCCCCTCAAGAGCTGACACAAATGTACAACATGGCAGGAGCTCTGCACCTATTTGTTGAATGAATGAGTTGAGAGAAAGGTTCCTCAGCCTTTTTCTATTCAACAGTGCCCATGAGACCTTTGGTCTTGATTTCAGATTTTTTTTTTTGGTTCAGTCTTTTAGTCTTCAAGGCTTGTCTGTGGGTCTCTCAGCCCTGTAACCACCTCCCTCATTCCCTGTGAATATCTCTGTTATTCATTTCCTTCCTGACTTGTTAATTTTTCACAAGAATTTGTATTACGTGTGTGTGGCTTTTCTGAATATTTGATCTCTAATATGCTGTTATCTTTTTTGAATAACTCTTTATTAGAAGTTTCAATGTTGTTTTCTTATACAGAGTTGTGGTTGGTTGGTTTGTTTAATGCACAAACATAAAGGGACTATCTATGATTGAAGAAATGTCTTTTTTTTCTTTAGACACCTGACATAGGCTAGCTCTTACACTGTGCTCAATTTGACTTCACACTTTTAAAAATTTATTTCTTCCATATTTATCTTTTATCTATGGTTAGCACTAGTGCCTTCCCTTGGACATAGCTGATGGGCATTTCCCCAAATTGTACATGGAAACTCTGAAAAACAGTGGACAGGAAGAGAAGTAACCTTCCCCCCTCTCCTCCAAACATACCTTCTGCCTTCAAGTTGCTCTTCTTGGCATAGCCTCTCTTTTCTTCCCACAGACAGTACTTTCTTTCTGTTTCTAATATTTCCAATCTCAATTCTAACAGCCAGTGCTGCTATAAGATTCACTCCAGTGAGAGGCGACAGGGAAAGCCGAGGTGAGTAAATACACAAGTGTACATCTCTTGCACAGCAGCTATGTCTCTCATCTATTTTCCACTGAGACAGTGCTCCCAACCACTGGGTGCAAGCCCAGGACTGTCCCTCAAGGTGCCCCCCACCCAACTAAAGGTGAACACATGATCTGAAGTGAGCAAATGAGAATCTTGCCCCATAGAAATTAGATCTCACACCATGTGACACAAGGATCCAAAATGGCAAAACAGGTTCATCTCAAAGGGCAGAGCTGCTCATTACTTCTCATTCCCTGGATCTCTGGAGCTGCCCTACTTCCTGTCTCTGCTGAGGCCTTTTCCTGTGATTCTCTGGGCTGCCGAAAGTCTTTCGATACATCTCATTTTGTCTCAGTGATCCAAAGCTCATCTCTGTTGTTCGCAACCTAAGAACCACGAGTAATACAAGTGTTTGCAATTCTTTGAGAGTTTCCTCTGTTTCTTCTTTCTTGTGTTTCCTCCAAGACTCTGCTGCTGCCACACAGATCAGTGTGGATCCTTAACCCTCGGCCACCAGATTGCTGATTGCTTAAGTCCACTTTCACTGGCTCCTTTCCAGATGCCTGAGCACCCACCTTTGCTTCTCTTGATCACCACTTTTTTTTTTTTAGAAAATGTGGAACTATCCTGTTTATATTAAAATCAGCTGTCACTTGGGGATGACAGGGTACATTTCACTGCCATTTGGAGACCAGGTTGGAACTCTAGCCCTGTTTATTTACTTAAAGAAAAACCAGCTAAACCAGAATGAAATCCCTCTGCTAGAATTCCTCCCGCTTCACTTTCCACCTGGGCTCTCTCTGACAACAGGTGACCTTTGGGTGAAGTTGATACAAAACAGTGAGAGACAGGATTCCCAGTTGGATGACATTTTTAGCACAGAACAAGCCTTTGTAAGGCAGCACTGTGGAGAGCTTTCACAGGGAATGTCAGGCATCTCGTCTGGGACCCACACTGCCTGCCTCCCCCTCCCTCTTGCCTCTTCCCCTCTCCCAGCCTCTATTTCTGCTTCTCCGTACCTCTGGCCAACTGAGGTCCCCTCTGCAGGGCAATGCCTCTGGGAAAGGCTCTAGGACTCCTCAAAGGCCTCAGATCGGAGTCAACGCAGCCCTTCTGCTTAGCTGTTAGCAGGACCTAGCTGATCGGCTTGGTGGCCCTCAGCAACAAAAGTGGTGGTTTTTGTTTTGAGTAGTCAGCATCCACCCTGGCAGTCTTGAATCTTCCAGAGCAAAATGCTCTATATAGCTTGGTGTGAGCTTCTGGAGGGCAGGGTCTGGGTCTGGCTCCTCTCTCTCCCGACTGATGGATTAAACAATTGACTACAGTATAGCAGAGCACATATACTATTAAATTTTTTTTTTACGCATTTTTTTAAAATTTTTATTTATTTATGATAGTCACACAGAGAGAGAAAGAGAGAGAGAGAGGCAGAGACACAGGCAGAGGGAGAAGCAGGCTCCATGCACCGGGAGCCCGACGTGGGATTCGATCCCGGGTCTCCAGGATCGCACCCTGGGCCAAAGGCAGGCGCCAAACCACTGCGCCACCCAGGGATCCCATACTATTTAATTTTAACCCCTGATCAGCACAGAGACACAAGAGTCACCTAAGCAAAGTGGAGAGAAGGAACATTCCACGGCCTTCCAGAGGAGGAAGGGTTTCATAGTGAGGGGTTAAGAGTATGACACTGCACTCAAACAGATCTGTGTATAAGGCCTGGCTCTGCTATTTAGCTGTTAATTTAAGTAAATTACTTATATTTTCTGAGCCTTGTCTCTAACTTGGGGATAACATTAGTACTTATCTTCTAGATTTTTTTTTAAGATTTTATTTATTTATTCACAAGAGACACAGAGAGAGAGTCAGAGACACACGCAGAGGGAGAAGCAGGCTCCCTGCAGGGAGCCCAATGCAGGACTCGATCCCAGGACCCTGGGATCACACCCTGGGTGGAAGGAAGGCAGACGCTTAACCACTGAGCCACCCAGGAGTCCCTCTCCTAGATTTTTTGGTGACAACTAAATGAGATAAAGCCAGTATGGAGACTGGTGCATAGTAAGAGTGCAAAAATATCAGCTATTGTTATTACAGGTAGTAAAATCATCAGTAACTAGCTCTTAGGGGAGGAGCAATCCTTGTGTGTTTGGCCAACACTGGGGCCTTTCTGGAAGCAAAGTCCTTCCCAGAGACATGGGACTACAGACCACAGAGAAGGTACCCCCTTCCCCTCTCCCACCCTGCACGTCATAACGGAGACCAGCATAGGACACATCAAACCTACAAGAGTTTGCCCTTCGCCACGAACATCACGCTATTGCACAAGCCCTGAGGTTTAGAACTAATCCCAGGGAGAAGGAAGAGGAGAGGGTGAATCCTGTAGTTGCAGAAGTTTGTGAATAGACAGTCCTACTTGCTACACCTGCAAAGGTCTGTCCTGGCAGAACTGAAACCATTGTCAAACTATTTGGCTTGTGAATGCAACAGTCCCCCCTCCCACAACCTCCTCACCGCCATCTTTGCTGTCTCTCCTCAAGTCTGGTCAGAGGAACAGCGGGACCCTGCTGCAAGGGTTCACTGGCATTCAGATAGAAAAGTCTGGACCAGGGGCACCTGGGTGGCTCAGTCAGTTGTCTGACTCTTGGTTTCAGCTCAGGTCATGATCTCAGGGTCGTGAGATCAAGCCCCACATTGGGGTCCACACTCAGTGCAGAGTCTGCTTGATATTCTCTCTTCCTCTCTTTCTAGCCCGCCCCACTTTCTTTCTCTCTCTCTCTCAAATAAATAAATAAAATCTTAAAAAAAAAAAAAAAACGCCTGGTGTTGATTCTGTACATAAAGGATTGCTGGTGGGGGATGGACAGGAAGACATGGACTCTGCAGACGCTCCTGAGTGAGAACTGTAGGGAACGTTCGGAGGGAAGGAGGTAGAGAGGAATGGGGTTTTGAGCCCAGATGGCTGACAGGATGATGATGCCAGGAATTGAGACATCAGGAGGGACTACCTTGAAGGTGAGTGGGACTGAGGAAGATGTTCTCAGGCAAGACGAGTTAAGGTGCTGATAGGATGTCCAAATATAAATATCGGGCACACTATTGAAAAAGTGAGTATAAGTCCAGAGGAGTGGCTCTCAAACTTTTGGCCTCAGATGTCTTTCACACTCTTAAAAATATTGAGGACCAGAAGAGCTTTTGAGTAAGTGGGTTTTATCTATCAATGTTTATTGTATTAGAAATTAGAACTGAGAGATGCCTGGGTGTCTCAGTGGTTGAGCATCTGCCTTTGGCTCAGGGCATGATCCCAGGGTCCTGGGCTCGAGTCCAGCATTGGGCTCTTAGCAGGGAGCATGCATCTCCCTCTGCCTGTGCCTCTGCCTCTCTCTCTGTGTCTCTCATGAATAAATAAATAAAATCTTAAAAAAAAAAAAGAAATTAGAACTGAGACATAGAAAATATTTAGTAAAAAAAGAAAAAAGAAAAGAAAGAAAATATTTAGTGATTTGTTTACAAGTAACAATAACCCATTACACATTAATATAAATAATGTTACCATATTTTCCTAACCAAGAAAAGGATGAAATTAGTGATTGTTTTATATTTTTGCAAATCTCTCTAATGTCCAGCTTAATAGAAGACCTCTGGCTTCTCAGATCTGCTTCTACATTTAATTGAGACAAATTGTGTTAGCTGCAGTATAGGATGAAAATCCAGATTCATACAGATATTTAGTTGTAAAAAGGGAGGATCTTCTCTCTCCCCCTAGGGATCCCGGAATGGTACTTTGAGAACTGTTGGTCTAGAGAGAGGTCAGGGCTTTAAATGCTCGTTTTGAAGTTCTCTGTGCAGAGATGAGGGCTGCTGGTGTGGTGGCAGGAGAGCTGTTGCATGCAGGGAGCCAGGATCCGAGCTGTGGATCTGTTTGTGTGGTTGGTCCTCAGTACTCACCAATTCTGCACCTGCAGATTTGCCTACTAACTATTTGTGACTCCAGATCAATACCTGTGGCACCGCGGGGTCATCCCCAAACACGGTGCAGATAAGAGAGCCGTTGAGTCATCTGACGTCCGTGCTCCCCGGCTGAGGTCACCCCAGGCAATTGCCTGCTTTTTTGTTGCTGTTCTCATGTTGTCAACAAGCACCCTTTCTGTAGTCTATTTGGTGCCACTTTTTCCACATTTTTGTGCTTTTTGTTGGTGGTTTTGCTGCTTCAATGGTGCTCAAATACAGTGCTGAAGTAGTGTCTAGTGATACCAAGCACAGGAAGATTGCCATGTGCCTTTGGAGAAAACACTTATGTTAGATAAGCTTCATTCAGGCACGAGGTAAAGTCCTGTTGGCCCTGAGTTCAATGCTAACCAATAAATTAAATATAATACGAATTAGTATATAAAAATAATAGGTTATATATAAATCAGTATCTTAAATAAGATGTTTTTATTTTTTAAGGTTTTATTTATTTGGGACACCTGGGTGGCTCAGCAGTTGAGTGTCTGCCTTTGGCTCAGGGCCTGGTCCCAGGATCCCGGGATCAAGTCCCACTTTGGGCTCCCTGCATGGAGCCTGCTTCTCCCTCGGCCTGTGTCTCTGCCTCTCTCTCTCTCTCTTTCTCTCTCTCTCTCTCTCTCTCTGTGTGTCTCTCATGAATTAATAAATAAAATCTTTTAAAGATATTTTTTATTTATTTGACAGAGAGAGAGCACAAGTACGGGGAGCAGCAGGCAGAGGCAGAGAGAGAAGCAGGCTCCCCACGGAACAGGGAGCCCGATGTGGGGCTGGATCCCAGGACCCTGGGATCATGACCTGAGCCAAAGGCAGATGCTTAACTGACTGAGCCATCCAGGTGCCCCAATCAAGTATTTTTAAACAGAAATATACATAAAACAAGGCTATTTATCAGCGAGATGATGAAAATTCTGTGACCAGACGCTGGAAGAAACCTACACTTGTCTTTCCCCAGTGCAACGGTTCTAGGTTTGTGGCTGCGTATGGAGCATAACTGCCAGGGATAATGAGAATCTCCTGTACTTGGAGGGGAAGGGAAATCAGTCGGGATGTGGAGAACCACGACAGTCATTCCAGTAAGAAAAAGTTTCCAAAAGGAAGTTCTGGTCAACTTGTCAGCTAGAGCAGTGGCAGCTAAGGGAAATGTCAGGGCTGTCCTGCCCCCAGCACCACCCTGGGGGCGCCCACGGCTCCTGCCTGGACAGGTTGCTCCCAGTCTCTTGCCTGTGCCTACAAATAAGCCTTCAAGCTTACCACAAGCAGAGAAGATGCATTCCTTCCTCAGAATGTAATGAGAGGGTAAGGCCTCCCCTTAAAAAAGAGGAGGAGAGGAAAATATAAATTGGCTGAAGACGAGAATGAGCTGATTAAAAAAGGAGAGTTCTGGGGTTTTGACCAAGTGCCGGAATCCTTCACTTTCCCAGAGGTGGACAGAAGATGACATTTTTCAGCAAGAGTGCCTTGGGTTACAACACAGACGTTTTAGCAAAGAACTGTCAGAAAGGCAAAAGATCTTTTGGTAAACTTCAGCCTGGAAATGGCTGAGAGGAAAGGAAGTCCGAGCTCTCCCTGGTTTTAAGGTGATTTGATACAGGTGAGCTCAGCTTCTCCCAAGGACTTTTTAGTCTCCATGGTCATGGCACGCTTCCACCACCTGGTGACCACACACTTAAATTGCAAGGCCTGCTTTTAGAAGCCAGGGAAACATCTGGCTGCATGAGAAAACCACTGAAATGAGCTTATAGCAAACAGCTGCTAATTCTCTTTTAACCAGAAATAGTACTTGATAATTCTAGCCCACCTTATGGTTATCCCTTTCTTCTCTGGATTAGTATACATTTTTTGGTGTGGTTTTTTTTTTTTCCTTTACCAATATCAGTAGACACTGAACCGTTCTTGACTTGACAATGGACGTTGAATAAAAGTCAGCTGACAGCTCAACCGCAGGAAAGACCTAATAACATCTTCTCCTCCTGGGTCCCTGAAGACTTTTAAATTGAAACCCCAAAAGAATCTGGCACCTCAGCTAGCTTCCTCCAAAGATAGAGTTTAGTTTTGCTCCCCTACTGTGATCTGAAAAGCCAAGGTGCCAAGAGCCCTAAAATCTCTGTATTACTAACTAATTCTATTTCCTTTCTGAGTATTCTCTTTGAAAATGTAGACATCCATTGTGAGGGCTATTAAGTCATTAACACTTTAGTGTGAATAACTGTCTTAGCCATGCTCTTAGAGGGTCCTAGGAGGAGGGAATGGGCCCAAAGTGGGGAGGTGAGACCTTCAAATAAGGTCTCTCTGATTATCCTGGGGCCAACAGGGGCAAGGAAGACCCCTGGCCTGGCAAGAACCTGCTTCACTCCAGCCTTCAGGAATGGTGACAAAACCTGAGTGGCCAGCTTACCACAGGAAGCAGTGTGTGGTCTGACAGGCAAGGACACAGGGGAAAATGCTAAGGAAGGCCGAGGGCCATAGGATCCCACAGAGGGAGTTGAATATTCTAGCTGGGGGACACTTTTGTTTCCCTAAAGTGGAGTGTGCAAGGCTTGTGGGCCACTCCTCTTCACTGATAGGATTTGTTTAATCTTCGGTATTTAAAATTGGGGGGTTTCACACGAAAGTCTTGTTTTCCAGCTTTTCCTGAAACACGGATAAGAATGAGGATGAGGGGGAGGAGACTGGCATTTTGCTATGACAGGAACTTGATGGAACTGCATAGAGGCTGCTCCACCAGGAAGGATGCGCATACTCCATTTTGCCACCGTCTCCATGTGGCCGAATTGCCTCATGTACCTTCCTGGGCTGCGCCTCCTGAAAACCATTTGGGGTGGCAACTCTGCTTTCAAATACTGATACTAATTAAAACAATGATAACAACAATGAAAATATCAGTAATGACCAGTTATTTAATGCTACTACAAGCCAGACATTGTGCTAGTAATATTACCCACAAATCATCTCTAATTCTCACAGAAACAATGGTGTTTATATTCCCATATTAGAGGGAAGGAAACCAAGGGACAAGGAAGAGTTTTATACTCACATGTTCCTTTTCATATATGTATTAGACTACTGCCACTGGCTATTACATATTTTGTATTTATTTGTCTTTATTCTTATTAGAGACTCAGCTAAAAATGGATAGTGCTATATTCCCTTTCAACCCAAGCAACAATCTGACACTGTAGCACCAAAATTGCAACCCAACCGCACTTCCCTTTCCCCTCACCTCTGCTACAATTCAAGATTCTGAACTAGAGCCTTTCAGCCTTCCCGTTCGGCTCAGGAGAAAATGGAATTTCTGTTTAGCTGCCAAAACTTGTTTTCTAAACTACAAATATTCAAGGCTTTCCATTGTTTTGCTGATTCATTAACACTATGCTGTATTTCAAATGATCAAGTGCATTTGTGTCAATGGGGGGGGGAGGTGTTTCCATGCATGCCCACTTATAAAGAGTGGAAATCCATTTAAGCTGCCGTTTCTCTGACTGTGAGGGGTGATCCCTAAGGAGGCTCAGAGAGAGCCTCAGAGGGCAGCAGATAAGGCTTTCCTTTGAATATGAAAATAATCCTACTCAGTTATTTGGAGCCCCTACCCCTTCTCATAGTAGAGATAGATCTCTATGGGCTCCTCTGTACACCATCCTGATGCTCCAGGTAACCAAAGGCATGCATTTCCTCTATCTATATGCTTTTCTTTCCACGGAAAAAGCAATGTAGGAGAAAATGAGTCTATTTTCTCATTTCATTAAACAAGTTTGGCCAGGGGCACCTGGCTGGCTGTCAGAGAAGCATGGGACACTTGATCTCAGGGTCGTGGGTTCAAGCCCCATGTTGTAGAGATTCCTTAGAAATAAAATCATAAATAAATAAATAATTTGGCCAGAAAGTTAGTTTGATATGTATTGTGAATTTAATTAAAATAGTAACAATCTTTTGATATTCTACAAACTTTATAACTTCCTTTCCTTCCTTCTCTTTTTGTTTCAACCCCAGTGATTTTCTTTTTAGCAGTTTTAATTCCCATCAAAGTTATCTATGATGGTAAAGAGTCAGATACAAGGCTTGTTGTTACAGAAAAATAGCAGATCCCTCTCACTCCATTTCCTGATCTCCTTTTCAAGACTCCGAATAATAGTCTTGTACTTGCTCTGATTTTTTTCAGTTTTAGATCTTATTTATTCACTTCCTACTATGGAATATAAGGACTTAGGTCTTTTCTCTCTGTCTCTCTCTTAGACACACACACACACACACACACACACACACACTTTCCAACTCCCGCTTCTTGCAAAATAATTGCATTAATTTTGGTTAGAGAAGTATTCAGTGCTGAATTCATCAAGGTCCAGGAGACAGAAACCATACTGTAAGTTGTAGAGAGAAAGTATAATATAAGAATTACTAATACAACACAAGGTTATCTTATAGGAGAAAGAACTTTAAAGGAAACCCTAGAGATGAACAAGGGTATTCAAGGAAGGAACATCCCTCCCTGAGGCTGGGATGGCAGAGAAGTGCACTGAGTTGCTCCAGGCCAGAGCTGGTCAACAGACGCTGGACAAGCAGAAGCTACTGTTCCAAGGTGCAAGTGGGCAGAAAACTATGACCAGAACTGACAAGCAGGAGACACCTCTCTGGAGGGCTGGCAGACCAAGGCTGAGAAGCCAACCACTAGTGTGCTAGCATGATTCCCTGGGAATCCACTCACGGGAGAGCTATGGAAATTCAGTGAGAGGCTACCCATGAGAGGCTGCTGAAACTCACTGGAGGCCAATGCCACTGGATAGCCCACTCAACCCACCCACTGCTGGCAACCAAACAGTAGGAGCAAGAAGAAGAACAGAAGACACAAGAACAGGGAAAAGAAGCTCCTCCCTCCTGCACTGTCCCTCCAGTGATCTCCCACTGACAAAGCTTTAACATCATGCCAACTGCAAAGGAGAAATAGCTAAAGGACCCAGAGCCATTTTCACAGATCAGGCAATGAAGTTCGAATTTGGAACCAAAAGGCAATAAATTGCCAAACAGCACAAGTATTTATCTCTTATGATTGTAAAAACCACATTGACAGCTGAGCCATATAGTATACTGTAATCACTCCCTACTTGACTTTCTGGTTTCTCTTGAATTAATACTTGACTTTGTTGCTTTTTGTCTGTTTAATTATCACTAATCCCCAAGTTCTCCCCCTTGTAATTTAAATCTCCCCACCCACTGGGAGCAATAGTCTCAATCCTAATTCTGGCAGCCATTGGTGTCAGGACCATGCAGCAGAGACAACTATTATTATTTGAGGAAGTTCATGCATCTTCAGCAGGATTCCCCACAATGGCCTTGGGGCCAGTTCACATTGAATTTTCACATTGTATTTTCTCTATTGTCTCCTTTCTTCTCCCCAAAGGTAATCTCACAAATATTGTCCCCTCTTCTTCATCGACCCACTGCTCTCCTGGCTTCTTGGCATCACATTTATTAATCAAACACAGCCATAAGTATGGCTGATAAACATGAACAGTGGGGCAACACATTGTCTTAGAAACAAGGGGAGGAACGAATATGACGTGATTCAAATCCATATCATCCACCTCTAGCTTCTTAAAAAGGTCCCCAAACCTTTCTGGAATTTCTGCAATAGGCCTTATCTTCGTACTACACTTTCAGCTTCTTTAAGAACTATCATTTTAGATAAGTAAACCATGTCTTATTCAGCTATATTGCTTTTCTCTTTTAACCACTAGTATCATATCTGAAAGATATTTCTCACAACAAATATACACAATTTCAGCTACCTCTCATAAAAAAAACACATATGATTTTAACCAAACTAAAAAACCCTATAGCTAGACTGGCTCTCATCACTACTTAGAATCTTATTTTTATAGTGACATGATTCCTGAGTTTTGAACAACTGTTTTAAAAACAGATCTTTCAAATTCAAGACATTTGTGGATTGGAAATGCTCATTTTCAAGGTTTGATCATGAAATAGTAAAATTGCTTTTACATTATTAATTAAAATGTATCATGTAATAACACCTCCTATATCCAACACATAAATTTATGTGTTAACAAATTTGTACTATGTTTAAAATAATTTGCATCACAAATATTTGTTTTGTTGCCATGCACACTTTTAGTCCTTTGTAACACAGGGCAAAGGCACATAGTAGGGCATATGAAAGACTTTGGATTAGATGCAAATTTCAATCCAGTTGAATATTTAATCATTAAGATCATTTTATGCTTGTACTTGTTATTATTACATATTGTGTTGTTGTTCCCTAATAATTATTAATGTGTAATATGCCAGCATTACATGTAGCCATTAATCACTGAGTCTGGCTCATCTAAACTCAACCTCTAAAACTCACCCTTCTGCAGGTAGAAGCTTTGTCTCAATCCTTCACTCTCAGGCACAGACATTTCATACTCGCCTTATGCAGGACACTGAGTGGCCCAGACAGATGAAACCCAAGTGTTTTAATTTTTTTTAATTTTTTAAAGATTTTATTTATTTATTCATGAGAGACACAGAGAGAGAGGCAGAGACATAGAGAGAGGGAGAGGGAGAGAGTCCCAACGTGGGACTTGATCCTGGGACTCCGGGATCACAACCTGAGCCAAAGGCAGATGCTCAACCACTGAGCCACCCAGGTGCCCCGAAGCCTAAGTGTTTTAAAGTCCAAATATCTAAATAGGTTTCTTCCACAGATAGGTTTTTTTCCATTGGATTCGAAGATCAAATAACTTTGGGATTCCAAGGAATGTGGAAGCCGTAAGTACACACTCAGAGGAGCTGAGCATAAATTACTACACACAGAATGCTGTTCAAGCATGAAATATTAAGGAACCTCATTGTTTCCTTAAAAAAAAAAAATTGACTTTAGTTGTTGGTCTTTTACTGAATGGATTTTCCAGAGACGCAAAAAATAGTTTTCTACAACTAGCACAGAAAGGGGAGGAAGAACACAAGTTTTAACAGACCAATATTTGGGATGGCAAATCCAGACTCCAGTCTCTGGTTAAAGGTTTATGTGCTTAGAGACTATTTTGAAGCTGTATTTAAAGGATAAAATGTTAACCAAAGTACTTTAAGTGGGCAGAGTACTTTAAGAGTCAGACCTTACCCCAAATTAGATTCCAGAATGATCAAAATTTGAATGTAAAATAAGGCAAACCTATAAAAGTTTAAGAAGTGAATGTAATATGTTAATGAATCTCTGGTGAGAGAGGTCTTGCTGAGCTAAACATCACTGAAGCCAAAAAGCATCAAGAATATGATGGATAGCTCTGACCACATGAAAATCCAAGATCTTTCTGCTATGGACTGAATGTTTATATCCCCACAAAAGTCATGTGTTGAAGCCCTAATTCTCAGTGTGATTGTATCTGGAGATGGGGCCTTGGTGAGGTAGTTAGGGTCAGATGAGGTCATGAGGGTGGGTCCTCATGATGGAATTAGTTACTGATAGAAAGAAACACCAGAGGGCTTGCTCTCTCCCAGCCATGCTAGGTCACAGCAAGAGAGTGGCTGTCTGCAAGCCAGGAAGAAAGCTGTCACAGGAAACTGACCCTGCTGGCACTCGATTCTTGGACTTCTGACCTCCAAAACTATAAGAAAATAAAATTCTATTTTTTAAAAAGATGTTATTTATTTATTTGACACACAGAGAGAAAGAGAGCACTAGTAAGGGGGAGCAGCAAGCAGAGAGAGAGGGAGAAGCAGATTCTCCACTAAGTGAGGAGCCTGATGCGGGGCTCAGTCTCAGGATTCTGGATCATGACCTGAGCCAAAGGCAGATACTTAACTGGCTGAGCCACCCAGGTGCCCTAGATTTCTATTTTTTAAGGCTTCCAATCTATGTCTTCCATTATGGCAACCTGAGCAGACTAATACACAGCCTAAGGAAAGTTTAAAAACCAGAAATGTAGAAAAAAATATTGCACCATATGTCATAGGAAACATGTTTATACTCTAAAATATGTAATTTTTTTTCAAATCAGCTAGAATAACACAAATATCTTAATAGCAAAATAAGCAAATGACACAGAGACGATTTATGAAAGAACTATAAATTGTGTATAAACAAAAGCTCTATATCATTACTGTGATAGTTAGAACAATGGCCCCCAAGAAGATGTCATGTCCTAATCCCCAGAACCTGTGACTGTTACTTTAAATAGCAAAAGAGATTTTGCAGAAGTGTTTACAAAATGGACTTTGAGTTGGGGAGGTTATTCTGGGTTATTGGGGTGGGCCCAAACTAATTGCCAAGGGTCCTTGTAGGAGGGTCAGAGTCAGGGAAAGAGATGTGAGGATCGAAGGGTGTGGGCATGATTGTTTTGAAGATGGAGGAAGGGGCCATGAGCCAAGGAAGGCAGGTGGCTTCTAGAAGCTGGAGAAAGCAAAGAAATAGATTCTCCACTGGAGCTCCTAGAAAGGAATACAACCCTGCGGCATGTTGATTTTAGCCCAGTGAGACCCGTGTTGAACTTCTGAGTTCCAGACTGGTAAGATAATAAATCTGCATTCTTTTAAGTCAACAAGTTTGTGGTAATCTGTTACAGCAGCAATAAGAAACGAATGCAACTGCTAATCAAAGAAATATAAATTAAAAGAGTGATATTTTTGGATTTAGATCAGTATAGATAGAAAATGTTGGTGTGGGGAATATAGGCACAAATATGCTCTTCGTAGGAATGCATCAGTGTGCCCTTTCAGGGGAGACCTCATTCGGCAGTATGTATCAGATCTTCATAAACATGCGTTCTCTTTGACCGAACAATTTTATCTTTCTTTGACTATATGCTAAAGCACCTCATTTCCAGCTGCATTTAGTGGTGGGTCTCTTTCTTCACATCAAATATAGCAGAGAGAAATGAGCCTGTCATTGTTGAAGCAGGGTTAGGGGCTGCAGTCCTGATGCTTGGCCTCTACCTCCCCTCTGCAGGAGCCCCTCAGGCAATTGCATGGGCTCCACAGGATACGTTTTGAGAACCACTGAGCTGGGGGAATTACAAGCAAACTGAAGCCCACAACACACGAGGATGCTTATCTCAATATTGCTTATAATTGCCAAAAATTAGAAACCACTTGCTTACCCCTCAAAAAAGTGACTAATTTATTAGAGTTTATAAATTAGTATATAATACCATGCACCTATTTAAAATGATGAGACATATCCTTATTGAAATGTAAAGAGTTATGCAATTTACTGAGTAGGAAAATACAAAATATCTTTGCATGCTAAGATTTATCTCATACATATATAAGACACATATAGGAAAGATGTATAAAGGACATAAAAAAATGTTCAACATCACTCATCATTAGGGAAATGCAAATCAAAACCACAATGAGATCACTTTACACCTGTCAGAATGGCTAAAATAAAAAACACAAGAAACAACAAGTCCTGGCGAGGATGTAGAGAAAAAGGAAGCCTCCTACACTGTTGGTGGTAAAGCAAACTGATGCAGCCACTGTGGAAAATAGAATGGAGATTCTGCAAGAAATTAAAAATAGATCTTCCATACCATCTAGGAATTCCACTACTGGGTATTGACCCAAAGAATATAAAAGCACTAATTCGAAAAGATATATGTACCCTTATTTTTCCTGCAGCATTATTTATAATAGCCAAATAATGGAAGCAACCCAAATGTCCATCGACTGATGAATGGATAAAGAAGATGGTGTGGGGGATCCCTGGGTGGCTCAGCAGTTTGGCGCCTGCCTTTGGCCCAGAGTGTGATCCTGGAGTCCCGGGATCGAGTCCCGCGTCGGGCTCCTGGCATGGAGCCTGCTTCTCCCTCTTCCTGTGTCTCTGCCTCTCTCTCTCTCTCTCTATGTCTATCATAAATAAATAAATAAATAAATAAATAAATAAATAAATAAATAAATATTTAAAAAAAATAATAAAGCTGGCTTCTAAAAAGCCTTGGCATCCTTTCTCTTTAAAAAAGAAGAAGAAGAAGAAGAAGAAGAAGAAGAAGAAGAAGAAGAAGAAGAAGAAGAAGAAGAAGAAGAAGAAGAAGAAGAAGAAGAGGAGGGGATCCCTGGGTGGCTCAGTGGTTGAGCGCCTGCCTTTGGCCCAGGGCGTGATCCTGGAGTCCCAGGATCAAGTCCCACGTTGGGCTCCCTGCATGGAGCCCGCTTCTCCCCCTGCCTATGTCTCTGCCTCTCTCTATGTGTCTCTCATGAATAAATAAATAAAATCTTTAAAAAAAAAAAAGATGGTGTGTGTGTGTGGGTGTGTGTTAATGGAATATTACCCACCCCTTAAAAAAAAGAATGAAATCTTGCCATTTGCAACAACGTGGATGGATCTACATAATGTTATGCTAAGTGAAATAAATCAGTCAGAGAAAGATAAATACCATACGATTTCACTTCTTTGGAATATAAGAAACAAATGAACAAAGAAAGAGACAAAACAAATAGCCTCTTGATTATAGAGATATTGTGATGAATTGTAATATTATTGAATCACTATATTGTACACCTTAAACTAGTATAACACTATACATTAATTATACTAGAATTTTAAAAATTTTTAAATAAAATTTTAAAAAGTAGAAATGATAGTAAAAACCAAGTGAGGATAAAAAAGAAAGAAAAGAAAAGATGTATAGAGGGATATAGATCAAAACATTAGCAATGGCTATCTCTGTGTGGTGCAATTAAGATGAGTTACTTTCTTCTTTATAACTTTATGTATTTTAAAAAATGAATACATATTTTATAATCAGAAAAAATCAGGTTATACATTGAATAACAATGAGCAAGAAACGAATGAATGGCCAGCATGTGTGTGAGAGAGAGAAAGAAGAGGGGAAAAGGAGAAAGTGTGGGGAGGTGCAGTGGTGAGATACAAACAGATATTTTATGTGACAAGGTTTGAACAAAGCCCCTAATGCTGGGCCTTCCATTTGCCCCACTAACTCCACTTTCTCCCTTTTCCTTTCTTTTCTGTGCCTGGGGAGGCAGACCCACGTGGGCACCACTGATGACTTCCTGGGCCTATTGGCCACTGCCTGGGTTTTCCAAATGGGGGTGCACTGGCAAAGATCAGAGAGTGGAAGCATGAGATCAGGATATATTCCCCAAGTTCCTTCCCTGAACCAATGCCAAGGATATGCTGCAGGCTGTAGACTGTGTCCTTCTAGCAAATTCCACAGCTCCTGTTTGGAGGCCCTGTCCAGGCAGCCATCATCCCCTCTGTATACCCCCCTCATTCCCCATCAAGTGTAGTGCTATAAAGTTTCTCGCTTTGGTCAACCCCCGGGTTCTGTGTGATCGCTTACTTGTTTCTGGGAATTCTCCCCATAACTTTGTAAATTGCTCATTTTGAGTGTACCATCTGTTTCCAGCAGGGATCTTGACTAATACACAAGTGTGTGTGTGTGTGTGTGCGTGCGTGTGCATGCGTGCATGCGTGTGTGTGTGTTTAAGCTACTATCAAGAGAAATAGTTTTCTTCCAAATATCCTATAGTTATATCTAAACGTTCTATTTTGTTCTATAAATACACAGCCAGTATGTAACATACATCTCAGTCCACAATTACAGGTACCAAATACTTTTGTCATTTTCTATAGCTCGATTTAATATCTATTTTGCATCTCCATCCCACTGGGGTGGCAAAACATAGGGTCGCCCAGTGTGGGATTTACTCCTCCACCTCTTTCCCCAGTCTGGTATCTGAGTAATGGAGAGTCTCCTGCTATCGAGGTGCTGCTGGTCGGTGGGATGTCATCTGGCCACGTGGGCAGCTGCCAGGCCACCCCGTGCCCCGCTTTGTTCTCAGTCAGCAATTCAAGAGGTTTGGTGAGCCTTCTACTTCTATGCTATCCACACATTTCTATGCGGTTTTTGTGTTACTCTGGGGCATGGGAAAGTCTGGGAGGCTGCGTAAGCCCCACCTGTCAGGTCAGGCGTGCAGCCACTTTTTCTCTAGTCTTGCCACTTCCTCGGGGCGCTGCCAGGGAAGCATAACACCAGTCCCACTGCTGCTTTCACTCTGGCTTTCCACAGCATATCTCAGAGTCTCCCCGGGTCTCAGCCTGTGGTCTCTTGGGGACCCACCAATGCCCATCCTTAAATTGTTTCTCTTGCAGGGTTATTTCCCCTCCAGCCAAGGAAACTTATTTTCTAGTCTGTATTGTGGGGAAGCTTCCTCATTGCCTATTCTCCTAAATACTCGGCTTAATAGATGCTCAAGCTATGTAGGTTCATCTGTAAGGCTAATTTGGTAGTAATTATGAAGTTGGTACAAAACATAATCACTTCAGAAAAGTTCAGCATTAAAAAAAAGAAAAGTTCAGCATTGTGACGGGTGTGTAGAGGATGTTAGATTCATTCTATCCTAATTTTCTCTTTCACACACTGTACACAATCATGTGCATTTAAAACTTTGGGGAGGGACGCCTGGGTGGCTCAGTGGTTGACCATCTGCCTTTCGCCTAAGGCATGATCCCGGGGTCCCAGGATCGAGTCCCATATCGAAGTTACTGCTTCTCCCTCTGCCTGTGTCTCTGACTCTCTGTGTGTCTCTCAGGAATAAAATCTTAAAAAAAATAAATAATAAAACTTTGGGGAGAACAGGCTTCAGGCAGGCATATGGCACTTTTTAATGAAAGACAATACTGTACTCTTACAAGGGAAAATCCTGTACATTCCTTTTCTTTCAAAGTAGTTTAATGCAAGTTTTCCAATTTGGGTATGTACAAAAGTTTCACAAATTAGAACTTCTTAAAAGTCACTTATTTGGAGAGAAACTGCTAGGCCTGCAGATATAATTTTCTGCCACTAGATGTCTCTGAGTCTTAAAGTAGCACAGCAATGAGGTTTGTGTCTATTTATATACACACAGCACCTACCTCCCAGTTACAGTTTCATAATCCTCTTATGTAATGCTGGGTCCTCAGCTACAGTTAATCATCAGTTGGGAAATGGGTGGGGGAAGGGTGTCCCAAGGGCTGTATGCCCCCACGACAGGGCCAGAAATGCTGAGAGAAGGGTCTGTTCTTGTGTGACCACACAGAACCTCCCGGTTCTGAAATTTGCCCATGCCCTGGGCAGGGAAGGCATGGGCAGGGAAAACAGAGCTGCCTGTGACATGTGACCAGCTGGATGCAAAGACCAAATCATCCTTTCTTACAGATTGGAACCAGCAGAGGAGCTAGTGGGCTGAGTAACAGCTCAGCCCTGCATCTGTCCCCTGGCTGCAGGCGCCACTTAAAACCCTCCCACCCGCCACACCTGCCCCCCATCTGCTGGGGGACCAGGGAACCCCACAGCCAGCAAATGCCACAGAATTCTCTCCAGACTCCTATACATATTGTCAAGGCATCTCACCAATCTGTTTTCTATGGTACTTTCCTTTTTTTTTTTTTTTTTTTTTAAGATTTTGCCTATTTATTCATGAGAGACACAGAGAGAGGGGCAGAGACATAGGCAGAGGGAGAAGCAGGCTCCCTGCAGGGAGCTCGATGTGGGACTCGATCCTGGGACCCCAGGATCATGACCTGAGCCAAAGGCAGGTGCTCAACTGCTGAGCCACCGAAGCATCCTCTCTATGGTGCTTTCCTGCACGTGTCTGTCTGCCAGCTTGGACAGACACTCCCGGAGGGTACAGACTGCTCCTGTTCATCTTTGCAGCCCCTACAGCACCACGTCCAGTGCTTTCTATGAAGGTATATAGTGGATGTCTGTTGCAGCCAATGCATGATCATGGATGATGTGAGAAGGCTGATGAAATTATTCACCACGGATGAGATTTTGAACCTTAAAAAAAATAGCTCAAGTCCTCCAATAACAGAAATCACCTTAAATGAATGCCCACCCCAATGGTTATTTGGAAGCTGATTTATGCAGCTCCTTAAAGCCTATCATTTCAGTGCAAGAGTTAAACGTGTGTACTGTATAGTAAGAATCCCTGGGGTGAACCTGAGCCCCAATATCTATTAGTTCTGTGACCTTGTGGCAGGAGACAGGTAATCTCTGGCTCAGTTATGAACAATCACAGTATTCATTCCATAGATTTGTGAAGATTCAGTAAGTTAATTTTCATCACCTGCTTCACATAGCTCCTGGCACACCGTCATGGCTCAATAATGGTTAAAAGCTGGGGACCAAAGTGACAATGCCTCCAGTTCAAACCCTTCTCTGTTTAATTTAGACAGGTTACATAAACTCTCCAGGCCTCAGTTCTCTAGTCTGTAAAGTGGGGATAATGCTACTTAGTTCATAGGGGGAATAAGTGACGTAAGCTACCAACCCACGTTAGCTAATATCAGCATCACACTTCAGTCCTTACAACATTAAGCAAACAGCTCGAGGACAGAGTGGTCAAGAGATCAGGCGTCGGTCATGACAACACATTCACAATATTGGCAACTCCTCATTTTTCTTTAACTCCTTACTTTTGTATGATTTTGTAAAGCAGTTTATATTTATTATTTTACTTGGATCCTAAAGCCCTTCTGGCTCATTTTAATCCAGAGGATGCTGATAATTAGTAAAACAAATGGTTTCAGGCTTCCTTGTTCCATCAGAGGACAAGGAAAGCCAAGAATGAAGGTAGTTGGGCAAAGGAGAGAAAGGAAGGAAGGAAGGAAGGAAGGAAGGAAGGAAGGAAGGAAGGAAGGAAGGAAGGAAGGAGAGGTGACGAGTCGTAAGCTCTATCCTTCAGCGGTGGCTCCTACCCTGTTCCAGTTGGTGGAATTGTTCATGGCTCTTTTGAAAACACAGTGGGAGCTGTGAATACTCACCCAGAAAACTATACATGAACACAACATTTTCACAGCATTTGCACAGGGTCAGACTGCGATCTGGTGCAAGCGATCATTTGCGTCCCTTTCCAATTAATTTCTTAACAAATGCTTATTTAATATTTACTACTAGTGGCAGAGAGAAGCTAATTTTGTATTCATAAAACTCATGCTTCTCTTTGTGCTTGAGATTAGAATTTATCACATACGCACAGTTTTCTGAACCTCTGAACTTCTTTTTTTTTTTTTGTAAGATTTATTTATTTATTCATGAGAGATACAGACTGACAGAGAGGCAGAAACACAGGCAGAGAGAGTAGCAGGCTCGTCCCAGGAGCCCGATGCGGGATTCGATCCCAGATCCTGGGATCACGACCTGGGCCGAAGACAGGCACCCAACTGCTGAGCCACCCAGGTGTCCCACCTCTGAACTTCTTTAAATGTTAAATAAGTGACGAATTTCTGGCAGTCAGCACAGCTCCATGAAATACGCCATTGGCTGTGAACATTAGGCAGCTGTCCCCTGGCTGGGCACCATGCAAAAATACTCAACAAAAAGGATTCCAATGAGGGATGTTCTCTTTGTTTGCTTGAGGCTGAGAGCAAGGGCAGCTCAAGTGTTTCCGCTCAGGCACCCTAGTTAGCAGGTACCATCTTTCTGATTTATCCTCATGCTGTCTGGGGGCACTTTACAGACGAACACCTCAGCACCGGCTCACCTACCCATCCTTTAATACAGAGTACGGTTCAGGGCCCAGGTGAAGACCCATGGGCTGAACAGTCAGGTTTAAACACCAAGGAGCTCAAGGAGCTCAAGGAGCTCTTCCTATATGCAAATGCCTCACTCCTCACCTGATGTTCAAGGTGATGGCATTAGGGGTGTGAGGGGGAAACAATAGGAAAATTGTGACTCTACCTGCAAGCCAAGGAGAGGGGATTCATTATGCCTCCATTGGAGGCTTTGAGAAGGCGACTCAGGTCTCAGCTGACTCAGGACAGCTGAGAAGCCGGCTGTTCCCGGGCTTCCACACTTTGCCTGCAGTGCTGACATCCCTGAACGCAGGTCTGAGCCACCCCCTCTGCCAGTCTGGGCAGTGTCTCTGGTTTAGATACTAGGTCGGGGCACAGGCTGTTTAGGGCCCAGGGAGAGCATGCTGGGGGAGCTGAGGGGCATACTTTTAAGTCACGTCTTGGGAGACGAGCACAGGAAGCAACTGGTAGACCTCGGGCCAGGCTGGAGAGGACAGTGGCGGGGAGGCAGGTTAGCTGAGAGAGCTGGGGTTGGGGTTGGGGGTGAGTTTTCTCATCAGCTTTCACAGCCAGGAATCCACAGGTCTAACATGACCAAGATTTGGTTCATCCCCAGCGCACAGGGTGCTGCTAGTCAGCAAGTTCACGCTGCAGTGAACGCTTTGTGTAGGCCATCAGATCAGCGTCAGAGGGCCGGGGCCTCCCGGCTGTCTGGCTTCGGGCGTCCAGGTGGTTTTGCTGATGCTGACCAACTCGGCGATGGGGCGGCCAGAAAAGAAGGGCCTCCAGGCTGCTCCCTGGCCGGGTGGGCAGCAGGATTTGTCTGTACTGGGACAGTGACACACCTCAGTGGAGAAGGCAATGCTCAGTAAAGCAGAGGCCCTCCCCGCAGGTACCTGCTTCGTCTGGGAACTTGCAAGAGATGCACATGCTCAGGCCCACGCAGGCGCACTGAAGCAGAAGCTCTGGGGTTGCGGCGTGGTGTACTAGTCCTCCCAGGGGATTCTGATGCACTCCAGTTTGGGAATCACTGAGATGGGCCCCACAGTCATGTCCTACCTAGCCTGCCTCCTCCATGTGCCTTGGGGGCTCCTGTGGGCAGGCAAGGATCTAGTTGTGCAATTGCAAGATTCCCCCCAAATCACACAGCTACCCAGCTTTCACTGTTGGGGATCAGCACAGGCCAAAAGGTTATCTCTTCACCCTGCCCTGCCCACAGCAGCCACGGGTGGTGGGACTCAGGAGTGTAAGTGGGAAGGCTGTGTGCCTGAGGCGTACGCTGGTCTCAGCTCCAGGAGCTGAGGAGACTGGGCGACCCTGCACTCGTCCAGGTCCTCAAGGAAGATGTGGCCAAGGGGCTTCTGGGCAGGAAGGTGGGGTTACAAATGCAGGCAGGAAAACCTGCTTCCCTCACCCCTTCCGGTGGCCCACTTAATCCGAGATAAAGGAACAGGGAAGGTGGCCTGACATTTCTGTGACTTCCTGGTGGCTGAGGCAGGATTAATGTTCCCTGCTAAAGACCCCAGGCTTTGACTAGCCATGGGGCACCCTGTGCTTTCGCCTAGAGCCAGGGGAGCAGTACAGGGGCAGAGCAGACTTTATCAGCTCCAAGACGCAGAAGCAGTCTGTCGGACTACACCCAGCAGAGGTGACTCAGCCCCCAGGAGTCCAAGAGCCTAGAGAGACAGAGGAGCACAGAGGTCGCACCTGCACCTCCTCCGGAGGGCCCACATCACTCAGAGGGCAGGACCTGCAGTCATGATGCTCCAGCAGAGGAACCAAATGAGCACAGAATGCAGAGTGTCTGAGCAGTTGGTCTTCATCCTGACCCTCTATTTACCGGAACAGATTCCTTAGCAGCATTTCCATCGGGAGAGTTCAAAATAAAAACAACCAGGAAAACAATTCCCAAAACAAAGTTCTACAGCTTACCAGTTTTCACTTTTAAGTGTCCATTTGGCTAGAGGGCAATACTGTCTTTGCAGAGTGGGATGGTGGAGCATCCAAACCCTGGAGTCAGGCTATCCGCGTTTGAAGCCCAGCTCTGCCATCCACCAGCGGCGAGACCTTAGTTCACTAACCTCTCTGGTCTGTTTCTCGCTCTGTAAAACAGGGTTGTTAATAATAGCCGCCCCCCAGGGGCATCATAAAAATGAAATGAGTAAATATTCATAAGATGCTTAGAAAAGTAGTGGGATCCCTGGGAGGCCCAGCAGTTTAGCGCCTGCCTTCGGCGGCCCAGGGCGTGATCCTGGGGTCCCAGGATGGAGTCCCGAGTCGGGATCCCCGCAGGGAGCCTGCTTCTCCCTCTGCCTCTCCTCTGCTTCTCCTCTGCCTCGGTCTCCCTGTGTTTCTCATGAATGAATAAATAAAATCTTTAAAAAAAGATGCTTAGAAAAGTAGCTGGCACATAGCGATGTGTGCGTGTTAGAGGACTGTTAAGCGCAGTATGTGAGTTTTAAGTAAGGTTTCAAGGGAGTCATGGTGGCCTTCCGACGCGTCCGCAAGGCTAGGCTGAACTACATTTCCCAGGACTTCCTTGGCTGCGGGCTCTGCTTAGAGCGGCCACGAGGGAGAGTCTGCAGCAAGGACCGGCGGGGGCGGGGGCTCGGCTCCCTGCGTGCGGCGCGGCGCGGCGCGGCTCGGCTCGGCTCGGCTCGGCTCGGCTCGGCTCGGCTCGGCTCGGCTCGGCTCGGCTCGGCTCGGCTCGGCTCGGCTCGGCTCGGCTCGGGAGTCCCGCCGGCTCCTCCGCGGGCTGAGCACCGCCGCAGGGCTGCAGCGCCCCGCCCCGCCCCGCCCCGCCCGGCCTCCCCCCGCCCCGCCCCGCCCCGCCTCTCCTCGCCCCGCCCCGCCCCCCGCCCCGCTTCGTCTCCCCCCGCCCCGCCGCCGCCGCCCCGGTCCGTGACCTCCCGACGCCTGCCTCGGGACTTCAGGCTGGTCGGGAAGTTCCCAAATCAGAGCGCTCGGAAAACAGGGCAGAAAGGGATCACGTGAGGAGAAATAATGTCCTCGGGCTGAAGGGCATAAATCGTCACAGCAGAATGTTCGTGATGCGCCAAGGACCGCTTCTGCCGGGCCAGTGCCGGGGGGGGAGGGGCGGTGGGGCAGCCCCGAGAAGGGCGGCCCGCCCGGCGGCGACAGCCAGGCCGGTTCGCGAACAGGGGACGAGCGCGCCACACCACGTGCTCCGTCCTCGCCCGGAAGAACCCGGGATTCCGCGGCCGCACGCGGGCCGAGCGCAGGCCCCGCCCCCGCCCCCGCCCCCGCCCCCCGGTCCCCGCCCCCCCGGGTCGCCGGGCCCGCGCCGCCAGACCAGCAGCCGCACCGGCCGCGGCGCGGGCAGCCACGCTCTGGGGGACGTGGCGGGAACGCGGACCCCGAGGCAGCGCGGCCGGCGGACCCGCCCCGCGGGGACCGTGTGACACGGTGAACGCCCACGCGAGGGGGAGACACGGCGGGAGGCCGCTGACCTTCCGACCTCCGGGCCGCAGCAGCCCCGGGGGCGACCCCGGGTAACCCGAGGGGGGCAGGGGCGAGGGGCGCCCGGCACGGTCGCGGGGAGCGCAGGGGGAGGCGCCGGGCGGCGGTGGCAGCGTCGGCTGCACCAAAGGTTTGAAGCTTTGACTCCGCGATTCCACCGCCGGAATCCACTCCGCAGAAGCGCTCGCAGCCTCGTCGTCCGCCAGGCGGGGGCCCGGGGCCGCAGCGGCTCCGACCCCCCACCCCCGGCGCTGCGGGAGGCCCACCCCACCCCACTCCACCCCCACCCCCACCTCCACCCCATCCCCACCCCACCTCCACCCCACCTCCACCCCATCCCCACCCCCACCTCCACCCCCACCCCACCGCCACCCCCACCCCCACCCCCGCCGCCGGCCGAGCCTCCGCGGACGCGGCCTTCCCTCCAGACGCCCGCCCCGGAATCGGGAGCTGCTTGCCTTCTCTTCCCAGGCTAGTCTACTTTTACATACAGTGTTCCTTTCAGAACAGGGCTCGGGCCCCCCGTCGAGCCCTTTTACTCCAGAGTGGACACCATCGGTTGCCTTAGCTCCCCCGGGACCGCGGCCAGACGCGGCCGCTCGGCTCCCCCGCGGCACTGCCCTCCGTCCCGGGAGAGCCGTCAGAGGGGTCAGCAGCCTCGGCTTTGGAGGACAAACATCCTCTGTGTACCAGCCTTAGTCATCTGAACTCGCCCACACTTGTCACTCTGTCACCCAAGTCAAAATAAAGCACTTCTAGTTCAAGTCGCCTCTTCCGGAGGGAGATGTCTATTTGATCCCCCAATGAGACCTGTGATTCAGCTGAGAGCCGACTCTGCTCTGTGAATGTTTCGTGTCACTCGGTGTTAGGCAGCCTGCCTCTCTCTCCTCCTTGGGATCCAGTGCCAAGTGTTGAAGATGTGGTCGCGTGCAGTTTTAATGTAGAGGGACAGGGTGGCAGCGTCACCTCCTCTTCCTGGCTCCCCTGGCCCAGGAGAAAGGGCAGGGCTAGCGCTGGCTTCCTAGGCCCGGAAACACGCTCTCGGTCCCAGGCTACGGCCTCCCGCCCCCCAGGCCTCTGGTCCAAGCTGCCTTGGGGTATTGCCCACCCATGAAGCTGCTTTCCTAAGTTTACTCATAGGAAGGGGAACCGGTGGGGGGAAAGGGCTCTTCATGGAACGCAGATCAAACGGAAGGGCCTGCAGAGCCTAGGTCTGCACACACCTTTCTATGGCTGATGGGGAGAATGTGGACACCTGCAATTCCTCTTCTCTGGTTATCTGTTGTTCACTGCAAGCTGCCCCTTCCTCTGACAAAGCATGTTCCTTAAGGGCACCTGGGTAGCTCAGGGCGTGATCCTGGGGTCCCGGGATCGAGTCCCACATCGGACTCCCTACATGGAGCCTGCTTCTCCCTCTGCCTGTGTCTCTGCTCCTCTCTCTGCATCTCTCATGAATAAATAAATTCATCTTTAAAAAAGATTTTAAAAATTAAAATCTTTAAAAGAATCAACATATTCCTTAATCAATGCCATGTGAACTGTGGCATTGACCCCAATCCCTGGTGCAGGACAAGTAGGATCAGGAAAGACACAGCCTGCTTGGCACTGCATGATGCCTGCAGTCACGAGAGCGGGCCTGCTAGCAGGGCAGGGCTTCCCGGGGTCGCACAGGGACTTGACAGCACCCAGCAACATGCAGGTGCACCGGGCCACGCAGCAGACAGTCCTACAGGTCTCTCCTCCTATGCCTGCTCCCCTCTGAAGGTCAGAAAGCAGATCTTATGACCCCTGATTTATACAGGGGCAGCCTGAGGTACAGAGGTTAAGTGCCTTATCCCGGGTCCTGGTCATTAAGCGATGAGACTGGGATTGAAATCCAAAGTTATCTGACTGTAAAGTCTTACTGCTTTATTCCATGTGCTCGCTGCCTTACTGAACAAATGTGGCCGGGCAACTACCAAGGATCCTTGACACCTTTTAAGGACTTCAAGGCTATGAGGAAGGAAAAAAGAGCCAAAAGGCGTTTCTTCTCAGAAAGCTGGGGGGAATATGCATGCCCTCTGGAGCTAGAAAATGAATGTGTGAGTGGGTATATGAATGTGCTCGCCGTATTACAAACAGAGCCACCCACCACTGCTTCCTCGTGAGTTTTCTCTTCCTTCCTACCCTGTGGCCCACCTCCGCCATCCCCATGGGGTGCCTGCTCCCTTTCTTGGGCAGCATGTTGAGGGAGCCCCGAAGTGCGCACCCTGAGTCCCAAGACAAGTCAGACCCTCAGGAGCTCCGGGTGCCTCTTCTCTAGGGGAATGAGAGGCACACGTCCAGAGGTGTTGTGAGGCCCAGAGGTCAGGCGCCTGCAAACAGCCTGGTGAGCATGCGGCGTGGCCTCCGGAGGATGACTTTGGGACGATTATGGTTTGTGGTTCTCCATCTCTCCACAGAGACCCGGCAGAGACCTGGCTCTGCCACAGGGACACTGGACGGACAGGCCTGGCCCCTGCCTCTCAGGTGTGAAAGCGCCCCACGGTGTGCGTCCCTTCTCTCCTGGTCACCCCTCCCATGCTGACGCTGCTAAATCACCCCCAGCAACGAGAATGTCACAGACAACTCCGAACTGCAAAAAGGGAAGTTTATTCTACTGAACATAACTTGGTTCATATCCTCATTTCTGGTCTGAGAGACCAATTCACCCCCACCTTAATGACGTTTTCCTCCCCACCAGCTAGTAGACATTGACCTCCATCCTCGGAGACAGGGAAGCTGCTCTTCAGCACCGCCCCCTTCCCCACATTTTCCTTACTCTGTGGTTTGTGCCAGGGCTTGGCATATTTTGTCTACAAAGGGCCAGATATGAAATACTGCTTTTGTGGAACATTCTGTCACTGTGGCAACTGCTTGACTCTGCTGCTGAAGGAGAGCAGTGCGTACGATGTGTAAATGAGTAGGAGCAGCTATGCTCCAATAAATTTATGTAGGTGGCAGGCTCTAGTTTGCCAACCCTTGGTTTATGGTATAAACCCTTTGACCTCAGTCTTGGAGACTTCAGCTTCTCCTACTTAGAACCAGGGTTTGGAATCCACAGGACCCTTGTCTCCCTCAAGCCCTGGTCCTCGCATCTTTAAGCCCAGGCTTTAAGGTTACTGCTTCTCTACTGGGATTTAAGAATGCCTCCTTAAAAATCAGAGGACAAGAATTTGGCGCCCGGTCCTGCCAGGATGTGCCCCATCTGCCCTGAATTCTGCTACCCTAGTGGGGCAGAGGGTCCCTGGCGTAAGGATGCATGCCGGGAGAGAACAATTCCTGGTCTCTCAGCTCTTAGCCCACTATTGCCCTGGTTCTCAAAGTGTGGTCCACAGACCAGCAGCAACAGCATCCCCTGGGGACTTGTTAGAAATGCAATCATTTCCTTCCCAACGCACACCTACTGATCAGAAGCTGCGTGGGGCTGGTGGTGAGCGATTCTCCACTCCCTCCAGGTAATCACGATGCACCGCGAGGTTTGTGAGCCCCGCACCACAGCTCTGCATCCTACACCTTGTTTTTTTCTTGCCTTTATAAATTTGTTCATGCTATTTCCTCCTCCCAGATGCTTCTCATGTGTCTCTGCCACCCTCCTTCGAACCATTCTACCTCTAAAATTCATCTAAATATTGTGTAGTGACTGTGATACGTCACAAAGTGTCTCCCTTGTTATTTACTTCTTTTCCTTTATACTTTATGCATGTTAATGCTTTGCCTTTGTAATGGACCAAGAAGCATCTTGCAAATAAAAATCGTATCTTAAACATCTTTGCAGCTCTCGCACTACCTAGGAAACTTCCTATCTCTGGTCAGTTTCCTAGAAAGTATTTTGAAAAAGGATTTCAGAGCTTCTGATTTATTTATTTTATTTATTTATTTATTTATTTTTGAGGCAGTGCCCTAAGGGAAAACATTGGGGAAGACAGGACACAGAGAAGGAAAAAGTACTAAGCAAGGATATGGTTCAGGTCAGTGCTAGCCATGATTTCGAGGAGCATAAACCATAGCCCATCGAAGTCAAGGGGCTGGTAACTTATATGCTTGACAGTCAGCCATGGATCATGGGCCACCCTGAGTGTGCCACTTCCTGGGTGATGAGGTGCCTGTTGGTCGAGGACACTTCTCCAGAGAGGGTGGCAGCTGTAAGCCATTTGCAGCCACCACACGTAGCTGCTGTGGGACGAGCACCTGGACCCAGGCAAGGGGGATATGGGCAGGACTATAATACTAGCCTTGTCTTCCGCAAAACAAATGTTCAATAAATGTTTGTGATGGATTGACCCCTTCTACATAAAAGAGACTACCACTGTAAAAGCTACCGCTGTGGAAGTTCTCTCACTCGTCCTCATAAAGCATTTTGTGGACATACGTTTTTGAGGAACACCAGACTCACTCTGTGAACTGGAACAGGAATGGCCCAGAGTCCATGCCTCCCTACAGACAGCGGTGAGTAGGGGCACAGGGGTGCGTAGAAAGAGCAAAGGGAGCATCTGGAACCATTGAGAGACAGGAGGAAAAGTTACAGCCCAAGTACCACAGCCCTTCTTGAATAAGTGCAATTTTTGTGTTTCATCTGGAGTATGAATCATTTCCCACTTTCTTCCCCTCAGCCTTCCGAAGTCCAAGTTAACCAGGATCTCCAGATGGCTCACCCACGATCAGGTCTCCTTTGATTGTTCTAGGAGGATTAATTAGTCACCACCATGAGTACCAAGTCCAAATCAAGAGGCAATATGGCAGAAAAAGAGAGAGGGAGGGAGATCTCGCCTGCCAATGAGAAGGCACAGAAGACTACAGAAGGCACGTGGATTACACAGATGGCGTTGCCATTCAGGAGCTCTTCTCAGAAATGCCAATGTAGGTTGGACCAGGTGTGCTGCACAGTCCAACCTGATGATTCATGGTCCTGGCCGCACCAGAACCACCTGTGGAGCCTTAAAACATACCGATGCCCAGGCCTTGCCTGGGACACTGATGTAAGTGGTGCATCAGACCTGATTTCAAGATTTCTTTTTTTTAAAGCTCCCTGGATGATTTCAGTGAGCACATAGTGCTGAAAAATGCTATTGTAGTGTCTATTTGTTCAAACTGCTGTCAAGATTTACAGCTTTTCCCCCAAGTATTTCTTATCATCTGCCCAGTCCTGTATTGGTCTCTACAAAAAAAAAAAAAACAAAGAAATATGAAACTGGAAGGAACAAAGGATCTAGGTAGTCAAACGGTTTGGGCCCAACTTTGCCACTTCCCAGCTGTGTGACTTTGGGGAAGTCACTTAAGTCCCTTGGCTCTCAGTTTCCACACCCCTAAAGAGCTAGGGAAAGGGCCCAGAGGTACGAAAATGAGAAAACCTGGGGTTTACTTGTTCCTCAGCTCTTAAACCATCTGAGCCCTCATCAAGAACTATGAACTATTTCCAGAATTTTCCTTCCTGTTGGAGCAGTGACATGCATTTATTTCTAAAGCTTCTCTTGATAATTCAGTGATTTACTAGAGTCTACTCCTGATAACTCCACAGCTCTGATTCTTCTTCCTCTGCCTCTTTGCTCATGTTATTATGCCCTCCTCATGGGACCTCCACCTTCCCAACCACTGCCCATCCCTTAAATGTCAAGGCAAGTCCCTCCTCCCCTAAACCAATTTTGGGGATTAAATCCTTTGTCTTTTTTAAGATTTTATTTATTTATTTGAGACAGAGAGAGAGAGAGTACAAGCAGGGGGTTGGGAAAGAGGGAGAGGGAGAAGCAGGCTCCCTGCTGAACAGGGAGCCCAAAGCAGGGGCTCCATCCCAGGACCCTGGGATCATGACCTGAGGTGAAGGCAGACGCTTAACTGATTAACCAGCTAAGCCACCCTGGCGCCCCTTGGGGATTAATTCCGATCACACCTACTTCCCCCTCATCTTAGTAGCTCATTGTCCCCCACTGCCACAAGTGTTATTTTCTCCTCTACACAGACTCCTTAAGGGTCCTAAGGACAGGTGTTCTCACCCTTCTATCACTCTCTGCCAATTATGGAACATGTCCAATGTGCTGGGCACTGGCTAGGTGCTTCATTTCTGTTATTTCTAATCCTCAGAGCAACCTGTAACAGAGGCTGTCCACACTGCACAAAGGAATGGAGGCTCTAGAAGACCACATAAGCTTATCTGAGGTCCTAGTGTAGGATCAGGGCTCAGCCCCAGATCTGTCTGGGTCCCAAACCCATACTTGCTCCACCACTTGATGCTGCCCCTGCAGTAGAACATTTCTCAAATGATGAAGATTTAAATATCCATGAGGAGGGGCACCTGGGCAGCTCAGTAGTTGAGCATCTGCCTTCGGCTCAGGGCATGATCCTGGGGTCCCGTGATGGAATCCTGCCTCAGGTTCCTTGCATGGAGCCCACTTCTCCCTCTGCCTGTGTCTCTGCCTCTCCGTGCGTGTGTGTCTCTCATGAGTAAATAAATAAAATCTTTAAAAATGAATAAGTAGGGCAGCTCAGGTGGCTCGGCGGTTTAGCGCAGCCTTCAGCCCAGGGCCTGATCCTGGAGACCCGGGATAGAGTCCCACGTCGGGCTCCCTGCATGGAGCCTGCTTCTCCCTCTGCCTAACACTCTCTTACTCTCTCTCTCTCTCTCGCTCATGAATAAATAAATAAAATCTTTTTAAAAAATTAAATAAATAAATAACCATGAGGAAATATAAGTAATACCTGTATACATGACAGCTTGAAGGAAAAACAGGGAAATCTCTTTGGTATCTCCTCTAAACAGGAGATTGTCACACCGACCCAGCGCCAGCCTGCACATTTGCCTGAGGTATTTGCCAATAAAGCTTTCAGATTATGTCCAGACTGACATAGCCACTGAGCTGACATAGAGATTCTAAGTTCCTTGAGGGGGTGGCATTACGAAGCAGCAAGAGAACAGGACTAAAATGAAGAGTCCTGGGTTCTAATCCCATCCACCTGTGCTATGAACTTGTGTGACCTTGAATAAATCCTACAACCTCTCCGGACTTCCATTTTCCTGAGGACAAAAGGAAGGGGTGAAGCTACATTAACAGTTTCAGACCTGGTTTTGAGAGGCAGAACCTTTGTGGTGGAGGCATCCTGATTGAAGGATGGGAAGACAAGGAGCCCCATATCCTTAGGGACCCCACTTCTCCTTCCAGGAAATCCCAGAGGTGACGCCAGGGACCTGTTTGAAATCCACTGCACTAGAAGATGTACCAGAAAGGCCTGCGGTCCTATCTCTCACTTGCTCCAGACAACCCCTTCAAGCAGTATTTTCTGCACTTGGGTGCTTACTGAATACTTTCAGTTGATAAATGGAAATTGCTCCTGGATAATGTCCACCAGGCACATTTTCCTCCTAAGTACACTGCTACTTCCTCCTCCCTGATTTCTCCCCGCATCCTGTCATTGATTAGTGCTACTTGGCAACTTTGTCTTAATTTCCAAACCTCTCTGCCAAATTCTTCTTTCCTCCTAGGATGAGCTGGCTTGAGGGCAATGATGCCTATGTCCATTGGGGATTCTAAAAAGAAGGGACTCCCAAAGTATACATTTTTGCGATTCCCATGACCCTTCTCTACCAGAAGCCCTTGGGCCACCTCCCTCAGCCCTGAAGTGGAAGAGTACTATTTACTCTATCAGTTAAGCCTGCTTCGAACCCCATTAAAGGAGGAGGAGACAAGTGTTTCCTGATCAATGATCCCTTTATTAAACTTTTATACCTTGCAAGCTGCTATGGGACCTAAATCAAAATCAGGAGGTTATGGCTACAGGGAGAAATAAAGGATTGTCTCCAACTCTTCTGTATCAGTTTGAGTCTTCTCAGAGGGAGATACCAAAATGGATTAGGGGTACCTGGGCCGCTCAGGTGGTTAAGTGTCTGCCTTCGGCTCAGGTCACAATCTCAGGGTCCTGGGATTGAGCTCCCTGCTCAGCAGGGAGTCTGTTTCTCCCCCTGCTCATGAGCGCTCTCTCTCTCTCTCTCTCTCTCTTTCTCTCAGATAAATAAATAAGGGTGCCTGGATAGCTCAGGTCATGATCCCAGAGTCCCTGGATCCAGCCCAGCTTTGGGCTCCCTGCTCTGTGGGGAGTCTGCTTCTCCTTCTCCCTCTGCTCCTCCTCCCCACCCTGCTCATGCTCTCTCTCATTCATTCTCTCTGAAATGAATAAATAAAATCTTTAAAAAAATAAACAAAATCTTTAAAAAATGAATACAATGGGATTAGATGCACCAGCAGCATATTACAGGAAATATCTGTAAAGGATAAAGGGGAGGGATAAGGAGTAAGCCGGGGAGGCTTCAGACCAGGCACAGGTCTGACACCTGAGAAAGCACAGCGGGAGGAAGAGTGGAGACACAATACCTTCAGACTGCAGTGCAGTCTTGGCCGGGCAATGAGGAGCTCCCAAGCAAGGTGGCCCTCTGGGCAGGCATGCCCAACTCCACAATCTCGGTCATGCTCATCACTACATGGGAACAGCCCTGTCAAAGTGTGCTCCTGGAGTGAGCACCATGGTGCTCAAGACAGGGCAGCTGGAAGCTATCAGTGATCTTAAGCACCTCACGGTTCTTTTGAAAGCAAAAGAGAGGGGAACACACTTGGCTGCCACACCCACACTCTTGATTCAATTGATTTCACCCAAATGACACCCCCCCCCAAATTATAGCACCCTTATCAAGGGGGATACAGACTCTGTTGGATGGTAGCCCATTTGCTGTCTCTGGGCATAGTCAGAGATGATTAGGTGGCAGGATCTGAGGACCTGGAAGTGTCCGATTCTCTCAAAACATCCCCAACCGTCACCAGATCTGCTCTTGGACCTTTAAGCCATCATGTTGGGTGAAGTCCCTTTTGCAGTGCGGATATAATGATAGCATCTCCCAAACTGAAGAGCACATTTCAACTTAAATCCCTTGAAATTTGATTGCACCAGGACAGCAGCTCTGGAAAAAGCCTAGGAAAGTATCATTGTATCATTTCTCCCTCTTATGGAGGGGAAATTGAGGCTCAGAAAGGCTGAAGTGACTGGCCCAAAGTCACAGAGTTAGTAAATGACAGAGGGCTGGATTAAGTGCAAAGTCCTGGCCCCCTTAACTCACTCAACAAATGTCTACTGAGCACTAAGAATACAGCTATGTCTTGTTGACAGATAACACTTCTGCCTTGGGGAAGCTTGTGCTGTTGTTGGGAGAGAGAGGCAATAAAAATATAAACCGATTCATCTCAGATAGATAAGTGATGAAGAAAATAGAGCAACGGGACTAAAAGGGACAGAGAAAGGAGAGAATTGCCCCAATAAGGGGCATTGGGGGAAACTTCTCTTAGAGAAGAGCATGGTTGTGGAGAGGATCATGCCCCATGGCAGGAACAGGCTGACCTGGGTATGGCAATGGGAGAGTGTGAAGATCTAGGGAACAGGGGCAGGAGATAGGCCAGGGAATTAGCAGGGACTTTGTAGGTCTTGATGAGTTTAGTTTTTATTCTAATTTCAGTGGAAGCCAATTTATGAGACATGCTAACACAGAGGGCAAATCCTGCTAGCTGTCATATTTTCAATAAGTTTCTGTACTGGAGGTGAGAACCCATCATCCAGGCCCCTCCAGCTATAAAGATGATCACTAACTTGTTAGGAAGTGAATCACTTCACCTAGAGGATCTGTTCCTGGGGAAAAGGGAGGAGAGAAGAACAATACTACTGTCCTTCCTCACTCTCCACCCTTGCCCTGCAGAGTACTCAGGCTCTCTCTCAAAATCATATTTCTTAACCTTGGCTCTCATTGGAATCATTTGGAGAGTTTGTGTGTGTGTGTGTGTGTGTGTGTGTGTGTGTGTGTGTGTGTTCAAGTAAGCCTGCTCTTAGCAATTCTGATTTAACTGGTCTGAGTTGAGAGACTCAAATACTAATGGACAACAGCCAGACCTTACACAGACAATAGAACTCTGACCTACCATCTTCAGCAACCAGCCAAGAAAACCAAACCACAACCTTTGTAGCAACTGGCCCCAAACACTCAGAACTTATTCAATGTCTGCCAACTTTCTTAATTTTAGCCCCTGCTTCCAACTTAAAATCAAACAGGGAAAGTCAAATATGTATCCCTAACCAATCGCATTGGATGCCCCACTTCTAGTTAGCCTACTTCCAGCTTCCCCACTTTAAAAACCCCAAACAGGGCATATCTGAAAGCCTTCCTTTTTCTCCACTCCTCCACCTGCCTTTGAGTCTCTAACAAATGAAAGTGATGGTAGTGTTTGATTCTCTTGCTGGTGCAAGCTCTGAATAAATAGCCTTTGACTTTATTTGATTGTTCTTCACTTACTTTCACAGGATGCAGCTCAGGAATCAGGGGTTTTTTAAAGTTCTGGGAGGCCTGGGTGGCTCAGTGGTTGAGCATCTGCCTTTTTTTTTTTTTTTTTGAGCATCTGCCTTTGGTTCAGGGCTTGATCCTGGGGTCTGGATCGAGTCCCACATCAGGTTCCCTGTGGGTAGCCTGCTTCTCCCTCTGCTTCTGTCTCTGCCTCACTTTCTCTGTGTGTGTCTTTCATGAATAAATAAATAATGTTTTTAAAAAAAGTTCTCCTAGCAGTTCTAATGTACAGCCAAGGTTGTGAACCATGGCTCTAAATAGGTGGTTCATTTTTTAAAAGATTGATTGATTGAAGATAAAGAGAGCGAGTGAGCACACGTGCATGTAAGCACTCATGCATGCAAGTGGGAGGGAGGGGCAGAGGAAGAGAGAGAGAAAGAATCCTCAAGCCGACTCCCTGGTGAACATGAAGCCAAATGCGGAGCTCCATCCCAAGACCCTGAGATGATCTGAGCTGAAATCAAGAGTCAGACACTCAATGGAAAAAGCCACCCAGGCAACCCTCTAAATAAGGTAGTTCCTAAAGTTTAGTCCCCAGCAAATCAGCATCACCTAATAACTTGCTACAAATACAAATCCTATATGGCTTTTATTATTTTCAGGCAATTTCCTTCTATTCTCAGTTTGTTGGGAGTTTTTATCAAGAAAGGGCACTGTATTCAAATACTTTTCCTGCATTTTTGAGATGATCATGTGATTTTTATCCTTCATCCTGTTAATGTGAAATGTAGTAGTTGATTTTCATATATTGAACCATTCATTGCATCCCAGGAGTAAATCCCACCTAATCCTGGTGCATGCTCTTTTTAATGTGCTGTTAAATTCACTTTGCTGGTATTTTATTGAGGATTTTTGCATATGTATCATCAAAGCTAATATCATACTCAATAGTGAAAAACTGAAAGCTTTTCCTCTAAGATAAGGAAACAAAGCAAAGACGCTTGCTAATTCTTGCTACTTCTATTCAACATAGCACTAGAATTTTTAGCAAGAGCAATTTGGCAAGTAAAAGATATCCAAATAGGAAATAGGAAAATGTCTGTTTGCAGATGACATGATATTATATATAGAAAACTCTAAAGACCACACACAGGGACACCTGAGTGACTTAGTGGTTGAGTGTCTGCCTTTGGCTCAGGCCATGATACTGAGGTCCTGGGATAGAGTCCCACATTGGGCTCCCTGCAGGGAGCCTACTTCTCCCTCTGCCTGTGTCCCTGCCTCTCTCTCTGTGTCTCTCATGAATAAATAAATAAAATTTTAAATAACTAACTAACTAACTAAATAAATAAATAAATAAATAAAGTGTATGTGTGTGCATATACACTCATATACATTAGAATTAATAAATGAATTCAGTAAAGTTGCAGGACATAAAATCAACATGCAAAAATACATTGCATTTTTGTACACTAATAATGAACAATCTGAAAAGGAGATTAGTAAAATAATCCCACTTATAAGAGCACTAAAAAGAATAAAATACTTAGGAATAAACAACTAAGGAGATAAAAGACTTCTTTTTTTTTTTTTTTTTTTGATAAAAGACTTCTATCTTGAAAACTACAAAACATTGATGACAGATATTAAAGAAGACACAAATAAATTAAAGACATCCTCTGTTCATGAACTGGAACAGTTTTAATATTGTTAAAACACCCATACTATCCAAAACAGTCTACAGATTCAATGCAATCCCTATCAAAATCCCAATGGTATTTTTTACAGAAATAAAAAATAATAATAAAATATTCATATGGAGCCACAAAGACCAAGAATAGCCAAAACAATCTTGATCAAGAAGAACAAAGCTGAAAGTATCACACTCTCTAATTTTGAAATATGTTACAATGCTACAGTAATAAAAAAAAAAGTATGGACTGGCATAAAGACAGGCATAGAAACAGAATAGAAAATACATACACAGTCAACTGATCTTTGACAAGGGTGCCAAGAATAGACAATGGGGAAATGATAGTTTCTTCAACAAACCATCAGGAACATGCAAATAAACCCACAATAGGGTATCAGCTCACACCTGTTAGGATTGCTATTAGTAAAAAAAAAAAAAAAAAAAAAAAAATGAAGAGGGGAGGGGCAAAAAGTTTTGGCCAAAAATATGAAAAAACTGGAACCCTGGACACTGCTGGTGCAATGCAAAACAGTGTAGCCACTATGGAAGACAGTATGGAGAGTTCTCAAAAAATTACAACTAGAACTACCATGTGACCCAGTAAGCCCACTTGTAAGTATTTATCCAAAAGAATTAAAATCAGAATCTCAAAAAGATATTAACTAGTACTCTAATGTTCATTGCAGCACTACCCACAATAGTGGATGTGGGAGTCACCTAAATGTCCACTGACGGATGAATGGATGGAGAGTATGTGGTATATACATACAATGAAATATTATTCAACCTTAAAAAGAAAGAAGGAAGTCCTGCAATTTGTGATAACATGGATGAACCTTGAGGACCTTATGCTAATTGAAATCAGCAGTAATAGAAAGATAAATATTGCATGATTCCACTAATATTAGGTATCTAAAATAGTCAAATTCATAGAACCAGAGAGTAGAATTGTGATTACAAAGGGCAGGGAAGAGAGAAATGGGGAGTTGCTAATCAATGGGCATAAAGCCTCCGTATACAAGATGGGTAAGTTCCAGAGATCTTCTGTACAATACTGTGTCTATAATTAACATGTAATGTTATATTGTACTATTATCATAATAAAATAATACTATATTATACACTTAAACATTTGTTAAGAGGGTAGATCTCATCTCATGTTAAGTGTTCTTACAACAATAAAATAACTAGGAATTTAAAAATAAGATAAAAAAGAAATTCAAATCCTAAGGCAATACAGGACCTACTGAATCAGACACTTTGGGGGTGAGGCCCAGCTGTTTTTAGAGCCTCCAGATGATTCTGGTGCCTGCCACAGGTTGCAAACCATTGCCTAAGTAAATTCAGATACTAAATAATATTTGAAGGGTCACCAAATCATTAGATTCCTTAGGGTACCCATGTGTCTTCATGTTGGAGGAATGTTATCTTTACCCATGAATAATAACTTATTGAGCACCTACTGTATGCTCAGCACTATTCTAAGTGCCTCACATACATTAAATTTTATAACAATCCTGTGAGGTAGAAACCATTATTGCTCCTATTATTCTTCCTATTCCTAGCAGGATCTGAGCCTAGGCAGTCTTGGCATAAAGTGTCCCCCTTCTGGCTCAAACTCTCGGGGAACATTTAGCCCACTGCCTGGCACAGTGTGTAATAAATTCTCATTAATTCAGAAAGTGAAATGTCAAAGATATGGGTCTTGAAAGGCCCTCATCTCAACTCTGGTTTTTCACTGTTCTTCCAGAGTGTATCTTGCGATTCAACTGAGCATTGCTTCCCAAGCCCGTCTCAGCACCGTGTGAGGTATGTCGAGCAGGACTTACTTGGGACTGATTCGCTCTTTAAAACAAATTAGAGCAGTTGGCGCCTTCACCGACCCTCCCTTGCATTCAAATACTCTCTTATGAGGAGGAAAGTGAGTCCTACTAAGGGAGCAGAGGTGGTTATGGCACTTATGAGCCATCCTGGTGCTCTATTGTGCCTACAATGCTTGTCTCAGGAGACCCAGTCTCAGAACTACTTAGCTCAATCAAGATTCTTAACCTTGAGGGGTCAAGGGACCCCTTGAGAATTCAGGGAAAGCTGCTGCCTCTGTCCTCATTAAAATGCACATTAAGGTGCAGGACTACATAAAATCCCATGTAGTTTGGGAAGGGCAGGGATCCCCTGAAGCCCATCCCTGAATCCCAAGTTAAGAAGCTCTGCCACAGAAGCTAGACCAGCCAGGTACTTTAATCATCCTTCCAAATTCAGGCTCAGCCTATTAATTTGTAATGTAACTCCTTACAGAGAGGATATTTCTCTGTAATACTGAAATTCATACCCTTTCTGATTATGCTCTGCCCTTGAGACACTTATGAAATTAGCTGTAGAGACTGATTTGGATGGGCAGGCACTATTTCTCACCTGACATGGGATTATATCAGGAGTATGCCCTGCCTGGGGTACAGACTAATGTATCTCTGAAAATTCAAGTTCAAGCCCTCATCCTGATTATAATGGAAACTCTGTTCTTATTAAAAGGTTGTCCTACCCCAAATAATTTCTGAAACCCCTGAGAAATGGTTACACAATCTACAATCAATCCTTCTAGCTGCTTTTTGGGCTTCAAAAAGCACCCCACCACCTTCTTGGACAGCTGTTGTGCTGGTCAATATATGAAGTGCTCCATATATAACTTATTCCACCTGAGTAAGTCAGCAGTTCAGTAAGGAGTTTCCGTAATTTGAAGAGTCACCGATATTATCCCACCCTGTGGTCATGGCTGCAGCGATGCATGGGGATCTTAATCATCATTTCCATTGATCAGTTCTTCCAGATAACACATTGCTTTATGTATTACTCAAGTGATAGATAGTAAAGACATTCCACCGAATCAGGATCTATGGAATAGAATTGCTCATAAGCTCACTATTCAGGAACATAAGTATATAAATACAATGTATTTACTTATGTATTAAACCATTCAAGTGATAAATGACCTGTAATGATTTCATGTCAGCATACATTACATACATTTCCTCCAGCTCTTCCCAGCAAGACAATTCTAGTCCACAGATTAAGGAGACAGGAGTAAGGGGTCATGATAGGAAGGGCTTGATCCAAACACATGTCCCTTCTATGCTTCCCCAGAGCCTGAGTTTAATAATTGCAGTACACATGTACCCTAGGGGAGGGTACCTAACTAGCTGGGTAATTGTCTCACTCTCTCTTGTGAATGTGTTTAACTAGACAGCTATCCTCCCAGAGGCTCACAGGTCATTCACAGCTGAGAGACTAGAAAGATTAATTGGAGGATTGAAAGGAAGCCCTAAGCAAAACTGGGAAACCATAGCAGCCCCTTGCTCAGGGCAGCCAGAGAGCAGTGAGTATCCGGGGACTGAGGCTCCCACCAGATGGGAATGATGGAGAAAGGAGAGAGACAGGATGTCTAAGACAAACTTCACCTTATCCATATTTAAGTCCAAGGCCATTATTTCTCTTTCCAGACTCACCCAAGATGTGCCTAAGCTAACAAAGGCCTATTTCTACAAGGGTCAGGTGAAACTTCTTTCCCCAGACCTTGATGTCATTCAGGTTCTGCCTGACATCTTCACATTGGACCTGTGATAAAATGCACATTTTCTAACTCATTCTACAATCCCTTGCAAAATAAATCACCCCAAACTTAGTGGTTAAACAACAATCATAGCTATCTTGAGTAACTTTTGAATTAGCTATTTGAACCATCTATTCTGAAGCTAGAGACAAAAATTATCTGTAAACATTGAACTCAAGTCGTTTTGCTTTTTTTTCTGCAGAGGTATGTATGGGTTAGCAATTTTGAAACTACTCTCTATATTCTAGGATTAAGAAAATAAGACAGGGGCACCTGGGTGGCTCATGGGCATCTACCTTTGGCTCAGGGTGTGATACCGGAGTCCTGGGATCGAGTCCTGCATCGGGCTCCCTGCAAGAAGTCTCTCTCTGCCTATGTGCCTCTCTTTGTGTGTCTCATGAATAAATAAATAAAATCTTTTAAAAAGAGATGAAAAGAAGACAATATATCATGTATGATAGGAGCCAGGTTTTTCACTATTGGAAAAGGAAGTCATAAATATGGAAAAAGAGAGAGTTAAAATGAAGCTCTGTGATGTTGGATTGGAATTAGAGATACCAATATAAACTTATGGTTTGAATTAATGGTTTTTAATACAGAGAGACAGTTATAAAATAAAGTGTGTATGTGTGTATGTACCTGTGTATACAGACAGATACTTCCAAGGTCTGTACAGCCAAAAAGCAATGACACTCCAATAAGCAATAGGCTTCCCTGGCACCCAGATCTTGGTTTCTAAATACCTTCCCCACTAAAAACAAACAGGGCAGGGCAGCCCGGGGGGTTCAGTGGTTTAGCGCCGCCTTCAGTCCAGGGCGTGATCCTGGAGACCTGGAATCAAGTCCCACGCCAGGCTCCCTGTATGGAGCTGCTTCTCCCTCTGCCTGTGTCTCTGCCTCTCTCTCTCTCTCTCTCTTTCTCTCTGTTTCTCATGAATAAATAAAGAAAATCTTTTTAAAAAATAAACAGGGCAGCTTAGGAAAATGGTTGATTCCAAGGCTGGGTGGAGCAGGAGCAATCAAACATGATAGCCCCCAAAGGCCAAATCTGGGACAATTTAAGCATCAGAATAATTCATGACAGTAATAGATTATTGATTCAAATAAAATTAATTTGTTAAAACTGATTAAATGGGGTAAAAGGAAAACTTACAGTAGAATATTATAAGGAATGATGAAAATTAGAATGTTAACATTTGGCAGTCATCATGGCAATAACTGGTTCATCAACTGAATCATCAATAGATACTAAAGCTAGTGTATCAGTGTCATGAGAAACAGGATATTCACGTGGTCTCAACATACCACTCTGTGAGGGCTACCTGGGTAGCTCAGTTGGTTAAGCATCTGCCTTGGGCTCAGGTCATGATCCCCAGGTCCTGGGATAGAGCCCTGCATCAGGTTCCCTGCTCAGCCAGAGGTCTCCCTCCTCCTCTGCCCCTCACACCTGCTGTGCTGTCTATCTCTCTCAAATAAATAAAATATTTTAAAAAAACAACAAACAAAACCCACAAACAAAACAAAACATACCATTATTAATTAGAAAGAAAACTATAGTACGTTTATATGGACAAAACCATCAGAACACCATCACAGCCACATTCAAATTTAACATCACCTGATCCCTTCTCTCATATTCCTGCCAAAAATGTATAGTCTGAAGGTAATGAGGAAACACCACATAAACCCAAATTGAAAGACATTCTACAGACGAACTGGCCAGTATGTATTCTTTGAACGTGTCAATCCCATGAAAAACAAAGAAAGGCAGAGGAACTGCCTGCCATACTCCGCCTCCTATACCATCCACACCCAAGGACTGAGCAATAAGAATGTGTGTTCTGAATAAGCAACCTTGGGCACCGTCCCACCTGTTTGTAAGAAACCTGTGGATTCGTTTGGTCGGCTGAGATGAACTCAGAGCTTGCCTGGGCGGGGGCCTTGTCTCAGGGAGCCCCCAGCCCAGTGAGCCTACAAAGGAGAGCACAGTCGCAGGCTGATGTAGGTAGTAATCTAAGGGCGAGTCAGCTATCACCGATTGCGTTATTGCCTGCATGTTCCCTGTATGAAAGCAAGAACGTATACATTTCCTGGAGAACTTTTTGCTAAAAGGTTAAATTTCTTTTTAAATCTCACCCAGAAAACCCAACCACTCCGAATATCTGCGCTCCCGTCTGGCCCCGCCCCCGTCTGGCCCGCCCCCGTCTGGCTCCGCCCCGCCTGGCCCCGCCCCCGTCTGGCTCCGCCCCGTCTGGCCCCGCCCCCGTCTGGCCCCGCCCCCGGAGCCCCTAGGCCCGGGCAGTGCTTAGGCACTGGGTCTGCCTCCCCGCCGCGCTCTCATTGGTTAATGTTCCCTTCTCTTCGTAATATCGCTTTCACCTGTAGGGTTTGTTCGGCCGGCCGCCAGCCCTCCTCCTGCCTCTTCTTACAAAAAGATCATTGCAGAGATTAAGAGAAAATAAGTGGTTGAGAAAATAAGTAGCCTTTCCCAAGAACACTGAAGACCTTTAAAATTGTGCGTAGCTATCTCCCCATTAGGTCACGCAGGCCTGGAAACTAGTGAGGGGTTTTAAATCTCTCCAAAGGGAACGAGAGTGGAAAATGTACAATTTAAACCAAAATAACCCCTCTTGCGCCCAAAGAGTTTGATGTGGTAGGAATGTGCCTTCAGCCCCACTGACATCCTTCCTAGGGAAAGTCGAAGCTAGGTGGGGAGCCACCGCGGAGGCGCTACACACCGGAGAGGGCTGTTTTTTGAGTGTCTCTGGCCTTACAGATTAGAGAACCGTGCTCTGTTTGGGTTATTGTTCCGGGGAAGGGGTGAAAACATAGGGAAGCAAAACAAACGTTGGAATAGAACTTGTGAGTTGTTTGAAATCATTATGTCTATTCACTTCACACAAATTGAATTTTTGTTTTTAAACTTAATACTTAAAAGAGTCCCTACTCCTTAAAAATAAACATGTGCAATGGTCTGAATGTTTGTGTCACTGCAAATTTCCTATGCTGAAATCTTAACCCCCAAAGCGATGGTGTTAGGAGGCAGAACCTGGGGAAGTACCTGGTTGGTGAGGGTGGAGCCCTCATGGGTGGGATCAGGGACCTTGAGAAAGAGAACAGAGAGCTTGCTTGCTCCTTCTGCCCTGAGAGGTTACAGTGACAAGACCACCGTCTCTGAGGAAACAAACCCTCAATAGACACTGAATCTGTTAGTGCCTTGATCTGGATGTGCAGCTTCCAGAACAGTGAGAACTAAATTTCCGTTGCTTATTCGCCACCTAGTCTATGGCATTTTGTTATAGCAGCCAGAAAACATGGAAATCCCAAAATGTGCGTGACTGATGACTCCTCAGTTAAAGTTGTCTCCCTGAGGCTGGAGGGCGCGAGTTAGACGCTTAGTGCTATGTGGCGCTGACTGGGCCCCTAGAAGGCCCTTCTCAGTGTGGCTCTGGCGTTCCCAATTCTGACTTGATCTTTTTCAATCCCCACATCACCCTCTGGAGGAACGGAGTGACATCACTGCTCCTCCAGTATGCCAGGTTCTCCTGTCTTTCTGGCAAGGAGGATTATGCTTCGTTGCCCCCTTGAAAGAAGGTTTGGCCACTTAACTTGCTTTGGCCAATGATATGTGAGTGAAAGGGACACATTTACTCCCATGCGAGCTCTGTCTTTTCTTCCTACAGAGATCTTGGAAGCAGTGCCTTAAGACCAAGGCACCTTGGAAAAATGAACCAACCCATGGAGAACAGCTTCCCTGGAAGATATCTCCACAGTAGACTTCTTTGCATGAGTAAGAAATGGACTCTAGGGGGATCCCTGGGTGGCTCAGTGGTTTGGCGCCTGCCTTCGGCCCAGGGTGTGATCCTGGAGTCCCGCGATCGAGTCCCACACAGGGCTCCCTGCATGGAGCCTGCTTCTCTCTCTGACCATGTCTCTGCCTCTCTCTCTCTCTCTATCTCTCTCTATCTCTATCTCTATCTCTCTCTTCTCTCTGTGTGTGTCTCTCATAATAAAATCTTAAAAAAAAAAGAAATGGACTCTAGTGATATTAAGCAACTGAGATTTCAGGGGACCTTGTTACTGTAGGGTATAATAAGCTTTGTTCAATATTACACGGTGGAAATGATCCAAATGCCAGTTCTTGTTCCAGTGCCTTGGATGGTCTGGCTTTTTCCACCTCCTGCCCCTTTGGAAGCTAGCCACCATGTAAGAAATGCAGCCTTGCTGAGACCACTGTGGGAAGTCAGCTACATGCACGGGCCCTAAAGGACGAGACACTACCTGGGAAGAGAGAAACCAAAGTGGGCCACACATTTGAGTAAAAAGTCCTTTTGGTAGTGAATCCTCCAGTGGCACCACATGACACCATATAGAACAGAGATAAACCATTCAGCCACACCATCCATGAAGTCCTGACTTGCAAAATAAATGGTTGTTTTAAACCATTCCGTGTCAGGCATTTTGTCTCCCAGCTGTAGATCACCAGAATACTGAATAACAAATATTTCACAGTGGACAACAATTATTGTTTAAATTGCCCTGTATTTGGGATATAAGTCACAGCTCAGGCTTCTATAGCCTATTAGTTCCAAATCAGATCAACATCAATGTCGAAATACAGTAGCTCTGAGCCCCCAGCCCCTTGATTGCAACTCTGTAGACCCTGTCATCATCCTTACTCCGATCAGTTCTCCCAAGTTACTTCAAGGAGCCCATAGGTGCCCTCAAACCAGTGTGTTAGTATCAGTCACCATGAGGTGTTCAATGTTACTTCTCTTGTGCTCTAAGTACCACTCATTCCCGTCTTCTGCCTGAGATACCACCAAAAACTGCTCACCACCACAGCCTCACTGGTCTTGTCACAGGGGCCATCTCTGGGTACTGTTGCTAGGGGCTGCTACACAATATGCAGCCACCCTACTGTTTCTCTCTCTACCATGTACAAACCAGCAGTGCCAGGGCAACCCGGGGGTGCAAAGGAGCCATCAGAGGAATGCCATGATCCTTCTCCCAGCTGCCTAGCCAAGATGCCCTGTTTGAACAATTCATAAGCATCTTACCAAAAAAAGCAACAAACAAAAACCTATATGTGTTCCTACACACAAAACCTTTTGCGCATGGTGGAGAACTAAAAGAATTCTTAAATACATCTTTCGTCTTAGACTTTTGCATCTATGTCCATGCTGGCCAGCAAGATACAGATGCGGAAAACTGCAAAAGCTAGAAGGTGTCCACACCAGATAACAGGAAGCAGCCTCAGAGAAAGAGTAGAAAAAGTAAATGCCCCCGAAGGCAGGGGCGCAAGGAGAAGGAGTGAAGGGGAAGGCATCCAGCCCGGAGCAGGATTCTCCAGCACTCAGGGGCAAGGCTGTAAGTGCCTGCTTAATAATGAATGGAACCAGTCAGCTCCCCGAGGAATCCCTGAAGCCTCTATTCCTGAGATAGTTGAATTATTGATGGAAAATATGCGATGTTGTGGCCTGAGCTGACAGCTGGAAGACAAGCCGACAGCAATTGAAATTGATTCTGGCCCCAATAAAGTGGAGGCCACTTTCTGATTTTCAGAGATGCTCAAGCCCCCGGGCAGAGATGGTGAGGGGGTCCTGGTTTTCCAAGGGTCCATAACTCTCCCTGAGGAGACATTGGCCAGAGCCTGGGCTTACCCAGTGCCATTTCTTACTTATGTGTGAGTCCCTGGGGACTCCTGTTAGTTCCTCCACGTATTTGAGCATTTCTCTACAGCTCCATGCCCCACTGGGGTCTGCTGGGTCTGGCTGACTTCTGGTTGGAGCTGGGGCTTCCATAACAAAGAACCACAACCTGGATGGCTCAAACAACAGAGCTCTATTGGTTCAATTCAGGAGGCTGGAAATCTGAGATCGAGGTGTCAGTAGGGTTGGTTCCCTCTGAGGGAGGTTCTGTTCCAAGGTTTTTTCTTCGACACTAATGGTTTGTTGGCAATCTTTGATATTTCTAGATGGGTACATGCCTTTCCCCTTCTCATAAGAACACAGTCATGTTGCACTAGGGCCCACTCCATGACCTCACCTTAACTTGGTCAAGTGTTTGATGATTCTGTTTTCAAATAATTGTCCAAATAAGAGTCCAAAAGATTCTACTCATTTTGCAATAGATATCAAATCAACACATTGTACACCTTAATTTTACACAATGTTATATGTCAATTATATCTCAACAAAGCTGGGGAAAAAGAGGCAGGAAAAAATAATGAACCCATTACCAAGGACAATCACATTTGTGGGACTGGGGGTGGTTAGGGCTTCAACATCTTTTGTGAGGATACAATTCAATCTGTAACCAAGCCCTTTATACCCGACCTGGCTTTGTTTTCTCTGCACTGACTCCTGGTCCCCATCAATGTAGAAGACTCTACATTCTACCTATCTCTTGGCCCCAAACCAGGGGCATCCTGGTCACTCCTGGAGCTCCATGCCTCATCTGTTCCCTGGCCCTGGCTTCATAATGCCCACTCAAGTGAGTGCTCCAACCCTGAAGGCCCAGGATCCTTGACAATATGGAACACCATGTCATTGTCATCAATCTTGCCAGCCTCTCAAGGACTCAGACCACTCCTGGATACATACTATGTGCAGGAACCAGCCCAGTCAAAATGCTGGACCTCACAGAAGGTCTAAAGGGTAACAGTCAACATCATGGAAGTGTATTTGCTACAATATGCATGTTGTCTCACAGGCTAGCAAAAAGTCCTGGATTTTCTCAGCCCCCGAGGTCACCACCAGAGCACAGAGCTAGCCCTCAAAGGACTTGTGTACTGATCCCAGCTCCCACTGATAATCATCTGAGTGACTTTGAGCAAATCACATAACCTCTCCGGAACTTCCTTCCCTCATCTACAAAACATGTGCACTGAACTAGGTATCTCTAAGCTCTTCAGCACTAAGAATTAGGACAGGCAGGCAGAAATCAAGCAGGAAGTATGTGTGATGCCTAGTGATATGTTTTCCCAAGGGGCAGGTCCAGCACACTGCCTAGAGTGTGAAAGATACCCAACTGATATTTGTTGACTAACTAGAAGGATCAATGAATTAATGAAAGTCATAGATGTTTGATAATGTTTTTCATAAGTTCCAAAGTTTTTACCTGGTCAATGACAAGTCTGAGGAGAAGGATTTCCTACGGTCGTGTTGACCACCCAAATAGACAGACTGGGGAACCTGAGGTTAGGGATCCTGGCCGGGAGATCTCCACCGAAGGCTTTCCTGAAACAAATTTTGTCTTCCCGTTCCTCTGCTACTCTTTTCCCAGCTACTGCTCACTTGTTTTTGTGTAGACACACCCGCTCTCTCTGGCATTGACTCAATGGCTAAAGCATGGGAAACTCTAGCATTTAACCATGGCCCCATCCCAGGAAAATTTCCCAAGAAAGGGGAAAAACACGGGAAGTGAGGGAAACACTGGGGCATGGCATCAGTGTACTTGTGTGTAAGGGGCAGAATTCAAGAGAACAAAAACATCCCCCAATGATTAAAAAAAAAAAAACCCTGAGATTTTCTTTCTCCTTCTACAACTTCTCTTTGTTGTGCCTCTCCCAGCTTCTAGAAGCAGCCCCCCTTCTGCCGCCCAGGGAGAGAAAAATGAGAAGGTGGGACAAGTACGGGAGAGATAGAGGCCGAGGAAAGGAATGGACTGGAGAATGATTAACAGAGTTCTGGAGAGTTTTTCCCCTTTACCAGGAAAGGGAGAAAATTATGTACAACTGGCATCTCTACAGAAGAGAACTGGAACACTCTAGCCTCTCCCTGCCCGGCCAAGCCCTTGCACAACTACCCTTTAGATGCTCCGCCTTTCAGAATTGCTTCACCCGGCCCTGGGTCCCAAGACCTCCCTCCTTCTCTGGATAAGTGCCTCGGGGCTGGCAGGGGATGGGGTACAACTTCACTGGGGGAAGCAGGTATTGGAAGCCAAGGGGCAGTGCAGTGCTGGTATTGGGGAGGCGAAGATGGGAAGGCAGGGTCTCCACCTGCCGGCAAGGCTGTCACAGAGACTCCACGGCCACTCTGGGACCCACAGAAATGAGCCTACATGGGAGCATCAGGAAGCTTTCACAAAGAAGTTGAGACTTGGAGAATAAATAGGTGTTCTCCAAGTAGAAAAACAAGGAGGACCTCCCGCCAAAGGACAGCACGTGCCAAGGAGCCCTGAACATTCTATCAACCAGAAGCAGTTCAGTGTGGCTGTGCTGCACGGCTCAAGGTGCGAAGGAGCAGGCAATGAGGTCAGGCTGAGAGCTTTGGACTGTTACTTGAGGAGGACTCAGTGAGGTTTGTAATCCAGGTGGAGCACTACTCAAAATGACGCAAGTGGAAAGACAAGGAGTCACTGAGTCTAAATGTTTGTGTCTCCCCCTTCTTCACCCCCAGATTCATGTGTTGCACCTTCATGCCCAATGTGATGGTATGTGGAGGTCCACAGGGCATGAGGGTGGAGCGCTCATGAGTGGGATTGGTGCAAAAGAGACCCTCAGAGCTCTCTTTCCCCTTCCACCAAGTAAAGCTCAATGGAGAAGTATACAACCTGGAAGAGGGCCCCTACCTGATCATGCTAGCACCCTGATCTAGGACTTCCAGCTTCCAGAACCATGAGAAATAAATTTCTGCTGTTTATAAGTTACCTGCCAGATGGTATTTCACCATAGCAACCCAGCTGGACTAAGATAGGAGCCAAGAAGAGAATGCAGCTGTAGAAATAGCATGATGAGGTGGCGGTCAGGGACTTGGTAGTACCTGGCCACTGGACAAGTTCCTGAATCTCTCTGGGTCTCTCCTGTGAAATGGGTATAACAGAATCTGCACTTCAAGGCATTGTGGTTATGAGAAATCATGCAGGTGCTTGGCTTAGAGGAGGCCCCTCTGTGCACAGAAGCCATGAGTAGCTGTACAGCGGAGACCTACTTAGTCACACTGAGATTGTGCTAATTCAATTATCTCTGATCACCATCCCCCCTCCAAGAAAAAAGTGAAGAGGAAAAAAGGATTCTATTTTACTTATTTTGGTGAATTATGGATGGCCACAAACTCTTTGACACTCCTCCCATAGGTAGGTGGGTTCTGTGTCCCCTTGGGCAGGCTCTGAATATCCACACAAAGGAATAGTATTTAGCCTATGGAGTGAAGCACTGATACATACTACACATGGATGAACCTTGAAAATCCCATTGGTAAGTGAAAGAAGCCAGACTCAAATGGTCACATCATCTATGATTCCGTGGACCTGCCGATTCCTTAGGCAAATCCACAAAGATAAAAAGCAGGTCGGTGGCCGCCAGGGGCTGGAGGGAGAGAGGAATGGAGAAAACTGCTTGATGGGTCTGGGATTTCCTTTTGGGGTGATAAAAATGTTGTGGAACTACATAGACGTAGCAGTTACATATCATTATAAATATCCTAAGTGCCGCTGAATTGTTCGCTTTAAACACCAAACTAGGGCCAGCCCCGGTGGTTCAGCGGTTTAGCGCCGCCTTCAGCCCAGGCTGTGATCCTGGAGACCCGGGATCCAGTCCCATGTCGGGCTCCCTGCATGGAGCCTGCTCCTCCCTCTGCCTGTGTCTCTGCCTCTCTCTCTGTGTTTCTCATAAATAAATAAAATCTTTTCTAAAAAAATAAACACCAAACTAATCACTTAAAAATGATTAATTTTATGTTATGCGAATTTCACATCAATAGAAAGAGTAAATGTAGTTGCTTTTGTGGAGCATAAAAAAGTACTAATCATAGTTTGGGGATCTTTTCTTCCCCGCTCACATAGGGCTTCCAGAAACATTTTACATTTGTCAAAAATGACACATGCTGGCCTGTCACGAGACTGAGGGCAGAATATGAGAATAAGCCATTTTCTTTGAGCAAAATGCTAAAATGATTTTTATCATATTAATTATTGGTATATACCCAGAATATTGGCCATATGTATATATATTCTGTCTCCACTAAATGTGAACACTTAAAATTTGGAGATTCCGCTTAGGATTCTGCAGAGAACTGTTTTCTCGTTAGGAGCGTGTTGATTAGAGGAAAACACTTTGAAGAAAAGACATCCCACATGTTAATGCTTGGGGGGGGGGTGGGGGGGAAGTGGCTAATAGGAGCAGGGAAGGAATGAAGTTTGCTTCTGTTGCATTCAGCATTCTCCGTGGTGCTGAGGAAGGTTGAGGTAGGTGGGAGTCACTGGGAATGCTTTGGCAATGAGCTTGGGGAGTTGAGGGGGAGTTCAGGGAATGGGGACACCACAGAGTTCTGAGGCCTGACACTCATGGTTTTGTGAGGGGTCATGGACCCAGGAGAGCACCAGGGAAACAAGCGCTGGTGCATACTTTGAGGACAGTGCTGCCCTCATTCCAGAGAGCCAATGTCCTTTAAAACTTTGCACTAGATTTGCTGATCCATCCCTAGAGTGAGATGAGGGCTCTCAGGGGTGGCACTAAAAGCTTTCTTCGAGGATTGCCTTGGTATTTTGGGGATCACACAACTTATTTCATAAAGGTGGAGGTAAATGCAAGGATACAGGAATACTCCGATTCAGGGTCAGGGGACCTGACTTACAGCCTAGTTATGTGACCAACTGGGCAGTGTCAGGCAAGTCACTGAATTTCTCCGCTGCCCACCTCTGTCAAGCGAGGGGCAGCCCCAAACATCTTCACCAGCAACCAATGTCACATTTGCATCGTTCTAAGAAACACACAGTTAGGCCGATCGGGTCATCTATAAGCTAGAAGCCTGGGGATGAGCATGTTTTATTTTTTATTTTTTTAATTTATTTTTTATTGGTGTTCAATTTACCAACATACAGAATAACCCCCAGTGCCCGTCACCCAATCACTCCCACCCCCCGCCCTCCTCCCCTTCCACCACCCCTAGTTCGTTTCCCAGAGTTAGCAGTCTTTACGTTCTGTCTCCCTTTCTGATATTGCCCACACATTTCTTCTCCCTTCCCTTATATTCCCTTTCACTATTATTTATATTCCCCACATGAATGAGAACATATAATGTTTGTCCTTCTCCGACTGACTTACTTCACTCAGCATAATACCCTCCAGTTCCATCCACGTGGAAGCAAATAGTGGGTATTTGTCGTTTCTAATGGCTGAGGAATATTCCATTGTATACACAGACCACATCTTCTTTATCCATTCATCTTTCGTTGGACACCGAGGCTCCTTCCACAGTTTGGCTATCGTGGACATTGCTGCTAGAAACATCGGAGTGCAGGTGTCCCGGCGTTTCATTGCATCTGTATCTTTGGGGTAAATCCCCAGCAGTGCAATTGCTGGGTCGTAGGGCAGGTCTAGTTTTAACTCTTTGAGGAACCTCCACACAGTTTTCCAGAGTGGCTGCACCAGGTCACATTCCCACCAACAGTGTAAGAGGGTTCCCTTTTCTCCGCATCCTCTCCAACATTTGTGGTTTCCTGCCTTGTTAATTTGTCCCATTCTCACTGGTGTGAGGTGGTATCTCATTGTGGTTTTGATTTGTATTTCCCTGATGGCAAGTGATGCAGAGCATTTTCTCATGTGCGTGTTGGCCATGTCTATGTCTTCCTCTGTGAGATTTCTCTTCATGTCTTTTGCCCATTTCATGATTGGATTGTTTGTTTCTTTGCTGTTGAGTTTAATAAGTTCTTTATAGATCTTGGAAACTAGCCCTTTATCGGATACGTCATTTGCAAATATCTTCTCCCATTCTGTAGGTTGTCTTTTAGTTTTGTTGACTGTATCCTTTGCTGTGCAAAAGCTTCTTATCTTGATGAAGTCCCAATAGTTAATTTTTGCTTTTGTTTCTTTTGCCTTCATGGCTGTATCTTGCAAGAAGTTACTGTGGCCGAGTTCAAAAAGGGTGTTGCCTGTGTTCTCCTCTAGGATTTTCATGGAATCTTGTCTCACATTTAGATCTTTCATCCATTTTGAGTTTATCTTTGTGTCTGGTGCAAGAGAGTGGTCTAGTTTCATTCTTCTGCATGTGGATGTGCAATTTTCCCAGCATCATTTATTGAAGAGACTGTCTTTCTTCCAATGGATAGTCATTCCTCCTTTATCGAATATTAGTTGACCATAAAGTTCAGGGTCCACTTCTGGATTCTCTATTCTGTTCCATTGATCTATGTGTCTGTTTTTGTGCCAGGACCACACTGTCTTGATGACCACAGCTTTGTGGTACAACCTGAAATCTGGCATTGTGATGCCCCCAGATATGGTTTTCTTTTTTAAAATTCCCCTGGCTATTCGGGGTCTTTCCTGATTCCACACAAATCTTAAAATAATTTGTTCTAACTCTCTGAAGAAAGTCCATGGTATTTTGATAGGGATTGCATTAAACGTGTACATTGCCCTGGGTAACGTTGACATTTTCACAATATTAATTCTGCCAGTCCATGAGCATGGAATATTTTTCCATCTCTTTGTGTCTTCCTCAATCTCTTTCAGAAGTGTTCTATAGTTTTGAGGGTATAGATCCTTTACATCTTTGGTGAGGTTTATTCCTAGGTATCTTATGCTTTTGGATGCAATTGTAAATGGGATTGACTCCTTAATTTCTCTTTCTTCAGTCTCATTGTTAGTGTATAGAAATGCCATTGATTTCTGGGCATTGATTTTGTATCCTGCCACGCTACTGAATTGCTGTATGAGTTCTAGCAATCTTGGGGTGGAGGCTTTTGGGTTTTCTATGTAGAGTATCATGTCATCGACGAAGAGGGAGAGTTTGACTTCTTCTTTGCCAATTTTAATGCCTTTAATGTCTTTTTGTTGTCTGATTGCTGAGGCTAGGACTTCCAGTACTATGTTGAACAGCAGTGGTGAGAGTGGACATCCCTGTCTTGTTCCTGATCTTAGGGGAAAGGCTCCCAGTGCTTCCCCATTGAGAATGATATTTGCTGTGGGCTTTTCGTAGATGGCTTTTAAGATGTCGAGGAATGTTCCCTCTATCCCTACACTCTGAAGAGTTTTGATCAGGAATGGATGCTGTATTTTGTCAAATGCTTTCTCTGCATCTAATGAGAGGATCATATGGTTCTTGGTTTTTCTCTTGCTGATGTGATGAATCACATTGATTGTTTTACGAGTGTTGAACCAGCCTTGTGTCCCAGGGATAAATCCTACTTGGTCATGGTGAATAATTTTCTTAGTGTATTGTTGGATCCTATTGACTAGTATCTTGTTGAGAATTTTTGCATCCATCCATGTTCATCGGGGATATGGGTCTGTAAATCTCCTTTTTGGTGGGGTATTTGTCTGGTTTTGGAATTAAGGTGATGCTGGCCTCATAGAAATTTGGAAGTACTCCATCTCTTTCTATCTTTCCGAATAGCTTTAGTAGAATAGGTATGGTTTCTTCTTTAAACATTTGATAGAATTCCCCTGGGAAGCCATCTGGCCCTGGACTCTTGTGTCTTGGGAGGTTTTTGATGACTGCTTCAATTTCCTCCCTGGTTATTGGCCTGTTCAGGTTTTCTATTTCTTCCTGTTCCAGTTTTGGTAGTTTGTGGCTTTCCAGGAATGCGTCCATTTCTTCTAGATTGCCTAATTTATTGGCGTATAGCTGTTCATAATATGCTTTTAAAATCGTTTGTATTTCCTTGGTGTTGGTAGTGATCTCTCCTTTCTCATTCATGATTTTATTAATTTGAGTCTTCTCTCTCTTCTTTTTAATAAGGCTGGCTAATGGTTTATCTATCTTATTAATTCTTTCAAAGAACCAACTCCTGGTTCTGTTGATCTGTTCCACAGTTCTTCTGGTCTCGATTTCGTTGAGTTCTGCTCAAATCTTTATTAACTCTCTTCTTCTGCTGGGTGTTGGATCTATCTGCTGTTTTTTCTCTAGCTCCTTTATGTGTAAGGTTAGCTTTTGTATTTGAGTTCTTTCCAGTTTTTGAATGGATGCTTGTATTGCGATGTATTTCCCCCTTAGGACTGCTTTTGCTGCATCCCAAAGATTTTGAACGGTTGTATCTTCATTCTCATTAGTTTCCATGAATCTTTTTAATTCTTCCTTAATTTCCTGGTTGACCCTTTCATCTTTTAGCAGGATGGTCCTTCACCTCCACGTGTTTGAGGTCCTTCCAAACTTCTTGTTGTGATTTAGTTCTAATTTCAAGGCATTATGGTCTGAGAATATGCAGGGGACGATCCCAATCTTCTGGTATCGGTTCAGACCCGATTTGTGACCCAGTAGGTGGTCTATTCTGGAGAAAGTTCCATGTGCACTTGAGAAGAATGTGTATTCAGTTGAGTTTGGATGTAAAGTTCTGTAGATATCTGTGAAATCCATCTGGTCCAGTGTATCATTTAAAGCTCTCGTTTCTTTGGAGATGTTGTGCTTAGAAGACCTATCGAGTATAGAAAGAGCTAGATTGAAGTCACCAAGTATAAGTGTATTATTATCTAAGTATTTCTTCACTTTGGTTAATAATTGATTTATATATTTGGCAGCTCCCACATTCGGGGCATATATATTGAGGATTGTTAAGTCCTCTTGTTGGATAGATCCTTTAAGTATGATATAGTGTCCCTCTTCATCTCTCACTACAGTCTTTGGGGTAAATTTTAGTTTATCTGATATAAGGATGGCTACCCCTGCTTTCTTTTGAGGACCATTCGAATGGTAAATGGTTCTCCAACCTTTTATTTTCAGGCTGTAGGTGTCCTTCTGTCTAAAATGAGTCTCTTGTAGACAGCAAATAGATGGGTCCTGCTTTTTTATCCAGTCTGAAACCCTGCGCCTTTTGATGGGGTCATTAAGCCCGTTCACATTCAGAGTTACTATTGAGAGATATGAATTTAGTGTCATCATGATAACTGTTCAGTCCTTGTTTTTGTGGACTGTTCCACTGAACTTCTTCTTAAAGGGGAATTTTAAGAGTCCCCCTTAAAATTTCTTGCAGAGCTGGTTTGGAGGTCACATATTCTTTCAGTTCCTGCCTGTCTTGGAAGCTCTTTATCTCTCCTTCCATTTTGAATGAGAGCCTTGCTGGATAAAGTATTCTTGGTTGCATGTTCTTCTCATTTAGGACCCTGAATATATCCTGCCAGCCCTTTCTGGCCTGCCAGGTCTCTGTGGAGAGGTCTGCTGTTACCCTAATACTCCTCCCCATAAAAGTCAGGCATTTCTTGTCTCTTGCTGCTTTAAGGATCTTCTCTTTATCTTTGGAATTTGCAAGCTTCACTATTAAATGTCGAGGTGTTGAACGGTTTTTATTGATTTTAGGGGGGGATCTCTCTATTTCCTGGATCTGAATGCCTGTTTCCCTTCCCAGATTAGGAAAGTTTTCAGCTAGAATTTGTTCAAATACATATTCTGACCCTCTGGCCCTTTCGGCGCCCTCGGGAACACCAATTAAACGTAGGTTTCTCTTCCTCAGGCTGTCGTTTATTTCCCTTAATCTATCTTCATGGTCTTTTGTTTGTTTCTTTTTTCCTCAGTTTCCCTCTTTGCCATCAACTTGTCTTCTATGTCACTCACTCGTTCTTCCACCTCGTTAACCCTCGTCGTTAGGACTTCTAGTTTGGATTGCATCTCATTCAATTGATTTTTAATTTCTGCCTGATTAGCTCTAAATTCTGCAGTGATGAAGTCTCTTGAGTCTTTATGCTTTTTTCTAGAGCCACCAGTATCTGTATAATAGTGCTTCTGAATTGGCTGACATTGAATTGTAATCCAGATTTTGTAACTCTGTGGGAGAGAGGACTGTTTCCGATTCTTTCTTTTGAGGGGAGGTTTTCCTTCTAGTCATTTTGCTCAGTGCAGAGTGGCCAAAAACAAGTTGTATTGGGAAAAGGAGAAAAAGGAGAGAAAGAAGGAAAGAAAAGAGAAAGAGAAAAAAAAAAAAGAAGAAGAAAAAAGAAAAAGAGAAAGAAAAAGAAAGAAAGGGGAAAAAAGGGTGGGGGAAGGAAACAAATCAAAAAGCAAAGCAAAACAAAACAAAAAAAAGAAAAAAGAAAAAGAAAAAAAGAACCACGGGGGAGTATCTTCTGCTTCTGTGTACTTTAAGTCCCTTGACTTCCCCCGGAACTGGTCCGTCCAGCTGGTCTTCTGGGGGAGGGGCCTGCTTGTGCTGATTTCAGGTGTTAGCACTTGGGGGAGCTGCTGTGCCCCTGCCTGGTGCAGGGCCCAGTGGGGGTTGTTCACCCCGTGAGGCCGCAGGAGGAACCACCACCGTGGCAGCGGCAGCTCTGGAGCCCTGGATTCAGCCCCCACAGTAACTCCGGAGCTCTCCGTCTGCAGGGCCTGGAGGCTCCGGGCGGGGCCGCTGATCTGCTCAGCTGGGGCAGGAGCGTCCTTGCTGTCCTGGGCCCTCCCGGCCTCTGCCTGTCCCGGGGGAGGCCGGATCCTGGGCTGTGTCCCCGCGCCCTGTGCTGCGGGGCCTGCGCTGTTGGATTTGCGCTCCCGGCCCGCAGCCCCCTCCGCGGAGCCGCCCCCGAGCCCCCCCGAGCTGCTCCCGCCCCGCAGCCCCCTCCGCGGAGCCGCCCCTGAGCCCCCCTGAGCTGCTCTGGGTCCCGCCGTGCGCTGCAGCCCTTAGGGAGCTCGGCGCACTGTCCCGGGGCGCAGGTGTCTGTTAGTGTCCCCGGGAGCCCGAGGGCATCTGCTCCCTCCTGGGTCCTGCTCTAACTCCCCGCGAGCCCCTTTCCTCCCGGGAAGGTCGGTGCAGCTCCTGCTCCTCCGGGACGGGGCTCTCCTGTCCTGGGGACACTCGCCCCGGCCTCAGCCCGGCTCCTCGCGGGGCCCCTCCCCCTTGGAGGCCTTTGTTTCTTTATTTCTTTTTCCCCGTCTTCCTACCTTGATAGAAGCACGAACTCTTCTCACTGCAGCATTCCAGCTGGTCTCTCTTTAATTCTCAGGCCGAATTCATAGATTTTCAGGATGATTTGAAGGTTTTCTAGGTAATTTGGTGGAGACAGGTGACTTGGGGACCCTACTCTTCCGCCATCCTGCCCCTCCTCAAGCATGTTTTATAAACTATAGAGAGTATGCAAAGGTAAGGAATTTTTACGGGAGCTTGAAAACGCAGGCACATTTAATTCTCTTGGTAAACAATCATGACTGAGGCAACAGATCTTCAGTGAGCTCTGTGCTGGGTGCTGGGGATACAGAGAAACTAGGATAAGCCCCTCCTTGGAGAGTCTGGAACTGGGAGAGGGAGAGCAGCACATGCCATGACAGCTGGGGGCCACGTTGGTGTTGCACTTGTGCAGAGCCTGGGACACTCATTCGGTCTGAGTCTCAAAGGATATATTCCAGCCAAGGCTCTTGTGGCTTCAAGCAGTAGAGTCTCTTCAAACTAGTTAAAGTGAAAAAGAAGCTTTTGCAGTGTTGAATGAGGAATCTCACGAACCCAAGCTCAGGAAATGAGCTATGCAGCCCTGGGTTGTTAAATTAGAACGAGTCCCTGAAAAGACTAGAAGCCCGGTACCTCCCCAACCCCCTTCCCCTCCTTCTTCTCCCCTCCTCTCTCTCTCTCATTTCTCATTCCCTCTGTGTCTCTTCCTTTTTCTGTAGATCAGCTTCTTCTGCTTGTTCATCAGCTTGTAAATAGTCCCAATACGGCTGCCATAGGCTTCAAGCCTAGAATCCAGATAAAGTTCTAGTTCCATTTTTTGTTTTGTTTTGCTTTGTCTTTGTTTGATCAGTACCTAGCCACAATTGACAGAATTAGTTCAAATGCTAGAAGGAAAGAGCAATCTGATTGATCCAGCTGAATTCTTCAATTCAGGACACCAAAGTCACTAGCCAGCCGGCAGTTAGCTATTTGGGGCTCAGGTGACCCACCTCTAGTCCCATCGCCAGAGAGATGGTATTTGGGACTCCCTCTTCCAAGGGCTATGGGCCAGGCAAGTTACCCAGGAGCGTTGGTGGAGTTGTTGTTTAATCTGGTAGGGAAGGGACAAGAAGAGAGATGGAACGGAAGGAGGGCACCCCTAGCAAGAGAGCCGCGCATGGGAAAGCCTGGAGGTGGAAGGCTCGAGGCTGCTGGGGGCTCCCGGGGAGGCTCGGGGAGGGCCGCCTTCCTGCCGAGGCACCGTCTGAACTAACTATACATCTGACAACCACCAGGGCACCAGCCAGGCAGAGCAAGCAACGGCTGTGAACAGCTGCGCGGCCGAAATGCCTGAAGGTCGGGCCTGCCTTTATTATAAAACGCGTCTGGTTGCTTCCTGTGTCTAGGGGTCTTGGTCTGGCTGAGGATGTTTAGAAGCTGCTCTTCCCTTTCTCAGGCTTTCTGAGAATTAAGAGAAGGAGGGAGCTGAGTGTCGGGGCCCCACTGGAGGCCACAGCGAGTTCTGCGTGAGTCAGTAACTCAAGCGTGGGAAGTTTCTGACAAAGCTTCTCAGCCTCTGGCCCTGGCTGTTCGTACAGATGACTCATCGGAGTTCCTCTCTGCCTCCTTGGGGGAAGCCAGCCTATCTGCAGCTGAGTGAGGAGGGGTGGGGGCCAGGGGAGTGGCAACTGGTACTTGCAGAGCATTTCCTATGTCCCAGGCACTGTTGCGAGCTGCCATGGACATCATCTTATTCAATCATCCCATATACCCGGTGAGGATTCTGTCCCAATGCTCTGGTTCCACAGCCCACATGCGGATCCACTACATGGACTTCCCATTCCTAACATCCTCAGAGCCCACCTAATTCATAGGAAGATCTGGGTACAGTCATAAAAACATCCAACACTTGGAAATAAGGCAGCTGAGGTGGATGGCTGCCTTTCAATCCTTTCAGTATCAGAGCAGGCAAAGACCCTCCGAGGATTGTCCAGAATGGTGCTGTCCAGTACCATTGCCATTAGCCAGCTGTGGCAGTTGAGCTCCAAAATGTGGATGGTCTGAATTGAGATGTGCTGTTGGTGAAAAATCTACATTGGATTTCAAAGACTTAGTATGGAAAAAAAATTGTAACCTATATGATAACTTATGTTGATTACACGTTGAAGTGATAATATTTTGAATATTCTGGGTGGAATAAGATACATTACTAAAATTAATTTCACCTGTTTCTTTTATTTCTTTTTTAAAATGCAGCAACTAGAAAATGTAAAGCTATAATGTGGTTTGCATCATATGTCTATTGGAAACATCGGTCCAGTACACTGTGGTGCATTTCATTTTTTTTCCAATTGATCAGCAGTTCCAGGCTTAGAGTGAGGTCACTTGCTAATTTGTATATTTTTGTCCAGTAGAGATGCAGGTAATTTCTGTTAACTAGAACAGAAAACCCCTTAGATTTATGGCCTGTGAAACATTAACTAGTTTTATATCTAACCAAGCAAATGTATCTTGATATTTTATTGTTAATTTGCCTACAAATAGCTTAGCTTTTCATATGTCCTTTGTACTGGTCATAATATCTTATTGGTTCCTTCATTAATGAATGAGTCTTCAAAAATTCTCAATCCATCTTCATTTTATATTTGTCTAAGATTTGTGATTGTTATCTTTTAAAATAGCACCAATAGAAACAGAATGTAAGCTACATGTGTAATTTAGAATTTTCTAGCAGTCACATTAAAAAGTTAAAATTAAAGTTGAAAGTCATAATTAATTTTAAGCCTGGGTGGCTCAGTGGTTGAATGTCTGCCTTTGGCTCAGGTCGTGATCCTGGGGTTCTGGGATCGAGTCCTGCATCAGGCTCCCCACAGGGAGCCTGCTTCTCCTTCTGCCTGTGTCTCTGCCTCTCTCTGTGTATCTTTCATGAATAAATAAAATATTTTTTTAAAAGTAAAATTAATTTTAAAAGTGTATGTTATCCAACTCGATATACCTCAAAGATGATCGTTTCTACATGTCAACAAGATTAAAACATCATCAATGAAATATTTTATATTCTTTTCCCAGCCTTCAAAAATATAGTACATCTCACTTTGGACTAGCTACATTACAAGTTCTTAATAGTTACACATGGTGGTGGCTGCTACCATATTAAACAGGGCAGTGACTCTCTCCTTAGAAGTAACAGAATATGGCCAACAAATAAAGGTAGCTTGAGACATCCAGGGTTCGTATGTGAGCTGGAAGGCTCTGCAAAGACAGCACAGGTCCAGGGGGAGCAGGGATGTACCTGGTACTCTAGTCCAGTCCTCAGGAAAGCCTTGACTCACCTTGCACTCTGCCCACCAGCTACATGGCCATGAGCCAGTCACTCCCATTCTTTGGTTCTGTTCCCTCATTTGTAAGATGAAGGGGTTGAAGATCCCTTGGAACACTTACGGCATTGATGTGAAAATTCTCTGAATGTACTTGGATAGTACATTCTGGGGAAGGAAGCTCTTGGAAGTTTCCAGGTACTTTCAAGAGTCTTCTTCCTACCCTTGGGTTTGCATTCCACGATCTGTACAGTGCGTGGTATGAGGAGGCTGGAAACCAGATCTAGAGCTGCCTGCACAACCAAGAAGTGGCTGCTCCCTTTGGGCAAGCGAAGAGATACGAGTTAAGACACGAAAGGTTTCAGGCCCGCAGGCTTCCAGTTATCTTCCTCTGTGGCCAAAGAGTGTATTTTGTGGAGCGAGGGCAGGGGGGGTCGCTTGCTTCGTGGAGTTCTATAGTTAATCTAAAGCAATAGAAGATAAAGGAAGTAAATCTCTTCTGAGGATCCACAAGGGAGTGTGAAGGAAATTAGAAGCGAGTGTATGACAAAGACCAAAGATAAACTGCATACTGATTGCTCATTTAAGGAGCTGTAACTAAAAAAAAAAAAGGAGCTGTAACTAAGTCTTGACTTCTGTAGGTAAAAGTCACTGGAGCCTTAGATTAAGACAAGGGATTAATCTGTGGATGTTCCTTTTAAATAAATCAATGAGGGGAAACCAAACTGGATATGCCTTCCCCAACCTAACAAAATGTATGTCACGATGGGACCCACAACTAAAGAGCAAAGAGAGCTTCCTCGATGTAATGTGAAACTGGCCCCAGCACACAAATGAATGGTAGAGAGACACAGAAGACAGAGCCCAGCTATGCCAGATGGTGGGCAGCAGCTCTAATAAGCAGGGGAACTTACCTACAAGGCTTGTCTTGGGTGGCTGCAAGAGGTGTAGATCTTGGGATGCCTGGGTGGCTCAGCGGTTGAGCGTCTGCCTTCAGCTCATGGTGTGATCCTGTGGTCCTGGGATCGAGTCCCACATCGGGCTCCCTGCATGGAGCCTGCTTCTCCCTCTGCCTGTGTCTCTGCCTCTCTTTCTGTGTGTCTCTCATGAATAAATAAATAAAATCTTAAGAAAAAAAATGAGTAGAGCTCCGCACCGGCCAGCTAAATCTTTTTTTTTTTTTTTTTTTTTTTTTAAGATTTTATTTATTCATGAGAGACACAGAGAGAGGGAAGCAGAGGGAGAAACAGGCTCCATGCAGGAAGCCCGATGTGGGACTCCATCCCAGGACCCCAGGATCACTCCCTGAGCCAAAGGCAGAGGCTCAACCGCTGAGCCACCCAGGCGTCCCCGGCCAGCCAAATCTTAAAAATGTATACAATGGCCTTAACTGGGCTCAGTCACGTAGACCTGTAAGGGTTCTCCACATCACAGCACTATCTTAAGACTGTGTCCTTGGAGCAGCCTCTGGGAGTGGGGAAGGCAAGAGGAGCCCACACTGCAAGGACACAGGAGGGAGTGAGGAGCCTCTGATGATTGGGGTCCAGCTCTCGGGTCAACCAGAGGCCTCTCCTCTCCAAGACCCCTCACAACAAGAGCGGTAGAAAATCAGTGGCATGCCTTGTGAGATGCTAGAGCAGTCACAAACTATCTCCCCCACCACTGCCTGAAATCCCATCGTTAGGGGTGCATTAAGCACTCCTTCGTGTCCTGAAGGATTGTCTAATTTTAGGAGTTCTCTGTCACGGTGCATATAAATCTGGGGGCACCAGCAGCCTCAGGCTCCTCAGTTCATGGATGGAAGCAGAGGGCAGCAGAAGCAGCTCACGCCTCAGGGCCCCAGTGCCTGAAATAAACAGCTCTTTCTCCCCCTGATGCTCCAGAACCAGCTCCCTGGTGCTAGAGGATATTTGTGACTCCCCAGGGGAACATCCAATGCCCTCTGCATTTTCTGGGGTCACTTCGTGTCTTCTGGGGTCCCTTCTCAGTCTGCCTCTCCATGCCCATTGCTTGCCCTCTGCTTCCATGCTGAAACCTTGATTTCTCCAGACATGCTTTCCACCTTCTCCTCCCTGTCTGTTCGTGCTTTCCCCTTCACCAGGCCTGCTCTCCCTTTGCAAATTCAGGCTCCAGCTCCATTTGGCCAGCTGGGATGTCTGATGTGGAGCAAGCCAATTAATTAATCTAAACAATTTTCTCTGTCAAGATGAAGAATTTATCAGCCGCATTAACCTCACAAGGTCGTAGTGAGAAGTTCCCGATTGTAAAACTGGTTTAAAATGTCCAAGTGCCACACAAACGTAAAGGATTACCATAATACTGGTGTTAAAGGACGAGCAAACACAGGCACATAAGGTAATCTTGAATATTTAAAGTCTGTTGTGATGTCTTAGAAGGAATTTGGTTCATGGGATTGCTAATTCTGTAAAATTGTGCCTGTGTGAAAGGTGTCCCATCACTTCCCCGCAAGGCAGATATGTTAAATGTGAGAAGGGGAGAAGAGCCTTTGGTACTTTTACCTTGTTCCATTTTTATCATGAAAATCTAATAATAGTTCCTCTGGACTTTGCTGGATAGACCCACAGTGGAGTTTTTCTTTCTTCCAGGCCAAGAGTCTTTGACATGGAAAACATTGTATCTGAAGTTCTAGAAAGATGATATGAATAAGCAATGACTTTTTTCTCTCTGTGTTTCTGTCTCCAGCTTGTACACCTGAAGGACAAGAGGCCCAAAGCAGTGAGAGCAAAAGCCATTAGTTGCTTGAGAACCCCCAGTCCTGTCTGTGGGGATCGCAGCTTCTTACAAATCCCGTTCCGCTTCTGGAAGGATGTCTGATCCCAAAGCCCATTGTTAGAATCCTTTTTTTTTTTTTTTTTTAAGGATTTTATTTATTTATTCATGAGAGAGAGAGAGACAGGCAGAGGGAGAAGCAGGCTCCAAGCAGGGAGCCCGACTCGATCCCAGGTCCGCAGGATCACGCCCCGGGCTGCAGGCGGCGCTAACCCGCGGCGCCACCGGGGCTGCCCTGTAGGAATCCTTTTAACACATGAGGAAACTGGGCTCACAGGAGAGTCGTCACTTGTGCAAACTCAGAAGCCAGCCGTGGGAGGTGGGACCGAGGCCTGATGGCCCCAGTGGCCTAGGAGGAACGCTGAACACCGCGTACTAGATTCTTTCAAAGGCTGTTTTATTCCCTTATAATCTAAACACAGGGGAGCTTCAAAGACTGCTGCCAGGGCCCGACCCCGACGCCGACCCCGACGCCGACGCCGACGCCGACGCCGCAGGGCTAGGGCTGCTGGGGCTTCCGACGGGCAGCCGAGTCCAGGAGCCCCGTTCCGGAGTTTTTATTTCTTAAGATTCGAGGACTCACGGTCAGTGTGGGAACAGCTGGGGACTGCTTCTCCCCCACCTGAAACTGCTTTTTCCGAATCAGAGCCGGCAAACCGCCGCTGGGTCTGCTGCGTCCTCTCCTCCGTCTCCGACCCCGTCTCGCTTTTATGCACACACGCCCGCGCGCGCATGCGCACGGGCACACAGACGCCGGCCCTAGAAGCTTCGTTTGCATCCGTGCCTTTCACCAGCTAAATGTGGCTCTAGTCCCAGGCTGATCAGGTCATACTTAGAGATGAGCTCTACATTCTCAACGAAGACTAAGTCGCAACAGAATCCTGAGACACAAACAAGCATCAGAACTATTGCAAGCATGTGAAGGTAGATACCGCATGACGGTTGTAGGTTAAATGAGCAAAATGTAGGTTAAATGTCCTCGTGGACATCAGGGAGCAGAGGGGGCCACAATTCTATGCCCCCCGGTGAACAAGAACAGGCCCCACCAACGAGAAGATGGACATTTACAATAAAACTGACCGTGGACTAGAAGCCAAGTGCATTTATCTTTAAAGTCCCTTCCAAATTAATAACTTGAAGGGCTATTAGTTATCAATATCCCTAAAAACATTTTTAAATATTAAAAACCAAATAGCTGTTAAAATACAAAATTATTCTGGAAATAGGGCCTTGGGAGCAGATTACCACATGAGATTCACTCTGTCCAACTCAACATTTTGTTAGCACCTATTCTAAGTCCTATGTTAGCTATTTACAAATTTTTATTTTTATTTTTTTAAAAGATTTTATTTATTCATAAGAGACACAGAGAGGGAGGCAGAGTCACAGGCAGAGGGAGAAGCAGGCTGCCTGCAGGGAACCCGATGCAAGCCTCCATCCCAGATCCGGGGATCACGCCTTTAGCCAAAGGCAGACGCTCAACCGCTGAGCCACCCAGGCATCCCATATTTACAAATTTTTTAAAAAGGGAAATCTTTTCTGTTAGCACACAGGGGGGTTGTGGTTTATTTACACTAAGTGTCTAGTCTGTGCCAGCTTCTATGCCGAGTGCTGAGAGCAGAATGATCAACAAAACAGGATCAAAAAGGACATAGTTGCTGCCTCTAGAAGCTTTGATTGCAGTCTGGACTAGAGACAGGACCTGGCTGGAGGGTCTGCAGAATGCCCCCCCTGCGGAGGCAGGGTGCACTTCATCGTGGGATCCTCTCGCACATGCAGGCTCTAGCTGCGGGCAGTTTTTGCCATCAGGAGTTCCTGCTGGCACAAGTGGTCTGCTGTTAACAAGGGGAGTGCGGTGGTCTAGCAGTTTTACGTGTATAATTTTAAGCCAATGAAAATGTTGAATAGATAATGTGTCCTCCATTTTCTTGAGAAGCTATTTTTCTTTAGTAGCATCAATAATGGAACAAAGAGATATCATGTGCCTCATTTTGCAATGCTCTAAGGACATCACTTCAGTAGCATTCCTGGGAAAAGTGCATAACCTGAAACTGGTCGGGGAAACATCAGGATAAAACAAAACAGGACAAAACAATGGGACGTTCTATAAATTAATTGGTCATGAAAGACAAAACTGAGGAATTGTTTCATATTAATGGAGACTAAGGAGACATAAACAATTATATGCAGCTAAAGATCCTAGACTGGACCTTAGACCCAGGGGAAGTTTTCTTTCTTCAGCCACGAAGGACACCAATAGGACAATCCCAGGTTTGAATAAGGTCTGTAGATTTTTTTTTTTTTTTAGATTTTATTTACTTACTCATGAGAGACAGAGAGAGAGGCAGGGACACAGGCAGAGGGAGAAGCAGGCTCCCTGCAGGAGCCCGATGTGGGATTCGATCCTGGTCTCCAGGATCATGCCCTGGGCCGAAGGCAGATGCTCAACCACTGAGCCACCCAGGCATTCCTGGTCTGTAGATTAGATACTAGTATTGCATCAGCGTAAACTTTCTGGTTTTGATAATTATATGGTTTTATATGAAACTATCTTGTTTTAAAGAAATAAACACTGAAGTATATAGAAGTAAAGAGGCCTCATATCTACAATTTACTCTCAAATGATTCAGGAAAAGATACTTGTATATAAACAGTAATAGGTTTTGATGTGGAAAATCTGGGTAAAGGGATATGTACACTTCTTTGTACTATTTCTGCAACTTTTCTGTAGGTCTAAAATGTTTTTAAATAAAAAAGAATATTAATATTTCCTATGATAGTTTAGAATACACAACCAAAGAAGGCCTTTAACTGCTAATCACCTAAAATTCCACAATTTTGAATATAACTTCCTTTGAAGAGGAGCCACTCTCAATCCATTATATGATCCAATCAAGTTACTTAAAATAAGATGCACAGACTATATTAAGATCTTAAAATATGAATTTTTGTTTCTTGGTAAGAGAATGAAAAGATTTCATTCTTTGAATATATATAATTCCTAATGGTTAGGGTTCTTTGAAAAACAAGCCAATCAACCAACAAGTAGGGAGTAGGAATATGTCTTAGTTTATAGAGCTGGATTTCAGTTCTAAATCGGACTACCTGCCATATTATTCAATTACCTAGTGTCATTTTGTTTTTGTTTTTTTCAGTGTCCTATTTTTTTTCATTTTGGCTTCCATTCTTTCTTTCATCCTCTTCATATCAGACGCATTTGTGTTACGGTTTCTTTCAGAGGACTCTTTCACTCAGTTCTCAGTGTACTAATCCTTCGGTTTATCATTTACAGACTGGCCATTGTCACTTTCCACCAGAGCTGAGCTTGTTGACAAGGGAGGATGGAAACCTAGGTGCCCTTCCTGTGCAACATCTCCTCCCTGTGTCCGGTGGCTGGGGGCTGTGGTCAGCTTCCTTCTCCACGGCCTCTTCCTCCTGCAGCGGCTGCTGCATGCTTCCACCCGAGTTGTATTCTGTGGGGACCAGAAAGGCCTAACTTGACTGGAAGGGAACTGGCCATTGTTCTCCTCTGCCCGGGACAGATATTAAAGCCTACTTTCTCAGTCACTCACTGATCCTTTGGAGGCCACTCACCAGTTATCTGACAGCTGCTGCTGGACTGTCCCTCAGACTCCAGCATGAGGATTCCGTCCAGGCATCCCTTTTAAGAAGTTTCTGGTCCTGCCCCTCGCTCACTAGAAACATGTCCGTCCACCTTTGCCTCCACAAACCTGGAGAGAGCAGGCCATTTCTAACAGTTACTTCTCCCCTCTGCAGTCAGCAAAGCCAGCTAGACACAATCTTTTGACTGGAGAATGTCCAATGAGCCGAGGTAGTGTCACTGTGTCACAGATTAGATTTCAGAATATTCTGTGAAGTGGCCCCATTGGAACACCCTCCCCTCCTTCACTGAGCAGTCAGGTGATGATGCAGAGGAATGCCTAGCACGCCAAAGCTTTCTCCAAATTTTTTCATTTCCAAATTTTTTGGCTCTTTAACTTCGACCCCTTACAAAGTTCTCTAAGAATGGAATAAGGTCTCTAAAAATTACTTTCTGGACAGCTCCCTTGCAAATCCTGGGAAAGAAAAAAAATAACAACCATATTATATTTTACCTAGTACTATTTAAGGATTATAAATTCTGTACTTTTGGGATCCCTGGGTGGCGCAGCGGTTTGGCGCCTGCCTTTGGCCCAGGGCGCGATCCTGGAGACCCGGGATCGAATCCCACGTCGGGCTCCCGGTGCATGGAGCCTGCTCCTCCCTCTGCCTGTGTCTCTGCCTCTCTCTCTCTCTCTCTCTCTGTGTGACTATCATAAATAAATAAAAATTCAAAAAAAAAATTCTGTACTTTTAAACTCTCATGGTCAGATTTTTCTTACAGAAAAATTCAGTTAGATTCCTGAATAGTCCCAGAGGAATATAAGAAACAAATAATGAAAATCTTAAGACTTGGCTATACATGAGGTGTGATAGATGTCTCAGGGATCCAGGACTAAATGCAGTGCATTTCCACTAAAGGTTAAAAAGTGCAGAACCTTCAGATAGTCTGAATTCGCTGAAGTGGTTTGGCTTGTAGGATAAAAAAATTCTTCAGGCCCCACAAGGATAGGCCATGTGCTACTAAAACTTCTTACAGGCTTTCCGGCCTTTCATTTTGGAGAGCTGTACTTTTCACTTTTTTCAGTGTTTCCTGATGAAGCCTTCCCAGCTGTCCTTCCTCTAGCCAAATCTCCAGTTCTTGCTTCCAGCTCCTCCAGAGTCAAATGGAAAGGACCGTAGGACAATTTTAGTGTGTAATGAACAGGACAGCAATTGACCATCTTGTGTGCTATTTCAATTAAACAAACTTGGTGACTATTTTTCATATTTTCTCTGCTAATCTCATTACCATCAACCCTTTGACTCCCGAATTTACTGGCCCACCGTTCCCCTTTAGTTCCTTTCTTTGTGACCTCTAGTGCCCTGAGCTGGATTAACATAATCCTTGTTTTATCCATTCTTCAACAGATTGCTTTCTAATGAGTATTTGTGAACTCACCACACCGTTCCCATGCTAACATTACCTAATAACTTACATTTACCAAGGTCCTGCCCTAGCCTGTCTCCCTGCTTCTCCATTAGTAACCTCTATTCTAAATTTTGTCTCACTCTTATCTATGGTAAAGTTTCATCACATATATGTATGCCTAAGCAAAGGATCTGCTCATTTTTGAGCTTTATAAGGGTACCATACCGTATGCTAAGTAGTTATTAAAATGTTAACAACTTGGCCATAATTGATTTTTTAAAACTTTATTAATGAGACACAGAAAGAGGCAGAGACATAGGCAGAGGGAGAAACAGGCTCACTGAGAAGCCTGATACAGAACTCGACCCCAGGATCCCAGGCTCACGACTTGAGCAGAAGTCAGATGCTAAACCACTGAGCCACCCAGGTGCCCCCAGTTGATTTTTCACTAATGAAGATTGTTATCATTGGGTAAAATAACTTTGTTCAATGGAGACTTGGATTTTCATTGTTTTGCTTATTCAAATAGTGCAGCTGTGAATTTCCGGGTGTACATACCCAAGTGTTCTAGGAGATACACCCAGGAGAGAATTGCTGAACTATAAGGATGTGTATGTCAACTTTACGAGATAATGCCAAATTATTTTCTAAACTCCCATCCCTTCCAAAAGGATATACTAATTAAACTCCCATCTCAAAAACAAAAACAAAAATTTGGTATGACCAGACTTCCAAATTATACTAATTGGGGGGTAAAATGGTGCTGTGGTCCTGTTTGCATTTTCCTGGTTAAACCTTTCATGTATTTACTAGTCATATATTTCCTAGTCATGTATTTCCTCTTCCACAAAAATGCCTGTTCAAAATCTTTGCCCACTTTATATAGGCATATAGGTTACTTTTTACTTGCAGCTATCTAGTAAATTTTTATACAGTTAAATTTATATTAAGGTTCATCTGAGTCTGAGTTTACATATAATTTTCCTAGTTGAATTTTCTGCATCCATTTTGAGAGGTTTCCTCACGAACTTCCTCACGAAGTTATCACCTACATCTTAGAATATTCTTAACTCATTTTTCTGGATTTGATTTTGTACATGCCATGATTTACAAGCGCAAATGGCATTTTTTAAAAAAATACACAAAATCCTAAATTCTTTTTCTCGTCTTGATATAAAATACTGAAATAGTACCTGTTTTTTTTTTTTTTTTTTTTTTTCTTTTTAAGACTTTATTTTTATTCATGAGAAACAGAGGCAGAGACACAGGCAGGCTCCATGCAGGGAGCCCAAAGTGGGACTCCGGGATCATGCCCTGGGCCGAAGGTGGTGCTACACCACTGAGCCACCCAGGCTGCCCAATAGTACCTGCTTCCAAACTAAACCAGTCATTAATGTAGAGAACCTGTTAAAAAATAGGTAAACTTTATCCTTAATCGCCTTGCTTTGGGATTCATCTGCTGAGCAGATCCACAAACTTGTTTTCCAGACTGTAGTTTTAGAAATAGCCTTGACTCAAAATGTAGTCTCACACACCTTCCTTTTGCCAAATAGTGTTCCCCATTCCCATAGACTTCAGTAGTATGCACAATCACTACAGCACACGGGAGCCTATTCTTTCTACAGTCCCTCACTTGTGGGTGCGTGTAAGTGGTCTTTGAAGTTCTCATGACTTGATGCCTTCATACATGCTATAACCTTTGTCTGGATCCCATTCATTCTGCAAAAGCCTTGACTCAAACATAAATCAGAAAAGTGGCTGGCCCAAACCAACATCCAGTGACAAAAAAATCTCAAGCATAAAAAAAAAATCTCAAGCATCTTCCTTAAAATACTGATAGGTTCTAACGTCTGGAATTGGAACACTTGACTGGTTAAGCTTGGGCTTTAAGAAATTTGACAGAATGCGCTTAAATATGGAAAAAAAATAGTCATTATCAACTCAGTTTCTGGCATCATGAGATCAATAACAGCTTTGCCTAAATCTATCCACTTTCAATTTGTTTTCTATATCCAAAGGACACATAGGCTTGCTTGTCCAGGATGATGGTTAGACATTCTTATAAACTGAGTAACTATGGAAGTAATTTATGGTAATGATACAGGCCAGGCACAGAGGTCTTCCAAAAAGTTAGCATGCTGAGCCTTGATGTGTCGGTAACTTTCAAGTTCTGAAATACTTGGGGGTTGACAGTCATAAATAAAATAGACTAAAAAATTGAGGTTGAATAGCATGATCAGATTATGATGAACTCTACGAATTTTTCGGTTTTCAAGTTTTTAAAGCAGATCTATCATGATGAGACGTTCAATGTTTGTCAAGTACCGTTTTCCTAAGAGGCCTGTTGTGAAGTTTCTTAAAATATCTACACAGACCCAGCAGTACCTTATTTTTAGACATTTAGTCTCTTGAGGAGAGCTAGATTAACCAGTAGGACTGTAGCTGCTTTAAGTTGTACTATAGAGAACAGAAGAATATTTTATTGATATTAATTTCACATTTGGGAGAAGACTCAGTCTAGCCACCTTCCACCCCCAATTTCAGCCACCACTTTGAAACTGTAGATGTGGGCAGCCCAGGTGGCTCAGCGGTTTAGCGCCACCTTCAGCCCAGGGCGTGATCCTGGAGTCCCACAATTGAGTCCTGCATCGAGCTCCCTGCATGGAGCCTGCTTCTCCCTCTGCAAGGAGAGCTGCCTCTCTCTGTGTCTCTCATGAATAAATAAAATCTTATAAGAAAAAAAAAAAACAAAAAAAACAAAACTGTAGATGTTTCAATTCCACCACTTAGTTTCCTACATACAACAAAATAAAGCAATTTATGCTTCCTTGATCTTTCCCTACAGGAATGTGTCAGACTATCTCTGAGCACATAGCACTATTTAGAAAGTTCCTAACATATTGTAGGGTCTCATGCAGGGACTATGATGTACTTCCATTCAAATGAAGTGCCATTCTCCCCTAATGTAGATATGAAACTGTTTCAATGACGCGGCCACTACTGAAAAGTCTCCAAAATTCTTGGATTTATACCCAAAGGCTATGTAAGACTTTTCAACATGTTAAGAGTTCAATTAATCAAGGTTTCACTTGCAAACTGAGGTCTAATCATAAATAATCTAAGATTGCAGATTCCAAATTGGCCATTATTAGCTTTAAATATGCTTTGGGTATGGCAGGATTGTTACTATTTTGTAGGGAAGACAGGAAGGAAAAAATATGGACACCCTACAGTTAAGCTACTTGACAAACGTTCCTCTAAATCCTCTTATACTACCCTCCCCCAGTCCCCACACACCATTTCTATGATCTCTAAAGCATGAAGTAATAGCAGAGCTATTAAACAAAAAAGCTAAAAGGACCATAGGCCAGAGCTTCAGCCAAGTCCAACCTCAGTGATCCTGCTCTCAATGCTGGCTCCTGTCTCAAAGGAGAAGTGTGAAGTGGACATGTATCTTTTTTCTTTTAACAACTCCAGTACTACACACACAGAAAATACATTGCTGGATTCTCCAAATTCCTGGAAATATTACCATTATATTGACAAAAACAGACATGAAGCCTGGATTTGGGACAATTAAAAAAATGTTATAAAAATTTATTATTCAAATCCCAAGGCAAAAAAATCTCAGGTTGGAATCCTCCTTCATCTATTGGGCACTAGTACGTAGAAACATTAGCAGCTATTATTTATTAAGTATTATCACAATTTCAGAATCAAACTAGTTTTAGAAGACTAATGCACATAAATAGGCAAATGTGACAAGCTTTAGATTTTATTTATAATTTATACTTGAATGAGATCCATCTCCTCAAGTCTAGTTTAATGCTCCTCAGCTGTAAATGATTACTTCGTGTCCTTGGCCTGGGGGTCAGGAGAAATCAGTAAAAAAAAGCCATTAAGATGATTATTTTGCCCCAATGCATAAGAGACTTTTTTTCTCCTTGAAAGACCCCAAGGCCACCATTGCACTTTTATTTGAATGTAGTGGGACAACTGTGCCAAAGGGCTGATATTTCCCAATTTAATCTGAGGTCATAATAAAACAAGCAACAAAACAGTGTTTGGGATTTCAGTTTCTCAACCTTATCATCAAGACTCACTGCCTCCCATCATCAATATTTATTGAGCATTTACAGTGTACTAGGCACAATAGAACATACAGAAAACATTGTCCCTGCTCTTGTGGAGCTTACATTCTAAAAGAAAAAAAAAATACACCTCTTTTAAAATGGTATTTTTGTTTGGTGTTTTCTGCAAGGTACTGAGGAAATAGTCTGTAGGGTGAGCTTTGGGTATAACTTAGCCCCATCATTATTTAAAGAGAGGAAGAGGAAGGATTTTAAAGGCAGACAATGACAGACCATTCAGGATAGGTAGGGCTTACAAGGAGATAAACACAATCTCATCAACTAAGGAGAGATTTGCTGCAGTAAATAGGATGAGGGAAATAGTTTGTGGGATGCAAGCAAAGGAAGCAAGGTATCCTTAGACATTGAGTGGAGCCAGAAAGATCATGCGGCCTTTTATCCAAGTACATGGCCACCAAGTAGGAATGGTTGGTGACAAGACAGAAGGCTAAAAAAGGTAATCCTGTGCACCTGACAGAAAGAATAAAGGATCAAAATTGAAGGCAGGCTATAACAATATCAAGAAATTCTTAAAACCAAAGTGATTTGGAAGCACAAAACTTAGTTAATGCTACCCAATGTCATGATGGGCCAAGAACATTGTGGCTTCCTAAGTTAGAAAATACCATATACCAAAATTTTAAATGGAACGCATTACTTTTTTCCAATCAATCCCCTGTCTCTGAAAAAAAGCTCCCCCCCCCCCCCCCCAGGGTAGGGGAGGAATATGGGACATGGTTGGGAACAGTAGTAGTTATATTAGTAGTATTTTGTTATGATAAACTTTGTATTTAAACTTGGTAAAAGCCCATTAGCTGCCAAGAGGGAATAAGGAATAAATTTCCAAAAATGTACAATTTCCTTTAAAGAAGTTTCAGAACCAAGAAACTAATTTACATGAAAAGCTGTAGAGAAAGTAGTTGAAAAGTCCATTCATAAAACTTTTATTCCACTTACATGAACTTAATACACGTGTTCTTAACAATTATGCTTGGATTGTTCATGAAAATTTCATAAGACATTAAACAAAGCTAGCCATCATCTCAAGTTATTTCCCTGTTAACTATTTTTACAGCACATGCATGTTAGGCAAGTATCAAAAAAAAAAAAAATCACAAAAGCAAAAAACCAAAACAAAACAAACAAAAAAAAACCCTAAAAAAAAAAAAAAGTTAAATACATGGGATTTTTGTTTTGCTGCTATGCTTGATATACATAAAGTAATGGATATCAAGCAATTCATTTTTACTGCATCTTTACTTGTACATTTGTTCTTAGGTTAGTCTAAAACATTTAAATACAAATAAAAGGAGTGTAGCAAAAATAATGAAAGCAAACAGCAGGTAACTTTACAAATAATGGAATGTGAACCGTTTCTGCCCTTATCCAGAGTAAATTGGGTCACAACTAAAGGAACACTTCTGAAACTGTAGTCAAAGGTGTGCACATTGAGAATGAGTATTCCACAGATACTTGTGGTTCACATGTAGTATCTATGGGATACCCATTTCTACTACAGCCTTGTAAGTGCTCTAAACCTTAAAGTATCCACAATAACTACACCTGTTATCTGGAACCAATTATCCCTTTTACTCCCCACCAGGACAAACCAATATGTAGGCAGTTTTCTTTGCTTAGACATGGAAGCAGTTTTAACACTGGCCCTTGTGAAGCCACAATGTACCAAAAGTACTATGCCAAACATTTATAACTAGTATAAAAATTCCACATCCCCATATTGGCCACCTCAAGATGAAAACAGATAACTCCCTAAATGTTAACTGGCTCTACTCCCCTAATATTCAACATAAAAACCACATGGGAAATATAGAAATTCAAATAGAAGTAACATAAACCTGTCATAAATCGTAAACAAAAAAAACTATTTGTGGGACAGCATGAATGACAAATGGTCTACTGTGTAAATTTTAGAATGAGGCAGACAAAAGTTGGAAGGCCGGTTAATTTTCCCCTCCTTCTCCTGCTTCAGCTTCATCTCCTTGGGTATCCGATGTCCACAACTGGTAAAAGAAGGAAAGATTTTTCAGCATGTTTCATTTTGAAAAAAATCTTAATAGATTTGTTATGGTATCAGAATGTAACCACAGCTTTTGCTGAAAGCTTTCTTTAAAAGATCATAGCAATGAAGGTAACTTCAAAGATACAAAAACACCCTCATTTTCTCCCTAACCACTGTATAAACATCCTAAGTACAAAGCAAGTTGTCTTCAAATAACAAAGTCAGATATAAGAAATTCTTGGATTATTATACATAGAAGAGAGAAAATAAAAAACACAAAAAAGCTTTAAAATACTAAGTATTAATAGCTACAAGAATATCAGACTGCTCTGAAGAGCCCCAATATGAGCAATGGATGTTTAAATTAATGTTTAAATTTAATGTACATAACTATAATCATCTTAATTCAACCCATGTTCAAGCTCAGACTGACTACTTTCCCTCAGTAAAATTTAAGATTACCACTTCAAAGAGAATTTCACATTCCATGAAATCCAAGAATGAAAATATCAAGTCTAAATTAAATTCCTAATTTAATTTTTCTTATGTTTTTAGCTTAGAAAAACACATTTTGTGTATCTGTAAGATTCAAAATAAATAGCCGAACAACAAACAATATGGTCAGAACCCAATCTTCTAAGAGGTAAAAAGTGAAATGTCCCATAGTTCTTACACAATGTGGTTCCAAAAAACTCTTTGCTGAGAATTCTCAACACTAGAATATAGACCTGGTTTGGAAAACGCAATAAACTAGAATAAAGCTGAAAGTGACATGTATAAAATGATACAGTTTTCAAGCTCTACACTGCAGTCTTCACTCCTAGCTCTTACTACCTGGGCACCGCAGATACTTCATAATTTTTTCACCTAAGCCTCAAAACTTCAAAGTTAATATTTATCTGAAGGAGCATGGAGAAACCTGTGGGACTAAAGAGACATATCAACCACTTTGCAAGGTGTAGACTATTTGGATCCCAATTCAAATAAAAATTTTTTTAAAAAAGAAACAACTGGAATTTGAATACTATTTAGATATTAAACATTATTAAGGAATTACTGTCAATTTTTTCAATGTAATAATGGCTGTGGTGGGTTTTTTTTTTTTTTCAGTCTGTAGTATGCTAAGAACAATAAGCATGACATCCCATAACAAGTCATTATTTTTTACTAAGAGGCTAGCTAGGCAAAATAGAATTCTATTTGAATTTCACATAGAATATGTGAAATTTTGTTAACTGAGGTTACTGACAGAGTACCATAGCTGTATCAATATGGAAGCAACTTTACGGTCAAGAATACCATTTTTAATGGAATATAAACAATGTAAACCTGTATATTTTTGATAATGAAACTATTCTATTCTATGGCTAAAATGGAAGAAATGAGAACACCCAAATTGAAATGGAAAATAAAAACACCCTATCACATATGAGGGGAGTCTGGAACTAAGGTGGGTTTCTGGGACAGTGGTGGGTTGGTTGGTTAAGGTGTCATTTTAAAATTAGTGTCAAGGGCACCTGGGTGGCTCAGTGGTTGAGCATCTATCTTTGGCTCATGTCGTGATCCCGGGGTCCTGGGATCGAGTCCTCTATCAGGTTTCCCCACAGGGAGCCTATTTCTCCCTCTGCCTATATCTCTGCCTGTCTGTGTGCCTCATGAATACATACATAAAATCTTTAACAATAGATATGTAACTAATCAAAATATACATTTTTGGTCCTTGATCTAAGATTTGTTTCTATAAGGTGGTTTTTCTTCATAGCTTTAATAGCAGATACAATTTTACATTCAATAAAGAAACTAGAAATATGCCTTATAATAATCTATAAAACATAATTTCAACCACAGTGGCCATTCACGATGCTGTAATGTACTTACTGTCAAGTTGTCTCTCAGTAATTGCATTATTAGCGTGCTGTCTTTGTATGACTCTTCACTTAATGTATCAAGTTCAGCAATGGCTTCATCAAAAGCCTATGATAAAAAAAAAAAAGTACATTTCAGTGCTCAAATAATAAGGATTACTAAATTTTCACAAAACAAGTAAAATACATACTGTCTTTGCAAGAGAGCAGGCTTTCTCCGGGGAGTTGAGAATTTCGTAATAGAACACAGAGAAGTTAAGGGCCAGACCCAATCTGATAGGATGTGTTGGTTGCATTTCCTTTTTGCTGATTTCAAAAGCTTCTTGGTATGCTTGTTGTGACTGATCCACAATCCCTGGAAAATAAAACATTCCAAAACATACTGACAAACTTTGTACTTCATCTTCACCTCTCACACCAACAATACCCTTTACCATCCAACAATATCCTCTGAAATATTAAGCTGTAACAACCTTAATTAAATGAGAATCTTAAAAAAAAAACAAAAACAAAACAAAACAAAAAACTTCTCCAGGAACACTACACTAGCCATTGGTCAATGTCAACACAAAAATAACTCTTGCGAGCATCTCAGAATTATTGTTTTTTAATAACTTGTGTGCACAGGACGCCTGGGTGGCTCAGTGGTTAAGCTTCTGACTTCAGATCAGGGCGCCATCCCGGGGTCTGGGATCAAGTCCCACACTGGGATCCTTACGGGGAGTCTGCTTCTCCCTCTGCTTATGTCTCTGCCTCTCTCTCTCATGAATAAATAAAATCTTTTAAAAAAAGTAACTAGTGTGCACTACTCTACAGTTATGCTGTGATCACTATCTCTTAAAATTTGAGTAAACATTCCTATGCCCAAAATTGGCTTTTCAGCAAGCATGCACTTTAAAATACCAATATTAAACAGTAGCTGTACATTCTTAGGACTTTATAAAAAGTTAATTACTGGGGTGCACAGGTGGCTCAGTTGGTTAAGTATCTGACCTGATTTCAGCTCAAGTAATGATCTCAGTGTTGTGAGATCGAGCCTACGTGAGGCCTGTTTAATAAGATTTTCTCTCTCCCTCTTTCTGCCCCTCTTACCTCTCTAAAACAGTGAAAAATTACTATTCTTCATTTAGTGCTCTAAGCAATTAAACAAAAAACCCACAACTGTTTGCATTTCAGTGACACTACTTCCATACTGTTATTTGATACAAGTTCAAGAAACACGTTGAAAAACACAGTATACCTTTCTTGTCATCACCAGCAGCAACTTCGGCCAAGTAACGGTAGTAGTCTCCCTTCATTTTCAAATAGAAGACTTTGCTCTCTGCTTGTGAAGCATTGGGGATCAAAAACTTTTCCAAAAGAGACTTTGCAAGAAAAGAAAGTCACAATAAGTCTAAATTATTTACAAGACTGGAAAAAACTTAATTTCTCAATTGCATACTGTATGTAGCCTGTTATAAAATTTTAATACCCAATTATTGCCAGTAATACAACTGTTGAATGCAATAGGCTCATAATTTGTGGTTTAAAAGCTGAATGCTTTGGATAGCAATACTTGAAATGTGAAGTTAGTGTTGAGTTTATTAAGGATACATTTTGAATATGTAACCTTCCCCACATACTGCTTGCTATTTACATACTGATAAAGATCACATGCTTCACTGAATGTGAAGCCATGGGAGCTCACAACAAGCTTTTTCTAACAAGTTGACAAATTTTCTATTTTCAAGGTAGTCATTAGAATGGAAAGAACACAAGAGGGGAAACTTCTGGGATTATGACTCAAGCAAAAACCAACAATGTTAATAGACACTACCAGAGTCCCTAACAGAGAAAGCAGAACAAAATTCACTTCATTTAGAAGAATACAATTCAAGCAAAACCTCACAACAGGTAAAAAGTTGTTCAAAGTCAAAGTTATATTGTTCCTAAGTAAGAGAGTGGTATGGAGCACCTGGGTGGCACAATCAGTTAAGCATAGCACTCCTGTTTTTGACACAGGTCATAATCTCAGGGTTGTGAGATCAAACCCTGCACCAGGCTTTCCTAGCTCAGCCAGGGCCTGCTGGAGATTTTCTCTTCCTCTCCCACTTGTTCTCTCTCAAATAAATAAATCTTTTAAAAAAAATATAGTGGTAGACAGGTTTATGAGATTTACAGATCTGAAGAATAAACCTTTAATTTCTTTAAAGTGATTTTGAATTAATAAAATACATATTTACAGATCACACAAGATAAAATTCCATCCTATATAATTCTAAAACTATTAACAATCTGAAAAAATATTCAGATCATTTTATTAAGGGGAGATGGCCCAATATACTGGTGATTTTTTTTTCTCTTAAGGGGAAAAAAGATAATTCCAGTAGTACAATTAGGTAAATGTTAATAGAAATATTCAAGAAACAAAACCATTTTCCCCATGCCCAATTTTCCTAACTAAAAATACCCCAGGAATCAAGGTGAGTCAATTTTCAATCTAGCTTAGCCCCAAACTAGTCCCTTTTAACAAAGAAGAGTTATCTAATTCTTGGTTTCATCCTTCTGGCAGTCAGTTTAGTCTGTATAGCATCTACTTATATCCAAAATAGTTTGAAGTTACAGGTACCCAGATGTGGGTAGGAGTAACATGGCAGTAGGGCCAAATTGCACTGCATTATAGGAAGGGGTGCAAGATGAGAAGTCAATTTACCATTATTTCCTGTGGTTAATTAACCAATATTTGAAACTATTGGCCTAAAAATCAGATGAACACTTTCGTTAGGATAACAAAAACTTTATTACACCACTGACTATGGCAGCTCTTTTGGGATATGTCTCAAAAACAGAAGATAGTTCAATTTAATATAATAAGTGGATTTTTAACTTAATATCAATTTTTCATTTAAGAAACAAATGACCAGGCCTTTTCAAAATTTTTATCTTAACACAAAATACATCATTCATCCAACTCTGGAAGATAGTATAGCATAACAGTTTTGGAGTCAGTCTAGGTTTAAATAGTGGCATTCCACAGTTCAAAAGGGTAAATCCTATTTCTGACTGGTTAAAGGTTAGACAATGAAGTCTAACTAGAGAAAAAGTATAATATGACTAACCAGAATTCACAAGTAACTTCAAATCAACAATAAATCAAAAATATATAAATTTAAAGAAGGCTCCAGGGCAGCCCTGGTGGCACAGCGGTTTAGTGCCGCCTGCAGCCCAGGGTGTGATCCTGGAGACCCGGAATCAGGTTCCACGTCAGGCTCCTTGCATGGAGCCTGCTTCTCCCTCAGCCTGTGTCTCTGCCTCTCTGTGTGTGTGTGTGTGTGTGTCTCATGAATAAATAAATAAAATCTTTAAAAAAAAAAATAAAGAAGGCTCCATAAACAAGTCTTTGGCTCATTTACATATATAAGATTATACTAAAATATTTTCAAATAAAACAAGTGACAATAACTGAGCCCAACCATGGAAGTTATTTTTCACGTATGCACTTCTATTTCATATTTCACTACTTCAACGTATTTTTCATATTCACTTGAGTCTTCACTTAAACGCCCCTGTGCTAAGCACTGAGATTGTAATGGTGGGCAAGATTGTCTTTAACTTTGTGGATAAGTGGTCTAGTCTAGCAAGGAAGACAAACGAAACTAAGAATAACATTACCTAATCACATCCTTCACTTTTCAAGGACTTTAACCCATTCTATGTCAAGATTAAGGCCACAAACACATGCAATTAAGAGTGAATTCCTTAAGATGTAAAACTTTAAGGTACACCAACTTACAGAAGTTACTTAGGCAGTGTGTCAAGAAATGTTACAACCCATCTTTAGCTATCCACCTTTTATGAATCCCTAAAAACATTGTCTTACACTAGAATAAGGAAATTTTTTCCTTTTCTCACAAGGAAAAAATTTTAAACTGTAGTTAAGCACTTCTTCCCCCAAAGTGAGCACTGTATTGGCCATAATATCAAAAACTAACAAAAACAACTTTAAGGGCAGCCTGGGTGGCTCAGTGGTTTAGAGCCGGCTTTGGCCCAGGGCATGATCGTGGAAATCTGGGATCGAGTCCCACGTTAGGTTCCCTGCATGGAGCCTGCTTCTCCCTCTGGCCTGTGTCTCTACCTCTCTGTTTCTCATGAATAAATAAATAAAATCTTTAAAAAAAAACAACAAAAAAAAACTTTAAAAGATATTAACCAAAAACCACAAGTAATAAGAAGGCAAAACAGCTTAGTCAATAATAGCAAGACAATAATAGTCAAAAAAAAAAAAAAAAAAAAAAAGTCAAACAGCTTATTGGCCTAATGAAAGACCAAAAGGACCAACAGTTAAGTATCAACAGTGGAGAATGTTTCTAGTGAAATGCGGACTACAGGTTGAGAAAGCAAGCTCATTAAACTGTACGCTACAGACTATGAGCAATTCTATGTCAGTTATACCTCAATAAAGCTGTTACAAGTAAAAAGCAGAGAATGAGATGAATGGCATACTTTTGTCTGTATCTTTTGATGACATTCACTAAGAACCGTTAAAACTTAAAAAACAAGGGGCAGCCTGGGTGGCTCAGCGTTTTAGCGCCACCTTAAGCCCAGGGCCTGATCCTGGAGACTGGGTATGGAGTACCACATCTGGCTCCCTGCTTGGAGCCTGTTTCTCCCTCTGCCTGTGTCTCTGACTCTCTCTGTCTCTCATGAATAAATAAATAAAATCTTAAAAAAAAAAAAAAAAAAAAACCTTAAGAAACAAGTAGACTGGATATTAAAGATTAAATAAAGAGGTTAACACTTGTTTCAACAGACTAGGAAAAGGGACGCCTGGGTGTCTCAGGGGTTGAGCATCTGCCTTCGGGCTCCGGGTGTGATCCCCAGTGTGAGTCCCAGGATCTAGTCCTGTATCGGGTTCCTTGCATGGAGCCCGTTTCTCCTGTCTCTGCCTGTCTCTCATGAATAAGTAAATACAATCTTTTAAAAAATTTTAAAAAGCAGACTAGGAAAAAACAGAATTGTGGTAGACAATCTCCAAAGATAGCATCCACTAAAATTCCCTTGCCATCCCTGTTCGCATATGCCATGCCTTCTATCAACATGTGGAATTTATTTCCTTTCTCCCGAATCTGAGCTAACTCTGATGACTTGCTTTGACCAAGAGAATCTGTAAGTGACTGAGTTCCATTTCTGAGCCTAAAATCCTTAAGAGGACTGCCAGCTTCCCTTTTTTGCTGTTGGAACCCTATGTCAGCATATAAAAAGTCAAACTACCCTACTGAAGAAAAAGGCCAAGATGGCCCAGGAATGGAATGTTAGGTAAAGCCATTTGAATATTTCAGAACCCAAATGCAGCAATGAGTGACTCCAGCCAATACCATATGAAGAGCTGCAGTGAAGGCAAATTACAGGATCCCAAGAATAAACCACTGTTTTAAGTAACTATAAAAATACTGTTTACTGTTTTGAACAGTTATGCAAAACAAGGCAGGAAAAAAAATTTATAAGGTTATTTCAATAATAAAGATGACTCTTCTGACACGTAAATTATTTAATTTGATCCTTCCATAACCCTAACCATGAGATCCAAACTAAATTACCCTACAAAAGACAATGGGGCCCAGCTACATTATGTAATGTACTCAAAGCCACAATTAACTTGTGAAGGTACAACTCCAACTAGGCAATCTCACCTATACTACTAAAATCATGGTACATTTTTTTTGTCTCAATAGGGTGTGCTATGCCTACTAAAAAGGATAATGTCATTCCAAGATCTTAATACAATTAGGAATCAAAATTAAGGAAAATTATTCAGTTCAATAATGTACTGATGAGATAAAATCTACAGTATACTGCTTCTTTAAAAAAATGTATCAAGACAAGGACTGACAAACGGGAATATCCAGGAAAGCAAGAATGGTAAAGAAACTAGAAAATACCGTGTAGATGGAAAGAATTATGACAAGAATGGCTCTAGACAAGACTAGTTAAGTTTCACAAGAGGCTGACTTCTGCTCAATAAATTTATGAGTGATCCAAACTTGGAATAAGCCAGCTAGTCAGTCAAAAAGTCAGCTCCACCTACTCTTACAGAGATTTTAAGGAAAAATAAGGTGATCCTTGGGTATTTTATAGAGATTCATAAATCAGATGTGGTTTCATTCAACTCTAATGTAAGATATGGGAGATACAGAGTTTATTCAATTATGTTAATTTTAGCACTAAAGAGGCAATTAAGTATGTTAATTTGTCAAATTGACCAAAGAGAAACAAAATCTACATTTTCCAGATTTAGAAATTACAAGAAAAGAGGCAAATATAAGGGAGAAGACCAAGATGGAAAAAAATACAAACAAAAGGAAAAAAGGAAGCAGCACTTTCAGAAAGCAGTAATGACAAGGAAAAAATTGGAGGTGAGCAAATTTAAAAGTCAAATAGAAGAAACTAATAGCTATTATCAAAACATACAAAAAGCTATTATCAAAACAAACAAAAAGCTATTATCAAAACATACAAAAACTAAATATACAATGAAACCTTCTAAATTTCATTCATCTACTACAGTACAATGAAAGTGAGGATTACTCTGGGATACTCTGAGAATCTAATTTCAAAGAAGGACATAGTATGAGACATTACAACTTCTAACCATGAAACAAAGGTTAGGATGACTACTAATGTACCTCCACCTACAAAATCCTTTGTATAAGGTAGTACATTAACTTTTCTTTTTTTTTTTTAATTTTTTTTTTCAATTTTCATTTATTTATGATAGAGAGAGAGAGAGAGAGGCAGAGACACAGGCAGAGGGATAAGCAGGCTCCATGCACCGGGATGCCCGATGTGGGATTCGATCCCAGGTCTCCAGGATCGCGCCCTGGGCCAAAGGCAGGCGCCAAACCGCTGCGCCACCCAGGGATCCCAGTACATTAACTTTTCTAATCTAAATCTAATTAAAATGGAAAAGGATATTTAAGTCAAACACAAATTAAAGAACATCTTACACTCTGCATTGAGGCTACATTATGCCTCAACATAGATTATAATTGCATTATAATCTATGCCATCTTGCTAAAATTTAAAAATTCAGAGTATTGCCTCAGCAATTTAAAAATCTGTTTTTAATGACAATCATTGTCTTTTAAAAATATCATGGCCAATATTTTCAAAAATATCTACGATTAATCTGTGGAATCAGAGTTAATGCATATTCTGACTTTATACAGTAGTCATCCTAATAGTGTTAAGTAGGATAGGAAGCAGCAAGATGCTACTAGGAGCCTGTATCCAACATCTTTGTGTAAATGGTTCATAATCTAGTGCTAAATGATATGGTTAAGAGAAGGCACCGAGGGATGCCTGGGTGGCTCAGCAGTTTAGCGCCTGCCTTCCGCCCAGGGCGTGATCCCGGAGTTCCGGGATCGAGTCCCATGTTGGGCTCCCTGCATGGAACCTGCTTCTCACTCTGCCTGTGTCTCTGCCTCTCTCTCTCTGTCTCTCATGAATAAATAAATAAAATCTTAAAAAAAAAAAAAAACCCTTATCTAATCAATGGATAAATTGTATGATCCTTGAGATCTTAAGAGATAAAAATTTTTCTCTACAGGTACAATTAACCTCTTAGGTTGTGAAAACACTTACGATATATGGCATCAAGTAATGACCTTTCCCCCCAAATCAGTCAATTTACCAGGGCAGAATACATTAGCAAGTTTCTAACTCATGCTTTGATCGAAGGATGATCTATGTATCATATCATCAATGCTTTGACTTTGGCATGTATTCAAAATAAGGAACCATATAAACTCACATGTTATCTAGTTCTGACTGCCCTTTCTGGGGTAGGCTCAACCTGCCTCTACTAACAAGAACTTAAACATTCAATCCTGACTATGGTCTAATATTTTTTTTTTTGGTCAAATAATTCTAATAAAAGGTTATAAACTGAAAAATCTATCTCTGATATATTAGATCATTGGTGCTTTAGTATGATTATAGACTGAAATTAAGAGGAAAAAAGCAAAACTTTAGATAACAATTACACTAGAAACCAACTAAAACACTACTACCTGAATTGGTAGAACCAGACCCTAATCTCTAGGTATCCAAGTACTTCTTTGGAGCAACAGCTTGGTTTAAATAAAGCATAAACTTAAATCAGACAGACTCTGAACGTCCCTCTCATTACATTTTTTTTTTTAAAGATTTTATTTACTTATTCATGAGAGACACAGAGAGAGAGAGAGAGGCAGAAACACAGGCAGAGGGAGAAGAGGCTCCATGCAGGGAGCCTGACATGGGACTCGATCCTGGGTCTCCAGGATCAGGCCCTGGGCCAAAGATGGTGCTAAACCACTGAGCCACCAGGGCTGCCCTCATCATTAATTTTGAAATATCAGGCAAATTAATCTCTCAGAGCTAATCTATAAAATTAAATGAAAATCTACTTACATAAAATGATCAAAATGAGTACTTCAAAAGGCTGCTATGAGGTCTAAATGAGAGTATAAATAGGAGAGCACATAGGGACGCCTGGGTGGCTCAAGGGCTGAGCATCTGCTTTTGGCTCAGGGCGCGGTCCCAGGGTCCCTGGATAGAGTTCCATATCGGGCTTCCTGCATGGAGCCTGCTTCTCCTCCTCTCTCTTCCTATGTCTCTGCCTCTTGCTCTCTGTGTCTCTCATGAATAAATAAATAAAATTTAAAAAAATAAAAATAAAGAAAGCACCAATCAGTTCCTGACAGAGGAGGTACTCTATTCAAATATAAGGTATGAAAGCTTGACATTCAAAAATCTGCTTTAGTGCTCTTGTAATCTCATTTTTAATATTCTGAGTTCAGTTATCTAAAATTTGTGTAACTATCAAGAGGTGTGGAATAACATACAAAAGGCTTTCATTTTAAAACAGGACTGTCTTATCAAAGGAAAGGTAACATTTTCCTTATTCTTTTTATGGCAGACTTGTAAAGCACATAAACTATGGAGGTAAACTGCCTAAATTCAAATCTTAGCTCACTGTTTACTAGCTGCAACATCTTGACAAAATTCTGAAATCTCCCTGGGCCTCAGGTTTCTCATTTGTAAAAGGTAGGTATTATTAGTAGATATAATATACATGGTTGTTGTGAGAATTAAATGAGTTAATATATAGAAAGATTTAGAACAGAACAAGGGTTACCTTTGGAGAATAAAACAGTCTAATCTGAACCAGCATTCTCTAACCAACTATTTTCTTTCAAGTACTGTGTAAACTAATCAAGAAGTCACATAGGAAACATTTGCACTATAGATACTAACTTTATTTTTTTTAGACTATTTATTTACTCATGAGAGATACACAAAGAGAGGCAGAGACCTAGGGAGAGGGAGAAGCAGGCTCCCTATGGGGAGCCCGATGTGGAGCTAGATCCCAGGACCTCAGGATCACGCCCTGAGCCAAAAGCAGATGCTTCACCACTGAGCCACAGGTGCCCTAGAACACTAACTTTAAAATATCACCTTAACCAACCAACCCACCACCGTCCCAGAAACCCACCTTAGTTCCAAGACTCTCCCCTCTTATGTGATCTAATTTCCTTAGGTTTAAAAAATGCTAACTTATTCCTCTAACCATAGTACTTATTTTTTTTAGAACAAAAAATATTTTATTAAAACATAAGATTTAAACAAGTTTCCAGACAACCCATACAAAATGGTCACAAGCTTTTTCTTGAAGGAAGGATTCTACACTTGACAGCAAAGTCACAATGTTATTAGTGAGGGCTGTAATGTTTGTTTAATGTTCCCATTTTGGTTCAATCAAGTTTGTCCATCTACAGCATCTAAATCGAGTTAGACTTGGCTAGAGAGCATATTCTAAAGAACTGGCTAGCTGCTTTTAACCAATGCAATTAGATCACCATAAAAAGGGGGAAAGGAGGGGCAGCCCGGGTGGCTCTGAGGTTTAGCGCCACCTTCAGCCCAGGGCCTGATCCTGGAGACCCAGGGTTCGAGTCCCATGTCCGGCTCCCTGCATGGAGCCTGCTTCTCTCCCTCTACCTGTGTCTCTGCCTCTCTCTCTCTCTCTCTCTCTCTCTCTCTCTCATGAATAGGTAAAATCTTTAAAAGGGGGGGGGGAGCCCATAAAAATAAAACTACCAATCCCCCTCAAAAAAATTTAAAAAATAATAATAAAGAAAAACAACTGCAGCTAACCCTGACAACTACCTTCATTCACAGTGCTTTATACTTAAACCATGATGGGGGAAATGAATAAAAGCAGAGGGGCCACTGCTTTTAAATGTTTGACAACAATCCAGATGGTACTTCTAGCCTCTGCTCGTGCTTTACAACAGTGAATCAGGACAAGATATAGATTTGCTAATGTGCATTTAATCACCAAAGGACTGAAGATGTCTGGGCTTTTATTCTGTAATGTTTCTAAGACTGTGTCCATTAAATGCAAACAAAAAAGGAAGAAGTCTTGGCAGAACAGGAGCACACTTGATGATCAGATCGATTTTCATTTTTTTTTTAAGATTTTATTATTTATGAGAGAGAGAGAGAGAGAGAGGCAGGCAGAGGCACAGGCAGAGGGAGAAGCAGGCTCCTTGCAGGGAGCCCGACATGGGACCTGATCCCTGGTCTCCAGGATCAGGCCCTGGGCCGAAGGCGACACTAAACCGCTGAGCCACCTGGGCCGCCCTCGATTTTAAATTATCATTCACGGCATATAGCCTCGTCCGTGCTCTCGCTGTTTCTATGGCTTGGGCTTCGCTGGTCTTCCACTCTTCCGCTACATCATTTGCTAATGGATCATCTGGATTGGGAACACTTAACAAAGCCTGGATCGATAGCAGAACTGTGCGGACCTGCAGTGCTGGGGACCACTTATCTTTCAAAATATCTAAACATATTTTTCCCAACTTGCCTACATTAGGATGATAAATTTTGGTCATGAAACGTACTGTAGGGGCTGCCACCGGGTATTCCTCTGGAAGGAATACTTCAAGTTTAAAAGTCCCTCCCTCAAAGGGGGAATCCTGGGGGCCAGCAGTGACCACATGAAAATACAGGCGTTGCTCTCATCTGGCTTTAATGCCAGGTTCTGGTTCTGCCAGCAAACACTGGGTTTCCTTGATAATCCTGCGGGGCAGCCCAGACATCATGCCATTTGTTTTCTTTCCTTAAATTGACAAGTTCACTTCCTTCATTTTCAAGATGTCTGCCAAATACTCAAGCCTAAATGATCATAGCTTGCCTGTCATTTGTTGGGAGTGTTCTGTGGGGGAAGACAAGGGGACAGCTTTTTCAGTTCACCATTCAAATGATCATAAAACTTTCCCTGGAAATAGCTGCTATACTTCTCATTATGCCTCACAAAATATTAAAAGATATCTATAGGGGCACCTGAGTGGCTCAGTTGGTTAAGTGTCTGTCTTTGGCTCAGGTCATGCTCTCTGGGTCTTGGGATCAAAACTCATATTGGGATCCCTGCTCAGCGGGAAGCCTGCTTCACCTTGTCTCTCTCTCCCTCTGCTTGTGTACACTCTTTCTCAATTAAATAAAACCTTAAAAAAAGAGAGAAAGAGATTACCTACATTAAGGACTACTAATGATTTTATATAGTTTCAAGGACAGTAAAGCCAGTCTCCACTTCCCCACCCCCCCAAAAAACTGGATGTATAGTGGTGAGAACTATATAAATTACTAATACAGTAATGGTGCCTCTACTATCTTTATTAGCATCAAGACCAGCAGTTTTTGCTTGAGTGCTAATGTCCACACAGTGAAGAGTCAACGGTGACTTAAATATTATCAGGAAAATAGTTGTGACCTCATGGACCACCCCCTCATCCCCTAAAAGGCGTCCACAGATCACTCTTAAGAACTACTGATTTAGGTAGGAGTGCCTGGGTGGCTCAGCTGGTTAACCATCTACCTTTGGCTCAGGTCATGATCCTGGGGCCCTAGGATAGAGCCCTGCATCTGGCCCATCTGGCTCCCTGCTTGGCAGTGAGCTTCTCCCTCTCCCTCTGCCTGCCACTCCCCCCGCCTGTGTGCCTTCTCTCTGAAAAATAAATAAATCTTAAAAAAAAAAAAAAAAAAAAAAAAAAGAACTGTTGATTTAAAGTAATCTGTGCTAAATATCACCCATCTTTCAATATCCAGCTCTAATTCCATGCTCTCCCTAAAGCTAATTCTCAAAACTACTCAGTTTAGGCCTATGTTTTCTGTATCTCTAGTAATTTAGTAAAGGACTTCTTTAAAAAAGAAGATTTTATTTTAGAGATACAGCAAGGGAGTGAGCAAACAAATGAGGGAGCACAAACAAGGGAAGAGCAGAGGGAGACGGACAAGCAGACTGTGCTTAAGCAAGAGCCCAACACAGGGCTCAATCCCACGACCCTAAGATCATGACCTGTGCTGAAATCAAGAGTTGGGTGCTTAATCAACTGAGCCACCCAGACACCCCCAAGAGCTTTTAATTAAAGAAAAAAGGAAATATCCTAATGTCAATAATGGACTAGCTAAATAAATTATATTACACCCATACATAACACTAGAAAACATTTTTTAAAATGTGTGTCGATATGGAATGAAGCATTAAGACATGCACCATGTATATATGTGTGTGCACTGCTGTGTCCACACTTTACAGCATACCTTGGGGTTTTGGGGGTTTTGTTTTTTAAAGATTTTATATTTAAGTTATCTCTACACCCAACGTAGGGCTCTAACTTACAACCCTGAAATCAGGAGTCCTGTATCTACTGACTGAGTCAACCAAGGGCTCCCAAAATACTTTATGATCCTAATTCATGTATCTTCTTCAAGGACAGAATTGTTTGCATGGGAACCATAAATTCCCAGGATACAACAAACAGGACTAGGACTAATACAGATTACCTCTGAGCAGATAGGACAAAAATCAGAAAATTTTTATTCTTATTTTTTTGCTTCATATCCTATGCTCTATAACACCTAAATTATTATCCAGAGTAATTATAATTTAAAATTAAAAGTTCTAAGTTTATACCTTTAACTTGTCACATATGTAATCTTTTCTTAACCTTCTTATAGGCTCTTTAAAGACACATGTTTTATACATATTAACATATTAGGTCCTTAAACATTAAATCCCCAGGCTGAATTACATATGCATAGTTAGAACAGCTTCATTTTAATATAAGAAAACTAGAATAATCTTGAGAGTAAAGGAAATAATCTTAGCTCAGCCACCTGAAGACTATCAAGAGTTTATCATTTTTTTAAAAGATTTTATTTATTTATTCTTGACAGACACACAGAGAGAGAGAGAGAGGCAGAGACACAGGCAGAGGGAGAAGCAGGCTCCATGCAGGGAGCCTAACGTGGATCACACGCCGGGCCGAAGGAGGCGCTAAACCACTGGGCCACCAGGGCTGCCCAAGAGTTTATCATCTTACCCAATTTCTAGTTGAGACAAAACGTGATAGAAATTCTTAAGGTTGGTACTGTTAGATAATGATTATTTTGCAAAGAGTAAAAACAATGTATTGCTTCTCTAAATACCTAAGAAACTGCTAAAAATGACAAGTGTTTGGTTTCTGTAAGCACATATACAAATAACCCTTGAATAACACGTTTGAACTACACAAGTCCACCTATAAGTGTTTTTTTTAGAGTACTGTAAATGTATTTTCTTAATAACATTTTTTTTCTAATTTTAAGAATACAGTGTACAACACATATAACATACAAAATATGTTAACAGATTATTTGTTACTGGTAAGGCTTCCAGTCAACAGTAGGCTGTTAAGTTTTGGGGGAGTCTATCAATTTTCAACTGCACCCCATCCCTCACATAGCGCAAGGGTCAACTATATTCAGAAACAGCAGCCAAGGGGCAGGCTAGGTACATATATATCCTAACATGGTTGCAGGACTCCTGGAAAAGCTCCAGGTTTCTTATGTAATTATGACCCTAAAGGAGGCTAAGGGAGATAAAAATCCAACAGAGATAGGGTCTTCTTGTGTTTCATCACAGCATTAATTTCAAAGCCCTCCTTCCAATTTTATCCCAGGAAAATGTCTCTAATGCATGAACACTTCCTACCCCACCACTATTCCTTAGATTTTCTTTAAATTCAAGGTCACTTTTTCTTCCTTTCTTTTCCTTTTTTGAAGATTGTATTTATTTATTCATGAGAGAGACAGAGAGAGAGAAAGGCAGAGACATAGGCAGAGGGAGTAGCAGGCTCCCTGCAGGGAGTCCACAATCCTGGGGTCTGGGACTCCAGGATCACGCCCTGAGCCTAAGGCAGATGCTCAACCACTGAGTCACCCAGGGAGGTGTCCCTCCCTCTTCCTTACTTTCTTAAAAATTAACAAATACCTATTATAAAGTATTTATATATACATTTATTTCAGCCCTAAAGAATAGTCACTATGCACTTAAGTTAACTTACTGGTCTATGTGCTGTGACTTGGGCTTGCCAATTACTATACATGAAGCCAGCTAATGAACAACGTATTTCAAAGGAAATAAGTTACAGAACTGGGATATCTTCCCCCTTTCTTTTCTTTCTTTTTTTTTTTTTTTTTTTAAGATTTTATTTATTTATTCATAGAGACAGACAGAGAGAGAGAGAGAGAGAGAGGCAGAGACACAGGCAGAGGGAGAAGCAGGCTCCATGCAGGGAACCCGACGTGGGACCTGATCCTGGGTCTCCAGGATAACACCTCAGGCTGCAGGCGGTGCTAAACCGCTGTGCCACGGGGGGCTGCCCTCTTCCCCCTTTCAAAGAGTTAATTCATTCATCAGAAAATGACATAACCCATTTAGAAAGTACTTTGGCAAAATACATTCTGTTCATAACCTTTGGCAAAACATACTATGGGGTGTCTATCTTTTAAAAAAAATTCAACTGATTGATACTTTCTTTTGTATCACAGGGGGTTTCTAGAAGTCCTCAGCAGTTTAATGTCCCATCTAAATATTAATTGGTAAAGTGGCAGGATGATAATATGTGTCTCCTAGAGAGCACAATATCACTTCCAGGAAATGGAATTCTTCCCCCAAAATGCACAATCTGAATTACGAGAACTCAGAGAAAATCAAATTGAGGGATAGTCAACAGAATAATAGGCTAGTGCTCTTGAAAAAAGTGGCAAAATCACAAAAGGGAAAGCAGTTAAAAATTGATCCAGAATAAAGGAGAATAAGGAGACAGGACAATGAAAAGTGTGATCCTGGGTTGAATTCTGGACCAGAATTAGGATATAGTGGTACTATCGATGAATAAATTCTACAGGTTATACAGTTTTATTTCAACAATTATTTCACAAAAAATTGATAATTATACTGTGGTTATATAGGAGATGTTAACATTTAGGGAATCAGGTAAAGGATATATGGGAAATACTCATATATTTTTCCAATTTTTTCCCAAGTTTGAAATTATTTCAAAATGAGAAGTTAAAAAAGACAACTAGTTAAAATTTAATTACCATATGTAAAAAAAGGTTATTTTCTCTTTGGGTTAATATGTTATATAAAATATGTTTTGGGCAGCCCCGGTGGCTCAGAGGTTTAGCACCACCTTCAGCCAGGGGCGTGATCCTGGAGACCCGAGATCGAGTCCTACATCGGGCTCCCTGCATGGAGCCTGCTTCTCCCTCTGCTTGTGTCTCTGCCTCTTGCTCTCTCTGTCTCTCATCAATCAATAAATAAAATCTTTAAAATATATGTTTTAAAGAAAAATCTTAAAAAAAAAATCTTTTTTAATAGTATTTCTAGAACAATGACAATACCAGTGATTTTGTTCTCCATCCTCATATACTTTTTGTGCTCAATTGTGTTTTTCAAATTTCCTTACTGGATTGGTAAGTGCTGATGCATTTATAAACAAAAATACAAGGGTTAGAAAGGAGGTTCTTACTTTTTCTTAGAGTATTCCACCAATAGCGCCAAATTTAATTTCCATTAAGAAAAATATACATAAAATGTCATTAGCAAACAGTAAATAGCCCCCAGAATATCAAAGCAAATGAACCCCTAATGAGACTTTTATGGACTGCAATTTGAAAATATGCCTGGAGTATGTCTCCTTTGACTTGACCTCACCAAATATGTGAATGGGAAAGATCAAGCTCTCATAACCCATTCCTCTGTTTTAGACTGTACTACCATGGCCCTCTTCCATGAAAAGAAATGAAGAGAGGTTAACACACAGATAAATGGCTTTCATACAAATCATGCATGAAAAATTCCAGTGGTTAAAAGAGAAAAGGGGGCAGGAAGCTGAGGCACAAAGGCTTTCAAATGAGATTCTCATTATTTCCATTTAAGTATTAGAATCCTAAAATATAGTCTAAATTTGAAGCCATTGTTCTTAATGGAATTAAAGAGGTAATTTTTCCAGTTATCCCAACAATCCCCAATAACTCATACTTGTAGGAGAGTAAACATCATGTCTCAGTCTACAACTAAGGTGATACAGTAAGAGATAGAAAATATTATGTTTAGGGTATGACCTAATAGAAGTCACTGAACCTCTGAGCTTCAGTTTCTTACCTGTGAAAATAAAAAATCTAGGGTGGATGCTTCTTCAAGCCTGAAGTTCAATGATTCTATAAAGTTCAACTCCCAATTTATTATTATAAAACTTGCAACATTCTGAAGTCATTTTTAGCAATAACCTCAACAGGAAATTTAATTCCAATATTACAGCACATTGCGTAAAGTCAAATTTCTAGTCTTGCGAATTAAGCAAGAATAATTCTGTGCAGAGAATATTCCCAGAACTTTCACTTTACTCTGCAGAGCCACGGAGCCTTTTATCATTCCTAGATCTAAAAAAAGCAGGCTTTTTTGTTGCCAATAGGAGCCCATCAACTTGGAAATTAGTCTCTTGCTCCCCCTTGTGGCTGGAATGGACTTATTTCTTTGAACTGCAACTTAGTTGCTTCCAACCAACCAATTAGAAAAATGCTTCACCAAAAATGCTAATGAATCGGGCTGTTTCAAGAACTAATTTGCAGACATTTTGACTTAAACTCACCTTCCTATGCTTTATTGATCTACAAGAATAAAATTTTAGGTGTCCTATGAATAAGGTCATTTAGTATGAAAAAACAGAGCTACTTAACTTTCAAGGATGGGATCAGAGAGAATTCTAATCAATGAATTCTAATCAATCACTTAACTGAATACATTTTCTATTAATAAATAAATGGCAAATCCTCACCATTTAACTTCTATAAAGTCAACAACTGAATTAGAGAAAACCACGATATATTAACCTTGGTGTTTAAGGAATATTAAAAATCAAAAACGTAATCCTAATTCCTGCTGACAGCTATAGTAGTTGCTCCCTGAAGTTTTCTCCCAAAATGAATCAAAAAACATCTGCAGAAAATGCTGACAGCCTGGTGTTCTAGAACATTTTGTATGCATTTCTGAAAAATCAGCTGGTTGAAAGGACTCACAGTTAAGTGGGATGAGGAATTGCTAAGTTAAATCAGGTTCAGAGGAACGTCTGGGTGGCTCAGTGGTTGAGCGTCTACCCTTTGGCTCAGGGTGTGATCCTGGAGTCCTGTGATCTGGAGTCCCGGGACCAAGTGCCATTATCGGGCTTCCTGAATGGAGCCTGCTTCTCCCTATGCCTGTCTGTGTCTCTGTGTCTCATGAATAAATAAAATTAAAAAAAAAAAAAAAAAGTAAATGGTAGGAGAATTTACAGAGCACTAGGTGTTAACTGCTAAAATTGTTCTGACATGCTTAGGGGCTTTCCTCTTCCTCCTCTGACGCAGAACCCTTTTTAGAGTTGGCATCAACCGTGACCTGGGCTGGTCGCTAACCAAGTATTTCCACCACAAAACACTTGTTTAAAATGCCTCATTTTTCATAGTTTTTTAATTTGCACATGCACACTCTATATTATTATGAACTTCCTAGTGGGACTAGATATTATCCGTTGCTTTTTTAAAAAAGGTGAAGTCTTTCACATTCAACCAACATGAAGTCTTTGTTATTTGTGGTTGTGTTCATTTTCTTAAGTTGTCAAGATTTTTTTAAGAAAAGGGGCTTTTGGGCAGCCCAGGTGGCTCAGCGGTTTAGTGCCACCTTCAGCCCAGGATGTGAGTCTCCCAGGTCGGGCTCCCTGCATGGAGCCTGCTTCTCCCTCTGCCTTTGCGCCTCTTTCTCTCTCTGTCTCTAATAAATAAATAAAATCTTTAAAGGGGGGGGGGCTTTTAATATTTATTATACTTTTTAATAGCACAGGGAGCTTATAAAATAAACATTAAATATAAGAAGTTTAAGCAGTTAATCAAAATTCTTATATTTAACCTCAAAATTAATTAAACAACACTGAAGTGACCATCAGAGATACAAAAAAAGGTTAAGCAGTATATTTGTTATTTAATATCACCATGGGTGTGTATTCAGTCAGTAATTCTCAAAACATCCTCAAGGTAGATCCTCACTGCCATTTTGAAGATGGGGAAATAAAGCTAGAGATGGAATAACTAGCTCAAAGTCATAAAATGAATAAAAATTTCAAACTCCAAAAGTTTGCACAGCTTGTGCTAGATTCTACCATACCTTTAAAAGGTAGTACATATTTTAGTTTCCTTTATTTTTATTTTTTTTAAAGATTTTATTTATTCATTCATAGACACAGAGAGAGAGAGGCAGAGGGAGAAGCAGGGAGCCCGATGTGGGACTTGATCCTGGGTCTCCAGGATCACACCCCAGGCTGCAGGCGGTGCCAAACCGCTGCACCACCAGGGCTGCCCCAGTTTCCTTTATTTTTAGAAAAATTACACGATTATTCTTCAAGTCTTATCCCTTTGATCCAATTACTTTGCCTGATAAGCCTATCAAATAAAAACAACCAAAGGGGAAACTGAAAAGTAGTCCTCAATATATCACTATTTCTAAACATCTTCCAAACACCTTAGTAAAGTACTCAAATTACTGAATTGAGAACTTGTTAAGTATATTAGAGCCTTCCTATACATAATACTGCCCTCAACTGTCAATTCCATAGAACTGCATTTTAAAAATAATGCATTTGGAGGTAAGATTTTAATGTCCCTGGGTTAAATGTGGTCCAAGCAGGTCTACGTTCTAAACTCTGGGCAATGGTGTTTATTATGTTTTCAGAAGCAAAAAAAAATATGAGCAGACAAGTTCATCAGTCTTGGATCAGCATGCAGGTGTTTTTCAGAAAAGCATTTGTAGGGCAGCCCGGGTGGCTCAGTGGTTTAGCGCCGCCCTCAGCCCAGAGCGTGATCCTGGAGTCCCACGATTGAGTCCCGCATTGGGCTCCCTGCATGGAGCCTGCTTCTCCCTCTGCCTGTGTCTCTGCCTCTCTCTCTCTGTCTCTCATGAATAAATAAGTAAAATCTTTTAAAAAACAATTCAAGTAAATGAAATCCCAATACAAGAAAAATTGAACACTCCTTGCAAATTAAATTCAATTGAGTCTTTCCTATATTAAAATAAATAAATCAACAAGCGTATCTACCTGCAGGTCAACCCAGTGAGCAAAGTCTTCTTTTATTTTGTTTAAAGATTTTATTTATTGATTGATGAGAGATACAGAAAGAGAGAGGCAGAGAAACAGGCAGAGGGAGAAGCAAATTCCATGCAGGGAGCCCGATGTGGGACTGCATCCTGGTACTCCAGGATCACACCCTAAGCCGAAGGCAGACGCGCTCAACCGCTGAGCCACCCAGGCATCCCCAGCAAAGTCTTATTTTTATTTTGGTCTACTTAACTCTACACACTAACATTTGAGAGATGGTCCTTACATTCTCTACAGTTAACACCACTGTAAGCCATTATTTTTATTTGGGGGAGAAAGGAAGAATGCTCACAATAAATCCTGTGAAAAGAAGGGGCAGGGACCCCTGGGTGGCGCAGCGGTTTGGCACCTGCCTTTGGCCCAGGGCGCGATCCTGGAGACCCAGGATCGAATCCCACGTCGGGCTCCCGGTGCATGGAGCCTGCTTCTCCCTCTTCCTGTGTCTCTGCCTCTCTCTCTGTCTCTCTCTGTGTGTGTGACTATCATAAATAAATAAAAAATTTAAAAAAAAAAAAAAAAAAAAAAAGGAAGGGGCAGCCCGGATGGCTCAGCGGTTTGGCACTAACTTCAGCCCAGGGCCTGATCCTGGAGACACAAGATTGAGTCCCACGTCAGGCTCCCTGCATGGGGCCTGCTTCTCCCTTTGCCGGTGTCTCTGCTCCCCTTTCTCTGTCTCTCTCATGAATGAATAAATAAAAATCTTTAAAAAAAATTCCATGAAAAGAAAGTCACAAAAAGTTAATATGCTGAAACCTTTTAGTAATCTATTCCAATATAAACAAATGTGCGTATCACAGAATCATACTGATATCAAATCAGCTATACATCCATACTTTGTTGCCTCAAGAGTCACACTGCAGCAATAAATAATCCAAGAGAACACAAAAGAAAACTCTGGCAAGATACAAGACTATTCCATAGGGCTCCTGAATGGCTCAGTTGGTTAAGTTCTGCCTTCTGCTCAGGTCATCATTTTAGGATCCCATTAAGCTCAGCAGGGAGCCTGCTTCTCCTTCTCCCTCTGCCTGCAACTCCCCTTGCTTGTGTGTGCGCATGCTTGCACTGTCAAATAAATAAATAAAATCTTAAGAAAAAAAGACTATTCTATAACATTACTACTTATGTCACATTATCTTACCAGAAAATGCACAACTAAATCAATGACAAGTGGTACTACATTTTTCTGATAGAAGTTTTTCATTCAGAAAGGATAAATGAAGAATGACCTACTGCACAAAAATGTGAGATGCTGTGGCTAAACATGCCATTCCTCCCAAGCCAAATTCAAATTTGTGTTAAAAAATATGGATATGCTTAATATCAAATTAAATACCACAAATTTCAGTGGTCTGTCCTGTTTTCAAGGAGAATGAAGCTAATCCTCTGAAGTTGAAAAAAAAAAAAAAAAGAACAAGACTGGGATGCCTGGGTGGCTCAGCGGTTGAGCATCTGCCTTCAGCTCAGGGCATGATCCCCCAGTCCTGGGATCGAGTCCCACATCAGGCTCCCTGCATGGAGCCTGCTTCTCCTTCTACCTGTGTCTCTGCCTCTGTTGTGTGTGTTTCTCATGAATAAATAAATAAAATCTTTAAAAAAAAATGAACAAGATTAAATTCTAAATCAGAGTAATGAAGCAGAAACCCTCAGGCCATAAATATGAGAATTCCAGTGGTTTGCCTTAGGACATAGTAAGAACAACTAGAGCCAAAGGCTCTATTGGATTTTGGCAAAATCAACTGGAACAGAAAGAAATCAGTGTTTCACAGAAATAATCAGAGCTGTATGCAGCACAGAACTGCTAAAATTAAGTCGACAGAAAAGACAGGTAACTTAAAAAAAAAAAAGAGAACTCTGGCTTTTAGCATACTGAAACTTACAGCAATTTTAAATCCCCTAAAAAGCAGTGTTCTCAATGTAAAACTATCATACTAAAGAACTACAAGAACCAGGATGAAATTCCTAAAACCTGGGATCCCTGGGTGGCGCAGCGGTTTAGAGCCTGCCTTTGGCTCAGGGCGTGATCCTGGAGACGCAGGATCAAATCCCACGTCGGGCCCCCGGTGCATGGAGCCTGCTTCTCCCTCTGCCTATGTCTCTGCCTCTCTCTCTCTCTCTCTCTCTGACTATCATAAATAAATAAAAATTAAAAAAAAAAAAAAAAAAAAAAAAAAAAAAAAAATTCCTAAAACCTATTATAATTTCAATGGATGATAATAAGTTTTTAAGTGTTTCACATCAGAACATCTACAACTTTTTAAAAGAAAATTTCTCATACACACATATATTCTTCACTATGAATATACCAAGGATCACCTACTTTGGGATCAAAAATGTGTAGTCAAATTAATCTCAATAGCCCAGTAACACTATAAAGGCAAAACTATTTCATATATTGGGTTCCCCTTATATGCTAGAAATACTTATCAGCTATGAAAAAACACTATATTCATGGGAGGAAAAACCCTAAATCTTTCATAGGTTAAAGCCTCAATTACAAAAACAAGATTAAAATATAAACAATGATTAACAAACTATATAATGGAGGACACTGAGAATCTATTCTGATAATAGTAAAAGAAAATGAGTCCAAAAAACCAGACTATATGGGACGTCTGGGTGGCTTGGCAGATTGAGCGTCTGCCTTTGGCTCAGGGCGTGATTGTGGAGTCCTGGGATCAAGTCCCATATCAGGCTCCCATGTAGAGCCTGCTTCTCCCTCTGCCTGTGTCTCTCTGCCTTTCTCTCTCTCATGAATAAATAAATAAAATCTTAAAAAAAAAAAAAAAAAAAAAGAACCAGACTATAAAAGATCAAATCTTCAAAAAATCTGTAAAATTATAAAAGCGGATTTTCCTTATAAAAACAAGAATTTTTGCATGTCTACCAACCCACTTTTTAAGAGGCAAAATTTGGTGTCACTTTCCATGGGCTTTCAAGTCCCTCACTCTTTAGTTTGTAACATTAACTAGGCATTATACTAGGCATACATATTAGTACAGTACGATCTAACCAGTACCCATCCCTCCTAGTCTCATCTCTTGCAAAATTATCGAAAAAGGCTTCTTTTTAAAAAATATTTATTTATTCATGATAGACAGAGAGAGAGAGAGGCAGAGGGAGAAGCAGGCTCCGGGAGCCTGACGCGGGACTCGATCCCGGGACTCCAGGATCACGCCCTGGGCCAAAGGCAGGCGCCAAACCACTGAGCCACCCAGGGATACCTGAAAAAGGCTTTTAAATAAAGGAAGCAATGTTCCCATTTAATGTTCTAATAAAAAGATCTAGAATGCAACAACTCTTCTATAAAAGCTTAATGTGCTAGATTAACCAATTTCACTTAATTGATAACCTGGATTATACTATGCTCTTCACTCCTAGGTAAGCAAACATGATAAACACTCATGATTTAGGCCTAAATGCTTGAGGACAGATTTTTCAGCTACTCTCTGGAATCTCCCCCCCTCAGTTTCTATCAGCAGTTACTATTTCTTAAGATACCTGATTAACAGTCCAGTATTTGTTTCCAAAACCATGCGACTATACTGGCTGTAATTACTTAAAATATTATTTACATGATAGGAAATACAAGTGTGAAAAAGTACGTTACTATGAAAACAAAATTGAGTGCTTTGGATAACTAAGGTGGGTTTTTTTTTTTTTTGTAACAACTAGTTTTCAAAGGAGTTCTATACAGAAAAATCACTTGAGTTGAAAACTAAAAGTTTAGAAAAATTAGACATTTCTAGAGGGAATCTTAACTAACCAACTGCTTAGCAAACATTAGGTTCTCACTCTACTATGCAAACTCAAACTATTTTATAAAGGACACACTTTTAGGGGTAGTTAGCAAATCATGTGAAAACACTTTGGCCTCACATTAAAAATGGACAAAAGAACATGTTTTAATTTAAAACAAGTATTTAAAATAAATAAATAAATAAATAAATAAATAAATAAATAAATAAATCAAATATTTAAAGCAAGTATGACCACATACTTAAACTCTTTTTCATTTAACCAATTAATTAGGATGCTTCCACCGTACCACTATTGAGGTATACCGCTAGGATTTCTTTACTAATAAAGTTGAGCGTCTTTTATTTTATTTTATTTATTCATGAGATACACACAGAGAGAGAGAGAGGCAGAGACACAGGCAGAGGGAGAAGCAGGCTCCATGCAGGGAGCCTGACGTGGGACTCGATCCGGGTCTCCAGGATCATGCTCTGGGCTGAAGGTGGCCCTAAACCACTGAGCCACCCAGGCTGCCCAAAGTTGAGTGTTCTTAAAAGAGAAAAAGTGAAGAGCAAAATTACTCTTGGTGAGCTATTAAAACTCTAAGGTAGCTTATAGCTTATTTTTCACCTTTCTAGTTCAAAATGCCTCTGTGGGGGCTGCATACAATTTCTTCCTTTTTCTTGAATAGATTAAGAGTTGAATCATTATTTCCTAAGTGTGCCTGTACTACCTATACTTGAGATTTTAACACACTCTAATTCCACTTTTGAACCCTTTTATCTTTTCCTTAGCTCACTCTTAACACGCTAATAATAATAATCTTCACAGCTCATCACTAAAACTAAACATCTCCAAGTTAGCTATCTTACTAGCACAGGTGAAAAGATTCTTAGTGAAATACTACTATACTGAAGGATAGGAAGAAGCCTGCTGCTCTTAATCAAATTGTTGGTTATTCTTCCCCTTCCCACCAAAAAGCAAACACTTGCCTTTCTATTTCCATTCTTTTATTTTCTTCAATTTCCACATCATATACCTCAGACTTTCCAACTATATAAAACACCTCAACAGGTGAAATACTTACTGCTTATCATAGTAACTCTTCAAAAAATACTGAATTTTATTACCAAAAAGGTTCTGTCCAATATATTCCTCCCTGGAAGAGACTGTAGATATCTATATGCCACAGAAGGTCTTCGTATTTTCAAACATACCAAAGCCATTTGACAAAAACATGTAAATATATTAAGTAGTAAAGATGAGTGTAACACTAGAATTCTTTTGAGAAGCCCTTATTCCTTTCTTTTTTCTTTTAAGATTTTATTTATTTATTCATGAGACACACGGCGGGGAGGGGGGGGTCAGAGACACAGGCAGAAGAAGCAGGCTCCATGCAGGGAGCTCGACATGGGACTCGATCCCGGGTCTCCAGGATCACACCCTGGGCTGAAGACAGCGCTAAACTGCTGGGCCACCAGGGCTACCCGAGAAGCCCTTATTCCAATAAAAGAGCTGCCTAGTGATTTTCAGCTTACAATTCCATGTAGCGGTTTTTAAAGCCCAAGGCACGTATTAATATATTCAGAGCAGCAAAGGCCCAAAAGTTACCTGGTTTCCTGGCTTGTTCCTGCTTAATGGCAGTTTGTAGGCTATAGATAAAAACCAATGCCCAGCAACCACACCTTAAAACTGTCTTGGACAAATAAAAATGTAGAGAAGCATAAAAAATGGAACTCAAGTTAACTGAGTAATTTATTATTACTCAACTACCGTTGCCAAGTGTTTGAAATGATAGAATCAAGATTTTACTGCTTCACCTCCTATAAGCAGTGTTTTCAGATTTTTTAAGTAAACTCTGGAAAATATACTGGTCAGTATGGAATCTCAACCCCACAAAAACACAGTTTTTATGGCTTCTTGGATCTTTTAAATCCTATTTCTGGACTCCGGAGTTAGGAGACTCCTGATTTTCATTTTCCATAACAATCCTATGCGGTAGACATACCTATTACCCCATAATCCTATGGGGTAGTCTCTCAAAGGGACTAAATGATTTCCTTAGGCCTTGCAACGATTAGATGGTAAAAAGCTACTCTGACTTAAAAAGGTGGTGTTCTTCTTACACCACTACATTCTTTTTTGAGCTGGAATTAGGTTTTCTAGTATGTATTTTGTCATCTCATGCTCAAGACAAAACTATCCAGTTTTTGGCTTCTTCTTGTGGGTTTATACAGAGGAGGGTAGTAGAGATCACTAGTGTGGAGTCCTTGCCCCACTACCAAGAGAGCTTTTGGTCTAAGATCTATCGGCAGGAAAGGCAGATAGCATTGGTTCACATACTGCAAACTTCAATTAATAACACAGGGAAGAGCCCCAAGTTCTCTTGCAAAAAGAAAAGTCCATGTTGTGAAGAATACACTTGTGACCATTTTCCACAGTAATGCTCTAAAACTCTTGTACAAAGTACAAGACTACCCTTTCTCCACTTAGTAAATGATATAAACACTTGATAAATCCACGTAACCAGAACGGCAGTAACCATTTGAGAAGAGACTAAAGAGTTCTTCAGAAAAACTTAGCTCCTTTTTATGGGAAGAGGTCTTGGCTAGTATGATATAGGTGCTCAACAGAACAATGCAGTCTAGTTTATCACTAACACAACAGACCAGTAAGTTTAATTCTGAAAAGGGATTACCCACTTATTTTTCTCAAATGGAAAAAAACCAAAGTTCAAAAAAAAAAAAAAAAAACCCAGAAAAATATGATTATGATTTTTACCATATAAGATCTTAAAATATAAACTTTCACTAATCATCAAGTACATCAAAAAATTTTTTTCTCTAGGAGAAAGGTCAGTTCTGCTATATTTTATTCTTACATTTTACTCAAAAAGGGGAAAAGGAATTCTATGCAAGATGTTTCCAGAGCCAACATGACCTGTATGAAAAAAAGATAGGCCTACATGAAAAAGAACAACATCTGTAAATAATAATAATCTGAATTGTCCAAGATGAAACAGAAAAGGCCTTGGAAAATCAGCAGTGCTGCTGACCTAGTTCTATTACCCTCTTTTTCATAAGAAGCCTTTTTCTTTATTTACCCAGCAAATACTTGAATAGATACTATATGTTAGGAAGTATAAACTATACAAGTATCACTAGAGCAGAGCTGAAAGATTTGCTTTTAGATCACTAAAAGACCAAGGCTGGAAGCAAAAATTTGTTTAGCTTTTGTATGGTAAAGGAATTAAATTTTCATGTATCTATAGTCTTAAGGTGGAAACTTCATTTAGACTTGGTAAAATGAATGTACTATTCTGATGGAGAACACGGGTAGGCACCAATATCAAATCCCCTTAATAATCATATCAACAAAGAAGCTATTTACAGATCAATCTAAGTATTCCCATCCACTGACCCTATGCAGTATTTTTGTTTTTTGGATAAGGAAACCAAAGGGAAACAAAGTTAAAACTGCTACAGTCTTTTCCTAGGAAAATCCTTGCAATGACGGAATTTTTATACCTTGTCTGGGGAAAACATGCAAATACCTACCTGGGATAGCAAAGAAGCTTGTTAGTAAAGAGTAAATGTTATTACTATATGCCCTTTTATTCCTAAGATTGGCTTTTGTCTTAAATTATAACTTACAACAAACTCTTGTATTATCTGATCAGGTGCAATAATTGGAGGAAAAACACCAGAGCAAACAAAATTCAGTAACATATACACAGCTATTAGTCACTAAAGAGAGCAAAGGAGAAAAAACCCAGCACATTTTTTTATTATAGAAAGATATATTTTTGAGTTTTAAATATTCTTATTACCTTAGCAAACCACAGGAGAAACATTTGTTATTTAGCCTCAATAAAAACATGGAATTCCTTTCCCATCTTAAATAAATGATACGTATAAATGTAAAAATTTAAAAAACGAAAACAAAAAACCAGGAGACATTACGTAAGGCTCTGTGAGCCCATGTTAAGTTAAAAAATAATCACTCTTTAAAAGACACCCTGAAGAAAATATCATTTGAGAAAAGTATTTTAATTTAGGACTTAAAGCTATCCCATTAATAATTAAAAACTTGTATAAAAGAATCTTAATACCAACACCAGCTTAACAAAGCCCCAAACCTAAAACCCCATCATAAATAATCCTATATTGCTCATTAGTCTTTCCACGAAGAAGTTTCAAAGTAAATGTGCACCTGGATTTCTGAGTCCCAGAATCAATAACCTGTCCAGAGAAAATGGGACAGTCAATACAAGAGCCCTACCATATTGAGACCCAATGTGTAACGTGAAGTCCTGCAGGTAATTTAGTAAAATCACTCCTGGTTCATTAAAAAAGAAAAACTATTAATGTATATATGTTATATGTTAAATGATTGGATCTTCTACCATTTATCCTAAGATTTAAACTTTTCTGAGAAATCTATCATTTTAAGAAAGATTAATATGAATTAAAATGCAATGTTCAATTTTTTAAAGTTTTTTAGAGAAGCAGTGCTTCAACACAGTATTTACTAAATTCTTAAAATATTTGAAACTAGAAAAATCATTTGATTTACTCTTTTATTGTGGTTGTCAGTGTTCAAAGTTGATTTTAACACTTAAATGCAGAAAGAGGCAAAAAGCAACTCTGAAGCCACAATTTTCTGCATAACTGATACTTTACACTATAGTGGCAAAACCAGGGAAGGGTATTTTGTCTACAATGAGTCTCCCATTACGTCTCTTACGACAAGATGTGTAAAACTCCTGCATCTACTGACGTAGTTAAGAAAATGAGCTCTAAAACTACTGCAAATGTTTTAACCACAAATGAAATAAGTTTTATTTATTTCATTTAATAGAAAATACACTACCAGTCTTTTTCAGTCTACCTGAACTGATAATCAGTACTGGATTTATTTTATACAAATTTAACTACAACTGTTTTTAATATCTTTTAGTAAGGACTCCTAGAAGACTTCAAAATTTAGAACACTCAATTTTTTTTAAAGAAAGGAAAAACCAAAAGAAAAAAGTTGAGAGTAACATCTGATAATCATTATAGGAACCCTAGCTTATAACGAAGCTGGACTGAATGTTTCTCACCAGTACATCATTGCAGATATCTCTTAGCTCGGTCTCAATTTTCTCTCTGTATTCTCGAGCCATCTGCTGTTTTTTCTCAGCACCTTCCGTCTTTTGCTCAATACTTGAGACGACCCTCCAAGATGACCTACGGGCTCCTACAACATTTTTATAAGCAACTGAGAGAAGATTCCTCTCCTCATTGGATAATTCAGCTCCTTGCTCAGTTACGGACTTCATGCAGGCTGCCATGTCATCATATCGCTCAGCCTGCTCGGCCAGTTTGGCCTTCTGCACCAGCTCATTTTTATCCATGACTGGATGCTCTGTAGGGGGAAAAAAGTAGCATTTAGACATTTTTTTTTCCATCAAAATGAAAGGCTCAAAGTTATACCTTTTGTAAATAACTATTAATACCTCAAACCTCACTGCCTATAGAAGAGTCTTCACACGAGGAATTTAATACCTCACAAAAGTATGACTGACTAGAATGGGGGAGCCAGACATACTCAGCATTCAGGGGACAAATTTAAAGCCATTAACATAAAGCAAAAGAGAAGCAAAACTATAATTGCATGAAATCACCTTTGTTCAGAAGATTCTAATTTCACATAAAGCCAATGTATATTGGCTCAAAATCCAACCCTTACCTTACCTGGCCAAAATCTCAATTCCAATATCGTAAGTAGTCCAAAATTAAGCAGTTTTTTTTTTTAGTGAAAGCATTGTTGACGAACATTACAACCTCTACCGTACTTCCAGAATCATGATTCAGGTCAGTTTAATGTAATTCATGGCTTTTTACTTTAATAATACATACTATTGTTGTCAGAAGTGTTTAAGTTTAAATGTTATCGGTATTACCCCCACCCCAAACCCATTGATCTCTGCAACACTTGCCAGCTGATCACAGCGTGACAATTTTCTGGGAGAATGGGCCAAACTGCTTGATTTAAGGCACTGTGAACATAAAACAAGCACCCACAATCGTAGCAGACCCTAAAGTCTCATTTACCTGTACCTTATTACATGCATAGATGCTTAAAAATTACATCTATGAGTTGTGCAACTTCTTTACCATCATATATATAGGAGCACTAAAATGTGTATATTAAGTAAGAGCTTCTAGTGTGAATACTGTTTTCCATGTAACTGTTTCCAGTCTACATGTAGAATCACTGCATTGTTTCTAGTAGCCAAAATTTAATTATCACTTAAGCTGCCTTTACCATAACTTCTCACCTAGCTCTCTCATTTTAAAGCTCCCCAGACCTTTCCATTTACCCTATTTTTCTGAAAGATATCCTTTTGAAAGGTGCTAAAATAGCACAGAAAGATACTAACCCGTAACTGATCCCACAAAATAAATTATTTTAAGATAAATATACAGCCTGAAGTGCTCTATTAAAAGGTGAACAGAAGAGCCAATGCCCCTCTGAGAACTGACAACCCAGTGTCACAACCTTTACCTTCCCAGGGAAATCCCATAATACTTTTCTTTTAAAGTCAAACCAGAACAGCTTGCTTACTTGCGAGATATACCGTATCAATGCAAACCTATTTAAAATGTAAGATCACATACATACCCGCCACCCACACACACACACACACACCCTGAAATTACAAATTTCCCCCTTAGGAACTCAAAATGCTTTCAGATTAATGGTGCTTCTAACGAAAAATTATCAAACACAAGTACAAAGGTTTGTCTCCCCAGCCCCTCGAGTACGAGGGAAGTGCAGCAGGCTTCTCACAGAGTAACCAGGGCTCCAAGGCCTCGCCTCGGTCTTGCGGCGAGCACTCACCGCACCCATTTAACCCTTAACCGACGTGAGACGTCGAGCGAGGTGAAACGAATGCGGACAGACCTTGACTTTCAAGTGCAAACCCTTCCGTGCGCGCTCTCCGCAGCCACCCTTCCTTGGCTCCGCCCAAGTCCCCGATTCTCCCTCTTTGTCATGGCGGATCTGTGTCAAGGAGCCCAACCTACTGCTGAGCGTTAATTCCCCCCACCAGAGCGAGAGGGAGGAGCAGCGCGCCCCCGCCCAAGCAGGGGGAACGGGGGGGGAGCCGCCCGCCCGCCCCGGGGGCAGAGACGCCAGCGCCGCCCGCAGAAGCGGAACCGCGGCCGGCCGGGCGGCGGACACACCCCACTCTCCCACCCGCGTCTCCGCCGCCACCGGACACCGCTGGGGCTCATTTTGTCCAGAAGGACGGACAGCTGCAGCAGGTGGGGGAGGGGGCGAGAGCCACACCCAGGCGAGCTGGGCCACCGCCGGCTGTACGGCTCGGCCTCGCCCGCCCCCAAGGGGGCCACGGGCTCAGGAGCGAGCACAGGGACCCTCACGTTCAAGCCCACCCGGCAGGCGAGCAAGACGCCAGCCCACCGCCTTCCCCACCCCCTCCCCTCTCCATCCCCACCGGGGCTCGGAGCCCCCCACTCACCCCGAGGAGAAAAAAAAACGAAAAACAAAAAGCCACTCAGCCCCATCCCCCACCCCACCGAGGAACCCAGGAAATTCGGCCCCGGTCCCAAGCCAGCCCCACCCCGGAGCCGGCTCCCCATCGGGCCACGACGAGGCCTCGCCTCGAGTACCTGGCGGGCGCCGCCGGGCCGGCCTCGGCTCGCGGCCGGGTCCCCAGGCCCTGCCCTGCCGCCGCGCCGCCGCCCGGGTGGGGGAGGGCGGGGAGGGCTGGGAGCCGCCGCCGCAACGCGGGGCGCGGAGGCTGCGCCGAGGAGCGGGCGGGAGAGGCAGGGGGAGGGGAGGGGAGGGGAGGGCGGCGAGGGGAGGGGGCGGCCTCACCTGCGCCACTGCAATGCCCGCAGCCGCCGAGCCTTTATCTCGGGCGGAAGCGGGGAGCCGGGCGGCGACAAGGAAGGGGGCTCCGGGGGCGCCGGGGAACGGGTCGCGCCCCGCGGAGCCTCGGTCACCGCCGGGAGCCGGCGGCCGGGCGGGTCCCTGGGGATCTCGCGTGTGGGTGCCCCTTCCACCCCCGGGGACGAGGACCGGGAGCCGGCGCTACCCGGGCCAAGGCGTCGATCCGGAAGCAAGTAGCCCGAGGCAGCCCGAGGAGCCCGAGCCGCCTGCCCGAACCCAGCGGAAAAGAAGCCGCCGCCCGTCTCCGCCTGAGGAGACTCCGCCTCAGCCCAGCGCCGCTACCGCCGGGCGAGCGGGGCTGAGGGGCTGCGCGGCGGGGACGGCCCCCACGCTTTCAGGAGGCAGGTCCGGGAAGGGAAGAAGCGGGACGGGGCGGCGGCGGCCCGGTCTCGTACCTGTGTCCGGAGTGGGTGGCGGCGGACGGACGGGCGCTCAGCAGTCTCTGGGCGGCAGCGGCGAGGCTGAGACTCTGTCCGCGGATCTGGCTGCTCACAGGCTACAGCGGCTCCGCAGACACGGGGTTTCCTCCAATCACCAGCCCCGACAGCAGGGGCACCACACGCACGATGACGTCAAACGCTGCTATGGCAACCGTTGATTGGTGCCCACAGCTCCGGGGGCCCAGTGCAACCGCCGCTCCCTGGCGCGCGCGTCCTGCCCGCCCGCGCTAGAGGGCGAGCGGGGGAGCGCGCCGCCTCTCCTGCTACCAACGCTCCTCCCCGCCGCGCTCAGCTTCCAGCTTCTCTGCTCTTGGGCGAGGGAGCCCGGCCGGGAAGCTCCTTCCTTTCTTTTCCCTCCTCTCCACCACTACCTTCCTACCTCCCCTTCTCGAATCCCCCCAACCTCCACGGGCTCGCTCTTCCTCTACACCAGCAAGGAGATTCCTCCCCACCCCCACCTTAGCTTTCGTGCGGCCCTTCTGCGCCTGCGCCAGTCACTCCCTCTCGAAGGGGCTCGGGTTCGGCAACATCCGGGACCTTTCACACCCCCCACCCCTCCCCGCGCCCAGGCCCGCCCCGCCCTCCGTGCTTCGCGGGGGTAACTGCCTCCCGGGCCGGCCCGGGGCTGGGTTACGCGGGTGGCTCCGCAGCTCCGGCATTGTGATCCGGATGTGGGGGTGGCGGGGGAGGGCGCGGTCCGGCGGCCGGGAGGGGCGGTGTGGCGCGCTTCCCCCGCGCCCCGCAGCCCGCCGCGCCCCGTCGCCAGGCGGGGCCGACCTGAGCGCGCGGCCCCTCCCTGCCTCGCCGCCGCGGCTTTACCTGCTGGCGCGCCGAGAGCGGCCTTAGACCTTTTAAGGCTCGGGACAGAAAGTGAGGAGTCCGGCCCCGCAGGATGGGTTGAGTGACGGGAAAGGTTTCCAATCCGAGACTCGGGATCCGTGCGCAGTGACAGCTGCGGGGGGACAATGGCGGCGCGAGGTGGGGCGGGTGGGGCGGGGCTGGCGGGAGGTGAGGCCTGGGAGGAGAGGCCGCCGCTTGGAGAAAGCCTGCAGCTCCTGCGGGGAAGCGGCTCCCTTCTCGGGTGGAGGGTTCGGGTGATCGTGGAGGCCTCAGCGCGAAGAGAGGCAGCGAGCAGAGGTCGGACGGTACCGACTCGTTTCTTGGAGACTCGATGGTCTCTATCCAAATAAAGCGTCCGCTTGAAGACATCGTGTTGCAGTGATTTAAACACAGATTATTGCCGGGTTTCTCCTGAAGCAGGGTGTGAGGGACGTGGTAGTTCCCAGCGCCCCGGGTAACTCGGCGGGCAGTGGAAGAGGGCTGCAGGCAGGGCCAGGAGCAGGGACCTGGAGCCGAGAAGAGGGGGAAAGAGGAGAGCGGATATTGCAGGTGCCATACCAACGGGCCAACCCAAACCGGCAGAGCCTCCACCCAGTCAACTTAAGGAAGTTCAAAGGGAGACATGCACAGTGTAAAATGCCTCTGCCTCTCCTCCCTTTAAATGTTGGAGCTAAGATGTGCTTGGATGACCTGCAAAACCAGTTGCAAATCTCACCTAGAGTGTATAGTTAGCAATGAGAGCTCAGAACTCTGCCTACTATCCTTGGCAAACTCCATTTGGTCTTACTGATTTTTCCAACATACCCTTTTAAAAAATCCTTTCATCCTAATAAGTGTACTCTTTAATGCCCATCCTTTTATTTCCGCCGTCTCCCATCTACCTCCCCCATCGTAACTATCAGTTTGTTGTTCTCGGTAGTCAAAAGTGGGTTTCTTGGTTGGTCTCTTCCCCCCCCCCCCCCCCAACATATCTTTATTGAGCATCTAGTAGGGGGCCTGCCGTAAGGCACAACTGACAAAGAAGACTCACAAAACAGTTCAGCCTCAAGTTGTGCAGAGGATTGAATTTATCACCAGCAGACACATAAAATCTTTCCTCACTCTTCCAGCTCCTTGTCTGTTCTGTATGTTGTTGGACACACTGTTTCTGCCACAGACCATTTTACAAATTAGTTTTGCCTGAGGTTCCAGCTGGCATTTAGATAGTAAAGTATAAACCCAGAAGAGAGTTTTCCAGTGGCCAGTTCAGTTCAGGGTGTTTTATTTTCTCCCAATTTTCTGCATCAGAGCAGATTCATACTAGACTTAATGGATGAACAAATTGATCAGGGTTATTTTTTCTGAGACATTAGAGTCATGGTACTTTGACTCCCAAGTAAATTTTTTCAGAGAGTGACTCACTTAAAATAATATTTCAACACCCTCCCCTTTTAAAATTTGTCTTTGGTTTTCTGCTAGACGCGGCACCAGAAATTTGACAGAAATTAGGGGTGCCTGGCTGGCTCAGTCTGAAGAGCACATAACTCTTGATCTCCAGGTAATGAGTTCAAGCCCCATGTGGGGTACAGTGATTACTTAAATAAATAAAACTTTTTTTAAAAAAGATATTAAAAAATAATAAAATAAAAAAATAAAAAAGATATTAAATCTTACTTAAAATGGAAGTTGTTTCTCTAATCTCAATTATGTGTCTAGATAGAATATATGCCTTTTTTGTTTTAGAGGACATTTAGGGATCTCTCTGCACCAATAAATTGTGGATTTGCTTTAGGAAACAGTTAAATTAGGTGTTTGCTTCTTGTTTTAACTAACAAGGCATGTGCGTGTGAAACAATAGGAATTACTGGATTTTACATACTCAAGGAATTTGAGCTCATGAAATAAAGGTGTAATAAGGTTGCAGGGAAACAAGAATAGAGAAAGTCATGAAGGCCCCACGTGATAAGTATTTTGAGGAATAGGAACATAATGGCAAGGATAATGGCAAAACAATAAAGAGGCCCTATGAACTTGAACTAAGGAAAACTACTCAGAGAATTTCATGTAGCCTCACCTGTTTTATTTTCTTCCCTGCTCAACTTTGTTGCTTCAGTCAACTTGCTCAACCTTCTATGCCTTAATTGCCACATCAATAAAATACTGGTAATAAAAACACTTAACTTGTCAAGTGGTGTTGAGGATTAAATGCAATTTTCTATATGTGTAATATATAAGATATAGGTATCTTATATAAGTAATTATAATTATGTAGGACCTATCTTATTACATAATTATAAGAGATATACAAGTAATTATAATCATATATATATAGCTTAGCAACATTCCTTGCACAAAGTAATTGAACTATGATTATTCATTTATAAGTGGACATATCTGATGTCTCTACTGTTCAGAGTTGTGAAGATAAAATGAATGATATATTTGAAATGTCCTTAAAAAGTGAGGGCACCTGGATGGTACAATCAGTTAAGCGTCTGACTCTTGGTTTCTGCACAGGTCGTGATCTTAAGATCGTGAGATTGAGCCCCTTGTGGGACTCTGCTCAAGGTACACCCTGCTTGAGATTCTCCCTCTCCCAATGCCCCTACCAGTTGTGCTTTCTCTCTCAAATAAATAAATAAAAATCTTTTTTTTTTTAAAGTGGGATATAAAGGTGTTCCCTCTGGAAACACAAGCTTGTGTTAGTTTCTTAGCACTAATGAGACTTAAGGGATGAGACAATAAATAGGCTCCACTCACCTACAAGGGACAGTCATGACCTCTTCAGATCTATGTTATACATTAAAATAAGAGTTCAGGGGAATTTGCAAAGGCGCATTATTCAAATTGGAAAAACCTCAAAAGATGTACTCTACTGATGAAACAGCAGTTACATGATCTTTTAAGTTTAATTACAATTTGGTCAGGTTATAATCTCACTCTTAACATTATGATTTAATTGGAGAAATGCAGCATAGTGCAGCGGGCTTTGGAATCAGAATTGGGTACAAATCTTGGTTTGTCTATAAGAGCTATGTGACCTTAGGCTAAATTGGACATACTAATACCCAATTCCATCAGATTATTGCAAGCATTAGGTAGAAAGTAAGGAGAGAGCTCCACATAGTGCTCTAGATCACAATCACCTATTGTTGGAATAATCTGGAGTTTGTGGTAGAGACAAACTAGTTAGTTCTTCACCAAACCCATTCTGCTCTTTCAGAGCCACGCTGGATTCCATGGCATGGGTCTCCCTTGCTGTTCTGTGTGGCCATGTGAGTAAGCACTAACTAATGTTATATGACCAAAGTGATATGGTCCACTTGTAAGCCTGTGCCATAAAATCTTCTGATTTGAACCTCTGTTCAGTCCCTGAAAAGAACTGTCTGCCAAGTGAATCGAGAGGATCTCAAGGCTTTAGAGGAGAGTGGGAACATGAAATGAAAGGAGCTGAATCTCTGAAAACCTATTCCCTGATCATTTTAGACTTTATTGAGGGATAACTTCTAATTTTTAAGCCATTGAGATTTAGGTTTATCTCTTGTAACAGCTATCACTATAATACATGTAAATGCCATTGGCAGTCCAAAGCATGGGAAACATTAAAAAAGAAAAAGAAAGGAAAAAAAAAAAGGGAGGAAAAAGAAATGAAGTTAAGGAGTAAGTAAAAGTAGCATTTCTTCTCAATTCTAAATCAAACTGATAGTCTCACTACTTACTCTCTTTTAAAAATTTACTATTTATGTACAAAAAAAAAAAGAAAAATAGAGCTACCATATGATCCAGTAATCACACCACTGGATATTTACCCAAAGAATACAAAAACGCTAATTTGAAATGATATATGCACCCCTATGTTAATTGCAGCCTTATTTACAATAACCAAGATATGGAACCAACCCAAATAGCCATAGATAAATAAATGGAGGAAAAAGAAGTGGATTCAAGAAGGGATGTTACTTAGCCATAAAGGAGAATAAAATCCTCCCATTTACAGCAACATAGATGAATCTAGAGTGTGTAATGCTAAGCAAAATAAATCAGAGAAAAACAAATACCATATGATTTCACTCATATGTGGAATTTAAGAAACACAACAGGAGGGACACCTGGGTGGCTCAGTGGTTGAACTTCTGCCTTTGGCTCAGAGCGTCATCCCAGAGTTCCGTGATCAAGTCTCGCATCGAGCTCCCTGCACGGAGCCTGCTTCTCCCTCTGCCTGTGTCTCTGCCTCTCTGTGTCTCTCATGAATAAATAAAAATCATTTTTTTTTTTTAAGTAAAATCTCACTGGAGACAAGAAAGCATTAAAATAGACTCGATTGGGGAACCCTGGGTGGTGCAGCGGTTTAGCGCCTGCCTTTGGCCCAGGGCGCGATCCTGGAGACCCAGGATCGAATCCCAAGTCGAGCTCCCGGTGCATGGAGCCTGTTTCTCCCTCTGCCTGTTTCTCCCTCTGCCTGTGTCTCTGCCTCTCTCTCTCTCTCTCTCTCTCTCTCTCTCTCTCTCACTGTGTGCCTATCATGAATAAATAAAATAAAAAAAAATAGACTGTTGATAATCAACACACTCTAGCCCTATGTTCTATGATATTTTAGTCATAGATGGGGTTTTCTGCGCAATGATTTAAAAAAAAACAAAAATGTTAACAGAACCAAACTAATTTTGAGCTCTCATTTCATACATTCATCAAGCACTTAATGAGGACTCACAGGTTAGGGGTTATGTTGCTCACTAGGGATAAAAATGTGTAGATCATGGTCCCTCCCTGAAAGAGCTCACAGTTATCAGGACAGACATTGACACCAAATGCAGTAACAGTGAAGCACAGTGAAGTAACAGCTAGTTGTGTTTGAATCTGAGCTGTAAGCACTATCCATAGAAAGGTGAGGAAGTTTCCCTGAAAAAAAAAACTCATACTCAAGCTATAAATTACTGATTTGATTATCAACAGAGTCTATTTTAATCCTTTCTTGTCTCCAATGAGACGTTTAATTCCCCAGTGAAATTTTTAGTTTCCTTGAATTCTTAATTGATAGGTCACTATATGATAGACATCATGTCTCTTGCATTCTATTAAGGACACAGACATTTTCTAGAGTATTCTTTTCCTATAGTAAGTTACTTTAGATATATGCTCTTCATTGAAATCTTCAGTTAGTGCTCTGTTTCCTTGAACTGTAGAATTTTTGGTTGCTTTTATGTTGTAGTGATGATTGTTTTCCTATTACATGTCAATGAGGGAAGTTCCTTCCAGTCTGAGTTGGCCAACTGATAGATGAAATTTCCTCTGCTTCTCTTTACCATCCTCTTGAGAACTGTTAGGTCTTAAGTTGTAGGAAGGTGCAAAGACATGCTCCTTTGGCGAAAACCTAGAATCCAGGAGATGTTTACATTTACCACCTGTTGAGTAGCTACCATGGCAAGATCTTGTCCTGACTCACTGTCCAGTTGATTGCAATGAGCAAAAATTATGTTGTCAAGAATCAGAGGCTATCTGTGGTTGTTTTGCTTTGTTTTTCCTGTGGTTGTTTTTTAATGAGCTGTGATAAATGTAAAAACTACAAGCATGGATACTATGGGCTCTTACTGTGATTCCATATGTTCCTTTGTCTGCAACTCCTTATTCCTGGGGCCAATCCATCACATTTTAGGACCAGCCACCTCTGCCTCCCTAGCCCTCTGTACTTTTGTTGTGCCTTCTTTGGGGATTGTAGATTCTGACTGAATAACAGTTTGAAGGCTTAACTTCTACCTAGCAACTCTGCTCTTCTTTTTCCAAACATTTTTTTGAATTTTTATTTTAAGTAGGCTTCACACTCAACATGGGGTTTGCACTCACAACCCCTGAGATTAAGAGTCACATGCTTGGGACGCCTGGGTGGCTCAGCGGTTGAATGCCTGCCTTCAGCCCAGGGCGTGGTCCTGGAATCCCAGATCAAATCCCACATCGGGCTCCCTGCATGGAGCCTGTTTCTCTCTCTCTGCCTATGTCTCTGCCCCTCTCTCTCTCTCTGTGTCTCTCATGAATAAATAAATAAAATTAAAAAAAAAAAAGAGTCACGTGCTCTACCTACTGAGCCAGCTAGAAACCCCTGTTCTTCTTTTTCAGAGGATAAATGATCCATGATAAAGTTTCTAGGTTTAGCTTTCCGTACTGTAAGTGAAAATTCCTCTTGTTAATGGTTGACTCCTATTTTTCACAAACACTTTCATGGCATTTTAATGGGAAGATGAATCTTAGCTTGACACCATTTTTAACATCTGTAAGTCTCCAGTCAATTGTGTATACACACTCACACACATACATAATTTTATTTTAAAAAGAGCCAACAGGCCCCAAATGGAGTCAATTGTGCTAAGCCCATGTCACTAAACCAAGACTCAATCCCTAATGTAATTGCATTTTCTCTCTCTCTTTTTTTTTTTAAGAATTTATTTACTTACTCATGAGAGACAGAGAGAGAGAGAGGCAGAGACATAAACAGAGGGAGAAGCAGGCTCCATGCAGGAAGCCCAATGCAGGACTTGATCCTGGGATTCCAGGATCAGGCCCTGGGCCAAAGGCGGAAGCTCAACCGCTGAGCCACCCAGGCATCCTTGTAGTTGTATATTCAACTTTTCCCGAGAATGTAATCTTACCAGTCAGTCTGGAATTTCCTGGTCAGTACTACTGAGGGAATCTACCTGATAGACCCCCCTGCCCTATCCCCAAAAGGAAGGTGACCTTGTCTGAAACAGCGGACTCTTTGCTTCTAACCCCCTTTTGTTTTATCCCTTCCTCTCTGCCTAGGAAAGTCTTTCATTTTGTAGAGTTCAGTGGAGCTTCTTTCTTTCTTTTTTTTTCTTTAATTTTTTATAAAGATTTTATTTATTTGACAGAGGGAGCACAAGCAGGGAATTACAGGCAGAAGCAGGCTCCTCGCTGAGCAGAGAACACTATGAGATATGGGAGCTCAATCCCAGGACTCTGGAACCATGACCTGAGCCAAAGGCAGATGCTCAACTGAGTGAGCCACTCAGTAGCCCCTGGAGCTTCTTTCTATATGCTAGATAGGGTGCTACCCAATTCATGAATTGTTGAATAAAGTCAATTGGATCTTTAAAATTTACTCAGTTAAATTGTGTTTTGATTTATTTTTTATTTTTTTTAAATATTTTATTTATTTATTTATGAGAGACGCACACAGAGAGAGAGATGCAGAGACACAGGCAGAAGGAGAAGCAGGCTCCATGCAGGGGACCCGATGTGGGACTCGATCCCGGGTCTTCAGGACCAGGCCCTGGGCTGAAGGCGGTGCTAAACCGCTAAGCCACCCGGGCTGCCCCAAAGTGTGTTTTTAAATATATATGTATAGAGTTTTTTTTACATATAGTTAGTAGAATTTTTTTTTATTGCAGTTTTACATTCACAGCACAATGGAGAGGAAAGTACAGAGATTTCCCATATACTCCTGCATAGCTCCAATTCATGCACGGCCTCCTCTGTTTTCAGCATCTCATACCAGAGTAGCATATCTGTTAAAATTCATAAAATTGCTTTGTTAAAATTGAATGGTATATTTTTGTCAAAATATATTCACAAATCATTATCAGCCAAACTCCAAAGTTTACATTAGGGTTCACTCTTGGTGTTATACATCCTATGGGTTTTGACAAACGTATGATGACATGTGTGCACTTACAGTAACATACAAATCATGTCATAGCATATATGCACACCATACAGCATCACACAGAAACCTATGCCCTGCCTGTTCATGTCTCCTTCTTATCCAATGGCAACCACTGATCTTTATATTGTTTCCATAGTTTTGTTTTCCAGAGTGTCATAGAGTTGCAATAATAGGATATGTAGCCTTTTCACATTGGCTTCTTTCCTTAGTAATATGCATTTAAGATTCCTCTATGTCAGGACGCCTGAGTGGTTCAGTGGTTGAGCATCTGCCTTCGGCTCAGGGTGTGATCCTGGAGACCCAGGATAGGGTCCCGCATGGGGCTCCCTTCGAGAAGCCTGCTTCTCCCTCTGCCTGTGTCTCTGCCTCTCTCTCTCTGTGTGTCTCTCATGGAAAAAAAAAACAAAACAAAACAGATTCCTCCAAGTCTTCTCATGGCTTTCCTTCATAGCTTTTTATTTCTTCTTAGTGCTAAATAATATTCCATTGTCTGGATGTACCACAGTTTATTTACGTTTGTTTCCAGGTTTTGCCAATTATGAATAAAACTCATCTACTCTGGAGAAATACCAAGGAACACCATTGCTGTATCATATAATAAAAGTGTGTTTAGTTCTATAAGAAACTGCCAAACTGTCTTTCACAGAGACTATACTATTTTGCATTCCACCAACAATGAATGAGAGGTCCTGTTGCTCCACATCTTTGTCAGCATTTCATGTAGTCATTGTTCTGGATTTTGGTCATTCTATTTTTTTTTTTAAGATTTTATTTATTTATGCATGAGAGATGCAGAGAGAGAGGCAGAGGGAGAAGTAGGTTCCCCATAGGGAGCCTGATGTGGAACTCAATCCCAGAACCCCGGGATCAAGACCTGAGCAAAAGGCAGACTCAGGAGCCACTCAGGCTTCCCAATTATGGCCATTCTAGTTTTGGCCGTAGTGGTATCTTGGTCTTCGGCTTCGTTGTTGTTGTTTTTCTCACTGCTTTTTGAATTTGCATTTCCCTGATGAGATATGATGTGGAGCATCTTATATGCTTATTTGCCATCTGTATATCTTCTTTGATGTGGTGTCTTTTAAAGTCTTTGGTCCACTTTTTAATCTGGTTGTTGTTTTCTGACTGTTAAGTTTTAAGAGTTCTTGTGTATTTTTGGATAATAGTCCTTTATCAGATATGTATTTTGTAAATATTTTCTCTTGTATCTAGCTTGTCTTCTCATTCTCTTGACCTGTTAAGTATTTTAATGTATCATAGAGTCACATTTTGTAAAAACAAAGGTAAAGATTTTAATTTGGTGTTATGTATTAGAAGAGCTTTTGGAAGTTACCACTGAGATTAGTGGTGCAAAAAATGAAGATGCTTGCTTAGAATACGTACCAGGAATTTTGTCTGAATTCAGGAGTCATTTAATTTGAGAGGTACTCATATGCACAAAGAAAAATGAAAAAAATACAGGTCCTACCATGTTTGTTCATCCAGTGGAGCTTGTCACTAGTTGACAATGGCTTAAGGAACGTAAAGGCTGCTGGGAGCTCACAGTTTCAAAAGTGCATAATTTATAATTCAGAAGTGATCAGTGGCAATCATGGAGTAAAAGTTCAGAGAAATAATTTTTTTCCTTTCTGACATGTATTTTGGTCCTGGAGTACCCAAGAATAAGCAAAGGGAACATTTGGAATTCATTAAGGATTTAAAATACAATAAGAATGCATATATATCAGAAGATACTTAAAAAAAAAAAATTCCCCCCTCTAGTAAAACAGGCATCTGGAAAAGGAATCAAGGGCAATGTGAATTTCTGGCAGTTTTCCCAGAACCTGATATAAAATTTTTCCTGGACCTAAGAGCAGAATTTCTGTTTTCTAGTTCTCCTGGTCTTCCTCTGGGGCAATTGCTCTCAACTTGAAATTATTTTTAGGAGGAGTTCACACACTTTCTTGGCCATGAAATCCTCAGGATCCCTGAAATATTTCAATATTTCAGCAACTTAATAGGAAATTTACACCAAATCCACTCTCTAGGACATAAGATGGTTATTCTGGGTAAGTCAGAGATGTGTGTTTTTGACATGACTAAGTTTCATACAGTTAATGCCCCACTTATTTGTTAAACATTGACTTTTTTTCAGTCAGGCTAATATATAGTTAGTAGGCTTCAGGCTTGAACAATTAAACAATGAATAAGTAACAACTAGAGGAACATTTGAATTGGTAAGCGATCAGTAGAAGGAAAGGACACAGGAGTAGAACCATTACTCTCAACCACCATTTGTTAAAAGATCTATCTAAGCAGTTTATAAGAAGAGGTCACCTTCCTTTTGTGACTTTTCCTATCACAGCAGCACAGCTAGCAATAGCTTATGCATGGAAACAGCATAAATAAGTCAAAATGTATCAGCGAGGCAGCATCTGTAGATAGGAGAGGGTAAGGATTAAAAACAGTACAAAGGTCAAGCTTTAGAAGGAACAATTAACCCTGAGCTGCTGACAAAAAAAGACTTGATTGTTTTATTGGACTGAATTGAGAGTCAGAGGTCAGGGAGAAGGAGAAGTGGGTGTTGTACTTGACCAAAAATAAAGGGAATGTTAAACGCAGAGAAAGCATTTAATGTCTTCTGCATAGACAGAAAGGAGAGCATGTAGTATCATGAGGCCTTGGTTGTGATATCCCACTGTTCTCCTTTGCTGAAACTTATCAATGGCCTTTCTAGAAGGGCAAGTAAATATTATCAGGACCAGGGGATTCTGGAATGTCAGTGAGACATACAACATTGACCATGGATAGCTTTCATCATCTTTGGGAAAACAGAACATTATCGATGGATCTGGATTCTGGAAAGACCACATTTATTCTTTTTATTCTTTCATTCATTCTTGAACAGATGTTTATCGAATAGCTCTTTTTTTTTTTTAACATTTATTTATTTATTTGAGAGAGAGCCAGAGCACCAGCAGGAGGGTCAGAAGGAGAGGGAGAAAGAATCTGAAACAAATTCTGTGCTGAGCACGGTGCCTGACTTTTGGGGCTCCACTTCACAATCCTGAGATCATGACCTGAGTCGAAACCAAGAGTCCGTTGCCTAACTGACCATGTCACCCAGGTACCCCTGAATAGCTCTTTAAATATCAGATATAACCTGCTAAGAGTGGAAAGATGGAAACAAAAAAGAATCTTCTGGATCACAATGGAGTCATATTTTAGTGGAAAAGGTACATATGTTCTGTTAGCCACATTCTTATAAATAATTGGTAAAGACTGGAAGAATGGAAGGAAGAGGAACAAATGGGATTTTATAAGAAGAGAATAGCATTTTGGAGATTACCAATACTACTACATATGAATAATAACATGAATGAATGAAATTCACCAATGAACACATTCTCAGTATATATCTAAATCCAGAAATTCCAGGAACTATTTCTCTACTAATTAAAGCTGAGTAAGTTTTCTTTATGTTGATTTCTCTGCAAGGAATCCTTTTTTTTTTTTTTTTTTTTTTTTTTAATGATAGTCAGAGAGAGAGAGAGGCAGAGACACAGGCAGAGGGAGAAGCAGGCTCCATGCACCGGGAACCCGACGTGGGATTCGATCCCGGGTCTCCAGGATCACGCCCTGGGCCAAAGGCAGGTGCCAAACCACTGCGCCACCCAGGGATCCCTCTGCAAGGAATCCTGATAGAGATTTGGTTACTGATGAAATGAAATAAGGAAGAAAAGGAGAAGTGAGACAAGACTTGGATAATCCAATTATGTATAAACACTGAAAATAAATGGGATATTGTGATTTTTGAAATATTTATCTTGATTCAGGGGACAGATTCAAGACATTTAAAGGGCCACTAAAATTCAAATATCGGGGTGCCTGGGTGGCTCAGTTGGTTAAGCATCTGCCTTTGGCTCAGGTCATGGTCCCATGGTCCCAGGTCCCAGGGTCCCAGGGTCCTGGGATTAAGATATTTTGCTGAGCTGGGAGTTTGCTTCTCTCTCTCCCTCTCCCTCTGCCCCTCCACCACTCATGCACGCACACACAGATGTGCTCTCTCTCAAATAAATAAATAAAATATTTTAAAACATAAAATTCAAATATCATCTTCATGTCTATTTCTGAAAAAAAATCTATATAAAGATTATATATAACAACAAAACCTAATATTTTATAAAAGCCAAAATTTAATCCCTTGTTTCTTAGATCATTTCCATAGAATTAAAAAAAAAAAACAGGTATACTTAAAAACTACATATCAATAATAATGATGTGGGAAACAAAGAAAAAAGAAAAAAAATACATTTCCTTACTGCCCACAGCCCATTGACAAGTTCTTTAAATAGCATAGGGACCTTACCCTGGGAGCTCAGCTGCCTTGATGTTGACACTTTGCTAAAGGCAAACGATAATCTTAGCCTGACCCCCAGCATCCTGTAAGTCTTCAACATGTAAAAATTCCTTTGGAAGGGGAGCCTGGGTAGCTTAGTTGGTTAAGCACTGGACTCTTGATTTAGGCTCAGGTCATCATCTCAGCGTCCCAGAGATCCGGCCCCTGTCAGGCTCTGTGCTCAGAAAGGCATCTGCTTCTCTCCCCCTTTCTCTTCCAATCTACTCCCAATCTACTCTATTTATTATATAAAATAAATAAAATAAAATAAATAAAAATTCTGGAAATTTCGTTTATCTCTACCCCCAGAATACACGTTAGGAATCATCCTTTAAGCATATGGCCCACTGATACACATCTGAAGGATCTCATAATCATTTACTAAAAACTAATAAATGACCTTTTCCTAACAGTAGCTAGCTAACCCCCTCAGGGTCCTGGAAACCTTGTTTCCAAAATATCTTGGAGGCCTGTGCTTTCCCTAACTCCCTTCCCAACTTGAAAGTACTTAATAGGCCTCTCCTCATGACCCCATGCTGTTCTTTCTGCCCATGGTTCCTGTCCCCCTGCTGTAATAGAACCACCTTTTTGCACTGAAAACATCTCAACAATTCTTCCTTTGCTGTCGGCTCTGAACCTCAACCTTCAAACCACATCAATAATAGTTTTTTTTCAAAGGTAATCTCTATGCTGAACATGAGGCTTGAACTCACTACCCCAAGATCAAGCATTGTGCATTCCACTGACTGAGCCAGGCTGTGCCCCAATAATAAGGGTTTTTTAATTGCTACTAAAAATGAGGCTTTTTTTTTTTCTAACAATGTGTCTTTATCTTAATAATTTAGCACCTAGCACAGTTTCTTGAAAAAATTATTTCTATGTTTACTGAATGAGTGATACCTCAATTAATGAGTATTGGGTGTTTTTAGATTCTTTTATAGAAAAATTGTATTTCTTGTTCAGAGCTTTCAAGATGACAAAGGCTTGAGAACCTTTAAGAAGAAAATGTAGGGATCCTTGGGTGGCTCAGTGGTTTAGCACCTGCCTTCGGCCCAGGGCGTGATCCTGGAGACCCAGGATCAAGTCCCACATTGGGCTCCCTGCATGGAGCCTCTTCTCTCTCTGCCTGTGTCTCTGGCTTTCATTCTCTGTGTCTCTCATGAATGGATAAATAAAATCTTAAAAAAAAAAAAAAAAGAAAAGAAAAAGAAGAAGAAAATGTAAATGTGGCTTGTGGAGTCTGTAAGTTTTGTCCAAACTTAGTAATACTGGGGATCCCTGGGTGGCACAGCGGTTTGGCGCCTGCCTTTGGCCCAGGGCACGATCCTGGAGACCCAGGATCAAGTCCCACGTCGGGCTCCTGGTGCATGGAGCCTGCTTCTCCCTCTGCCTATGTCTCTGCCTCTCTCTCTCTCTCTGTGTGACTATCATAAATAAATAAATAAATAAATAAATAAATAAATAAATAAATCAATCAATCAATCAATCAAACTTAGTAATACCAATACTAATTAATATTTTTTCTTAGTAATATCAATACAATTTTTTTGTATTTTTTTCTTAGTAATAGTAATCCAATTTCTAATATACAGTGGACACAGTGCTACCCAGAATAAAGACCATATTTCTCACTGCCCACTCAGCAAGATGAACCTTGTAAATTAAGTGATAAGTGATAGCCAAGAGGAAAAGAAGAGGTTTCATGTGAGATTCCTGGCAAGTGTCCCTAAAAGAAAGAATGCCCACTGCTCTGTCCCCTTCCTTTTTTTTTTTTTTTTAAGATTTTATTTATTCATGAGAGACAGAGAGAGAGAGAGAGGCAGAGACACAGGCAGAGGGAGAAGCAGGCTCCATGCAGGGAGCCCGATGCGGGACTCGATCCCAGGACCTCAGGATCATGCCCTGGGCCGGAGGCAGGTGCCAAACCACTGAGCCATCCAGGGATCTCCTGTCCCTTCTCTTTCCTGATGGCCAGAATGTGGACCTAAGGAGGGTTCAGGCAGCCAACTTGGACTGAGGTGGAATTCTAAGGAAAGAACAGCAAAGCACAGATGGCTTGGGGCTCTCACAACATGTGGGAACTATGGTACTAGCCCTAATCAGCATTTTTGTTATTGTTGTTAATGAGTAGAACCTTATAATTACCCACTGATAATTTGGGGTTTATGTCATTGAAGTCAAGCCTAATCCTAACCAATAATGATATAAATAGCCCTAAAATGGTTATCTATTCTATATACTTGTCATGGATACTATGCCTCAAGGTTGAAATTCATCTTCTTCTGCCTTTTTTTTTTTTGGGGGCTATAGATGTCCAATTGATCTAGAACCATTTTTTGGAAAGGCTATCCTTCTTCCATTGAATTTCTTTTGTACTTTTGCCAAAAATCAGTTGGGCATATTAGTATGGGTCTATATAGTTCATTCTTTTTATTACTGAATAGTATTTCATGTATGGACATACTACATATCTTTATTCATTCACTGGATTTTGGACGTTTGGTTGTTGTCTTTGTTTTCGTTTTTGCTTTTGCTTTTGGCTGTTAGGAATAAAGCTGCTGGGAACACATACCAGTTTTTATGTGGACAGATGCTTTTTTTTCTCTCGGATAAATATCTACGAGTGGAATTGTAGGATTGTATGCTAAGTATATGTTTAATTTTATAAGAAATTGGGACGCCTGTATGGCTCAGCGGTTGAGCGTCTGCCTTTGGCTCAGGGCGTGATCCCAGAGTTCTGGGATTGAGTCCCACATCGGGCTCCCTGCATGGAGCCTGTTTCTCTCTCTGCCTGTCTCTGCCTCTCTCTGTGTGTCTTGCATGAATAAATAAAATCTTTTTAAAAAGTTTATAAGACATTGTCACACTGTTTTCCAAAGTGGCTGTACTATTTTACATCCCCAAAAGCAATGTGAGAGCTCCAGTTGTTCTACATCCTTGTCAAACCTTAGTATTATTGTCATTCTCTTTGATTATAGCCACTCTAGTGGGTGTGTAGTGCTATCTCATTGTGGTTTTAAAATGCATTTCCCTAAATGACAGATGATGTTAGGCACTTTTTTTATGTGCATCTTAACCTTTTTTCTCATTTTTAAATTTTTTGGTCTTACTAGTTTTGTTTCTATAAAACACCAAATAAGTGTTGTTGTTGTTTTTTTTCTCCAAATAAGTGTTTTGAGGGAGCTTACCTTCAAAGAAAACTTGAAGTAGTTCTTCCCAGGTTCAAAGGATCCTAGGTCTTTCAGAAAACAAAAGTTGCTTCTCATTGAAAAGAGAGAGAGAAAGAGAAAACTATTGTAATTTATCTGGTGTATATATTTGGATTTCCATGTACAGTACTAAGTTGTTAAAAGGAGGATATATAACTAAAAAAACATAGTGCTTACTGCTCATTCTTTGGTGACTTAAAGTAAATGTGATGTTTTGTTGGTCATACTACTAACTAAATGTTGAAGGAATTAACTGCTTTAAGCCAGTGTTTTAGCATTTTAGTGAATAACTCTTCTTGTAATTTTTCATACCATTCTTTTTTTCTAACTTTGAAAACCCTGTGTTGCAAAAGATGTGTGTTGGGACATGCTTTTCTCTTTGTGGCAATAAATGCCACAGATCCAGAAGGTGATGGCACTGGAGAGGGATGGAGGAAAGTGGAGTTTTCCATCTTGCTTTTCATTTCAATCCAGTAGATTAAAGACTGGTAGTAGATTTGAGACCAGGGTCCACCAGGCACTACAAGATATGATGCCAACCCAGGAGTACAGGTTAATCACACTGTAAAAAGTGTTAACATACTGGCTAAAATAGAGGGCAATTGTCTACTTTCACTGCTATAAATCAACCGTTAAAGCACATTTCACTAAAATAAAGAATTCTTCAGGCATCAACCTCTTTGGTAGTGAACTGTGCTGCCTCAAAGACTGTAGGTTTCCCATCATTGGAAATATTCCCACAAATGTTGCATAACATCTGACAGGAATGATGTGGAAGTCTACAATTGGTTAGATTGTTTAAAATATCTTAATTTTATTTACAGGTTAATTTGATTGCATCACAACTCTTAGAGGCAGTTGGCATAGTAAGAAGAATGGGGTATAGGGCAGTCCTGGTGGCCTAGGGTTTAGCACAGCCTGCAGCCCAGGGTGTGATCCTGGAGATCTGGGATCGAGTCCCACAACGGGCTCCCTGCATGGAGCCTGCTTCTCCCTCTGCCTGTGTCTCTGCCTCTCTTTCTGTGTCTCTCATGAATAAATAAATAAAATCTTTTAAAAAAAAACTAATATGAAGTAAGTTTCTTTATTCTTATTTTACAGAAAACAGAGACACACAAAATTGAAGTAACTCACTCAAGAGTCTTCAGTTAGTAAGAGGCAGCACTGGAATCCAAACAAAGCCAGATTCTGACATGGTATGTTAACCACTATGGTCCCCTGCCTCCCATCATTATTTGTACTTGTTTTCTAAGCTTGAACTACTCTAAAACTCGCTTTGCCCTTAAACCTGCCCTCAGCTATGTTTGCAGATATCATTGCATATATTATCCTATAAACTTATTGGAATCTAACATGTATAAATGTGGACAATATGTGATCTGTTACGCATACCTAGGTTTCCTCCCCTATAGGCCTAAGATCTAAAAGCTGATTTCTTCCAATTGATATTTCATTCAATTAAAAAATATCCAAAAGTTTCCAAGGATTAGTGTAAAGGATGAATATTGGTATTTGCTAATATTAATTTTTAATTAACATATTGAAAAGAAACAAACAAGTTTGAGTATTATCCTTATAACTTTTGCTTATCTCTTTTCTTTTCACTTTGGAGCTTTTTAAAATTTTAATTTTCAAACCATAATTTTTATTTTGTTTCAAAATTAAGATCCCCTGCAATACACCTCTTAGTGGTTCCCCTTTTCCATTTTAATCTGGCTCCTACCTCAAAGAAATAGATAGGTTCTTGTTCATGACCTGAAGGACAAAGTTCCAAACCTATAATAGAGGGAGGAAATTACAGGAGTAGGGGCTATGATAGTCGCAGAGAGAGAGAGAGAAGCAGAGACATAGGCAGAGGGAGAAGGAGGCTCCATGCACCGGGAGCCCGACGTGGGACTCGATCCCGGGTCTCCAGGATCGCGCCCTGGGCCAAAGGCATGCGCTAAACCGCTGCACCACCCAGGGATCCCTCAAATCTATTTTTTAAAAAAGATTTTATTTATTTACTAATGAGAGAGAGAGAGAGAGAGAGAGAGAGTGAGGCAGAGACACAGGCAAGAGGGAGAAGCAGGCTCCATGCAGGGAGCCCTGACATGGGACTCGATCCAGGGTCTCCAGAATCACACCCTGGGCTGAAGACGGCGCTAAACCACTGAGCCCCTCGGGCTGCCCTCAAATCTAGTTTTTAAGTATGCTTTTAAGACTTTACATATTAGGGGAGTGCACATATTTGGTATAGAATGAATGGTATTGTACACAGTTCTATTTATATAGAATAATTTTGAATGAGATCTGCTTGACACAGGGTCTTGCTAATTAGATTGTGAACTATTAGAGTCAGGGACAGTTTTCTTCTTTGTATCACCTGAAGCAGGTGAAGAATTTTGAATTCTTATTGGAATCATAGAACCTAGACTTTACAATCCGTGTGGCCCAACCGCTCATTCAATAAATACAGCCTTTTGAATAGGCCAGTGCCAGGATGTTCCCATTTCAGACAGCAACTAATTTGACTTCTGTTGAATATTTCTTTTCTTTTCTTTTCTTTTTAAGATTTTATTTATTCATTCATGAGAGACACAGAGAGAAAGGCAGAGACACAGGCAGAGGGAGAGGCAGGCTCCCAATAGGGAGCCTCTGCGGAACTTGATCCCAGGACTCCAGGATCACATCCTGAGCCAAAGGCGGACACTCAACCTCTGAGCACCCCAGGTGCCCCCTGTTGAATACTTCTAATTGTTATTTTTTTCAAGTGAAAGAAAGAAGAAAGAAAAAAATTTCGATATTGAACCCAAACCTGGAAGTTTGTACCCATTTTTCATTTTTTTCATATGATGGTTATTCAAATTTTGAACATATCATTTGTGTTTTCCTTTACACCTCTCCTCTCTCAGAAAAAGTCAATGGCTCTTTCCACCATTCCCAGCTGGACATATGAGAATCACTGGGACAGGCGCAGGATCTCAGAAAACTTTTTCAAACACCACCACACATCCTGCGGTGGGACTCACCTTAGGGTTCAGAGAAGAGAGCCAACATCACAGCCTAGATTCTCTAAGAAATAGAGGCTGAGAAAGAGATGCGAGTACAAAAGGCTTACTGGGAGGGAAGACTTACCAAGGAAAAGGGGAGAAAGCAGAACTGGGCAGGCAGAGCAGTCAAATCATCAGACCTGACCACGTTGGCCAGCCCCAGGAGCAGCGGTGTCGCAGAGATGGCTTGCTAGAGGAATCTTGCATTGAGGGGAAATGGCTAGGCCTGTGCACCACCATCTTGTTCAGTTATTGACCAGGGATCCTCCCAAGAAGAGTGTGACCTTGACCTGAAAAGCTGAGGCAGAGACTGACGGAGCCGACAGCTGGAGGCTCTTGGACAATCATACCCCCACCATTGGACAGCGAGTCATTTCCTGAAGTGGGCTCTGAGCAACACATGTCTGTCTGCCCTGAATGGGGACGAATGGAAGAACCTGACAAAGAAGTCCTGAGAAGTCTTGATGATTGGTCAGATATACAGGCAAGAGGTTACAGATAACCCTCATGGCTAGAACAGCACTGCCATCAATAGATATAGCGTGGTTGGGAAAAAACCTCTTCCCACCATACCCACAGCTGCCTTTTACTGAAAGCAGCCGAATTCTTTTCTGTAGAAGTTGTCATGGCTTGTGCCTTCTATGTTGAGTGACTAACCGTGCTCTTTAGCTGCAACTGATAGGGCTAGCCAGGGAATTGATCCACAGCCCTAGGCAGCCACAGGTAGGCTGAAGGTGGCTTGATGTGAAACTGTCCATTTTAAATGGGGACAAGCCAATTCAACACTCTCATTTTGGAAGGCTCAAACATGAAGTGTACAAGGAGAGGTTGAAGTGGCTGCTCAGGCTGTATACTAAGGTCACTAAGCTACTGTTCTTCTTCTCTCCTGCTGCACTGAGCTGCCTAGGGAGCAGAGGTACCTAGAAGCTCTAAAGAAGCAACAAGTTCTTTGCTACCCAATATCCTTGTAGTGAATCCCAATCATCACAGGTGATGTGGGCATGTCACTTCCTTAAAGAGTATTTTTTTTCTTTTTAGAAGATTTTATTTATTTATTCATGAGAGACACAGAGAGAGAGGTAGAGACATAGGCAGAGGGAGAAGCAGGCTCCCTACACAGAGCCTGATGTGAGACTCGATCCCAGGACCCTGGGATCACGCCGAGTCAAAGGCAGACGCTCAACCACTGAGCCACCCACATGCCCCAAGAGTTTGTTTTTTAAATTTCATGATGAGGGACACCTGGGTGGCTCAGCAGTTAAAGTGCCTGCTTTCAGCCCAGGGTGTGATCCTGGAGTCCTGGGATTGAGTCCCACGTCGGGCTCCCTCTATGGAGCCTGCCTGTGTCATCATCCCTCTGCCTGTGTCTCTGCCTCTCTTTCTCTCTCTGTTCTCTCATGAATAAATAAATAAAATCTTTAAAAAAATTTCACGATGAAATTATTATTATTGTTATTATATTATAATATATAATATATAAAATAATTATTATTGTTATTATTAGCACTGATGGTTATTTCTTCTTTGTAAAAGCAGGTAAAAAGATGGCTTGGCCCTGAGCCTTGCAGAACTGTCCTGTAGATCTTGGTTTGGGCAAATTTGTGCATCTTAAATATATCCAGCTTGCCTCCTCACCCCCTGTGGTTATTTTGCCCACAGCAGGACCTGTCCCATCTCTCAACTTTGAATGGTAGGCTACTCTGCCTTCTGTACTTTTATGGCATTCCAAAAAACTATCAGGCTACCCAAAAATTTCCTAAAGTGATTATTTTCTGCATAATATGTTTCTGCATTATTTTGCTCCTTTGCCCCGAGTTCCAAAAAGATAGAGTAACTTGTGCAAACTTCTACTTTTGCTTCACCATAAAGCAGTCCCACTGTTTGTTTCATCATTCATTCATTCATTTATGTTTATTCATTTTTGCACACCCCACCCCCACCCTGACCCTTATATGTAGCCTGTCTGAAGAGTTCGAATACATCGAGTAAGCAGATGTATTTCAGGATCTTTGTGATTCTCCCTGCCCCTTATACTCTCAGTCATGCCACTCAGGAGCCAGATGTGAAATGTGTATGTAGCTTGGACATGACAAGGCCAAGCCAGATAGAATAAAGGATTACAGTTCCACACCAAATTCCAGTGTGCATGGAGCTTCCCCCCATACCACCATGCAAGCAATTCTTGGACATCAGCTGGATGTCCTACAATTCAACTGAATTCTGACACTATGTACTGGAAGCTTCCACGTGTTAAGGGTTCACCTCCACAAGACTGCTCTGTCCCCCCATCTTCAGACTCCAGCCACAAGTTCAGGTTATCACCTGTGCTTCTGACAAATGGGTTGTAGGTCAGAGGTTCCATGACACCCTTCTTAGGTGGAATGGCTTGCTGGTGGGACGCCTGGGTGGCTCATCAGTTGAGTGTCTGCCTTCGGCCCAGGACATGATCCTGGAGTCCCGGGATCAAGTCCCACATCAGGCTTCCTGCATGCAGCCCACTTCTCCCTCTGCCTATCTCTCTCTCTCTGTCTCTCATGAATAAATAAATAAATAAAATCTTTAAAAAAATAAAAAAGAAAAGGAATGGTTTGCTGGAATGGCTTAAACTTTCACTTATTAGATCACCAGTTTATTATAAAGAGAGAGAATTTAGGAACAGCCAGATGGCAGAAATGCATAGGATAGGGTATGGGGAAAGGATCAAGGGGGTTCTGCACCCTCTGGGAGTATGCCACTCTCCCCAAATGTCCATGTGTTGACCACATATTCTCTGAATCTTGTCCTTTTGGGTTTTTAAGGAGGCTTCATTACATAGGCATGATTGATGAAATCATCAGCCACTGGTGATGGATTCTACCTCCAGCCCCTCTCCCCTTCCCTGGAAATCAGGGAGGTGGGATTAGAAGTTCCAATAGTCTGATCTCTAGGTTGGTTCCCCTGGCAACCAGCCCCCATCCTTAGGTACAGTCCAAAAGTCACCTTATTAATATAACAAAAGACATTCTCATCAGTTTGGAAATTCCAAGAGTTTTAGAAGCTCTGTTGCAGAAACGCAGGACAAAGACTAAATATATATTTCATCTTATAAATCACAAGACCACAGGAATAATTATTTGCTGTGTAGAAGGATTTTTGTTCCATTTTTTTAAAAGTAAAAATATTTTCACCACAGGATCATCTTAGAATGTGTCCATGATGCATTTAAACTTTTTGATTTACAAAATTTGAATTTACACTTCACTTTTCTCAGAAAGCAGCTATCAAGTTAAGTAGATACAACATGCTTGAAATAATTGCTCTTCATAATTGCAGATGACACATACTGATAGCTTTGCTATTCTTTTTTCTTTTTTGCTTTTATATGGCTGAAAATACTTGAAAAACTGAAGAAACACCGACGCATGATTTAAAAGAGGCCAAGAGGCTCTCAAAATGAGGAATGAGGATCTAAAACAATCTGTCATTTTATGTTATGCAAACAATAAACGCAAGTCAGTTTTACACCAGGGGTAAATGAGACATAGTGAAAACACCTCGAGTGTAGGATACTCCTGTACAGCAATGTGGAGATGGTGGGGCAGGCATTATTTGCCCCATTTGGTGAAAGGAAAAAAGCAGAAAAAAGTGTTTTTCTTTTGCATTTTAATTGTTTTAGGTAGCTATTATTTTCACAGGATTCAAAACTCAAAAGGTCCTTTAAAAAAAAAAAAAAGGTACTATACAATATGCAGTGAAAAGTCTCCCATCCCAGGGGAGCACTTTGAGCCTTTCTTGGGTCTGACAGGCATCTCCTTGCCCACCACTCACCACCTCTATTCATAGGCTCATTCAACAGATATTTACTGAGAACTATCTAGTGCGAGGCACTACTTGAAGGTGAAAACAAAACCCCTGATCACCTGGAACTGACATTTTAGGGGCAGAGAGGGCAGACAACAATGAAAAATGAAATCGACAGTGTATCTGATAGTGAGAAGTGCCATCCAGGATAAAGTATGCCAGATTGGGGAAGGTGCTATTTTTAAAGGTTGGTCTTGGAAGGCCTTTCTAATGAGGACATCTTTAAACAGATACCTGAAGAAAGTAAGCAAGGGAGACACATGGCTCTTTGGAGAAAACTTACTAGCTAGAGGGAACAGGAAATGCAAATACATATTCTAGGAAGACTTGTTTCTTGGACTGGTCTTCTGTAAGAGCAACTTCTGTTTCTGTTCTAAAGGGAGGCTCATGGGAGAAATTGCCTTCTCAATATTCTATTTAAATCCTAAGGTTGAACTTGAGTTGGTCATAGTGTTGTCTCTTTTTCAAACCTAACAATTATGTATTAATTGGGCCATTAAAAAAAGATTTACTTATTTATGAGATAGAGAGAGACAGTGCAAGTAGGGGAGAAGCAGAGGGAGATGATCTCAACTAGATTCCCCATTAAGTGCTGAGCCTGGAGCCAGACTGTGGGGCTCATCTCACAATCTTGAGATCATGACCTGAGCCAAAATCAAGAGTCTGCCACTTACCTGCTCAACCAACTGAACCACTCAGGCACCCCTGGGCCATTTACGTATAAGAAAGGATTGTGGTATTTTTGTTTTTTGTTTTTTGTTTTTTTTTTAAAGTAAGTTCTAGACCAAATGTTAGATTTGAACTCATGACCCCAAGATCAAAAGTCATGCTCTACTAACTGAGCCAGCCAGGCTCCATAAGGAAGGATTGTTTTTATATAGGTGTACTTTGCTTAACTAAGCACTTATTTTTGGTGGTGGGGAGAAATAAGATTTGTGTTGATTAGAGTTTTATAAATCAAATATTTTTAAAATATTATAAAATTCTGTACCAGCTATGAACCCAAGTATTGTGCATCCCTCTAATCTCTCTTCCTTTGGAGCAGTGGTTCTAAATGGAGACAATTTTGTACCCCAGGGTACATTTGGTAATGTCTGGAAACATTTTTAGTTGTGACAATTGCATTGGAGGAGAAGTTGCTGCTTGTATCTAATGGGTGAAGACTAGGTATTCTGCTAATCATCTTTTTTTTTTTTTTTTTTTTTTTATTTATTCATGAGAGACAGAGAGGAAGAGACATAGGCAGAGGGAGAAGCAGGCTCCTTATAGGGAGCCTGATGTGAGACTCAATCCTGGAACCCCAGGATCAGACCCTGAGACAAAGGCTTAATTGCTGAGCCACCTAGGCATCCCTGCTAATCATCTTATAGCAATGAACAGGACTGCTTCCCAAACAAAAATTATTTGATTCAAAATAGCAACAGTGCCAAAGTTGAGAAACCTTGCTCTAGGATGACAAGCTTAAGCTAAAATTTATAGGACAGGCAAGAGCTCTACCTTATGGGATCAAAATTTCATCTAGTGCCCAAGTAGTCCACACAGGGCAAGACCCAGAGGTCAAGTCTGACCTTGGACCCCAATTTTTTTTTTCAGAAGTCAAACACCAATTTACAAAGCCACTCAACCCCAGGAAGTCAACCTCCAGAAAAATTCACCTAGGCCCAGTGGACCTGCTGGCTTTCTTGCTTTCTAGCACCTTCTTTCTTTCTCTTTCAATGTGTGCTTTTTTTAGTCCCCTCTTTTGCCCTAGACAAGAGGTGTTTTCTTCACTATATTAAAAAATATGTTTGCATGCATTCAGGAAAGAAAAAAAATGTTTTAAATAGATGGCTATAGCAGCTTGTAAAATTGTGGTTTCAAGTTTTTCTGCTAAAAGCTTTTACAGAAGAAGTAATGGAGAGTGGAAAAGGTGTGAGTGTGAGGGGAGGAGCAGGATGATGGCATTGTCACCTAGGTAACAACTGTCTTCTGAGTGGAAGAAAATCATCCTAGCTGCTCAGCAGCAGGAGAAAAAAAGAGAGCGTGGTCTCTCTCTTCTCAGTTTCTTACTAGGTTTGGGAAAGTTTGGGAATGGGAGGAGATATTAATATTTATGTTGCATTCAGTGTCACTTTGTATAGGAATAACAAGCTGGGGGGAGAGGAAGTAGTTTAGATCTTACTTGAAATTACATATATACCCTTAGCAATGTGGTGTCCCTACGCCCTGTGGCATCCATATCTGAGCTGTTTTTCCCTCTTGTGACCGCAGTTATTATAAGAATAGCTAACTTTTCTATTGTGGGCTTAAAGGCAGATACTGTGTTAAAAACTACATTCATTACCTCATTTAATTCTAGGATACCTCTACAAGGTCCATATTATTATATTCTGAGAAAGCAGGGCTCAAGAGGTAAAATAACATGCTCAAGGTCACATAGTAGAAGTGGGAAAGAAACCAGGACTCCTCACAGCTGAGTTTTTAGGCCTCTCCCAAGTGCCTCTGACAGTTGTGACCTTGGTTGCCTTTCGTATTCTAAGGAAGCCCTGAGAATGCTCCCCATTCCTCTTTCTAAATGAAATGTAGGCATTTGTAACACAACTCGATGAGCTCTAAGGGTAGGAAATGTCACATTTCCCTCTCCTATACAGATCTTGACCTGGCACCAGATGACTATGCCTCTTCTGAACTCTTTGATATTTTACTTACATAAACCCAAAAGCATCAAATTTCTCTATGAATCTTATCTTTTTAAAAATATTTTATTTATTTATTTGAGAGAGAGCATGAGCAGTGGGGGGAGGGGCAAAAAGAGAGGGAGAAGGAGACTCCCCACTGAGTAAACAGCCCATTTGGGGCTCCTTTGGATCTGATTTACACACACACACACACACACACACACACACAGTGACTCTTAATTTCAAGTGGATTCCTATAATTCCATAGTACTTCATCCACATTTCTGATACCACATGCATCATGTTGCATTTAATTTGTTCAGCATATATATATTTGAGACCTTCAAATGCTAGGCAGTGTTCAGGTGCTAGGGATCCAGCCATGAATCAAAATGCAAAAATCCCTGTCTCATGGTGCTCCATTCTAGTTGGGGGAAAACTGATGATAAAATGGTAAAATACAAGACACATCAGATGATGATAAGTGGTAGGAGAAAATATTGTGCATAAAGGGTAGGACAAGTGGGAGAAGGGGTGTCATTGATGTACCTTTGTGCTTGCCTTCACAAGGACAGACACCAAACCAGTAAGTGTCTTGGACTCATTACCTTTCATACTGTCTGGCCCTGTTGAGGCTCAAGAAGTATTTGTTGACTGCACACAGCAGTCCAGTTTCATGGAGCTCATTTGGTATGGAAAAAGTTTGCCCTTCACAGTTTTGATGAAAGATGTATTGGTTGTACTACTAAAGGCCCTTCCAAGAAGGAAGTAACTATTTATTTTTGGGGTGGGTTCTCTGCTTTCTATGGTTTTATCAGGCCCCACTGTACACTGGCAGTTTTGAATGGAGCTACAGCAGAAGCCCACAGAGAACAAAAAATAGACTTGGTCAGCAATGATGAAGCTTATTCCTTTTATGGAAAAGATGAGAAATGAGAAATTAGAAGGCAAGAAATAATGCCAGAATCAGAAAAAAAGACCAGAAAGTGATGAACAGAAACAAGGGAGAAACAACAGAGAAAAATGTAGAAGAGAATGAATTGGTAGAAAAAAAGCCAACGCTTTGATAGGAGAAACCTACAGATCCTAACTCTAATGCAGCTCAAAAAGCTGGAGAAAGGACTTTGGAACAGGGAGAAGAAGCAGCCTCCACTAGGGAACCCAAGGCAGAGAATCCCAATTTATTTCTATTTTTGACTGATTGTAACTATTCCTGAAAGTAAGAGCTTATATCTCCTCCCACCTATTACAACGATCCCAAGTAATCTTCACAGTCCTTGACATCAGAAGGAGAAACTTTGGAAAGGAACACCTGCTAGACAAAACTTGTCTGTGACAGATGGGTCAGGAAGTGCAATGACTGTGGGCATGGTGGGTTCTCAATGGGGTTAGCACAAGTCCTTGCTGACGAAAGTTAGCAGTGGACCATACAAATAAACAAATGAGAAATTTTACTGGGTCTACATGGAAAGCTTTGCACAAAAATAGTCAAAAAAGCAAGGGTGAGGTCTCTTTTTAAAGACCACTTCAGGGGATCCCTGGGTGGCTCAGCGGTTTGGCGCCTGCCTTCAGCCCAGGGTGTGATCCTGGAGTCCCACGATTGAGTCCCGCATCGGGCTCCCTGCATGGAGCCTGCTTCTCCCTCTGCCTGTGTCTCTGTCTCTCTCTGTGTGTGTCTCTCATGAGTAAATAAATAAAATCTTTTTTTCTTTAAAAAAAAAAAAGACCACTTCATGATACTTTGAATGTATTTAGTGTCCGTCTTACATGGTTGAGAATTCTTGTCTATCTGAACATGGTGGCACAAACTACTCCTACTTTTTGACCACTCGTTAACCTGGAAGAAGAAGCAAAGAGATGTCAAATGCCTGTAACTCAGGTGACTGAAGTAGGTGGCAGTTGGCAGCCAGGTAGAGGGATGGAAAGACAAATATAGGTGGGCACTGGTAAGTGCTCCGTATTGCCCACCACAAAATGTCAAGGGCTCCTCCTCATGGTGGTACTTCTGTCCTCCCCTTAAGACATTACATTAAACTGAGACCATCAAAGAAGCTCCTCACATTCTCTAGAACCTTCATCATCTCAGAGGAATGGGGATTAGCACGGTCTGCAACAAATTTATCTCAGGAAAACCAGGTATTTTCATTTCTTTCATTCTCCCAAAAGCTCTAGGAGTAAGTAGAGGCATGAGATGGCCAAGTAATGTACTCTGGGTCTCACTGCTAATGACTGCTGGGTCAGAATTTGACCCTCGCCCTGACTTGTTTTGAGTTCTCACTACATGAGAACTCCAGGGTACTCACAGGAGGGCAGCTGCAGAGCACCTGAGAATATAAAAGGAAGCCATTTATGGTCGTTTGCCCAGTTTTATTTTTATTTTTTTCCCTGAAAACCACCCTAAAATTAAAAAAAAATAGTTTTGTGTTGGCATACTTAAAAAAGATAAGATACAGTTTAAGATGAGATATTCATAAGACTTTTAGCTGTATCTTCAACAAAATAACAGGTTAAAATGTGATTGTGAGATCCTTACAATGAATAAAATCCTACATCCATCCATTTATCTCTTCCATGTGTACTTCTCGATCTAGAACTCCCACAGCTGCCTTCTTCTTCTTCTTTTTTTCTTCAATGCATCATTGCAAGGAGCATCTAATCATTAGTCTCAAGAAATCAAATATCTGATGCTATCATATAAAAAATGTTCCTGGGTCCATCACTGATTCAGGGGCTGAGGGAAGGGTAATGACTAGACCAATTTGTATTTTCTGGAGCACTTACAGCCTACAAACTGAAAATGCATCCTGGCAGGAAATGCTTTAATTATTAAGATCAACATACTGTTTGCCTTGCAGACAGACTCTGAGAAAAGTCTCCCTTAGAGTTAGCCTATGACTGGGGAAGGGAATCTGCTTAAGTAGCAATCAGCCAAGTATTATCTTTCAAAATATTTACAGATTAACGGATAGAGAGGTCACAGTTTATAAGATATCAACACCCCAACGTATTTTTGGTTAGCTTGTTTCACAGAGAGTAGAAGTCAGAAAGAGAGCAGATATCAGCTATCAGTGTGGGAGACCCTGCACAAGACAGGGAGAGAGAGGTGACTGGTTTGCTGACTGAACAGAATGGTTGACAACAGGAAGGAGAGCTGCCGATGACCACAATAGGATGCTCTCTGCATGGCCCAAACTTGCTTCCTTGTGACATCATCAAGTTGGGTGCTCTCCAGAGCTACAGAAGATCCAAGAAAGGGATAAGGAACATAAAAAGCTATTCATAGGAGAGCTGCTGTCTTCAAAAGAAAAGAATGCGTAGGCCAAAACAATGTCATTTAAAACCCTAGCAAACTGATAGGAGAGGTACAGTCCTATGTTTAGGGCGGCTACATTTTAGTTCCTTAGTTTTAGAATATCTATACCTGATGGGGATGCTGTCTGCAAGTGGGCCTGAAGACTTGAAAGTGGGTTTTAAGGACACCTAGGTGGCTCAGCGGTTAAGTGTCTGACTTTGGCTCAGGTCATGATCCAGGTCCAGGGATCGAGTCCCAGATCGGCCTCCATGTATGGAGCCTGCTTCTCCCTCTGCCTATGTCTCTGCCTCTCTCTCTCCCTCTGGTCTCTCATGAATAAATAAATAAAGTCTTAAAAAAAAAAGAAAAAAAATGAAAGTGCATTTTATGCCACAACTCAAAGGTGGGGATTGGGGGGTGGGAAGCATTGCACTGGTGCCTTGGGTTTAAATGTTTCGCCTTTATCTTCAGTTGAAGTTAAAAGTACAGGTCATAGAAAAGCCTGATGGGATTAAAATAAAATAATCTTCATGCAACTTTGACTTAGCCCTGTGACAAGCTGCACCAATAGTTATGTACTATAAAGTAATATTTTAATAAATTCTGCAATTGTCTAGACTTATTTTTTTTATTGCATCACTATTATTATTTATATTATTATTTCTTATGGAATATTTTTTAAAAAATATTTTATTTATTTATTTGAGAGAGAGAGAACACGAGCAGGGGGAGCAGCAGGCAGAGGGAGAGGGACAAGCAAGCTCCCCACTGAGCAGGGAGCCTGCTATGGGGCTCAATCCCAGGACCCTGGGATCACAACCTGAGCCAAAGTCAGACGCGTAACCGCTGAGCCACCCAGGTGCCCTGCGTTGTATTTGTGTGTGTGTGTGTGTGTGTGTGTGTGTGTGTGTGCGCGCGCGCGCGCATTAAGAGTTTCAGCTTATTGGGACGCCTGGGTGGCTCAGGGGTTGAGCTTCTGCCTTTGGCTCAGGTCATGATCTCACATCGGGATGGAATCCCACATGGGGCTCTTTGCGAAGAGATTGCCTCTCCCTCTGTCTATGTCTCTGCCTCTCTCTGTGTCTCTCATGAATATATAAATAAAATATTTTTTTAAAAAAAGAGTTTCAGCTTATTAAAACTAAGCGTTTGCAAAAAACTACCAAATATGTTTACCCTACTTTGAACATCTCCATTAAAAGACAATTAGACCTGGACCTTCAAAGAATGGAAGTGACTCCAGCCTTTTTTAATCTCCCAGAGGTCTTGTGTAAAGCCAAGTGCCCCTGTGCCAGCTATCACTCAGGCAAAGACCTTGATGGATACAATAAAAAAAAAAAAAGACTTCAAGTTTATTTCCATTTGGAAGGTTGGAAGGAAATCGAAATGCTTTTTGAGAAGCAGGAAGTAGTCAGAGTGCTGCACAGCTCCTGGGCCAGAAGGCATGAGCATGAGTTATGGTCCTCCTGAATTTGTTTTAATTACAAAGCACATGTGGCCACTAATGTTGGGGATATGGTTTTACATTTTGCAGGACAAGAAAAGATTTTCAGGTGATTTGTCCAGATATTTGGTCTGGAATTCTTTTTTTTTTTTAATTTTTATTTATTTATTCATGATAGAGAGAGAGAGAGAGAGAGAGAGAGAGAGAGGCAGAGACACAGGAGGAGGGAGAAGCAGGCTCCACGCAGGGAGCCCGATGCGGGACTCGATCCCGGGACTCCAGGATCGCGCCCTGGGCCAAAGGCAGGCGCTAAACCGCTGAGCCACCCAGGGATCCCCCTGGTCTAGAATTCTGCATCATCCGGACCACAGGTTCTTTGTCCAGCTCTGCCTCTGACACATCGACCCTCTAAAACATGAACAGGAATCTGCATCTGTCTGTCAATACTTATGAGGAAAAATGCAACAATATGGCCTTTAGGAAGGTAAAGATGCGTTGTCCCAAGAGAAATCCTCAGTATTTTGAGATCCCCTGAGATGATTAAAATGCAGCAATTATAACTAAGAACTCTTCCTTGAACGGTTTGCAAAAACAAGGAATATGAGAAGATTGCTTATGGAAAAAGGTTATATTTGGCCAGGCTTTCTCCTCCTTTCTTTCTCAGCCTTTTTTCTGAAAATGGGTGGGTACTTCTTATAGTTATGGGACACTTAATGGACACAGCTTTTTTATAGTATTGATGGCTTATTCTTAACTTGGCTCCAGTTCCTCATGAACTGGCAAACCCTAAAAGATGCTATCAGCGGCTTAAAATTACATGTGTGTTAAAAAGTGCAAACAATTTAGAACAAAAATCAGCACATTTATAATTAGCAATGATTAATTTTAAAGGCAAAATATACCAAGCGTGATAATTTTGTGGCAAAACTAAATTACCCATAACGTCTTTCATATTCTTAAATAGGTTCTTTTTGACTTATAGAGTATGAAAATTAACCATTGATTTTATATTTTTTAAAGCCTCTATCCCCCTCTACTCCATATTTTTTTAAAGATTTTATTTATTTATTCATGAGAGACACAGAGAGAGAGAGAGAGAGGCAGAGGGAGAAGCAGGCTCCATGCAGGGAGCCCAACATGGGAACTCAATCCCTGGTCTCCAGGATGAGGCCCTGGGCCGAAGGCAGGCGCTAAACCGCTGAGCAACCCAGGGATCCCCTGATTTTTTTTCTCTAAAGGTAAATAACTTCCTGTCTCATGAATACTACTTTCTCCCCCCCCATGCCTTCAGTTCTTTTTGTTGGCAAGGAGGTTCAGCTTCTAGTGATCGTGTAAAAACTTGGCATCCTCTGACAGTGAGGACAAACAAGTGTCTAAGTCTCCTGGTTAGGTTTGGAGCCTCTGCGGGACCCACAGGGGTCCATCTCTGATTTGTCCCTCACCGCAGCCACATCCACATTCCGGATGGGTGCCAAGTAAATATTTGTTGACCAAAGCATCTGAATGAACACAAGTCATTCTTGAGGTTCTGTGAGTGTGCTTGTTATTTATTAAGCGCCCACAGTGGGTCAGAGAGTCAATGAATTTCAGAGCTGGAAGGGATTTTAACAGTGACCTGGTCCAACCCCTTCATTTTATAAACAAGGAAACAGATCCGGAGAGAAGGGCCCTGCCCAAGGTCAAACACCTAGAGCTCGGCAGAGCTGGAAACGAAAAACTCCCAGCCTAGGCTCCTCCTGCTTTCTGCTGCTGCAGCCTGCCTCAGCTGACCTGATCCCTGCCTGCTAAAGATGTATATATAATTGGATTAATACCACATTTTTGAAGTTTAAGATATTTGCATAATCAGACTGATGGAGTTGGGATCTGCTTTTGGATTTAGGGGGATGCTGATAAGAAGACAGAAATAGCAGAAAAATGGACACCCCTAACACAGATATTTTAAAAACTGATTTGGCTTTGTTGATCTTCTACTTTGTCCCCAGAAAGATGTTAAGAGGTTTTCTTTTTTTTTTTTTTTAAGATTTTATTTATTTATTCATGAGAGACATAGAGAGGGAGAGAGGCAGAGACACAGGCAGAGGGAGAAGCAGGCTCCATGCAAGGTGCCCCATGCGAGACTCATGCGAGACTCAAACCCCGACTCCAGGATCATGCCCTGGGCCTAAGGCAGGCGCTGAACCACTGAACCACCCAGGCGTCCCTGTTAAGAAGTTTTAAAAGGGGGACACCTGGGTGGCTCAGCGGTTGAGCATCTGCCTTCGGCCCAGGGAGTGATCCCAGAATCTGGGATCGGGTCTCGCATCGGGCTCCCTGCATGGAGCCTGCTTCTCCCTCTGCCTGTGTCTCTGCCTCTCTGTGTGTGTCTCTTATGAATAAATAAATAAATCTTAAAAAAAAAAAAGGAATTTTAAAAGGGACATACAATATCAAAGACTAAGACAAGTAAGGACGCTACAATGAAACAAGAGAAGTGACAGTAAAGAAATAAAAGTAGTAAAGTAAGTTGGGAACTAGAGCGAGGTTAGTGTACCCAGTACAGCCGAGCAAGGAGCAAGGAGGCTACGGATTCGCTAAGCCTCCTAACAAGAGGCCGGAACCGGTACAAGATTCCAAATTCCTGGATCAAAACCGGACCGGGCCCTGGAAAGGCACAACTAACTCTCCTTACTAATGAGGCCGGGAGAAGGTCCTCTGCGCGTCCCCAGATATCCCGAGGCGCCTCGGGATAAACTGGAATTGGAGTCACGGCCTTTCTGAGCTTTTGGTGAGCAGGCCACGCGCTCCCCAAGGGCCGGAGCAGACTCCTCCAGGTCACTCCCGCGCTGCGCCTACCGGATTCGCCGGGGGCAGAAAGGGGCCTGGGAATTGCCCCCAGGAGGAGGGCAGCATGCACCTTGGTGTCAACACGGTGCCCTGTGACGCGGCCTGGAATCATTTTCCTGCTCTTTGAGTGTCTGGGCCCGGGGAGCTGGCCAGAGCTGCGGCTCCCCAACGGCGCCCACCCCCCTCAGTGTCAAAGACCCCCGAGGGAGGCCTCTGAGGCCTCAGAGGGATGCCACCAAGACGGAAGGAGAACCTGAGGCCACCTTCTGAAATAGCTGTTTATCCTGAATGGCTGGCAGGATTGGTTAAAAATGCAGAAATTACTCCCTGGGCAAAAGGCAGAGGACCCTTCAGGGCTCTAAATATCCGGTATGGATGGATACTGGAAATGGAGATGGGGGAATGGGTAATGGAAAGGGGCTGAAGTCCTAGGGGCGGGGGAGAAGAAGGGAGCGGGGGCAGAGAAGCTTACAGTGGCTGGCAGAGACCATTTCCCCCTTAGTGAAAACACCAAAGGTGACACCTGGGTTCAAAGGTTGAGAGTAAAGGGAGTGGTCGCTTCAGCAGCACATATACTAAAATCGGAGAGTAAAGGCATATTTAGATTGCTTTGCAGTAGAGGCAGAAGGAAAGCTATGTTACAAAAAGGTGATTTGTATTTTAGCTTTTATTTTTCATTTTGTTTTCTTGTTTACTTAGGAAATTGCTACTGAGAACAAACAATAAGTGGAACCTGAACCAGCTCAAATGTTTAGGATGATATCCTTCCACACAGGGGAAAAGAAATACATGTGAAGATGGAACATACCTTTTTTTTTTTTTTTTTTTTTGCAGCTTTAAACTTCTTTTTGATCTTGATTACCATAATATTACATAATCATTGTGGAAAATGCAGGAAGTAGACTTTAAAGGAATAGAGGATAAAATCCCCTATAACCTCATCCATTTTATTTATTTATTTATAAGTTTTTATTTATTTATTCATGAGAGACAAAGAGGCAGAGACACAGGCAGAGGGAGAAGCAGGCTCCATTCAGGGAGCCCTAGGTCTCCAGGATCACACCCTGGGCCGAAGGCACGCACCAAACCGCTGAGCCACCCAGGCCTCCCAAAGTTTATAACTTATGACTATAAGGCTAAGATCCTGATTTATAGGGGCATCTGGGTGGCTCAGTAGTTGAGCACCTGCCTTCTGCTCAGATCCTGATAACAGGGTCCTGGGATTGAGTCTCTCATCAGGCTCCCCGGTGGGAGCCTGCTTCTCCCTCTGCCTATGTTTCTGCCTGTGTATGTCTCTCATGGATAAATAAATAAAATATTTTTTTAAAAAGATCCTGATTTATAGCAAATCTCTCAGAACTTAACTGAGCAAGTCCCCTTCAAGATATCTTGGGAGATAGTGACATGATACCACCCCATGTTTCTTTTTGCAGACTTAGCTCACAATATTTCTGAAATTTCTCCTGTGCTGTGGAATTACTTTCTGAGTCTATGGCACTTTCTTTTGAATATTATCAGATTGACAAATTCTCTCACTTTGAGGGTGAATTTGATATTTAGAAATTGCCAAAAATGATCAGAATTCAGATATGATGAATAAGGTACATGATCCCACAAGCTGGGCAATGTTTTTCGTCAAAAACATGTTGGGGTGCCTGGCTGGCTCAGTCAGAAGAGCATGTGATTCTTGACCCATGGGTTGTGAATTAGAGCCCCACGTTCGATACAGATAAATAAATAAATAAATAAATAAATAATAAATCATGTAAAAACGTGTTGTGTCCCAAATGTAATGAAATGTTTTTGCATGTGGTGAAAAGGTTTTGAAATGGAAATCTTTTAGTAGAAGGTAGATTTACCCTCTCTCTATGAGTCTTAATGAATTCTATAGTATGGAGGAAAAAATTATCTCTGTAGGACCAATTCATCCTGGGTTTTCTGACTTGTAATTACACTTTTGGTGGCTAAAACCTATTTGTTTTACAAGCTCCATGATAATTCCACTCTCTATTTCTAGCAAAGTAAAAAGTATTCCATATTCAAATATCTGAGAGTCACTAAGGAAATTGTTCTTACCCAATTAATGAGCTAAAAAAAACCATTACCATTATCTTAAGGTATAGGCTTCATGCTTTAATTACTCTGTTACCCATTTAATAATGCTTTTTCTATTCATTTCAGCCTGAACATTCTTTCCCTGGTTTCTACATCAATCTGGTAGCATAGAAGAGGAAATTAGATGGCTCTGTTTGTCAGTACAGATTGTTAATATTTCTGAAGGTTGTATCCAGACTTGTGTAGTTTTCTGAATTCTCAAGCTTGCATAATATTTTAAGTAAAGTATAACTCTACTTGGTGTCCTTTTATCATGTTTTCTTTCTATTTGACAGCAAAAAATTGCAAGTGTTTTTATAATTCAAGGATTTTAGTAAACATCTTGAAGAAGAGCCAATAATATTTCCTTTTAATACTTTTTTCTCTACAAATTCTTTTTTATACCTGAGAAGCTGAGATATAGAAATGGTGAAAGCAGGGTGGGTCCGTCCCCACCCCCCCTTCTTGATATCCATTAGTTGTCTTATTCCCTGAAGACTAATCTCTTCTCTTCAACCTACAAATGCCTTTCCCCTTTTGGTATGGTAAATTTCTGTAAAAGGAAAAAGAAAGTACTATCTGTGTATTAGGCAGCCATTAGACTAAAAAAAAGGATGTGGGCTTCTCTATGTATACATATGTTTGTATGTGCAGAGACTATTCCTGGAAATACAAAAAGACCTAGTAACTAACATTGGTTGTCTTCAGGAAGAGAGATGGGGTGGCAGAGGGTGAAGAGGGAAGGAAACTTGACCACTCCTCTTTTTTTGAATCTTTTGAATTTTTGGACGGTGAAGAATGCTTTACCTAATTGGAAAAAAAAAAAAAAAAAAAACACCAAAAAACCTACAAAACAACAAACAAACCTGTCAGTTTAAAAAAAAGAAAAGAAAAGAAAAATCAAGAACAAAGAAAAAAAAAACTTTCCATTGGTCTGAGTCTGGGACTTAGAGTGAAGATCAAAGATCATTCCCTTTCTTGCCACCTCCATTTCTACTTCTTCATTCCTTCTTTTACTCTGGCCAGCGCTTTTAGCTCCTATTGATTGAATGAGAATTTAGAACTCACAAGTAGCAAATGCATTAAGTATCCTCAAGCTGCCCCGAAGCTCTGCGGGATCCCCAGGAGACAGCCAGTGTCCTCCACAGAGCAGATGGAGGCCACCTCTTCTGATTTCTTCATCACAGCCCTAGTCTGGACATGAGCGAAGTAAATATCTTCTAATCAGTGTGTTTAAAACCGTGCCCTGGGATCCCTGGGTGGCGCAGCGGTTTGGCGCCTGCCTTTGGCCCAGGGCGCGATCCTGGAGACTCGGGCGAGTCCCACGTCGGGCTCCCGGTGCATGGAGCCTGCTTCTCCCTCTGCCTGTGTCTCTGCCTCTCTCTCTCTCTCTCTCTGTCTCTCATGAATAAATAAATAAAAATCTTAAACTAAATAACTAAATAAATAAATAAAGGGCCTTATTTCTCCAGCTCACTGAGACTTCGTGGCTAACAAGTGCAGGAGGCCTCCTCCCTAAATAGAAAATGATTGACCTCCCCGCTTTTCATTTCCTCTGCCCCCCACACCCCACAGCCTGGTTTAGGACTCTCTATTTCCGCTCCTTAGTGTCTGGCACAGCAAATATCTTTTGAATAAATAGATGAGTAAATGCATGAACGAAGATCTTGTACACTTGCTCTAACTTTACCTCCTAGCCACTATATCAGAGGATCTTGGTCTCTCCTAGGTTTCAGGGGTGGGTGAGGATTTCCCCAAGCCTTAGTAGTATGCCTGTATATATTTGATCTTCATAAATTGAATGACCAGCAAGCTGAAGAATGATGGCATCCTCCTGCTGCATAATGGGTAGACGCTATCTAAATTGAGTTGAAGTAGAAAACCTGTATGAAGAATAATAATCTCAAGTTCCACCTTTCAGAAATGTTATTTCTTGTCCAGTACCTTTGGTCTCTATCTTTTGGGTTTATTTTTCAACGGTTTGTTTATGAATGGCTACAATAGAGGCAGAGTTTTAGGTAAACAGTAATCTTTGAGAGCTAAACCATAAGAAAACACCCTATATTCTATGGAAAGTTTATTTATATAACATGGATATACTGTAAAGTTGGACAGACTGATGACAAACACTCATCTAAAAAGTTTTCGAAACATTGAAAAAAGTTGAAACTAAAAAAGATGAAGTTTGACAGGATTAAATTAAAGCTCTGTGTTTAGGTTAAAAAAAATCAATTGCTGAAGCAGAGGGTGGGAGAAAGTAGGCTTGGAAGCTATTCATATGGAGAAACTCAATTATAACTGACTCAAATGTTCAGCCAATGGTGTCATGGTGTGACTTTAGAGGTTAGTGCATTTAGATTACCTTAAAGACACCAAGTCTGGGGCTCGGGAAGTAGAAGCTCCTTTTGCTCACTCAAATCAGTTGGCTGTATCAAGGCACTACTTTCTAAGAATATCTACAGGCTAGAGCACATCTGGAGTAGTGATTTCCAAACTATGAGTTGCCACCTATGAGTGAGTATAAAATCTACTTAGCGGACAGCAACTAGCCTTTCAAAAAGTAAAACAGAACATGATAGGGTATTGTTTTCTGGAACTTCTGCTTCACTTACACGCATATACATGCATATTGATGAGATGTAAAATGCATTTCTTTCTGTGGGTCATAGTCAACAGAGCTCCAGAAACGCTGATCTAGGGAGAGATATCCAGATGGTGAGAGGGATGGACACCTGGTTATTTAAGAAACAGTTGTAACAATCAGGAATATTTAGCTTGAAGGGGAAAAGACTACAGGGTGACATAGAGCTGTCTTCCAATAGTTGAAGGTCTGTCATGAAGAGGAGAGAATGGCTTTGTTCTCTGTTATTTCAGGAGACAGGGGTTCAAGGGAAGGAGTTTTGAGATTGCTACACAGATAAACTATCTGACAATTGGAGCTGTCTGTCAACAGAACTGCAAAATAACACATTCTAAAAGTGCTTAAGTTTAAGACAAGGGACCGTCTGTCAGGGTTACTGCAGCAAAGTTTCTTATATTGGGAGAGAAGTTGAATTTGACATCTTTGAATGTCCCTTTCAACTCAAAGATTTGACCATTCTATTTGCTCCTGTGGATATGTCTGAATTTCTTTTTTCTTTTCTTTTCTTTCTTTTCTTTTCTTTCTTTTCTTTTTTTCTTTTTCTTTCTTTCTTTCTTTCTTTCTTTCTTTCTTTCTTTCTTTCTTTCTTTCTTTCTTTCTTTCCTTCTTCTAAGATTTTATTTATTTATTCATGAGAGACACAGAGAGAGAGGCAGAGACATAGGCAGAGGGAGAAATAGGCTTCCTGTGGGGAGCTTGATGTGGGACTTGATTCCCGGACCTCAAGACCCGAGCCAAAGGCAGATGCTCAACCACTGAGCCACCCAGGTGTCCCTATGTCTAATTTCATATATTATGTGCTTTATATCAGGTAATTAATTCAGCAGACACTTGAAACTAATCCTAATCTTATATGCTTATAATGTTCAGTGTCACACCATTTAGTTTTTAGTCATGGCGTATCTATTATTTCACAAATAATAACATTACTAAAGTCACTTGGATACTTGGCTAGAAATGAGATAGGACCTAGGCCTCAAGCTAAATCCTTTCACTGACTAGGATTCTAGGCTTTCCACTTACCTGTGGCAGCCTCTCAACCCTGAATATCAGCACTGACATTGTTTAGACTGTGACAGACTGCTGGATTCCCACCTCTGCATCTATCCTCTTCTTGCTCATAACAGAACTTCCAGTTTTTAACCTGACCATGATCACCTGTTGTAAACACCATTGTCTTCCAAGCTCCCTTGCAGCTGTATACGGTTAACTGGACTCAATTATGTCCAAGTAATATGAATGGAAGGTAGTTTCTGGAAAACTTGCCAAAAAGACAGCTGATATGTGCCCTTAGCTATTCTATCTCCTCTTTTTTCCCTTCCTCCTTCCCGTTGAGTGGATTTCAAACAGCCATCTTGAACTGTGAGGTGGAACCATGTGCCAAGGACAGCAGAGCCCGGGTCCCTGAGACCATGCAATTGCCATAACAGCCCTAGAGCAGTTCTTTTACAGGATGAGAGAGAAGGAAACTTCTGACTTTTTTAAGCCAATGTTATTTGTTTGCTCTATGCAGTTGAAGTCAGTCTTAACTGATAAGCATGGCTTTCTCTCACGTGTGGACATTAGGTATCCTGCCCTTATTTGTTGTAAATCTGATAGGATGCCAGATCTCCTGAGGTTAGAATTTTGGCATCTTAACATCTTCCATAATAGGTGAACACCTAATAACGGGCCAGTTTCTGTCTAGGTATTCCCAGGGTTAAAATGGGGGTATATTTGCAAGCAAATTGCTCTTTTAGTATATTAAATGCTTCCTTCCTTAGTAGCCCCAGTTAATGAGACTTCCAAAGCTCCTGACTCGGGCACTCAGAGAATTGGACCCATCCATTGCCCTTCTCCTCTTCAGACAATTTTTACAATAACAATAGTCCCCTCCCTCTTTTCCTAGTCTCAATTCATCCTTGCAACCAAACTGGACCTTGGTTTATCATCCTTATCATCATTTCACTGCTATAAAATGGGGCTTTCTGTGGCTAGGATTCTGGGCAGGGCCCAGATTTTAAAGAACCCAAGGAACTCATACAACCCTTTCCATTCTCGCAGGAAAAGGGGACTTTGAGATGCTCCTTGCATGGCCATATCACCAGCCTGGCTGAAAGATTACGTCAGAATTCTTGTGCAAAGGACAAAGAATGATGTGTAAGACCTGAAGATAGAAATTTTCTTTTCTTTTCTTTGAAATTTTCTATTTCTACTGCTGTTGTCTCTTTTCAGATTTGCCACAACAAGTAGAATCTGCTATATCTTTCAGTCAGTCTGATTCTATCCTATTGTAACTTATTCACATAATTTGAAATCACTATGATGTTTGAGGGTAATAGTAGACTTCTTGATTCAGGGCTCTACCCATAGTAGTATTCAGTAGTCTCTGGTGGTAATATTTTGGAACAAACTTGATATACTGCAAGTTGATATCAGACATACATGTCCTTCATAAATTTATACTGTTAGAGAAAAAGTAATAGGAAGGCAAGGCATTGTTTTGGGGCTGTGATTCACATAGCAGCCAGGGTTCTGATGATGCCATGAATTTGAAGGGCTTATGGTATTACAGAGCCTTGATCTAAAATCTGAGGTTCTGCCAAGATTTCTTTTAAAAGCTCATTTTACTTAACAGTAAAAAAAAAAATCCACATATTTAAATGATATTCTATGCATACGCCATAGGAGAAAAAGAATTATAATCCACTGAATAGCATAGCTAAAAATGTTTATTTCAAAGACAATCTAGAGTCTCTATAAGAAAGTTCCAAATTGGACTAAGAGTAGAATAAACATGGCTCTTGCAAAAGCATCTGGTGTGGTCCAACAGAGCCAATGGCGCTGCTCAAAGCAATTTCCATAGCCACCTCACACTTCCATTTTCTTTAATGCCTCAAAAAATCTTTAAAAATCATTTTTAAAAGACTCATTTATAGTGAAGCATTAAAGAAATGTTGGATCTCTAAAAATCTGACTCTGTAACACACATACTCTTACACTCACACTCTTCTCTTCCCCCACCCCCTCCTTTAAAATGAACTACCAGGCTATCATTCTCATAAAACAAACAAAGGAAGAAACCTAGTAAAGCAGAGTTGCTTCAGATCAAATTCTCTTGAAGTATTTTTCTCTTCTTTTTTTGGTGAATACCTTTAACATGAGAGATAGATGCCAAAACCACAACAGCTAAATATCCATAAAAGATGAAGTATGTCAAATGGTTAAGACAGGACTCTTTGGCTCCTATTTGGCATCCTTCTCTCACTTTGGACCAGATTTCATTTTTTTTTTCAGATTTTATTTATTTATTCATGAGAGACACAGAGAGAGAGAGAGAGACAGAGACACAGGCAGAGGGAGAAGCAGACTCTCTGCAGGGAGCCCAATGTGGGACTCGATCCAGGGATCCACCCAGGGATCCCCTGGATCAATCAGATTTCATACTAGCTTAGCTTCGCCAACTCTGAAGGAGAAAGCAATACTCACTTCTCGAAGATAGAGATGCATTATTGTCTTGATTTAAAGGGAGTCCATCTTCATACTACAAATGTGAAAATGAGAATCATTTTGACCCTGAATAGCTCGGTTATTTTAATACAACAAAATTCTAGAATACACTGTTGCTCACTGAAATAGTTTACTTCGGTGTAATCTGCACAAAATCATCACAAGGATCACATCTCATTTAAATGAGATGCCTCCGAAATTCTTCAGCTTGAAAAACTTCACTTACAGGAGTTTGCTGACAAAGAGGTATTTCTCTCCTGCCCCTACAGAAGCCTACATTACTCATTCTCAGCCTTTCCACTCCCAGGTGACTCCACCCAACATGATCACCAAATAAGGCAATCCTGCAAGTGACTTTTCCTTCTATTTACTGGAATTATTTAGTGAACAGGAGGATTTTTAAAGGGATAGATGGTTCTCTTTCCTTCTTAGCACTTTTGACTCATCAGCCAGGGAAAGGTTTGGAAGCATATTGAATAGTGGTTCTCAAACTTGGTGCACAGTAACTTAAAATTACTTAAGGAAATTTTAAAATACTGATGACTGATTTATTGGGTTGGGCATTGGGATTTGTTAAAGTTCCTCAGGTGATTATAATGTGTGTGTGTATTTTGGGCTGGAGGAGTTGTTGAGAACCACTATTAGCTCTTAAAATTTGTGTTCCTTTCATTTAAGAAGCCACAGCTGATAGCCAAATTAGCTGTCACTACTTGAGCACTCCCTGGGCCAACCACTCTGGGAAGCACTTCACATGTATGATGTCATTGTATCTTCCCCACAACCGTGTGTCAGGCCCTAGTGATAATCTTCATCATCAGTCTAATGCAGCAAATATTTATTGAACACCACTGTTGTTCTAGGCATTACTCTGAAAACATAGATGAGTAAGACATGGTTCATGTCCTTGAAAAGTTAATGATAGCAAGGACTCGTTACAGCCATAATACAATGAAGAATACTTTTCATGAAAGAGTACAAATTATTAACAAGGTTCAGAGGAGGGAGAGCAGACTACAGATTGGGGGTATCGAGAAAGTTGACACTGTAGGCCCAGTGGTGTGCTAGAGCCAGCTCATTCTGGTCTCTGAGAACTGATAGTGAAATTTTCAGAAATTTTGTGAGTCAGTTGAAGTCAGGTTGGTAGCTTGAAACTGGCCTCGGTGGGAGTATTAACACCACAAAAATTGGCAAAACGCTACAAATCCAAGCTCTTTTCTGTTCACAGAACTGGTTAATAAATATTTACCAGCACACTACTGATGGATCTTAAAAGATGTGTCAGATTTCATCCTGAAGAAAGGAGATGTTCCAGGTAAAAGAAGAGTATGATTGAGGACAAAGGGGATCCCTGGGTGGCTCAGCAGTTTAGCACCTGCCTTTGGCTCAGGGTGTGATCCTGGAGTCCCAGGATCGAGTCCCGCATTGGTCTCCCTGCATGGAGTCTGCTTCTCCCTCTGCCTGTGTCTTTGTCTTTCTCTCTGTGTCTCTCATGAATAAATAAAATCTTAAAAAAAAAGAAGACAAAGAATTGGGAGAGAATTCAAACTTACTCAGGTAAGAAAGAATAGTCTAGTCTGCCTGGAGTAAGATATATACAGGAGAATAATAGGAATTACAGCTGAAAAGCTGAGGGAGGACTAGATTAATTAATTCTAAAGCTTCCATATAAAATGTTTAGAGTCTGATACACAGTAGGTGCTTAGAAAAAGTTAACATCTTTTCCTTTTTCTTTCTCAAATAAAGATCAAAGTTTTGACATCTAAGGCTCTCTGTAAAAACCCTATGAGAGATTTTTTTTTAATGATGAGACTGAGAAACAGAAAGATTAAGAAACTGGGCAAGAACTGCAATTAATCACTGAGTCTTCTGGCAACCAAGTGAGCTGGATAATCACTCTGAGATGGTGACTGGGAGGATGGGGGTACCATTTGCAGAAACGGGGAGTAGAGTATAAGGGAGACCTGGCAGCAAAAGTGAAATTTGGGAGAGAAGAAGGGGCCAGAGGTATAGTTGGGAGGCCACAATTAAAGCTTGGTGAACAGGAGCCTCTCTTTTCTTTCTTTTCTTCTTTTTTTCTTTTCTTTTCTTTTCTTTTCTTTTCTTTTCTTTTCTTTTCTTTTCTTTTTTTCTTTTCTCTTTTCTTTTCTTTCTTTTCTTTCTTTCTTTCTTTCTTTCTTTCTTTCTTTCTTTCTTTCTTTCTTTCTTTCTTTCTTTCTTTCTTTCTTTTCTTTCTCTTTCCTTTAGAGAGAGAGAGCTTGTGTGCAGGAGCACAAGTGGGGGAGGGGCAGAAAGAGAATCCCCAAGCGACTCCCTGCTGAGTGCAGAGCCTGAAGCAGGGCTCAGCTAGATCTCAGGACCCTGAGATGATGACCTGAGCTGAAATAAAGAGTTGACCACTTAACTGACTGATCCACCCAGTGCCTTCACCTCCAATTTCTTAGGATCTATTAGGTGTGAAGGGCCCTGGTTTCTCTCTTTCTCATTCCACTCTTGGAGGCTGGGAGGCCATAGCAATTTTAGGGATCATAGAGCAATGGTAGTTCCCCCAAAGTACTAAGGATTCTGGGGACTGTACATAATGTCCCTGGAGGTTTAGGCCAATCTCTAGAAGCTAGGATTGTTCTTGGGAGTATCAAACCATAGTAGGTTCTTGAACTTTCAGTCATGACTTCAGTTTTCAGGGTGGAAAAACTCAGAACCAAGTCTTTCTGCCTCTCAAAACCAGGAGAACCCGGGGACGCCTGGGTGGCTCAATGGTTTAGTGCCTGCCTTTGGCCCACGGAGCGACCCTGGAGTCCCGGGATCGAGTCCCACGTCAGGCTCCCAGCATGGAGCCTGCTTCTCCCTCCTCCTGTGTCTCTGCCTCTCTCTCTCCCTCTCTGTCTATAATAAATAAATAAATAAATCTTTAAAAAAACAAAAAAAACAGGAGAACCTGAACTTTGGTTAAGAGAATGAGACAGATTTCCTGAATCCATCCCAGTTAGGCCTGACCACCCACACAATGAGAGCTATCTGAAAGGAGAAAACACATGCTCTTCATCTGCCTGTAACTGGTCCATGGCAGATAGTCCACCCCAGCAAAGCTCCATTAGCTTAAAGAATGGATTTGAGAATCCGAATAGTCTTTTTTAGACTGTTCATATCTCAGCACTGGTGGAAGTTCCAACCTACCACATCTTTTTTTTCCCCCTAATTTTTAAAAGTAGGCTAGATATCCAATTTGAGGCTTGACCTCACAACCCCAAGATGACGAGTCGCATGCTCTACTGACTGAGCCAGCCAGATGCCCCATCTCCTGCTACACCTTGAACAAACTTCTGAAGTACAAAGACTATCCAGGTGTGGAGAGCCCTGCTCCCTTCCAGAACCCTAACATACTCTGAAGAACATCTTTTAATCCTAGATTGCATTTAAAAATTTCTCGGTACAGATTGTTCCAATTAAATTCTTAAATGTCAAAAGTTTCTTAAAATAAACTAAATCAGCCATTCTGGATTACAGCCAACATAAATCAAAGTACCTAACCAGATGGAGATTCTGTAAACTAAAGGTAATAGCAGTTGTTCAGAGCTTAGGGCCTGCTGAAAAAAGCAAAAGGCATTGGATAGGTCATTTTTCCTCTTCCAATTGTTTTTTAAAATACAGGGTTACATCCTAATAAACAAATGAACCGTGTTTCCTGCAGCACCTGTTCACAGAAACCCCAAAATATGCCTGTGACATTCTGGAAAAAGTTATAGTCAGGTTAGCAAAACAACTGAATTTATTCAGAGTGAGAGAGGAATCTAGCAGCTGCTTGTCTAACCTGGAGAGAAGTGTGTGGGATCACTCACTGCATCTCCATCAGCCTGAGTGAGAGCACCAGCAAGATGCCACCTGACCCAGCCCAGCAGACATGGTCCTGCTCACCATGCCACTGAGCCCCAGTGGGATGCTTGACACTAAGAAGACACAGCTGTGTCAGTCCTGGTTTCCTGTACGACCACCACAGACAGAAACCCTGCATGAAGCCCTGAGTTCTTGTCCTGAGAGCAAAACATAATTGTTTGGAAAGAAGTGCTTTCTAATAACCTAAGGAAAGTGATTCCGTCACATATCTTGCTACCCTGCTGGGTGGGGATCCTGTGAGCTGTCAGCACCAATACCAGAGAAGTGGGGTGGAAAATGACTCAAGCCAAGGTCGGACACAGACAAGAACAGAGGCAAGTGTCCAAGCCGGGGCTGTGGAGCTGCAAGCACCACAGGGCACTGGGCAAGGTCAGTGTGGGGTCAACACCCCAAGAGGCCAAGTGGGAACAGGGGTACTTGGTTGGCGGACAGAAGGGGTAAAGAGGCCAGTCAGGGAACAGGAAGACCCCTCTTCTTTCTTTGCCTGGCTCACCACTGGGCATCCTTTGGGCCTGGGGTCAGACCTAATTTTTTCAAGGCATCCCCCATTGCAGGCAGGGTCAAGTGCCCTCATTCACTCTCCTATCACCCTGTGAGTCTCCTACATAGCACTCATAAAGGAAGTGATTTGTTGATGCTTAGCTGTGCATTCTTCCCTGCTAGAAGACTCTACAAGGTAGGCGGGGCTACATCTCCAGCATCCAGCATGGTGAGTGGCCCATTGTCAGCCCTCAGTACATATTTTGGGAGGAAGAAAAGAGTAATAAAGGGCACACAGGAGAACAGAGGGCTGGAGGAAGGTGCACTCAAAGCTTGGTCCTGTTGGGGATCTCCTCTCTGAAGTCTGTGGGCAGGGTCGCCAAGGTGGGTGGGTGTGGCTGACCCAGCCCTGCAGGTGACCCACGTGGTCGACCCTCCAGGGCAGATGGTTGAGAAACCCCAAACATGAATCTCTCCTGGAAAAAATAGTCTCATTTTATTTCTTGATGTTTCATCTCTTGATGAGGTTTTTCTTTCTCCAGTGTTCTGAGATGAAAACATGCTGTAACTTGAACTATAGATACTTGTCAAGGATGACGGTATGTTGAAGGAATGTAGTTAAAATGCTCATTAGGGATCATCTACAGTTGTAAAGAACAGGTTAGAGGAACAGACTCCCTTACTCCTTGAATTTATCTAGCAAGGTTTTACCAAAACAGGATGAACCTCTGAAAAAAAACAAATCAGCATTAAGACAAAAATCTAATGAAAGACACCTAAAGGATACAGGCAAAGAAACAACTTTAAGAAGCTTGCATTTTACAGGCAAACATGTTAAACAATAGCTTTGATACCCATAGAATTATTGACGTTGGGTATCAAATCGGTGGCAGATGGAAACCCGAGAGTGGAACAGTGACTGGGACAATGGGTTTGGGACAATTATCTGGGGGGGGGGGGGGGGGGGGGGGGGCGGGGAAGCAGTGCTCCTTAAACAATTTTAATGTTCTCACAATTTACCAGGTTGAATAGGTCTGGGGTGGGGGCCTGGGTTCTCCTTTTAACCATCTCCCAAGCTATGTCCATGCGGGTGGATTTTGGACCACATCTTGAGTAACAAGGCAGGAGAGCACTGCAAGAGGATGTCTGCTGTGGAGAAAAACACAGGGGTAAGCAGTAAATTCCTTGAGTGGAGACGCCGTCTCCAGGAATTTTGCTCTCCCCTGTAATCTCTTATGCACAACAAACACTCAGGTCTTTCTATTTTACTTAGATTCTTTGGGTTGCCAGGAATAAAGGGTCATTCAGCTTAGTTCAAGTGCTGAGGTTTGTGGTGAAGAAATGGCAAAGCAGTGAGGGTGATGGAGACTTCTGGAATACAGGATCTGTGGACTAGCCAGGCCTTGAAGACACTGGAACCCAATATCAAGGGGAATCTGGGGGCAGCTGGAGGGACCTCAGGGGCAGGGATTTGTGGAATTCATCACCCTCTTGCTATTCCTCGAAGGGCTTTCCTCTCTCACAGCTTTTACCACGCTGTGTTTCCTCATGATTTCCGCTTGTTCACAGCCTCCCCAGCACCACCTCTGACCCATAGCCTCTATCAGCTTCCTTTCAGCATCTGTCCTGCTGATAGCAGGGCCCCTCTCCTTCCTATTCAGGCTCTGGGGAGTGAGAATGAGACTGGCTTTGTGTCAGGCAGAACTGGTCCCTTGGCTTCTCTTACCTTGGGTCAGGTGTGCCCCGGGAGAGGATGGACGTGGAGATGGCCAGGAGGTCTGACCTGGATGCCAGGGGCAGGTGTGTGTTGTGTTCTAGGAAGGGCCTTTGGGAGGGGCAGGGGGGCAGCACAGCATGGTATTTGCCTCCTCCCGGAAATCCAGGGTTGGATTTCCAGCTTTTATGGTCTCTGGAGACTTACTTGCTTGCAGTTGCTCTCTGAGGCAAAAAATATCTTTCTTCAGAAAAGCACTGGGAGACTTCCTATTTGGAAAGTTCTGGTCTGTTCTACTGAAGTTGGGGGAGGAGTTGTTCATGTTGCAGTTTTTAAAGTTGGTAGTTTGGTTGGTGGTTTTCTGAAGGCTTCATTGAGGCTAAACCCCAGATCCCTTCCCACCGCTGCTGCCTATGGGAGACCATTGGCTCAGGGTCAATCTGTCGCTGCTCCTCGTGATGGGTTACGAGATGCACACCCATGCATATGCATACATGCATCATCCGGCCAGTCCTTCTATGAGTATTTATTGATCCCCCAATGTGCCAGGCACTAAAATCAGGCCTAGGGATACAGCAATGAACAAAAAAGAACATCTCTGCCCTCACAGAGTTTATGTTGTAGTAGGGACAGGCAATGGGTAAATATAACAAAAACATAAATTCTATGTTATGTTAAAAGGTGATAGGTACTTTGGGGGGAAAAATTACTGCATAGTTTAGGGGTTAAGAAATACTGGTGAAGGGAAGAGATGGGTTGAGATTTTTAGTAGCATTGGGAGGATAGGTGTCATTGAGAAGAAGACATCTGAGCCAGGAGGAGGTGAGGGAAGTCTTGAGGGTTTTCCAATATCCCTCAAGACAAGATGCTAGAGGCATCCTGGAGCCTTGTGAAACAGCCCTGAAAACACAGGGAATAAACAAAGGAGGAGTAAGTGTGTGACAAGTCAGGAATGTTCCATGGTGGTGCACCAAGGACGGCCCAAGGCAAATGTTTTAGGTGCAGTCACAGTGAGAAGATTTGAGAAACAAAGGTAAAAGCAATAATATGGAAAATAGTGGCAAAGCTGAGGTTCACTTCAGTGTCTTATTCTTTCAACTTTTTTGGTAGTTTTGAAATTTTCAAAATAGTTGGGAAAAAAAGTCTTAGCTGTGACAATGGTATCGTGGTTATGTAGGACAATGGGTTTATTATTAGGAGGTAAAGTATACAGGGGCAATGTGTCATGATGTTGGCAACTTTCTATCAAATGGCACAGAGATAGAGATAAAGCAAATATGGCCCAATGTTGCCAAATGCAAATCAAGCTAAAGAATGTCCTATAATGCGCAATTCTTGAAACTTTCCTATAGATTTGAAAAATTTCAAAATAAAAGGTTAGATTTCACCCTTAGGTATTTACTCAAGAGAAATGAAAATATATGACTATACATGGATTTGTATGTGAATGTTTGTAGCAACATTATTCATCATAGCTCCAAACTGGAACCAGTCTAAATGCTCATCAGTTGTTAAGGATTAAACAAAACGTGGCATGTCTATTCAGTAGAACACAACTCAGCAATGAGGGATGAACTACTGATATATATGCTACCGGGTGGATCAACCTCAGAAACAGTATGCTATACAAAGGAAGTTAGAAGCAAAAGACCACATATTAGGTAATTTCATTTATGTGAACAATCCAGAAAGGGAAAAGGGAATGCAGATCAGGGATTGCCTAAGGCTGCATTGAAAGTGGGGTTTGACTGCAAACAAGCATAGAGCACTTTCTGGGGTGATGGAAATGTTCTAAGACTGGTTTGTGGTGATGATTGTACAACTCTATAAATTTACTAAAAATTATCACATTGTAAACTTATAGTGGATAAAATTTGTGGCATGTAAAGTATGCCTTAATAAAGGTGTTGAAAACAAAGCTAAAGAAAAACCTAAAGTTCATTTCTCTACCTGGGAATCTGATGATGAGACTTTATTCATTCAGCAAATATTTTTTTGAGTCTTACTATGCGCCAGGTACTATATGCTAAACCCTGAGGGTACAGTTTTGAGGTCTGATAAGCTTTACAAGCAATTTGTTTGGTCTGACCTGCCTGGGGATAGAGGTACAGACTAGATAACCTGTATTTCATTGGCTGCTTGCTTTATTTGAGTTCTAGGCAAAGCAAAGCCTGAGAACGAATGTGAGTTGTTTATTTGACAACAAAATGGCAACAAAATGGTGGCCTCAAAAAGATATGTTGGTGTGCTAGGCCTCACAACCTGTGAATGTGATGTTTGGAAAAAAGAGTCTTTGCAGATGCGATTAATTTGAAGAACTCAAGATGTGAAATCATCCTGGGGGCACCTGCGTGGCTCAGTGGTTGAGCATCTGCCTTTGGCTCAGGTCATGATCCCGGGGTTTGAGTTGCTTCTCCCTCTGCCTGTGTCTCTTGTGTTTCTTGTCTTGTGTTTCTTGTCTCTGTGTTTCTCATGAATGAATAAATAAAAATCTCTAAAAAAAAAAAAAATAGTGAAATCATCCTGGATTATCTAGGCGAGTCCTAAATTCAACGACCAGTGTCCTTAGAAGAGGCAGGAGAGGAGAAGATGTGGACAGAGGAGGAAAAAGCCACACCGAGATGAGGACAGAGATTGGAGAGATACAGCCATAAGCCAAGGAGCACCTGGAGCTGCCAGAAGCTGGAAGAGGCAAAGTCCTCTAAAACCTTCTGAGGGAGTGCAACTACCACCTTGACTGTGGACTTGTGGTCTTAGAACAGGGATAGAGTGAGGAAGTGAGACACAGAAGGGCGGCAAGCCAATAAAGGCAATGTAAAGCAGTGCATCTCGGCCCCGGGGGCTCTTCCAACAAACTGAAGAAAGAGTAAGAAAGCTTGAGCATCCATCAGCCCACTCCTTGCTGGTTACAGGAAACTCATTATTATTAATATCATTTTTGAATATTTAATGGAAGGATCTCATGTTCCCATTACATTTGTTTTACATGTGAGCTCTATAATCATACATTAAATCAACTATCTCCTTATACATAGGCCAGAAACGCTGCCAGGAGCAAATGCTGTATGGAGCCTAGATCTCCTGACTCAGCTCTTACGGCACCCAGGTCAGTGTAGAAACCTAGCAGGTGAACCGTTGGGTTCCTCTCTCCCCTTCCCCATCTCTCTTCCTGCCTCCTGGCCTCTGTTGTGCTCACTGCCAAACAGGGCTTCCCGCAGCTTTCCTTTCTGCCTGCCTGTTCTTTGTTGCTCCCAGCCAGCTATGTTCTTTTTTTGTTTCTTTTCTTCTGATTTCTCTTGGTGGAAGCCTGCAGTGCTTTTGGCCAGGACTGGGTGGGGAGCTCTCAGTGCCTGTCTGTATCATTTTTTAAGCTCCCAACATCAGACTTGGCATTACATATCCAGCTTCGGTCACCCATCACCTGGTCGCCACCACCCCAGTGAGGGCTCCAGGGATACCATTTGGCACAGAACAAATGAGCATATCTGAAATTAAAAATGAAAATGTATCTGGTCATATAAAACCCAACTACTTCTTCTCAGGTTGGGGAAGCTCCTGGAAATGGCATGTCTTTGCTTGTGGGTTCTTACCCAGGCCTCTTGGGTATGAACCTGGCTGTGGCCTTCCTCTTTGCTTGGCTGTTTACCTCTCCTATGAGCTGAGATCAAGACGGAAGAGCATCCAGAGGACTAAGGTAATTTAGTTTCTAGCCATCTTTGGCTTGAATCCTTCTGGCACCCTCTGACAACAGAAATAGCATCTGTACTAATGGCATTATCTTAGCTGGAAGAAGTTATTTTTTCAAATGCTCTAATAATAAGAGCTCTTATCTATTGAATGTTTGCCACACGCTAGGCTCTATGATAACTGCTTGGCATTCTTTATCAATTTTAATTCTCACAACAACCTTATAAAGTCATTCCTTTATCATCCTCACTTCACAGGTGAGGAAACTGAGACATGGGGAGTTCAAGCACACGTCTGGAGCCGCATGGGTGGAGGAGCTAAAATTCAAACCTAGGTCTGTCTGACTTCAGAGCATGTGTGTTGAACCTTCCAGGTGTGTGGCCTTAGATCACAAAAGTCCTGGTTTTTAGTTCCTTTTCAGAGAGAGTTAAATGGAGTCATTGAAAAAGCAACAGCTTCTGAAGTGTCCTTAGAAAACCCCACTGTCAGGAGTCAGGTCCATCAGAGTCAGTACGAATAAAGCAATGGGAAGCTGGCCAGCCAGAGAGTGGGGTTTTGCTGTTTAGGAAGACAGTATTGCCTCTAAATGGAGATTGGCTGAAATGGGCACTAGGAGGAGAGAGTGAACACTATGGACCATGGAGACGGAGAGGGGATTGAGGCCTGAGCTTCACAAAGACCATTCAGGGCAGCAAATGAGAATGAAGCTCGGAGCATAGGAGCCTGATACTCTTGAGGCCGTACGAAGAGATGGGTGGACTGTTGGCATTCAAGGCCCTATGATATGGGGTCATGGCTGCACGGGGTGTCAGTGAAACAGTGGTAACCAGGCAGATGGGAAGGTTTCCATTGTGAGAATTCTGGCCCAGCATGTTCTCTGCCTGAAGTGTAGCTTGGCCTCCTGTGTCTCCTGGATGTCTGGCTTTTATCACATAGGAACAGAGGAGAAAAATCAACTGGGTATATGGATAACATTTAAGTGACTCTGAAAAGTTTTGTGGCAACATGGACCTGTTTCAAGAATTATTTTTAACTGCAGACATTTGGTCCCAGCAGGAAATGAAACTTAAAAGGACAGTTATAATTAGGTCACATTTTGAGAAACTTATTACATTTTGCTGTATGTCCCAGGAGTAGTGTATCTTAAATGATTTTAGTATTTAGATTCAATCATGGCGCAGAATTCCATTTTTCTATGTGATAATGGGAAGCATCCAAGAGAAATTATGATAGCAGTATTAGATGCAAGCAGGGCAGGAATAAATTTAATTTGGGAGAGAAGAAAGAGGAATATCATATTATTTGTCTCCTTACTCCTCTCTCTTTCTTTTCTCCTTGGCTGCATCCTAAAACAGTGTTTATGGAGGGAGCCTGAATCATTTCATCTGTATTGTCCATTAAATGCCCCTTTATTTCTGCTGAGGGTGAAAATGTGACCAAAGATGACCCTGTCATTTCTCAAGTACAGTATCATGAAGCAATTTAGTGGAGGAAAAGGCTAATATCTCATTGGAAGCAAGAAAATAAACATTAACTATGACTGTAATAATGTTTCTGTGATTTCTGTACAGGTTGCAGAGCAAGGGCCCATGGGGGAAAGAGGAAGAAAGGTTGGAGGTGGGGTAGGGAGATGACTGACAAAAACAGGGGTCATACTGTTCTTCTGTGAAGAATGTTCCACAAGGACTTTACTAGATTGGAGACTGGAAGACCTCAAGGTCCTTTGCTCTGTGTTCTATAGACAAATGATGAGGTCTGGCCAATCTCTTTTCCCCCAAGCCATCCCATGCACCTGTAAAATTTAAAAAAGGAACACTAAAATATATCTATATAGCAGTGAATTAAAATGGGGCAGAGATGTTTGCTTCTGCTGACAAATAGGTAATGTATTCTTACAGCTAAGTATCCACCCACAGAAATGATTTTATTAGATTCTCCTTAACCCTTTTTAATATAAAAGGGTTCATAAAATCTGTATTCTTTACCATTTATCGGAGATTAAAATCATGATTTGCCTTGGATGAAGGGGTGTGTGGCTATCTACGAGAGGAAATAGGATTATGGAGGGAGATCAGAGCTACATGTACCAAAAGCTTCCTTGCATTTGTTTAGGGAAAAATGGCACAGTGGGTCCTGTTCCTGATGAGAGAAAGTATGAGGAGTCAGCCTTGGTAACCAGCTATATGAGGGTAAGTGGCAGCCATTCATGCAATGGCCATGGTGACGGCTCATACCTAGTGTCTCCTCTCCTTTTGGCAGATCAACATGTCTGCTGCTTCCTGCCTCACATGCTCTCCAGCTTGTACCTATTCTTCTATGTAGAAGTCAGAAAGTGTATTTTGCAGCCATGGAATCTATATTGGGGAAGATTAGCGGAAAAAATACTCAGGGATCAGCAGTTAATAAGCCATCTTATTTTCCATGTCCAACAGTTCCACTGATCTGGTGTCCAATCCATTCCATCCCATTCATTCCCATGCCATTGTAAGAGAAGGCCTTTCCCCTTTAGGTTTTCCTATCTGACAGATCTTCTTATGATCTGATAGACTATCCTGTTATTATTTAGTGATGGACGTGTTACAACTTTCAGAGTGTATACCAACACCTTAACCAAGGCACCACTAACTCCAATGCTTAAAGGATCCCGGCAAGTAATATGAGTGGGCACAGGCCAAGCAGGGACTAACAGAACTATAGAAAAGATGCCGCTTCATAATATGGGTATACGGGTCCAGTGTTGCCAGAATTTTCAAATCTTTTAGAGAGAGTTTAGGAATCTGAATTTTTATATGATCTCCTAATATTCAAATGTTGGGTAATCAATTACAAAATTAAATAACTCGGGCAGCCCGGGTGGCTCAGCGGTTTAGCGCTGCCTTCAGCCCAGGGCGTGATCCTGGAGACCCGGGATCGAGTCCCATATCAGGCTCTCTGCATTGAGCCTGCTTCTCCCTCTGTCTGTGTCTCTGCCTCTCTCTCTCTCTCTCTGTGTCTCTCATGAATAAATAAATAAAATCTTTAAAAACAATTAAATAACTCTTGCAGTCCAAAGAAATAGAACACACACACACACACACACACACACACACACACAATCTAAACTCTATGGTAGAAAATATCTTGGCACACCAAACTATTGTCAGTGGTTACCTTTAGGAACAGGAGTGGGAGTACATGGGGACTTTTACATTTTTCTCAGCATATTTTTATAGTGTTTGAATTTTTAAAAAATTCTTTCTTTATTTGAGAAAGAGAAAGAACATGAACAAGGGGAAAGGCAGAGGAAGAAGCAGACTTTCCAATGAGCAGGGAGCCAGATGTGGGGCTTGATCCTAGGACTCCAAGATCATGACCTGAGCTGAAGGCAGACGCTTAACTGACTGAGCCACCCTTATAAGACTGAGCTCTTATAGTGTTTGAATTTTTGACAATGAGAATACATTTATGTATTGCTTATGTTGTTATTTGTTAAAAAATCAGCAGTCTGAAAAAACACAAGTGACTTCTATTTAGGAGTTGGAAAACTCCAACATTTGAGAATGACTAGAGCTGGATGTTTAACATGGATGGGCAGCTTGATTGCATGAAAGACAGAAACCAAATGAAAAAAAGGAAGCAGGAAAAAAGTCAGGGAGCAGAAATAATCAAAAGCACTGCCAATTTATAAAAATAAGAGAACAAGAAAGGACACTTAGAAATGAAAAGTGATGAAGTGAACCAGGTGGCTCAGTCAGTTGAGCATCCGACTTTTGGTTTTGGTTCAGGTCATGATCTCAGTCAGGGTCATGAGACTGAGCCCTGTGTCAGGCTCTACACTGAGCATGGAGCCTGCTTAAGACTCTTTGTCCTTCTCTCTCTGCCTCTCCCCTGGCTTGTGTGCTCTCTCTCTCCAAAAAATCAAAAATAAATAAAAGTGCAATGATGGAATAACATTCAATAGAAAGGTTAGTAGATGAAATTAATGAAATCTCATAGAAAGGAAATGGAAGATACAGATTCGGAAAGTAGGAGAGAAACAATATGAAATTGAGAGTATTGATTCAAGAGTTTCACATTCACTGATAGCATATTCAGAAAGAGAGAACAAAGAAAACTGAGGAAAGAAAATTACCAAAGAAATAATCCAAAAAATCTCATGAGTGCCCCAACACAATAAATAATTGTAAAATAGAACTTCACATTAAGGGATATCATCATGCAATTTCAGGACATCAGGAATTAAGATTCCAGAGAGGTTTCCTGAGAGAGGAAATAAACCACAGCAAAGGACTAGAGACAGGATGACATCAGATTTCTCATCAGCAACACTGATGCTGGAAGGAAATGGAGCATTTGGAAAACAAATTTCTGAACTGATTTATAAAGCCAAACTAACACCAAATGTGAAAAGTATAATGAAAACATTTTCAGAAATGCAGTATCTCAAATTTTTTCTATGTACTCTTTCTTAAGGATCTACTAGAGAATGTATTTTACTAAAATAAGTAAGCAAATCTAGGAGACTTGGGATCCAGAACACATGGATGAATGGATCCAACACATCAGATGGAGTGACCAAAGGAAATACTCAGGATGATAGTAAAGACAGATTTTTAAGATGGATGCTATGAAGCAGGAAACAAGTGCACACAGGAAAAGAATGAAGGGAAAAATTCTAGGGAAAAAAAAGGAACTGATAGAGGATCTCAGATTTATGATACACTGAATATTTGGGGGATAAATTGTTAATAAATACACTAAAAATGGTCAAATGAAAATGAAATGGTCAAATGAAAAACAAAGCAGTTATTAACTTCAGCAAAAAATTTAAAAATGTTCAAGAAAGGGGTGCCTGGGTGGCTCAGTCAGTTGGGCAGTTGACTCTTGATTTCAGCTCAGGTCATAATCTCAAGGTCCTGGGATCAAGCCCTGCTTTTGGCTCGGTGCTCAGCATGGAATTTGATTGAAGATTCTCTCTCTCCCTCTGCCTCTCACCCTGCTCATGTACTCTCTCTTTAAAATGAATAAATCTTTAAAAAATAAAATAAAGGGACACCTGGGTGGCTCAGTGGTTCAGCATCTGCTTTCGACTCAGGGTGTGATCCTGGGGTTCCGGGATTGAGTCCCGCATGGGGCTCCCAACATGGGGAGCCTGCTTCTCCCTCTGCCTATGTCTCTGCCTCTCTGTGTCTCTCATGAATAAATAAAATCTTTAAAAATTATAATGTAACCATTTGGGGAAATGAAAGTGAATACTGAATAGCTCTGTGTGTGCATTAGAGGTGGAGGATATATAATAGAGCTAAATCCCTTCTATACTAGAAAATCAGTAGATAATGCTTAAATTGAAAATAATTTAAAATTAAATTTGAGAAATAATATAAACATTTTAAAAGAGACATATATAGGCAAATATCTGAAAAACCAATTAGCAAATTTTAAAGCTTCTGGTAATTGAGAATTGAGGATGGGGCTGGGGTGGGACATGGGATAGATTTTTTAAAGTAAACTTTTGACTTGGGACGCCTGGGTGTTTCAGCGGTTGAGCATCTGCCTTTGGCTCAGGTTGTGATCCTGGGATCTGGGATGGAGCTCCCCATGGGGCTCCCTGTAGGGAACCTGCTTCTCCTCCCTCTGCCTATGTCTCTTCCTCTCTCTCTGCATCTCTCCCGAATAAATAAATAAAATCTTAAAAAAAAAAAAGTAAATTTTTGACTTTTTAACTAGTTGCTGGGGGTGTTTCCAATGTTCTGCTAATACCGACAATGCTGAAATGAATAATTTTATACATATGTTATTTCATTTATGTGCACATAAGCTGTGGGATAACTTTCTAGAGGTCAGAGGGCAAATATATTCATACTATTGGTAGATAATGTCTAATTGTTCTCCACAGGGTTTGTAGCATCTTATTCTCCCATCAGAATTGTGTGAAAGTGATTATTTTCCTACAGTGTTGTCAAACTTTTGAGTTCTTTTTTAATCTGATGAGTGTCCATCTGTTCTCATTATGAGTCAGATTAAGAATCTTTTAAATGTTCAAGAGCCTTATTAGAATTCTTTTTTTCTGAATGCTGTAATTACGTTCTTTGCCCACATTCCAATTTTTTTGTATCTTTTTCTTATTGATTTCCAGGAGTTCTTTACACTTTAGGGAAATTAATCCTTTGTATTGCAATTTTATTTTTCAGTTTGTTGTTTGTCATTGCTATTATTTTCTGCTAAATTTTTGACTGATATGTAGTCATATTCAGAAATATTTTCTTTGTGGGGCACCTGGGTGGCTCAGTGGCTGAGCGTCTGCCTTTGGCTCAGGTCGTGATCCTGGGGTCCTGGGATCAAGTTCCACATCAGGCTCCCCGCAAGGAGCCTGCTTCTCCCTTTGTCTGTGTCTCTGTCTTTGTCTGTGTGTCTCTCATGAATAAATAAATAAAGACATATTTTCTTTGATAGATTCTGGATGGCGAATCATGATTAGCACAATCCTCTACATGCAGAGATTACAAAGTAATTCATCTATGTTTTCTCCTAGAGAAAGTTGAAGGTTTTTAAAAGATTTTTTACATGTAAATCTTTGATCCATTTAGAATTTATCCACATGTACTGATCCAGTTTCATCTTTTCCAGACTGGCTGCCCAGTTGTCCCAACTCTACTCACTATTTGACTCTCATATTTAAGTATATATATTATTCTGATTTTTTAAAAAGTAAATCAAAAAAAGAAGGCAGGGGGCAGAGAAGTCCTCCTGATGGGCTGAAATGAAAAGGGAAAAGAGGAGGTGGGAAGGTCGCATCCTCTTTCCCAGCCTCTGTGTCCCCATATCTCTGTTCAGATGGCCATCGATGTAGCGATATCCCGCCCTGTAACTTGTCAGAAGGCATATTGGGTGCAGTGAGGGGCTCACTACGAGGAGGCTGGCCAAGCTCAGACTCTGGAAGGCCGAGTCGGATTTCAGACCCTGGGAGGGATGATAGTAGGAGCCACTCCAGGAAATTCCCTGTCACAGGATGACTCAGCTCCAGCTGCCTTCCTGCATGAAGACACTTAGAGTTCCAATCCCTGGGAAACAGAATTTGATGAACTCAACTTGGTCCCTTGCCCATCCCTGTCTAAGTCCTAAGGTTAGCTGCCCACCACCACCAAATGCATGAGGGTGGGATGGGCCAGTGTCTCCAAAGGAAGAGGTGCTAGGCAATGAAGCCAAACAAACCCCCACAGCGCTGTCCACCACATTTATAAAAATAGTAACAAAAATATCAGCTATTTGTGGACTACTTCTATAGGCTGGGAATCATGGTAGGTATTTTCTCACTTAGCTCTTGTGTGAGGTTGACAGGTGAGGAAACTGGGGCTAACAGACTTCTCTGACACAGTAAACGACATCACCAGCATGCACACCTGGATGTGTCCACCCCCACCCAGTCTCTGCCTTTAACCCTTAGGAGACTATAACGCCTCTGTCGGCCTCCATGGGCTTCAGACATGGCTGGAAATGATTGTCCTGACACCCAGGGGACTCCCTCGCATTCTCGTCAGTTATCCTGGTGCCTGTTGCCAGCTCTCACGGTAAGCACCCAGTGACTGCAGCACCTCCAGGAGTAGAGCTTTTTCATTCATTCTTTCCTCACAGCCATCTTTGAGCAAGGTCATCTGGGCTGGACTGATGACCCTGTCATGGAACCATCTCTTGCTACATGCGCAGGTCTCCCTTGGACCCTGCACCAATGTCTGGGCTCTCTTGTGCCCCTCAACTTCTCTCTTCCCTTGGGATAGGGTCCTTCTTTACAGGGTCTGTTGTGAGGGGGATTGAGGGGCAGCTCATGTCTCAGTGTGTTTAGCTGCCACACTCTCTAGATCATAGCTGCCCCCTCAATAGGATTCACACATATCTGTGCAAATGCCCCCAACCTTCCACTGGCCCTCGGGCTCCTCTAGCCTGTCTGGATGGCTCAATTAGAACCATCCATAGATGGGATGCGTGGGTGGCTCAGCAGTTGAGCATCTGCCTTTGGCTCGGGTCCTGATCTCGGGATCTGGGATCGGGTCCCACATCGGGCTCCTTGCGGGGAGCCTGCTTCTCCCTCTGCCTGTGTCTCTGCCCCTCTCTGTGTCTCTTATGAATAAATAAAATATTAAAAAAAAGAGAACCATCCATAGAATCCTCTGACACCCAGTCTACACTGCTTCATCCCTAGCTCCACCGGCCCTAGGCACCCTGTTGTCAAGGGTCTCCTGAGAGATTCTACATGGCGGGTAGTGTGCTGACCCGTTTTTGGCCACATATAAACCTGGAATGTCTTCTCCTTCCTGCTTCCTCCCTTCATGATTCAGGAAACTTGAACACTCTGCCATCCCCAGGGCTGGGCAGCTTTTGCTGAGTGTGGCCTAGAGCTTACCTTCATTTCTGGAAACACCATGACCAATCAAGCTCTAGAGGTACATATTCAGCCTTGCCCAAGGACTGCTCCTCCAAATGTGATCTCTTCGGGATTGAGTGGCTCACTTATCTTTCCCTCTTGGATGCAGAGTGTTATATGCACCTGTGCCCACGGCTTATCTCAGGGTGGCATAGAAGCTCCCTCTGAACAGCCATGAATGTCACCTGCAGCTGGGGGTGGCCACCAGAACTCCTTTTCCTATGTGATCTAGGGGAAAGGAATGCTGGCAGTTCTTATGAGCAGCAGAGAAACTTCTCTCCCCATCTTTGTACCCATGAGGGGACATGGTGACAACCACCACATGGGTTCTGTGATCATGTGGTGGACTATGAGGCCGTGCACAACATGGTCCCATTACCTCTCCAATCATTGCCTGCCCCACTCTGTCTTCTCAGTGAGGACAGGCCTGGTGGCTCTATTTAGAATGTAACCTGACTCTAGGATAATGGAATGCTCTTCCCGTGAACTGTTTTTCACCACAGCATTTGAATCTGCAGCACACCACAAAATGAACTTATTAGGCTTGTTTATTTTTCCATCCTTTCCACTAGAATTTAATGTGACAAGGGCAGGCAGGGACTTTGGTCTGTTTTGTCCAGGATGTTTCCCAACATTCTAGAACAGTGTGGGCCCGTACTAGGTGCTCAATAGATACTTGTTAAATGAATGCATGATTTACTCCTAAATGTTTGTGGTGCCTTTAAAATGTGTTCACTCATACTATGACACTGCTCCCTTTAAAAGTTGAACTAGGGCAGCCCTGGTGGCTCAGCGGTTTAGTGCTGCCTTCAGCCCAGGGTGTGATCCTGGAGACCCAGGATCGAGTCCCACCTCACGCTCCCTGCATGGAGCCTGCTTCTCCCTCTGCCTGTGTCTTTGCCTCTCTCTACCTGTGTCTTTCATGAATAAATAAATAAAATATTTAAAAAAATAAAAAAAAATAAAAAAAATAAAAGTTGAACTAATTTCCTCCCCGAATTAGTGACTGACTCCCTTCTGTTGAATAAGATGTGACTTCTAAGGCTAGTCATAAAAAGGACAGCTTTCCCCTGGCTCTCTCATGGATCACTCACCCTGGGGGAAGTCAGTGGCTTTACTGTGAAGACATTCAAGTAGCCTGAGAGGACCATGTGGGGAGAAAGTGAGGCCTCTGCTAACCATAGCACCCACCTGCCAGCCATGTGAGCGAGCCACCTTGGAAGCAGGCTCTCTCGGAGATGGCAGCCCCAGCCAGCATGGTGGCCCTAACCTCAGGGGAGGCCTCCTGCTGCCTGCAGCTTATCTCAGGGTCAGAACCTCCCAGCTAACTCACACCTGACTCCATGACCCACAGATACTGTGAGGATAATAAATATTTACTATTGTGCTATCCCCTTTGGTTTGGGGATAATTTGCAGCAATAGAGAACTAACACAACTTCAAGGTCACCCAATGCATTTAAAATATGACTTTGCTTTATAAAAACTCCACTCAACCTCAACTTGATAAGAAAGCTCTGCTGTATAAAGTGAGGTACATTGACACATAAATGGAGGTTGTGGAGGTCTGCTGGAGAGAGAACAGGCCTGGGGACATAAAATATAAAAAACTGTCAGAGGGTCTCCAATCTAGCGCTTATCCTGGGAAAGTCATTCCAAGGCAGTGAGTGCCCAGGGGAAGCGAGTGTTTGCCAGGAGGTTGGTACCAGCCTGGGGCCCTAGCGCAGCCCTGTGCTGGGTGAAGACACCCAGGGCAGGGCCCTTGTCCAAAGTCGGTTTGCCTGGGTGTGGGTGGTGGGGCAGCGCCCGGGGGGTTCCCAGCAGCGCCCCAGTCCGGACTGCGCGCACACAGGCTGCAGCTGTTGCTGCTGCCTTCCTGAAACTTCAGACTGACTTTAAATTATATCCCCGAGTGGTGGAACAGCCAAAATAGTCCACTGTCGAGGATGCTAATGAGTCGCTGCGAGATACACAAGATAGAAAGTGACAACCGGACGAGCTGCTGTGTCCACGGTCCTCACCGGATCGGAGGCTCCCAGTGCTCGTTTCTTTTTAGTGCCATGAATGGTGCCAGATGAGAGGCTCTGGGGGCTTCCTGCCTCCCGCCTCCTGCCTCCAGGGATCACCAGCCAGGGCCTGATGACTTGATCTGACAGAGGTTTTTGGTCCCCAGAGCCCACTTCTGCTCTTGGTGTCTGCCTGCAGGGCTCAGAGGTGCAGATACAGCCCATCTGGGGGGCCGTTCAGGCCCTATAAGAAACTTGGCCTTATGAGAATGATTGGCTTTTGGCAGAACTATTGGAAATTCTCCTTTGGCTGAAATTCTCTTATCTGAGAGTTTCACCAGATTATGGGAGAAAAAATCGAGAGGGTTTTAGTCATTGGCTGTTCAGATTACTCTTTCCATCAGTCTTATTTAACCGATGGGAGGAAAAACTCACAAAGGGGGGGTGCTTATGAGTGTTGCAGTAGGGAAATCAATTTCTTGGAGACCTGGCTTGCTACTAGTAATAATAATGGTAGTAAATAATGTTTATTCAGCATTTGCTATCTGCCCAGTGCCATGCTACACGCTTAATGTCTATTTTCCTTTTTTTATATATATATATTTTATTTATTTACTCATGAGAGACACAGACTGAGAGAGAGAGAGAGCAGAGACACAGGCAGAGGGAGAAGCAGGCTCCATGCATGGAGCCTGATGTGAGACTTGATCCCGGGACTCCAGGATCACACCCTGGACCAAAGGCAGGCGCCAAACCGCTGAGCCACCCAGGGATCCCCAATGTCTATTTTCCTACTGAAGACTCATGACTCCCCTATGAGGTAGGTACTATTTTTATCCTCAGTGAACAGATGAAGAGACTGAAGTTCAGTACAGTAATTTGTTCAAAATTGAGTGGCTGAAGTAGGGTCTCACCTCAGGTCTGCCTACTAACGAACCTATGTCCCTAAGTGGTATGTGGTCACCATCCTGAACATTGATGCAAAGTTGGGGAATGTGTTGCATCTCAAACCTTTCATATGCAAACAATGCCTGACATCAAGGAAAGAGAAGGCAGAAAAACCAAAAAGTAGGCCCTAGCTCTGAGCCACCCCTACACATTGCGGTGGGTATTCATAATGATCATCCTGGCTTATAGCAAAAACATTAAATCACGTCCTTTGCTTTAAAAAGTAGAGAGGTGAATGGTATGTTTGTGAGTGCTTTTCTTCCAAATGCTTAATATTTTGGGAAAACTGTTGGTCCTTAAAGGGGAAAACTCTAGTTATCTGGGGTATACAAAAGACTGCATTCCCAATGCTATTGGTTAAATGAATCTTTGTATTAACATTCTAACACTGATGTACTTTGAGGTGATACAATCTTCTCATTTTGCAGGATTCCATAGGTGGACCAAGAGAAGAGGAAACAATTCCAGTGTACTGTCATTGGCTCCTCCCTCCTCTACTTAGAACTCATCACGGGCTTCTTCAGGCTTGACTCTTTTGGTCATATAAATAGATATTTAGTGTCTGTATACTGGAGAAATGATTGAGGAGAGTCTGTGTTGACACCATAGCTACACCTGATGATAACAATAATGTTCACATATCCAAAAAACAAATAATCCAATTAAAAATGGGCAGAAGACATGAACAGATATTTCTCCAAAGAAGACATCCAGATGGCCAAGAGACACATGAAGATTTTCAACATCACTCATCATCAGGGAAATGCAAATCAAAACTACGAGATATCACCTCACACCTGTCAGAATGGCTAAAATCAACAACACAAGAAACAACAAGTGTGGATGAGGAAGTTGAGAAAATCAAAAGCCTCTTGGGCTTTTGGTAGGAATGCAAACTGGTGCAGCCACTGTAGAAAACAGTATGGAACTTCCTCAAAAAGTTAAAAATAGAACTATCCTATGATCTAGCAATCACTTTATTGGGTATTTACCCAAAGAATACCAAAACACTAATTCAAGGGGATGCATGCACTACCTATGTTTATAGCAGCAGTATTTACAATAGTCAAGGTATGGAAGCAGCCCAAGTGTCCATTGATGGACAAAGAAGATGTATATACATATATATGTAAAATAACATTATCCAGCCATAAAAAGAATGAAATCTTGCCATTTGCCACAACATGGATAGAACCAGAAGATATAATGCTAAGTGAAATAAGTTGGTCAGAGAAAAACAAATACCATATGATTCTACTCATGTGTAGAATTTAAAAAACAAAACTAATGAGCAAAGGGGAAAAAAGAGAGGCAAACCAAGAAGCAGACTCTTTTTTTAAAATATTTTTTTAAAGATTTATTTACTTATGATAGACATAGAGAGAGAGAGAGAGAGAGAGAGAGAGGCAGAGACACAGGAGGAGGGAGAAGCAGGCTCCATGCCAGGAGCCTGACATGGGACTCGATCCCGGGACTCCAGGATCGCGCCCTGGGCCAAAGGCAGGCGCCAAACCGCTGAGCCACCGAGGGATCCCCAAGAAGCAGACTCTTAACTATAGAGAACAAACTGATGGTTACCAGAGGGGAGGTGGGTGGGGGAATGGGTGAAATAGGTGATGGGGATTAGGGAGTGCATTTGTTGTGATGAGCACTGTATGGAATTGTTGAATCACTATCTTGTACATCTGAACCTAACGTAACATTGTATGTTAACTACCTGGAATTAAAATAAAAACTTAAGAAATAATGTTTGTGCCAATAATAGTAAACATTTATTGAATGTCTGCTCTGGGCCAAGGTACTGTACTAGGCACCTGAATGTTAATTCCAATGATCCTCTCAATTAATCATTGGGGTAAGTGTTATATGTTCATTATATAGATAAGAAAACCAAAGTGCAGTGAGCTCAAGACACTTGCTTAGGATTGCAGAGAAAGTAGTTAAGGCACAGATTTACACACCAATCTTTTTCCAAAATCCATGTCTTTCCCAGACAATCTCATTGCCTTAGGTCATGATAGGCAGGAAAAAAGTATCCTGGATAGCTGAAGCTCTTCATATGTAGAGAGAAAATTGAGAACAACTTCAATAAATATAATATTATAAAGTTAGGTTGGTTAAACACACACACATACACACATACACACACACACATGATCTGCTTACTCAGGATGAGAGCCATCCTTTAAAATAGTCATCCTGGAAGACCATTACTTCTTCTAAATACCATCTAAAATACTTGTGATTCCTCTTTGAAAACTGTACTCACAACTAGCTTACATTTCTCTCCAGTCCTGGTTTCTTTTGGTTACAACCAGGTTTGATCAAATAGTGGTGTTTCCTGTCTTGACCACACACCTTGGTCACCAGATCCACTTTCTTTTTATTTTTTTTTATTTATTTTTATTTATTTATGATAGTCACACACAGAGAGAGAGAGAGAGAGAGGCAGAGACACAGGCAGAGGGAGAAGCAGGCTCCATGACACAGGCAGAGGGAGAAACAGGCTCCATGCACCAGGAGCCCGACATGGGATTCGATCCCGGGTCTCCAGGATCACGCCCTGGGGCAAAGGCAGGCGCCAAACCGCTGCGCCACCCAGGGATCCCCCCAGACTCACTTTCAAATGACTTCAGTTGCTGTCAAATCATCAAATCTACTCACAGAAGATTTGAGACCAGGGAGAATTTTTCATAAAATTCTGCAGCAGGCTCTAGGGATAATTTTAAAATATAGTGAGCCATGGGCAGCATTTACTATTTGGAAATGTAAGCTCTGAATAATTTATTAAAACAATAAAGTCAAGGGATCCCTGGGTGGCGCAGCGGTTTGGCGCCTGCCTTTGGCCCAGGGCGCGATCCTGGAGACCCGGGATCGAATCCCACGTCGGGCTCCCGGTGCATGGAGCCTGCTTCTCCCTCTGCTTGTGTCTCTGCTCTCTCTCTTTCTCTCTCTGTGACTATCATAAATAAATAAAAATTAAAAAAAAAAAACAATAAAGTCAAAATAAAATAATAAATAAAATAAATATTATTTGCAGTCGCCCAGCTTGTTACACTAATTCTTCCCTGGCTCTGCCTTCTCTCCCTACACTTTGTTGGCTCACTGTGGATTTCTCAGTTGAGATAGAATTTGGAAGTTCACCTATGAGACTACATCTCACTTGGTACCACAATTGCAAAGGACAAGATTTTATGATAACCTAGTGCCTTGATTCTCCTGTGAGGGCAAAGCTTCTTTCAACATTTATGGGATCACTTCTCACCCAAGGGGCTCTTCATAGGCTTCTGATTTGAATGTAGGCAAATTGGTATGGGGGATGGGTGAGAGAAGCATGGGCTGAAAGGAGCAGTGTTGTTATGGGTTTAAGGTTTTCTTAGATTAGGTCAGTGTAAAAGCATAATGGGAAGGGAAGAGGTAAGAGTTAGCCAAGAGAACAGATGATGTGATCAATGTTTGTGGCATTCTCTTTTGTTCTCTTTTAGGTTCCCCTATCCTGGGTTTCAATTATATCTGGGTGACATAAGCCTAGTGTTTTGGAAAATTAGTTTTCCTTGGTGTGTCCCTCACAGTGTCAACCAAGGCCAAGCCCTGATTTTCACTTACTGCCCATGGGAGTTTACACTATCCCTCACACCTGGAATGGAGCCAAGAAACATCTAGTACCAAGGTAGTAAACCAACTCAAGTTGGTCTTAACTCGATGCCGCTGAAACAAAGGATTAGTCAACTGGTTATTGGGATAAAGTAACAGCGTCATTATCAAACAACATTTATTGAGATACCAATAGGCAGATAAAATTTTACTACCTGTGAAGCAGTAAGAAATCACTAATGTACTATATATTTTGAATATCTAAACCAGAGGTCTTCAAACTTCAGCACAACTAATTACCTGGAGAACCTCTTCAAAATATACATAACCATTCCTTGAAATTCAAGTGTTAGGTGGGCCTGAGCATCTGTATTTTTAAATAATATTTTTATTTATTTATTTGAGAGAGAGAAAGAGAGAGAGCTTGTGCACAGTCAAGCAGAGAAAGGGGCAGAGGGAGAGAGGGAGAAAGAGAAGTAGACTCCCCACTGAGCATGGAGCCTGATGTAGGGCTTGATCTCACAAACCTGAGATCATGACCTGAGCCAAAATCAGTATGCTTAACCTCTTGAGCCATCCAGGTGCCCCTGAGCATCTGCATTTTTAAGGATTCTGAGGTTGACCATGATTCATACTTAGGACTGAGAATCAATGGTCTTTGTGGAATACTGGGAGGCCATGGAGAAGCTCAAGAACTCTGAAAAGTCATGATTATTTAAAACAACAAAACTGGGACACCTGGGTGGCTCAGTGGTTGGGCATCTGCCTTGGCATCATGCCCTGGACCAGAGATTGAGTCCCACATCCAGCTCCCTGCATGGACCCTGCTTCTCCCTCTGCCCATGTCTCTGCTTCTCTGTGTGTGTGTCTCTCATGAGTGAATAAATAAAATATTTAAAAAATAAAACAACAAAATTATCTTTACTATAATCCATTTTATAATACATTATACATTTTCTTTTTTTAAGAAGGATTTATTTATTATTATTATTTTTTAAATATTTTTATTTATTTATTCATGAGAAACACACAGATAGAGAGAGAAAGAGCACGCGGCAGAGACATAGGCAGAAGGAGAAGCAGGCTCCATGCAGGGAGCCCGATGTGGGACTTGATCCTGGTATTCCAGTATCACGTCCTGGGCCAAAGGCAGGTGCTCAACCGCTGAGCCACCCAGTCTTCCCTGCATTTTCTTTTAACACAGAAGAATGGAATCACTTAGGGGAGAACTAACATTTGTTGAGAAGATGAAATGCATTAAGCACATCGCATGCTGTGTCAGTCAAAATGCCATAAGGACATTATGGTAGGTATTTTAACCAAAGAGTATTGAATAGAGTGGATGGATTTCAAGTGTGTTGGAAAGTCCAAAAGAAAACAGTGAGGTTAGTAAAAACAGGGAAGCAACTTAGGGCTGGGGTGGCAGGAAGGGGAGGTGGGACAAAAGGAAAGAGGTGTAACCAGAAGCCAGGAATACAGAGAGATAGCCACAATCCTGATTGCTGGGCTGCTGTAGGACTATCATGTACTTGATACTAGACTGCCAAGGGGGCACTGTGTGGCTGGTGATGGGACCTCTAGAAAGTGACATGACACTGGCATAGGGTCAAAAGTAGCCAGAATTGTAGAGCTGTCCAGAGGAAGGTGCAAAGAAGAGTCCCTTCCTCTCTTTTCCTGCCTCCCAATCTCCCAGTTGTGTCTCCCAATTGCAGAGCCTAATTGAATTCAGCTAGCAAGGGATTCCGGGAAGTCTAATTTTCAGACTCCAAGCTCACAGCCTTATAAGTCAAAGTATAAAGGGTGTGGGGGCACCTGGGTGGCTCAGCGGTTGAGCGTCTTCCTTGGGTTCAGAGTGTGATCCCAGGGTCCAGGATCGAGTTCCGCATCTGGCTCCCTGGGAGGAGCCTGCTTCTCCTCTACTGGTGTCTCTGCCTCTCTCTCTCTCTGTGTCTCTATGAATAAATCAATAAAAGTCTTTAAAAAAAAAAAAAGCCTTGAGTTTCTTGGGTTGCAAATGTGTGTATATGTATATATACAAATTTTATATTATAGAGATTAAATTCTTTATATATATGTTTATAGGTACATAAATGTACGTACTTATGTATACAGAATTAGGTATATACATAATTGTGCAGATCACGTAGGTGAAAAAATACCATAATCAAAGGAAAATAAAATATTGTCCTAGATTGTTCAGCCTATCATTCCAATCAAATGTAATTCATTTCAGAGCATCTTTATTGAATACATATGTGTGCTCAGCACTGAGCTAGAGATCACGGAGGAAAATATATATGATAAAGGAAAAACATATGATAAGGACTCTGTTCTCAAGAAATGTACTGTTTAAGGCAGCCTGGGTGGCTCAGCAGTTTAGCACCACCTTCGGCCCAGGGCGTGATCCTGGAGACCCGGGATCAAGTCCCACGTCGGTCTCCCTGCATGGAGCCTGCTTCTCCCTCTGCCTCTCTCTCTCTCTGTCTCTCATGAATAAAAAATAAAATCTTATAAAAAATCTGTTAAAAAAAAAGAAATGTACTGTTTAATTCTGAAATTAAGCCTTAGCTACAGGAACATCATATACAATGAAAACATAAAGTCAAGGAATGCCTTGGGAAGTCACGGAGGGCTACGGTTGTCAGGAAGGGAGAGATGAGGCCTGAGGGGGCAGTGAAGGCAATATGGGCATGGAGAAGTAGAACCTTCCATGTTAGGGAAGAGCATGAGTAAAGGCTCAAAGGGAGGGCATGAAACCACTGTGTTGATGACAGCAGAGGGACTGGGGATATTAGTGAAAGAAGGAATATTAGTTGGACAGTGGGGCTGAGTATCAGTTGTCCTTCTCAGTACTAGAGTGATGGAAGGTTCAGCTGGGCACATGGCCAGCCTTCCTGGCAGCGAGGTGCTATAGGGCAAGCAGATTCTGGCTCACAGAATATCAGCAGCAGTGATGTGTGAAACTTCCAGGTCATGTTCCTGAAAGGAAATGGGTTTGTTTTCTATTTCTCTTTTCCTGCAGGCCCGAGTGTGGATGTGCTGTTGCTCCATTTTGGACAGGGTAGATAAGGACAGCATCCTAAGGTTCGCAGATATAATCCAGAAGGAGTCCAGCCTCCCTGCCCTGGAGCGCCTGCAGCGGGTGAGAAATGAGAGGGAGGTTCCACCTGAGAGCACAGGGGAGTCCTGCTCCCCGCACCCACAGCGCCGGATGGATGCCGGCTTCTGCCATTTGTCCCTCTGAGGCAGCAGCAGTTCCTCCCAACGGGACCTTACCTTGTCCACACATTTGCATAATGGCTACGGATTATCTTCTGGGAAGACATTTTAAAGAACTGGTATAGCAGCGAGAGGAGCGATTTTCTCTCCATATGTTCGACAGGGACGCCCGAGATTCTGGCCAACCGTGTTCTGAAGGAATATGGGGTTCGCTGCAAATGCAGAAAGCTGCTGTAAGATCTTACAGTTGGTGTGGGGGAGGTATTAAAAAACACTAATATTTCTGGAATGGAAGCTTTAACTGAATGCAAAAAAAGATATCATAACCTAAAACAAATTGCCTTTGAAATCAAATACATCTTGTGCAGACAACCAGCCCGGGCTCTTTGGTCAGCTCTTTTCAAAAGAATCCCCACTGAAGGATGAGTTGTTGCACTGGCTCTGAATCTGCAGCGGCTTTCTCTTCCCTGGTACGGCAGTAGGCAAAGGTCTTAGAAGCAGAGCTGGGGAGGAGGTACACTTGAAAGTCTTCGGGCTCTTTCAGGATCTTTCAGGATTCTCTCATGTTGCAAGGTTAAGTACCATTTAAAAAAAATTGAGATGAAATTCACGTAACAAAAAACTGACCATTTTAAAGTGAATAACTCAATGGCATCTATATATTCACTATGTTGTGCAACGACGTGGTTCCAACGCATTTTCATCATCCCAAAAGGAAACCCCATAGCTGGTAAGCAGTTAGTCCTCATTCTCCCCTCTTCCCACCCCTGGCAACCACCAATCTGCTTTCTACCTCCATGGAAGTATCTTTTCTGAAACGTTTCACATACATGGAACCATACAATACATGACCTTTGGCATCTGGCTCCTTCCATTCAGCATAATGTTTCTGAGTTTCATCCACGTTGTAGCATGTGCCGGGGCTTCTTTCCTTTTCATGGCTGTATCATATTCCATTAAATGTATATGCTGTAATTTGTTTACCCATTCATCTGCTGGAGGTCATTTGGGTTGTTTCTGCCTTTGCCTATTGTAAGCGGTATTGCTATGAACAAGTATGTACGAGCACTTGCTTGCATACCATTTTAATGAATTTTAATAAATTGCTATTTTAATGAATTTAAAATTCAGGACTCAGGTATGGGGTAATTACCCTAATTAGGAGCATCTTTCAGATGCCCATTTTCTCCTTGTTCTTCAGGATGTTGGAGGAGCAGCCTACCCTGAAGGGCCTGCCACTCTACCCTAGTCCAGTTCTGTGTAGCAGGGTGGCTCTGAGTATTTACAAGTCTGGTGGAGTCACGGACCCTGACATCTCCTTTCACTGCTGCTACTTCCTTTCTTTCAAAGTCCAGGCAGGCCCACTAATGAGTAAACCGGAGGCCTCATCTCCCTTTTCCACGGTGTGCCATCTGCCGGGTGTTGCCAATTGCCCTCACCCATTCTGAAAGATGCCTTCCTGGCTCCATCAGAGAAACAGAACTTTCCAGGTTAGACCAGAAGGGGCCCCAGGTCTCCTGATGAGAAACAGAGGATAACCAGGAAAGGGACCAGTTCTGTAATTGTAGTAATAGCTGTTATTTATTGAGCATTGAGCATTTGATCCGTTCAACAGCCCTACAGGGCAGCCGCCAGCATCCACCTCTCAGAGGCGAGGAAATGGAAGCTAATGCAGGTACGATGGAGGCCTATGCGAAAGCAGGCGCCTCTCAGAGATGCTGTGGGTTTGGCTCCATACGGCTACAATGAAGCCAATCTCACATAAAGAGAGTCCAATGAATTTTTTTGGTTTCCCAGTGCATATAAAAGTTATGCTTACACGACACTGTGGCCTATTAAGTGTGCAATAGCATTTCTGTCCAAAAAACATGGTCTGTGCCTTAATTAAGTGCTTAATTGAAAAATGTTTTATTGTTAAAAAATGCTAACCGCACCTGGGCTTTTAGCAAGCTGTAACCGCGGATCATAGCTCGACATAACGAAGGATGACAATGATGAAGTGTGAAATCTTGTAAGGACTCTCAAAAATGTGACCTGGCGAACACAGTGAACAAGCCCAGTTGGGGAAATGGCACCGCGGACTTGCCGGATGCGGGGTCTTGGTAAGCGCGTGTCTGTGAAGTGCAATAGAGCTAAACACGTAAAATGAGGGGTGTCTGCTGTGGACACCGCTGAAGTTTACTGGGCTGGGGAGTGGTGAGGTCAGGGATCAAGTTGGGGCCGGTGACTCGGGCTGGGACTCTTAATCCCAACTTCCTCGAGGACTTCCTGCTGGGCGGGCCAGGGGGAAAAGGTTGTGAGTGGAGATGGGTTCTGGGGTCCCCGCTGCAGGGCAGGGCTCGGCAGGAGGCAGGGAGCGGTGCAGCGGGGAGCAGAGCCCCGCCCGGGAGCCGGGGACCACTGGGGCTGCGGGCTCCTCGGTCCCCCGAGCCTGACACAACGCCTGGCCCGCGCTTGGCTCCCAGGAAACGTTGTGGGGACGGATTCACACACGTGTACATGTCATCACAGCGTCTCCGGGGCGCGACCCCGCCTGGCCTCACCTCGGGCAGCGGCCAGGGTTTATGTGGTTATTCGGGTCCTCGGGCCAACTTGTAAGGGCCGCCCATGGGGTGCGTCGGTTCCCTGGGGCTGCTGTAATAAATCGCCGCAAACTTGGTGACTTAGAACAACACAAATTACTTCTCTCCCGGTTCTGGAGGCCAGACATTTGAAATAGGTGTCTGAAGGCTCTGGGGAGAATCCTTCTTTGCCACTTCTGGCTTCTGGTGGCCCCAGGCGTCCCCTGGCTCAAAAATCCAGAAGACCCGGCTCTGCGCCCGTCTTCACACAGCCTCCTCCTCTGACTCCCACGCCCCTCTGCCTTTCTCTTACAAGAGAATCTGTTAGTGGATCTAGGGCCTACCTGGATCATCAAGATGATCTCATCTCAAGATCCTGAATTTAATAATACCCCAAAAGACCCCTTTTCACACAAGGTCATATTCACAGGTTCTGGGGATTAGGGCATGGGCATATCTTTTAGGGGGCACCATTCAACCTACTACCAAGAACCTGAAGGCCTGACAGAGATAAAGAGAAACCCCTGGTTCCAGGGTGGCTGAAGTTCTTCCTCTAGGTTGTCATGCCACCAGTTGCTGCCGGACCCCTGCAAACACAGGTAGACTGTCAACCTGGGAAGCAATCACAGGGCACCCCAGAAATTAAGAGAAGGAAGTTCAGGTTTTCTGGGCTGTTCGCTGGGTCCTCACAGGAGTGGTCTGGCTGAGCAAGGCCACGATGAGCTGTCTTGACTCATTTTATCAGCTCAGTAGAAATTCCTTGATAAGCCTGGAGGTAGGAGGTAGCAAAGCTTCTCTAGGGAACAAGGAGCAGCAGGTAGAGAGCTGGACAGGGGATTAATAAGGCTGGGGCTTAATTTCCCCTCGCCTCCTTCTGTTTGGCCACTCTGAAGCCATATTTTCCTTTCTCTTCTCCCAGCATCAGCTTTGTTCTTCAGCAGAGTCTTCAGCACCTGGACCACTGACCCATGGGCCACTGGCTTCTGAGACCCAGACTATGGTCCTGGGAATGTGTGATGGTTTTCATGTGTCGGTTTATGCCAACATCTGCTAAGGTGACTAGGTATTTGGTCAAACATTGTTGTAGATGCATCCCTAGGGATGTTTTTGGATGAACTTTATACTTATGATCAGTGGACTTTTGAATAAAGCAGATTGTTCTTCATATGTAGGTGGGCCTCATGCAGTCAGATGGAGGCCTGAAGAAAACAAAAGGCTGAGCCCCCTGAGCAAGAATATATTCTGTGGCAGATGGCCTTTGGACTTGAACCACAACATTGACTCACCCCTTATGTCCCCAAGCTGCTGGCCCATCCTGCAGATTCTGGACTTGCCAAGTATCCATTATCATGTGAGCTAATTTCTTAAAATAAATCTCTCTTTCTATATATATGCACATGCTATTGGTTCTGTTTCTCTAGAAATTCCTGACTAATACAGAGTGGCCTCCACTTTCCCAGCCCAGACAGCAGCCTTCTCAAGGGTGGGGGCAGGGTCTTTTCTATGCCCTGGGCTCAGCACCAGGCTCCTTCTCACTCCCCATGGTCTCCCTCCAGGCCCTGAATTTTCTAGCTCAGAGAAAAGCTGGCTTTTAGCATCTATCTGAATAGCCCAAAGTGGGTCTGCACTAGAGTTCTCTTTGTTTCAAATTGCTGATTATAAGGTTACCCCAGGGATGCCTGGGTGGCTCAGGGGTAGAGCGTCTGCCTTTGGCCCAGGGCATGGTTCTGAAGACCCACATCGGGTCCCCTGCATGGAGCCTGCTTCTCCCTCTGCCTGTGTCTCTGCCTCTGTGTGTGTGTGTGTGTGTGTGTGTGTGTGTGTCTCATGAATAAAAAAAAAAAAAAAAGGTTACCCCAGCCAGGAGCCATCTCATCCAGAGAGATTGGCTCTCTTAGTAACCTTCAATACACAATACAGTGTTGTTAACTAGAGTCACCATGCTGGACTCCTCCCCATCTTTATCTTCAAGATGGAATATTTAGGACTAACCATGTGCATCATACATTTGGCTTACACTTGGCTTTTTCCCTTCATTCAGTCTATCTCGGTGGTTCTCAACCTTGATGTTTATAAGAACTGTCCAGAATGTTGTTCCTAGGACTGTGAATACTGTTTATGAAAACGATTTAAAGGGCTTACTGTATTTTAAGAAATGCCTATGGTAATAATGACAGTTTAAGGATTTCTGTCTTTCATGAATCTGAAGCTACCAGACAATCTCCTGCTCCCCATAAAATATGACTACACCATAACTACGTTCAGCATCAAGGTGTCCGGGCTTCTTATTCTCTCAGGTGCTTTTGTTTTATTTTATTTTAATATTTTGTTTCTTTATTCATGAGAGACACAGAGAGAGAGAGGCAGAGACCCAGGCAGAGAGAGAAGCAGGCTCCCTGCAGGGAGCCGATGTGGGACTCGATCCCAGGACTCCAGGATCATGACCTGAGCCCAAGGCAGACACTCAACCACTGAGCCACCCAGGCATCCCTCTCAGGTGCTTTAATTTTGTATTGCACTTCCCTAGGAAGGCAAATCTCAGGTGACTAAGGTGCTAACTTCAAAAAATAATTATTTTTGAGGTAAAAGTCACATAACATAAATTTTTAGTCATTTTAAAAATGTACATTTATAGTGTAACGCCACTGCCACCTCTATGAAGTTCCCAATCATGTTCATCCCCCCCAAAGGAACCCTGTACCCATTAGTGGCTGCTCCCTATTTCCCTCCCCTTCCAGCCCCTGGCAACCACCAACCTGCTTATATCTCTGTGCATTTACTTATTCTGGATATTACATATAAATGGGATCCTACTATTTATGACTCAACAGTTCCACTCCTAGATATATACTTGAAAGAATCAAAAACAGATATTCAAACAGGTATTTGTACACAAATGTTCACAGCAGTTAGACCCTAGGCACTCGCTTCTAGCTTCCTCGTGGTTCTATAGGTAAACGTCTCTTCATCTGAGCAAAAGCAAAAGTGAGGACAGGAGCAGGAGAAAGACAAAAGCTGTACCCAGTAACCCCCATTGGGGCTCTGCTTCTCGAGCAAGACAACCCATTGTGATTGGCAACTGCTACCCACCGGGGGTTCTGGACAGTGATGAATCAAACCTACCCAGAAAAGAGCTGTTTGGCAGACACGGTCAGGTAGTTCACCAAATTCCCAGGAAGCTGGGATTGCCTACCATGGAAGCTACAGAAAGAATAATCCAGAGTCCCTCTTGCCTAAAGATGAGTGTTGCCTGGAAGCCTGTTATATAAGTGAGCTGGATTTCCAGCCTATGGGGCCTGCCTCAGGGCAGGGCATGGCTCTTGACCGTCATCATGGTCACTGCCAGCTCCGAGCCTGAGGCTGGCAGGCCCATTGGTAGGTAGGGCAGGCCTCTTTCTAACTGTGTTCCCTCCCAACAGTGGAGGGGCCCCAGGGGCTTGGTTGGTGTGACAATCTCTGGTTTGCAAAGGAAGAAACTAAAACTGTGGCCTTTTCCAGTGTTTTCTTCCCTGCTCTCACTTCTGGCAATTATTATAAAGTACACTCATTATCCTTACAATGGCTTGGAGATTAAAGCTTAATTTGGCCTGTTATTTCGGTAGCTTTGCCTAATAGCATTTGTACCTGTACCAGCACCGCTAGGCTGTGAAGTCAACACCTCCTTAAATCACCAGAGGATGGAGTTTTGTTCTCATCCTGGTTCCTATTGGTCTGGCCATAGGCAGTCTTCATAACATTTTAATGGGTCACCAGGGTTTTCTGCTGGGATATCTGTCTCTGTAATAGGCAAAATGAGACTCTCCTAAAAGGAAGGCTGACCCGTAGGAAAAATGGTCAGGTTTGACTTCTCCCAAACATGTTTGTCCACCCAGAAGGAACCCTGCAATCTTTGAATAGATCGCACTCTTTGCTGATAGCGAGCGGGAGGGAAGCAGACAGATCTGGGTTCAAATTGTGGCTCTGCCAGAGTCCCGTGTGTCATTTTTTTTAAAAGACTTTATTCATTTATTCATGAACACACACAGAGAGAGAGAGAGAGAGAGAGAGAGAGAGAGAGAGAGGCAGAGACACAGGCAGAGGGAGAAGCAGGCTCCGTGCAGGGAGCCCGATGTGGGATTCAATCCAGGGTCTCCAGGATCACACCCCGGGCCGAAGGCAACACTAAACCACTGAGCCACCCGGGCTGCCCCCGCGTGTCATTTGGACAAGCCCTTGAGTCTCCCAGAACCTCAATGTGCCCAGCTGTGAAGGGGGGTGACAGCACTGGAGTTGTTGGATAATTGAAGAAAATTATTTATGGAAGTGCCTGACAAATAATCGGAGCTCAAACATAATAGTGTCATTAGTCATCAAAGAACTGATATCTACCTCTAGTCTGAGTTGGCCACAAAGGGTCAGGGGGGGACTATTCGGGGGACTTTTTAGTCTTGCAAGCTGTGGCTTATGTAATGCTAGATATAATAGAGCTCTCCCGACCTCAACATGGCAGTGGCCTGGGGTTCTCACCAGCAAAACTGGCCCCTCCGCTCAACCTCGTATGTGTCTTATTTAATTATTTTGGGGCTTAGCTAAGTTAAGGCAGCATGTTTAGGTCCATAATTTCTGGCGGGGGGGGGGGGGGGGGGAACAAGGTCTAGAGAAGCCAGTGGAAGGGTAGAGTAGGTGAAGAACAATCTAGTTTTTGCTATACTACATTCAAAGCTTTTTTTTTTTCTTTAGAGAGTAAGAGAGGGAGGGAGGGGGAAAGGAGAGGGACAGAAGGAGAGTGAGAGAGACAATATCTTAAGGAGGCTCTACACCTAGCATGGAGCCCAATGGGGGGCTCCATCTCACACCCCTGAGATCATGACCCAAGCCTAAATCAAGAGTGACTGCTTGACCGACCGACTGAGCCACCCAGGTGCCCTCAAAGCTCTTTTGGTTTTATGAGTCACCTAGATTTTCTCTGTACCCGTCACCCGACAAATGTTAACTAAGTACCTGTTCTGTGACTGGCTGATACTCTAGTCCCTTCTTACAGCTGTTCCCACCTCCTTTCTGCCTGCTCTTAGGAAGGTCACTATAAAATAATTCCCTGCTTTCTCCCAAAGAAGGGTCAAGGGAAGGCGAGGCAGCCGAGGCGATGGACAAAAAGAGGGCGTCTGAGAGCAGTAGAGGGAGTTCAGTAAGGACTCGGCGGCTGTTTAGCAGAATGCCCGCGGCCCAGGCACCCCCTCCCGCAGCCCTGCGCCCCCGCGCCCTGCCCTGCTGGGCCTGCGGACCAGGCGGGGGTGCAGGGACGCCTGCGCCAGAATGTCCCACGGGATTGGAACACTGCACGCTTGCTCACGAGTGTGTGAATGTGTCTCCATCTTACGATCGAAGAAGTGCTCCCGTCTACCCGCGTACGCTCAGGCTTCCTTTCTGCAAACAAACCCTGCCTCGGTCGGGCTCCGGCTCGAGGGACTGGGCAGGTGCGCCCCGCCAGGAAGAGACAGCCCCCGGGAGTGCGGGAGGTGGAGGGGAGCACACATCAGGAGAGAGGGGCCCGTGCCTTCCTGCCTGGCTTGTTTATTGTTGCAGCTGATGGAGGCGACATGCATGCGACGTCCTGGCAGTCCTGGCGCCGCGGAGACCCTGCTTGCTCCATTGCCCTCCTCTCGCTCTTCAGCATCCTTCTCCCTCAGCTCCCCAACTGCCCACGACAAACCCTAACCGCCAGCAGCACCCTCCTAGCCCCACCCTGCAGAAAAGTGTTGCTAATATCATCTGGGTAATTTGTTTAATTAAAGCTAAAAACATATGTTGGTTCCTGGTATTTGTGGAGAAATGAGTAGAAAATAGGAGGTCCAGTAATTTAGTTACCCATAGCCAGATCTGCAAGTTCTCCTGATTTCTCGCATTGTTTGTTAGCCAAAGAAAGAAGCGAAATGGAGAAGTGTGGCTAGAGTTTTAGTTGTGTTCAGTAGCACACAAGCAACCCCAAAGTTGGGGATTGATTATGGTGCACAAGGTTAAGCAAAATGCATTAGGTATCTTTTTATATGTTGGATCCCTACTTGATTAAAATGGCTATTTAATTCATATTTTTTAAATTTATATTTTTGGCAACTTTTTTTTCTTTTTTTGCAACTTAATAAGACCCCCTGTCCAGGTGCACTGGCTCCCAGAAAACAAGCCTCCAAGACTCTGAAGGTGAGTTCTGCTGTGACACTGGTTATTTTCCTGGTATCATTTGAAGGAAAGGAATTGGGGGTCTAGTTGAATACAGTATTTACTATTACTATTATAATATGTTTAATATTCATCTGTGTCTTCAATATTCCAGGGAAATCACTGTGTGATACAAAACAAGATGCCCAGTGTGATCCTCTTCCCCTACCCCCAAGAGAACTTGGAATCTACCCATTTTTAAATTTAAAAAATTTTTGCTTGTCCACCAAACCGACTTGATAGTTTTTTTTTTAATTTCAAGGATTGACTTTTTATTTTTTTTTTATTTTTTTTTTATTTTTTTTATTTATGATAGTTACAGAGAGAGAGAGAGAGGCAGAGACACAGGCAGAGGGAGAAGCAGGCTCCATGCACCGGGAGCCCGATGTGGGATTCGATCCCGGGTCTCCAGGATCACGCCCTGGGCCAAAGGCAGGCGCCAAACCGCTGCGCCACCAGGGATCCCAAGGATTGACTTTTTAAATGATATGATACAGTTGTAGGACCATACTGTATTTATAAATACATGTTTTAAAAGCTTCCTTCATTTCCTCATTAAACGTATGATGAGTGCTTGCTGTATGCAGGTACTGCTGTTGGCGCAAGAGGCACAAAGTTGTACCACTCTGGGTGATTCACGTTCCCATTCCCTCTTCATTAGCCAATCTACCTCCTGGTAACAACTTACACCTTGATATTCAGAGATACCAGATGGAGAAAGAGCCCTGGACACTCTGTGGTTTCATGCAGCAACTTGTCACCCTCATGGAAACATACCATCTTCTCTCTGATGGGTCCAGCAAATCCTGATATGTTCCTTATTGACTAGCCCAGCTTGGGTCACATGACCACACCTAAGCCAATTTCTGTAGTTGAGGGTTATGGGTCTGATTGGACAGCCTGGTTAAATATCTGCTTGTGTAGGTAAGGAGGTCAGTTCCTCACAACCCCATGGCTTCCCAAAAGGGTAGTTTCCCCAAAACAAGATAGGTAGGGTGGGCCAGATAGCCAGTGATGGGCCATTGGCTACTCTAACAGTTCAACCATCCCTCCTAACTACCAGAACTAGATTATCTAATGGCCTTCTCAACATCCACACTTGGATGTCTCGTATGCACCTCTAAGTTTCCACACTGAGAACCATTCAGTAGCATATGTGCCAAAGGACTCACCATCCTTCCACATAGATTTACACCTTTGCTGGTGTACCTCATTTTGGTGAAGCATATTACAATCTGCCCAACCACCCAAGTCAGGATTTGGCCTGTTTTTTTTTAACTTCCAAGTCTCACCACTCCCAGCTTCATGGTTAACCTGTTACCAGGTCTAAAATATTTCTTATCTCTGTCCTTCTCTAGCCCTACTGCTATCTCTTTGGTGCAGATCATCATCATCTTACCCAGAGGCTCTCCTAACTGGCTTTTTCCTCTCCAGCCTTGCTCCTCTCCAATTCAGGTTCATCTTTCCAGGACTAATTCTGATCATATCATTCATATGTCTAAATTACTCAATGACTATCCCATGCTTTCAGGGTCAAATGCAAGCTTTTAAAACTCAGCACAAAACAAAACAAAACAAAACAAAACAAAACCTTGGCACACAGAGCTTTATGTTCACACAAAACCCCCACACCTGGCTTGGGGACTGTTCTTCTGGCTCACAGCCCCCATGCTACATGGATAACCCTGGTACATCTGTTTGCTCGCCTTCCTCTCTCCCTAAGCTGGAGCTCTTTAAAAGAGCCAGGATCTTGTAGTTTGGCTTGCTTGACACTCATTGCAAACCCTTCATAGCATATTTTCCTGTTTGAGTTGGAAGGCTAAAAATTGCATTTACAGGACTCCCTGGCAGCTGGGATGTAGGAACGTAATAGAAGTTCCATCGAGCAGATATACCTGTATGAGACTTTAAATAGAAGCAAAGAATGAAGATTCATCTTCTGGCAACCTTGGTGGTGTATCTGATCCTTTGGGGGCAGGTACAGTAGAGTTTCTAGGATCCAGCCCCCAGCATTGGGTAGCTGTGGTTATGGTGTTTCCACTAGAACATTGCCTTGGTGTAGTTGGTCTTAGTCTGCAGTTTTCAGCTACATTGCTGCTGCCTGTATAGACACCAAGCCTGGCCCTGGCCCTTCCAAAGATTCTGCAAGCTACTCAATAAATAAATAAAATAAAACTCTTTCTGCTTAAAGTAGTTATGCTATTGTTGGCAGTTAAGCACCCTGATTAGTAGAGATAGTATCTAAGGCCTATTTGTGTTGGGATTGTCTAGCACTGTGCCCGGCCCAAGAGAAATACCACATGCCTATTATTGATTGGATGTTTGAATGGCTACTTTTCTCTGTTCCTGGAGCACTCACTGTATGACAGGAGAGCATACTTGAAAACAAATATTTCAAGGCAACAAGTTATAATACAGTTACAAAGGTTAGGAAAGTGCTAAGAGGGGGGCATTAGGACCACCTCAAGGAAGGTAATACTTGAGATGGGCCTTATGAATAAGTAGCAAGTCGTTGGCTAGACAAAGAGACAAAGGTTAGCAGTTCTGGTACTTTCTAGACCTCAGATATCAAACTATGTCACTTATATACATTATCTCACTTAATCCTGGCTGTTGATATTACTCTCATTTTACAGGCTGACTTGCCCAAGGCTATAGGGTTGCAAGGGGCAGAACTCACATTCAAATTGAGATATCTCTGACAAACATGCTAGAGTTTAGACTTTATCCTCCAATTAATAAGGACCAATGAAGGTTAGGCAATAATAGAATTAGATGGTGTTGCAAGAGGATGGGAGATGGGGAGCTTGACTAGTTAGGAGCCCAGAAGAGAGATAATAGCCACAATTCAGGAATAGTGAAACGGGGAAGACTGGATATATCTGAGAAATATTTTAGAGGCTCCATAGACAAACTTGGAGATCACTGCCATGTTGCAGAGAGAGGAGGCAACAGGAGTTATGGGTGAAGCTGAGACCTGGACTCAGGCGGCTGGGTGGTTGGTGGTACCATTTGTGAAAACAGAGAAAACAGGTGGAGAAGCTGGTTGGGGGGGTTAATTCACGATTTTGGTTCTAGATGTGTTAATGTATGATTCCCATGGGACAATAGCTTGGAGATCATCAAGATATCCATTTGTCCAAATCTGTAGTGCCCATGATCCTGGAGTAAAGCCTAGTGCCCAGGGTGTCTTGGCAGCTATACAAATATGACTGGAATCTGGCTCAGCATTAGGCTGAGTGAGCACAGGGCCTTGTGTTGCTACATATTTAAACTGACTTGTCAGGTGATGGAGCTACAGAGAAGAAAGGTTCTGCCTCGGGAAGGCAAACACACGCACCACCCAATAATTCAGCACAGAGCCTGTCTTGGCTGCAGAGCTACCATCACAAGGAGCATTTTTAAAGTCAAACCCAATTTCTGTGCTAAGTCATGCCTGAGTAAGCTGGACAGTTGCCAAAAGACAAGAGAAGACTCCAGGCCTCTTTATAAGCAGGCTCTGGGAGATTTGGGTACTGCATGATAAAGCTGTCAGTTTAGTCTCAGCAGTAAGGGCATGTGACTTATTTGCATATGTCACTTCCTTCAGCACATCTCAGCCCACAGGCCCCTGACTCCAAGTCCTGTGGACAAATAAAGCTGTCCAGGATGACCTCTTACTATCAGATTCAGGCTTTATTATACCACGGGCTCTGGTGGCATATCCCTCATCCCTTTGCTTCTCTGGACCAGCTCACAGCCCCTCTGACAGCAGGAAGCTGTCCTAGGAGTGGAGCACTTCAGAGAGGGCCCAGGCACAGCCCTTTGCAGGGCCAGGGAGTGGAGTGGAACTGCTGAAGTGCTGCTAACATTCGGCCACCAGCAGCCAACCTCCAGTGCTCTGGAAGTTCAGGCCTGTTCAACTTCCTCAGCGTGCTGCTCTCCAGCCAGCCACAGGGGACAAGCTCTGGGTGGAGGCTACCGTGTCTCTTTGCTTCTCTCTGGCTCTGCTTCTGTGCCTCCTAGATTGGTGCTAGAATCCTGTGCCACCCATACTTGGGGACTGATTACTAAGTGGGAGACTGGCACATACGGCCCTGCTCAAGGTATTGTAATGATGCTTGATTGGTTAGTTGCCTCGTTTGGATTGTATTCAGTTGGTTATCCTTTTTTTCTTTTCTTTTTTAAGATTTTATTTATTTATTTATGAGAGACACACAGAGAGAGGCAGAGACATAGGCAGAGGGAAAAGCAGGCTCCCTGCAGGAGCCCGACGTGGGACTCCATCCAATACTCCAGGATTATGTCCTGAGCCAAAGGCAGACGCCCAACCACTGAGACACCCAGGTGTCCCTCTTTTTTGTTTTTTTGTTTTTTTTTTAATTTGGACACTGGGCAGGCTGCTCCCAGTAGAGGGATGTGGCCTGGGTGCTCCAGAGTATTGTCTTAGCCTGCTTGCCCTCCTTCCCCAAGGACCAAAGGCATTCATAATCAAATGGGTCTATAACCTACTAGTAGAGCCAGCAGCTGTGGAAACTAGAAATAACAAAAATGTGTCCTTTTCTGCAGTCTGGCTCAAACTCTGAGCCAGGTTGCCAGGCTTGGTAGACAGGACACAGGCTGGATTTCAGCCCTCATGCACACACCCCTTATGTCAGGTTCTCTGTGTTGGCCACTGGCTGCACATCTCTGGTGGGGGCTGTGATATGCCAATCAGCAAATCCTGCTTTAGAAATTCTCAATCCACCATCCCCATTATGTAATTCAAAATAAAATTTAAAATAAAAATAATACTGACTCTTTAAATACAAACTTTTACACAAGTGTTTGAAATAACGACTTTACTTGGGATACTTCGATTGCAAAATTTTTGCTCACTGAAACTGAACCTTTTCTAGTTTTGTAGGAAGTGCCTGCTGGATTGTATCTTTAAGCTCATGTTTAGGGGGCTCACTGTGCAGTCCAGCCCGGGGTCTGGGGCCTAGGTCCTCCTCCTGATGCCGCTTGTCTCTTGGACACTGCCATATCCCCCCTTTCATCCTATTATCCAGCTCAGACCTTGGCTAACAGTGCTCACACCTGGCTTCTACTTCCCTCCTCATGCTGGTTCCCTGAGAGCTTCATCCCAGGAGTGACAGTTCTGAATACACACACACACACACACACACACACACACACAAACTTTTTTAATTTGAGAGAGAGAGGGAGAGAGCACACAAGCATAAGTGAGTGGGAAGAGGGGCAAAGGGAGAAGGAGAAGCAGACTCCCCACTGAGAAGGACCTCCCCCCCAATGCTGGGCTCTATCCCAGGACCCCAGGACTTTGACCTGAGCCGAAGGCAGATGCTCAATCGACTGAGTTGCCCAGGTGCCCCATGCTCTTATATTCAGACCCCTAACCTTTCCCATGTATATCTGAATCCCAATTCCAGTCTTGTCAAGTGGGTCTCCTCATGCTATTATCACTGAATCCATGATTCCATCACATGTTGGGGATCAGGACAGTGGAGCAGTTCAGGAAATCTGGCTTCCTTCCTTCATGCTATTCGGTGGTTTTAAACTAAGTCCATAAATTATTTGATACTCCCCACTACCTTCTGGAGGTGGAGTTTAATTCCACCCCTGCCTCCCTAGAATGTGGGCTGAGCTTAGTAAGTTGCTTCCTATGATCAGGATGTTCATGTTTAGTTTCCTCCTTGCTCTTTCTCTCAGATCATTTACACTGGGGGAAGCTGGTCACCATGCTGTAAGGTCACTCAAGTACCCCATGGAAAGGATCACATGGTAAGGAACTAAGGCCTCCTGCCAACAACTAGGGGTTGATTGTCTTCCGAGGAAGCCACACAGCAGTGGACCCTTGCACCCCAGGCAAACCTCCAGGTGACTGCAGCCCTGATAGCATTTGGATTGCAACCTTCTAAGAGACCATGAACCACAACCAGCCAACCAACTATCTCAAATTCCTAACCCACACCAACTCTGTGGGATAATAAATGTTGGTTATTTTAAGCCATTCAATAGAAAGGTAATTTGTTACACAGCAATAGAAACTAATAATATCCCAGAGGTGAGGCTGGAGAGAGGGATGGATGGTAGAGGTCTCACAAAATGGTTTTCTGTACCAGAAGCTTCTGGATCACTTTCTTACCCTTTGCACTGAAGATATCATGACCTCATGGTTTGCTTGCTTCTCTGTCTCCCAGATAAACATACAGAAAGATCAGAAAGTAATAAATTACCTTCCTATCTACTACCAAGATTAAACAGATGTTAACATTTTGTCATATTTGCTTCAGATCCTGCTCTTTTTGAAAGTGAAATAAGTCCGTCACTATAGATAGAGCCCAACAGCTCTGCTGTCCCCTGCTTCTGCGAGGAATGACTAGTCCCTCAAAGATTTTTATTTTGTTATGGCTTGTATATGTGTTTAAAAAGTATATTCTATTGTTATATATGTTTAAAAAGTTTTACATAAATAGTATTATATTATATATATCCTTTTGTACTTTTTGTATATTAAGGTAATAATTTACATAAAGCAAATTCACTCTTTTTAGGGTCTACTTCTGCGTGTTTTGATAAAGCATACAATCATGTACTTATGCTCACAAACAAGATATAGAACTGGCCCATCACCCCAAAAAGTGCCTGCTAGGACCTTGGTGTTGGGGATCCTAGGCTCTAGCAGATGGAAAGCCTGGCCTTGCTCCTCAATCTCAATGGTGTTGTCTCTGTCTTTCTGATGTTATTGCACACCAAAGCAATACATGCCTGAGAACTGAGGGGGACATGGCTGGGGACAGTTAGAAAATTAGGAAGCAGGAATCTGTGCTAATACTCCCACATCTAAGTCCTGCTGCCTAGCCAAAGATAGAGCCATGGGAAATATTGGTGACTCAAGTGAATTAAGAAATAAATGAATGAAGCAATGTAAGAGTGGGATGGATAGTGGGAGTTATTGCCTTCTCCATACTTTCTAGGTACCAGGAATCACCAAAGAGACTTCAAGCCTGAGCAGCTGTTGCTCTGTGTCTTCCTCCAGGCTTCGGCCCAGTCCTTCAGACTCTGAGCTGCTGGGGGAAATGGGGATTGATTTGGGCCCCACAGATAAGGTATCGTCTTACATTCCTATCTCCAACATTGCTCAGTGCAGTCTTGAAGGCTCTTCCTGGGATTTGCAAGTGCCTCTTGGGCCTATCCCTGCTCTTGCCTGGCATGAATCTCCCAATGAACCAGTAGCTCAGAGTTTTTCTCCCCACGAGAAAAAAAGAAAATGAATTCACTTGGACTCCTAATCATAAAGTGGCAGTGAAGGACCCTTTTAAACTTTGGTAACTGTAAAACTTAACCTTCCCAAGGAGCCTTGGTGTCCACTGAAAGATGAATGTTTAAAGAAGATGTGGTCTATGTATACAATGGAATATTACTCAGCTGTTAGAAATGACAAATACCCACCATTTGCTTCGATGTGGATGGAACTGGAGGGTATTATGCTGAGTGAAGTAAGTCAATTGGAAAAGGACAAACATTATATGGTCTCATTCATTTGGGGAATATAAATCGGTGGCAGAAAGCCTCTTGTCCTTTGAGGGAGCCCAGTTGTTTAATGCTGCCCAGCAGCAAGCTGACCTAGAAGGTTCTGTCTGGGATGCGGCCATGACAGCAGCATTCTTTTTGTAGCTAGGTGGAGAAGATAAGAGAGAGCAAAGCAGTCAGCTTAGTATTACCCCAGACCCTCTGTAGCTGGAGGCAAATCAATACAGATGTCTGAACTGGGTCTTCACTTCTCACTGAAGGTCCTGGCAGCAAGTCCAACGGTGCATTCCTTATTTAGTATCTGATGGACATGTGCACTTGTCAGAGAGGGAATGAGCCACACAGGTCTCACCATCTCATTGCTTCCTCTCAAGAAAGAAAACAGGCAGACCGGCCTCAGGAATTCTAAGTTGCAATGGGAAAGAGAACAGTTCCAACTCCTATCCACTTCCCTGTTGCATGCACTGGCCCCACTGAGAGTTTGCTGACTTCTTGCTTCTGCTAACTGGTCACAATGAAAGATGAAGACCAACTCTCTGAGTTTTAAGAAAGAATTAGCTAAAATATACAAGGTAGAGTTCTTTCCCCTGTTCCACAGGATTTGGCGGGTCAGTACTTGTGCTCAGGGGAAGCCAAGACTCTGAGCAAAGAGGTTCATCTCCCCTGCAGGGCTCTTGGGATCCCTGGGGGAGGGGCAACTTTGGGGACCAAGAATCAAGGGAAAGCCCTGAGGGCCGAGCTCCAGTGATCTCCAATCCTCACTGCAGGTCAAAGCAGCCTCACTGTGTTCAGACCACATAAATATTCAATCAGATTGCTTGGAAAATCTGAGGTCCTTGAAGGAGTGGAGGAGGAGGAGGAAGAGATCAGTGCAGAAGTTGGCGTCAGGAAATGCTGACCCTCGCTAAGAGCTAATGCAAAGTCAGCCACGAAGGAGGGAGAATGGGTTTTAGCAGGTCGGGCTCCTGTTCTTGGCTTAGAATGTACATAGACATTACTTCTGAGATGTTAGTTGTGCAGGAATTTGGCTGTCTGGGTCAGAACAATCAGAAAGAAGAAAGCTTTCATCTCTCAGTTTGATTCCCTTAAAGTCTCTTCCTTTACCTGGAAGTCCAGCATGTCACTTTGAGGCTCCCTCTGAAGCACAGGAGAGCTCTCTGCCCCATCCCAAGACAGATGCTCTCAGGGGCCTCTCATGGGTAGGCCATTCTCTGAGGGATCCCAGTTGGTTTAGGAGTCATTTTTGCTAGGAAGCCTTCCAGACACCCCAAACCTGGGCCAGCCCCCCGCCCTGCACTGCCTCTGACCACAGTGCTCACTTCCATCAGAGCACACATGACACTGGCTTGTGTATGTGTCCATCTCTCCCACTGGATTCCAGTGACCGGGGCAGGCTGGTGATTTACTGACCGCTACAGTTCATAGCAAAGTGCCTAGGATACACGATAGGTGTCCACAAAACAGGTATTGGATGAATACAAGAAAAGGAATGTCTGGGGGAGCCTCAGCATGGGCTGTGCTGACCTGCTGCTCCTAGGGCAGCCCCCTAGCCAGAAGGTGCCTCTGAGTTCTTCCTGCGACTTTTCCTGGCTTCCTGCTGGTGCCACCTGGGAGATTGGCTAGGGACGTTTCTCTTGAAAAGATGAACTTCTGGTTTTATCCTCTGATCCCTTCCTTTCCTAGTGGTACCCACGAATCACCCAGCTTCACCGCCCTGGAGCAGAGTGTCTCCAGGAGACCAACCTGAAAGACACGAAACTCTCTTCCCACAGTGTGGTGAATCTGGGTACACAGTTGGGTGTGATTTCCACCGCATGGTTTAGGGTTGAAGCATTTCATGAATCTTTTCCCAGGCATTCTCATTTCTCTCTCCATCTCTGGCTGCTGTAAATTCAGACTTTTAAAATTTTTTCCTTACTCTCCTTGGCAAGGACTGAGAGATCACCTCACTCTTTCACCTTTGTAGGTTCTTGGGACAGCAGGCACTAGGAGGTCAGTGTCCCTAGATTTCCAGTTGAATGAAATTGTTCTTCTTGTAACCCTCTGAGAGGTGCGATAGCCCCCACTTTGGGTCCCTGATATTCATACTCCATGTCCTTTCCAGTCCTCTGTCCTCTGTCCTCTGGTCCCTTTTGAAAGCACAGCCCCCTGAACAGATAGATGTGCCCAGTCCTCATGCCCCATCAGGATTTGCCTCTTCTTGGACCACCCTCCATATCTCCTGTTTTACAGAAGCTTCCTCACTCAGCTGCACCCTCTTCTGGGCCTCACATTGCTCTGCCTCCCTTGGGGTCTCCCACTCACCCCTACTTCCTGACTTGTACTGCCTCATAGTCATTTGCCCAGCCTGGGTCTCCTCTCAATTCACCAGGATTTGGGAAAGAGTCCCACAGTTTCAAGATGTCACTCTTCTTTGTCCCCACTTGTTCTTTCTAATGAGAAAGTGCCACAGGGCTTGAGAAGGTTAAAAGAAATTTACCAGGAGGATAAAGGGGAAATTTCATTCCAGGAAGAGGAAAAAGCCAATACAAAGGCCTCAAGGAAGAAAACCAAGTGAAAGATGGACAGCTATACACCTGGTGTGACCTGAGGTGGTAGGGTCAGGTGGCTGGAGGAGAGCATAGGGAGTGGGGATGGAGGGCTTTGCCTCGTCAAGAATTTTATAGGAAATCATCAAAACATCTTTGAGCAAGACAGTTATTGATTAGCTCTGTTTTTATATTCACTGTTCCTCATATTACAAAGGGCTAGTGTCCTTGATAAATAAAGAATTTGAGATTGATAAGAAAGTTGACTTTAAAAATTAATAAACTAACTTTTAAAAATAGCCAGTAACTCCTGAGAAGAATGTACAAAAGATATTGATTAGACAGTTCACAGAAAAGGAAATAGAAATGGCCCTTTAACATGTAAAAGATGCTTGACTTCACTCATAGTAAGAGAAATGCAAATTAATTCTCTACTGAGATCCCATTTTCATGCATATGTAGGCAAAAATCCCAGGCTTTGATAATACACATTCTGTTAGCAATGTCAACCACCACTGGTAGAAGGGTAAATGAGCACAACTCGGTGGAGAGCAATTTGACAATATCTACCCAAGTTGCAATTGCTTCTGCCTTGACCTCCACTTATGGGATTTGACTATGAGATATACTGTACACATGTGAAATAATGTGTATTCAGGGTTGTAAATTATGGCATTGTTGGAATGGTGAAATGTAGGAAGCAGCTAGCTGTCCTCAATAGGGTACCATTCCACAGGTGGTGATGGTAGACTCTGTAAGTGGAATATGCAACAGTGAAAGAGAATGAAGTATGCTCATGACAGGGAATGCCCCCAAGATATCCAAGACAGTTATGAGATAAATAAGAAAAAGATAGACCAGTGCATATAATTGGTGCATTTTGTGTATAACAAAGGGAGGAGAAAGGAGACTATTTATTTGCCTTCTCTTATAAAAGCATAAAGGAACTTGAGTGAGGTACAAAATGATTGCCCAAGTAGAGTTGCGAGAGGTTTGGGAACCAGGCAGATATGTGTAAGTGTGAGGAGACTTTCCCCTGGGAACCTTTCTATATTTTTTGAATTTTGAATCATGTGAGTATGTACTCTATTCAAAATACTACAAAACAAGGGCAGCCCTGGGGGCTCAGTGGTTTAGCGCCACCTTCAGCCCAGAGTATGATCCTGGAGCCCCAGGATCGAGTCCCATGTCGGGCTCCCTGTATGGAGCCTGCTTCTCCCTCTGCCTGTGTCTCTGCCTCTCTGTGTGTGTGTGTGTCTCTCATGAATAAATAAATAAAATCTTTTAAAAAATATATTACAAAACAGTTTCCGGTTTCCATAGTATTTCTTTCAGAATTCTTGTGGTAGCCTGGCTGCCAGAAGAATCCAGCACCAGGTCTTATGATTCACACCAACTCCAGTGAGCACTCAGTGTTAAGAAATATACCCCCTAAACAAATTCATATATGTTTTTAGACGGCGGCTGTACTGCTTCACCCAGCTGAGGTTGAAAATACTTCCCCTCATCCTTCTGGGGGCTCTGCTTCAGGTTTTTACATTTTCCCAGGTGCTTCTTTCTCACTCAACTGGTCATTTTCAGATAGTATTTCTACTTAATAAAGCAGTGTCTGCCCTTTATTTCTGATGTTTCTCTTCCTTGGGCATTTCCTTCCAAAGATGACCTTGCTGAGAAGTTCTTGAGAACTGATCACTTTTGGTGCTTTGTCTGCTTGTCCAGACTCTATACTTTATGCATATCAAATGTGGTTGCCCAATTTGAACACCTTGTAAAAACATTTAAAAATCACTCAGTGAAAATCCTTCAAATAAGGAACAGCTGTGCTGGAGAAAGAGCCAGCTGGTTGCTCACCACTTTTTCAGAAGTGTGGTGGGAAGCACAGTGTTCAAGAATTCTGGGCGGTGAATGGCAAAATTAATCTACACCAGCCCTTTGGTTGGGAAATGACTGCCTGAGAAAATGGCCGTCTCTTTGACCAGAATGGCCCTCTTTAGAAGGCGCAGTCAGAGGTTCTCCTGGGAGGCGTTTGGGTCTCAGCTTCCCTTTTCTTGGCTTCGTTGCTCTGTGACTATGACACCTGTCACTCAGGTCTAAGCTAACTCACTGAGCACACATCTGCTGCAGATGTTGATGAAGTATTGGTCAAGTCCAACCAGGTCGATTTACTCCTCTGCTCTTCTTCCCCTAAAGCCTTTTGTAAGAGTTCTGTTTACTCCTGTGTAGTTTGTTTCATTTCCCAGATGGAAAAGTTCTATAGCTTTGATTACACATATGTACTCCCAACCAGTTACAAACTACTGGGGTGTAGGAACCACCTGTTTTTCATCTTTGTTCCCCCAAAAGTTGCTAACACATGGCTGACCCTCCATAAATATTGTTGAGTAAACAAATGAATGGGTGGTTAAGTGGGCTTCTCACACTTGCTATGTATTTAGATCAGCTCTGTCCAATAGAAATTCTGTGATGATGGTGTATATAGTCGTGCTGTCCATTATTGTACTCGCATGTAGCTACTGAGCCCTTGAAATGTGACTAGGGTAACTGGGAGACGGAATTCTAAATTTTAACTAATTTTATTTAACTTGTCATGTGTAGTCAGTAGCTGCCATATTGGATGTGATTTAGATGACTGACTATATTATTTGATCACCTACACTGATAAACTATGTCGCCTTCTCAAGTTAAGTTATTTTGCTTGACATGGCCCAGAAGCAGTGAAAACGCATATTAGCACATTCCATGGCACTTGCCATCACCACTACGGGCAAACAGGTGCCAGAAGGAGAGAGAGTGAATAGAAATTAGTTCTGCCTGCCTTTTCCTGAGTAAGTCTCGGGTTCCCCCAGGAGTATAAATGGTCAGCTTTCTTGGTTTATGACTCACCCAAGAGCCACCCTCTATGACTGTTCCAAGGCCCCGCCCGCAGGCTAGGCACGGAGTCTGGGCTGAGTTCGAGGGAAGAGTGCCATGTGGTGAGTCATCTGTACCATTTCTCAGAACAGGTGTTCTTTGAGGAGTCTCCTCCAAGGGTACCCCACCCAAGCTGCCTTTCCTTGCAGGGTGACTGTAGCTCCAGGACAGGCATGAAGTTCATTCCTGTTCAGGAACATCTGGGGTGATATGGAGTTACTGGACTTGTGCCCAGAGACCCCACAGGGATTTAGATCTAGGGGTGTGTTTTATGCTCCGACTGTTTCGACAGAGGCTGAAGTACTGGCCTATGGGAGTACCAGCCGCAAATTCAGCAGCTTTAATGCCAAACCAGGACCCTTTCTTCAGTACTTGGTCCACCTGGTTCCAGCCAGTGTTGCCCGTGGCAGGAGGCAGAGCGGGGTTTCCCCAGTGTGCCAGAAAGCCTGGGGCTCTTCAGCCACAGCAGGAGGCAGGGTGCAGAGTAGGCACGCGTGTGTGTCCATGTGTGTGCCTACGTGTGTGTGTGACCCTAGTGGCCCCCTGTCCTCTAATGGGTGGAACAGGACGGAATCACTACATCCCGGGCGAGAACTGTCCATTTCTCCTGTTGAAAGGAAGTAGTTCCCTTTGCTTCCTGGGCTAGGAAATGCCCACAGAGCAAGTCAGGCAAGTGCCCGTGATGCCAGGTCACTGAGCTCCCAGAACTGCCAGCATCTTCTACTCTCATCCTCAGGGATGCAGGCAAAAGGTACATGGCATCTAGTGCTCTCCAGGCTCATGTCACAGCATCCCTTCTTGGGCTGCCTGTCACCTCTCATTTGAAAGACAAAAAAAAAAAAAAAAAAAGGACTGCAGCACTGGGTCGCTGACACAGCAGAACTCCCGAAATGCCTTAGGCCAGGGCAGTGTCTGGGTACAGTATTCCGTTGGTGGTGAGCCATCTTCTGGAGCCCAAGGTTGTTTCAACATATCTGACACACCCTGCAGGCCCAGCAGGCAGGGTGGGGAAAACCCATACTGTACATGACACATGAGAGAAGCTCTGGTTACCGGTTGCACAAACAACACCTCATTCAGGGCTCATGTAAGTGTCGAGGCAACTTGTCACTCCGCACTAATGTATCTCACCCTCCTCTCGCTCTGCTTCTCCTCCTAGCCTCATCTTTAAAATCTTTGGGGGCTGGGGGCAAGCCTAGGTTTGGAGAACAATTGGTGTCTAGAGACCCGATCACTGCGAAAATCATGTGCTCCTGGCATGGCAGTCTACCGTCAGCTTGTCAATCAGTCCTTTGCTTCTTGAAAGTCCAACCAGCTGTATCTAAAAGTCCCATGGTTTCTGTCATTGCCCTGCTTTTTTAGAGCTACTCATCCCTGCAGATGGTGTAGTTCTTTCTGGGTCAAGTGTGACTGCAAAGGCTGGTGTGAGTGGAGCACCCTGAGCATTCTGGAAAATTCTTTGGGTTTCCTGGGAAAGTATTCTGTTCTAGACTCCTGCTTGTGGCATGGTGCATTTCTTGGGATGCTAAAGATTAATACCTACAGAAATCATTCCCTAAATAAAGAGTGCTTCTTTGATGGCAAGACTATCTTTGTGCAGTATAGCCACAGAATTTTAGATTTTAAAAACTAGTAGGAAAAAAAAAAAAAAACTAGTAGGGAACCTAGAGATCAAAGCTTCATTTTCCGGGTAAGAAAACAATATTAGAGAGGTCAAGCAATATGGCCCAAACCACTGCAGTTTATGGATAGAACTACTAGAACTTTGAATAAACAAGATGATACATAAATCCATGAATTGGGATTGACGTCAGATGAAACAGGTGACTTACTCAGGACTCCTCACTTAGAAGAAGGAATAGGGAGCCAAAATTATTGAATAATTTCCCCCTTTTTTCCAGCACTGATACTCTGTTAACATATGTTAAGCAGAATGATGACTGTGTTCTCTTTTTTACCACTAAGTGTTTTGCTTCTTCTTTCTCCTCTAAATCGTACCAGTTGGATTTGTATAATTTAGGGTTCACCTGATTGAATGAGTCTGGTTGTAGAGGAAGACCCAATGGAAACTCTTGCTGCCAAAAGGGCAAGTAAAGTGATCACAGAACCATCTTTACATCCCCAGGGCTCTGGCTGTTGTCATGTGTCTAAAGATGCTGAGATTTTTTTTTTTTTTTTTTTTTTTTGATGCTGAGATCTTAGAGGAGGATGACCTCCACGATAGAACTGGGGACAAAACTTGCTCTTCCCTTTCTCCCTGATAATGTGCCAGTCAACTATCAGACATGGACTGGTATGGTATTGGGGTGAGAATGTGGGGAGCTGATACCTTCTTATGACTTAAACAAGCTCTGGTCAAATGAACCCCTTTGACTTAGGTGAGAGACATTCAAAGCCTTAGGGCCATGGAACAGGATACACACAAGATGAGTGAAGCCTTTGTTTTTACTGTGAGCTGCAAGGGACTTTCTCCATCTTATCATGGAAATTCAGGGGTCAGGGCTTTTCAAAATAGGATCTGGTAAAAGGATCAGTTCATGTTTTCCACAGGGTTCTTCATAGAAGGTTTTTCACTTGTCCTTCTAGAGGTCATTCTAGTTCGGTTTATGCAATAGTTGCTAGTTAAGAACCTGGCTGTCATCCATCCTCTATGTTAGGCCGTGGTTGTGGTGGGAATCCTGTTTTCCTGGAGATGCAGGGTTATAAACTAGTTCTTGGGCTGATGGTCCATGTCTGCTACTGCCCATATACCCTAGCACTTTACTCACACCATTTTGTATTATTCCCTTGACCCGATTTTATATTCCTTGAGCCTAAAGAACAGAGCTTATACTTTCTTTAATTCCTTTTCTAGTCCATAGCCTGAACACATTATACATGCTGATAAGCAATTGACTTGATTTGAGTTTTTAAAGGTTTAAATTAGGCAGGAACATACATTTATAGCAAAATATAGATGTGTTGTATACAGAGTAAAAATTTAAAGTGAAAAATATGGTATTACTTATTCAAGTTGGCAATGAGAAACAGAAAATTTTTTTATAAAAGATTATCTTGGTAAAAGACCTCCAAAGTTCAAAGGTTTTCAACAATGTCCCTTAAGAAATGTGATGGAAATGTTGCAGAGGGTGGTAAGTCAGCTTGGAAGGTGCAAAAGTTGCATTCAAATATGTGAGGAAGTCAAACCACACCTCTGAAAACTTAGAACCAAAGAGGTTGAGAAATGCAACAGATATTGGACATGTCCTCAAGAGTAGATGGTTTATCACCCTAGTGTGTGTCGTAAGGACCAGTTGGGCACAAGTGTCAGGTATCTGGATAGTGAAGAGGGAAGCACATTTTGAGGCTGCCCTCCCAGAGCTGGAGAGCCATGGCTCAGATGTGACCAAGAGCCACCATGTGGCATCATTTCAAGGGATTTTCATATACCTGAGGCCTGACGCCTGGGGAAGCTTATTCCCCCAGAGGTGCTTGCAGCCTGAGTGCCCCGGAAATTAAAGAAAGCAGTGGGCTCCTAATTTTTGAGGTGACTCAAGAGGCAGAGTGGTCCCTGGCTACTTAATTTTAGATTTTAACAGGAGGGGCTTATGCAGTCCCTGCTACATCACTGTGATCTATGTGATCCACAGCTGTTAGGGCAGAAGGTGGGAGATGGGACTCGGGCTCTTGTAGCACTTTACTGGGAGATAATAAGCAAGAATAGCTTGCATTTTAAAGTTCAAATTGCTTAGCTCTGGAAGGTTCTGTGAGGGGAGGAGCCTGAGGAAGTTTGAAAGGAGGGATTGTTCTGCTGTCTTGGGTGCTGGTAGCAGATTAAATATCAGCACTGACACGTGCACTTGAATCGTTCTGTTGGGTTGGAGGAGTTTTAACCCAAGGTCACTTCTTTCCAGTTCTAAATAAAATTATCTAAGTTGTTGCCTAAAAATTTTCAAATGCATTTTTTAGTTGGATTTTAGCCAAGCTGTCAGGCAAGCATTTAGGGAAATGTTAGCTTTGGAAATTGTTCCTTCTGCAAGGACCCTTGTAGCCTGGAGCAATGAACCTGTCTCCCCCAGGTTCCTCTTTGGGCCCAGAGACCTCTGCGCCCCACTGACTTGTTTTGTCCTGGTTTCTAGTTGAAGGCCACAGAAGTCCCCCACCTTTGCTTTTCTGGAGGACTCTCCCAAGTCTGGCAAAAACAACAAACAAAACTCAACCAAATGAACACACAGACAGTGTAGACTCTGTTTTTGGATGTTGCTTTGAGGACATTAATGTCTGTTCCTTCAAAATGGGTGACTGACTTCTGTTTTCAGTGATCACAGCCAAATATGATACAAGATTTGATCTTAGAAACAAAGGCTGTGACTACCTCAGCCCAAGAGTGATGAGGACAAGCCAGAGGAAGGCATGCTTGTGGCCATGACACCGTGGTTCCCCATCCATCTCATAGGAAGAGACTTCCTTCTTCCTTTCTCTGTGGGATACTCCATAAGCAAGTTAGGAGTGATGACTTTTGAGGGCCCCTGAAGCTCTTCCTCCCTTTCCTGGGTGAGACAGGCCTGGCTGCAAGGATTGCTTCATTGCCAAATCAGGCAGTGTGCCCTCACTGTGAGTCTCAAGCTGAGCTGAGCTGGATAAGATCAAAAGCAGAAGGAGCTTTGTTCTTGCCCCTGATGCAGGTCTGAGGAAGGCCCAGCCAAGTATCTGTGCCTTTCTGGCAGCATCTCTTACCAGGTTCAGACAGCTGGTGGGTACTAGACAAGTACTCACTCTGGGAGTGATACTGAGAATGTCCTTATTGGGCCTAGAGAAGAAATGTATGTCCAAGATGTATGTGTCTAATGTCTAACAATAGGTGGGAGGAAGCCCTGATTTTGTATATTTGCCAATTTCTCTGGTGTAAATACTCCCAAGCTAACAACATGATGTTAGCTGGGTTGCAAAATCCCTGAATGTTAATGATGGTTTCTCCCAAGTAAAAGCCAGCTCCAGGCTGGTCCGAAGGTAGTGAGTTATCTCAATTGATTGTTCACAGTCAGTTACAGATCGAACTCCTTGTTCTACTCTTTCCCCCCTTCTCACTACTGCATTTGACTAGTCTAAAAAAAAAAAAAAAAAAAAAAAAAAAAGCCAGCTCCAGCTCAGCCCAGCAGGCTGTTACTGAAACTGTCCTGAAGATCCAGAGCCCTGGCTTCAGAACCAGACAGACACAGAGGGGTGGAGGAGGTTCCCTGGTCCTCGCACTGGGGCAGTGTGTGGCTTAGGCATGTTACCTAACCTTTCTGAGCCTTCGTATACTTATCCAGAAAACCGGGGTGAACAGTCTCTGGCCAGATGGATGGAGGACCATGACTGGCGGCCCTTGCCCTATCTTGTGGTCTACATTAGTCTAAACTAACATTGTCGGGAGGGAGAGGATGCCATTCTGAGCAGGCGCTACCCCCAACAGCCACCTCAGAGCTCACGTGCTGATCTTGAGCGTTTGCTGTGAGTCTGGAATAAGATACTGAATGGGAAGGGCTGCCCTGTAGTAGGGATTTGGTGTTAGTTCCTGATTCATCGCACCCTTCCTTATTCCTCCTGCTTCCTCACACTGAAGTCCCAGTGAAACGCTGCCAGACAGGCCACAGCCTCTGACTGGGATCAGGCTCATGCAGCCACCTGTTAGAAACGGGCCTGCACGTACGCCTCCTGTCCCTGCAGGACCAACCAGATTGGACCATGCCCAATCAGGAGGCATGAAGAGTTGGCATTAGTGCGTACCCGCCACATTTTTCAGTATCTTTTTTCTTCCGTTTCTTTAGCCACTGATTTATATCCTGGGTCCTGTTCTCAATGGCTTTTCTCTCAGTCATTAAAAGCCACAGCCCCTCATCAGTGGATTATAGTCACGTCTCCTAGAGGGAAGAAGGTGTAGAACACGGAGCCAGTGCCCCACTGCTTCTCTTGGCTCTTAGCAGTCGATGTACACCACTCCGGCTTCCATCTGCCAGCACTGGTGTCTTGCTGCCTAGGGGCTTCCCCTCACCACTGAAGCACCATCTGCTGACTGATGGCAGGTTGAGAGTGGCCCTGGAGCATCTTGCAACCAATGACAGATGAGCACTGGCGAAGAATACCCTGGCCCCTGCCCCCTTCAGGTGAGCTACCTTTGAGCACTGCGTTTGACTCAGAGCCCCAGAGTTTCCTGATGGGATGAGGCTCCGTCACCCACACTGGCAGCTGGCTAGGTCACAGACCCTTTATTAGCTCCTTTCCCCTTCTCGCTTCTCTCCCCATTTCCTCTAGTTTTCTCGGCACCTCCCAAATACACTGTTTGCGATTGAATTCTTGTCTCAGCATCCCTGCTTTAGGAGGAACCCGGACGATCACAGGGGACTTATGAAGAGCCAAAAGAATGATTCTGGGACAGTGGAATTCCAAACTCTGCTTTCTAGACCGGAAATAGCACAGTCTGATACATACACATGAATGGATAGGAACAATGGGACAGACATTTAAAATGGAAATTATCCAGCAAAATTAGGGAGGTTTAGCTGCCACTCTGATAAGACTTAATGGGAGGAGAGATGCTGCTCCAGGTATCATGGGCCAAAGGAAGCCTGTGGCTTCCTGTCATTAAGCCAAGGTCATACAGAGGAGGACAACCCTGTAAGACTCAGGCTTAGGCCCTTACATGTTGTTGCTACTGGTTCTGACAGGGTCCTTGGAGCACATGCTGACTCCCCTCTCTGTGTCTCAGCAGATCCTTGAATAAAACCCATCTATACATGGGGACCATTTGCATGGAGGCCAGACTCCCTTTGCTGGGGGTACGTGGCTATTTCTTGGGCTGGTGGAAGGGAAAGCCGAAGAAGGGAAGGAAATCCACTGCAGGTGGCCTTGTTAAGCTCCTGAGTATCAGAGTCTCACGTGAGCCATGGGAGACCTCCCGGAGCTCCCAGTCTGAGTGCAGAGACAGGCAAGACACCCACTAACTGCATAACAGAGCCACGTGAAAATTGTCCTAGAATATCCGTCTAATGAAGAGCCGACGGATTAACCAATTCCAATTCATGGGGCTGAAAACAACATTCTGTTTGATGAGTGGAAGTAAACCTGCCGGCGGAAGGTCAGATGCATAGCAGGAGCTCCATAGACCTTGATTCACACCTAGGGCCCTTTCCACACTGAGAACTCCGTGTCTATGCACCAGTGCACAGAGACTATCTTTTGGATTTTTGATCATTTATAGCTACAATTATCTGCAAAATGAAAGGCAAAAAGCCAAGGGTCTATTTGTAGCTCAATTACCAAACAGATAGGCAGGATCAGGGGACAAACAGATGGGGAGAATCTGCCTGGTGTTATCTGGATTGGCTGTCCTTGCTGCCGGAGATGGTGTAGGGTTTCCTACAGCCGCCCCGTGGGGCATCCCACTTGCAGATACTGGGTGACCAGATACTGGGTGACGGGGCGGGGGCGTAGAGGAGGGTCCCTATCTAGAAAGCAGGCAGGACACAGTGGCAGGTTCAGTACCAGCCGCTGCGGTCTTTGCTGCCGCTCGCCTACTCCAGGGGCCTCGGGAGGGAGCTGTGTTGGAGGATGGGCTCCTTCAGGGGAGACGTCAGACATCTGACATCTTGGCTAGGGCCCTCTCCCTCCCCGGGGTGCCCGGGGTGCCCGGCGGGGTGGGAAGGAGAGGGGGCTGCGAAGATGCCGGATGCTGGGGCCCGGGTCCAGGCCCACGGCGGAAGCCGTGCAAGGCTGCGCGAGCCACCCTCAGCGGAGACTCAGGGGAGCCTTGCAGCCCGCAGCCTGGGGCTCCCCTCCAGGCCTCCCACACGGCAGCCGCCCTGTGTCTAGCTGAGCAGCGCTGCCAGACCCGGAGGGGGGCACCGAGCTAAAGCCAAGGGGTCACCCTTGGCTCCTTTAGCGAGCTGGCTTGCCCTGAGGGGACCCGGAGGACATGATGTGTAAACCCTGGGATGTGCGTGTGTGTGCGCGCGTGCATGTGTGCGTGTGTGTGAAAGAGAGACAGACAGAGAGGGAGGGAAGGAGTCATGACAAAGTAACTTAGGAAAATAGACAACACTTAGCTTTGGTAACTTTCCTACTGATCAAAAGTAATTTAATTCATTTCCCAAATGTGAAGTGTGATCTACTCACAAATTAGATGGTTGGGAGGTTTTGTTGGTTGGTTCAGAAGATGGGAGGGAATGAAAACCTTGGCTGGGACAGCCCAGGCTTCTCCGCTATTCCTCACCAAAGAGAAAAAAAATCCTTAGAGAAAAATGTTTTCTCCTTCTACTTGTCCTACTGCTAGTCACGGCGCTTTCTCTCCTGCCCGTTTCTCCCCCTTGCTGCCAATTTCCTCCTCTTACTCATTTATTCAGTCGGCCAGCCAGTCAGCTGGTCAGTCAGCATACATACACGCCAGGCATTAGTGTCTGCGGGTGGAAGCTATCAAATAAGATTATAGTTTTCATTTAGTCCAAGAAAGAGTTTTCTAACAGTGAATTCACCCCTAAGAGGAGGTCGCTCTCCATCAGGGAGAATGTCTGACTGAGCCAGCAGTAGCCAGCTGGGGTGCTTCTGGAGGCTTCTTGCATCATGTGGGGCTTGGCCAAAATAATACCTAAGGTACCTCCCAGTGCTGAGATTCCATGATTTTGCTGTTCTCGTCTTCAATAGAATGGAATAGATACCCAAGAAAGACCCTGGTCCCTAAATTGGGTTTTCCCCCCTTCAACTCCAAAGAAAACAATACCAACAAAGTAAATGTTCACACTGATCTCTGCCTTCTTTCCAGCATCTGATGATTTGAAAGCTGTCTAGACAGAGCTGAAGAGCTGAGAAAAAGGGCCACGGATGTCCTCCAGGGTAGAGGCCCCGAGGAGAGGAGTCAGGGCCTGTGATTATGCTCCTCATGCTAGGTCCAGGCCAAGGCTCCATTCAAGCCCCTCCTCCTCCCAAAAAGGCACACATCCTCCTCACTCAGAACTCAAGGTAATGACTGAAAGTGAAAGGCCAGATGAAAAGGCAGAAATAAAAAAAAAGAAGAAAGAAAGAAAGGAAAAGAGAAAAGAAAAGAAAAGAAAAGAGAAAAGAAAGAAAAGAAAAGAAAAGAAAAGAAAAGAAAAGAAAAGAAAAGAAAAGAAAAGAAAAGAAAAGAAAAGGCAGAAATCTGGCAGCCTCTCCAAATCACCCTAGGCAGAGTGAAGCAGGCCTTCCCTTCAGGTCAACTCGATTCGCTCTACCAGGCTTGTCTGGTGCATGCCCCCACTACATGAGTCTGCACTTTGGGGATGGGGAGAGTGAGCACCAGGCCTCCTTCCGGATCGGATGAACCTCCTGCCTGCCTGCCCTGAGTCTCCCAGCCGCTGCAGGAGGGCCCATGGTGGCCCACTGGCTGGGAGGCTGTCTTCCTGGAGCCTTAGATGCCTTCCCTGTGCTTGATTACCATTCTCATCTCAAAAGGATTCTTGCCTTAAATCTCGATGATTAACATGGGGATTAATAAGCTCTGACTCTAAATAATCGTTCCGAAGATGAAGAAATGCTCAGCAGAACCTATCTTCCTCCTCTCGACTCTGTTCACGAATCAAGTATAAATCTGCATCTCTTCCTTTTTTCCTCCCTGTCAGAGGGCTGTTCTCAAAAACTGCTGTTCATCAGGGCGAATTGGCAATGGGAGTGTCTGTCAGAAAGGCTGTTCTCACAACTGGGACCTGTCTGTTGTAGGAGATGAGGTAATTTCTTAAGCTTCTGGTATCCAAGGAGGAAAAAAGAACAACCCAATAAGGTCTGTTAACAAAGGTGTGAGAGTCTGGGTATTTTCTGGTACTAAAGAGATCTCAGGGAATGTTTCTTCTGGGCTGAAAGCAAACCTTTGTCAAGGATTTCATTTTAGAAGGTTCAAAGACACCAGGGAGAGAGAGAGAACAAGAGGCAGGAAGAGCGGAAGAGATGAAGAGAGGGAGAAGGCAGGAGCCAGGCCTTGCTGAGATGTCACAGGAGAGAGTCACAGATACAGGCTCCAGCAGTTTGATCACTGGAAAAATGTCTGTTAAGAGTTACTGCAATGGAAGAGAGAAATTTCTGGATTTTTTTTTTTTTTTAAAGATGTGCCTTTGCTCCTGCTGCTTTGTTCACCTGGAATGACCTTATTCCTGTCCATCTTGAGCCCTCTATTCTAAAGGGAGCTCAGTTCAAATGCCCCCTCTTCCATGAAGACTTCTTTGGTATCTCCAGTTACATAGATAATTGCTTTGTCTGCTGAAGTCACTAGCAGTTTTTTTCCATTAATTTTTTTTTTTTTATATTTAGTCACGGCAAAATACAAGTAAATTTTATCACATTAAACATTTTTTAAGTGTACAGTTCAATCGTGTTAAGTGTATTCACATTGTCGTGCAGCCAATCTCTAGAACTCTTTTCTTTCTTTTTTTTTTTTTTAGAACTTTTTCATCTTGCAAAACTGAAACTCTGTACCCATTAAACAATACCTCCCCATACTATTGGCAACCACCATTCTACTTTATGTCTCAGTGGATTTGACTCCTTTAGGTACCTCATGTAAGTGAAATCATGCAGTACTTATCTTTTTGTAATTGGCTTACTTCACTTAGAATATTAGTGAAGTATTACATCTATTAGAATTTTCTTCTTCTTCTTCCTTTTTTTTTTTTAATGGTCTCCACACCCAGCATGGAGCCCAACTCAGGGCTTGAATTCACGATCCTGAGATCAAGACCTGAGGTGAAATCAAGAATTGGACACCCAACTGACTAAGCCACCCAGGCATCCTAGAATCTCCTTCCTTTTTAAGGAATACTAATTTGATTATTTTTTTCTAATGGCATTTATAACATGCAGTCTTATTTTTAAGTGACATAGGCACATTCTATCTTTTCTATAGAATTCTACATCTTTTGAGGACAAGGTCTGAGTATCCACACAGTTGAGTCCCACTCTACCTATTAGCTCAGTGCTTGGCAGAGAATTTGTGCTAACTGAATATTTGTCAAAAAGATCAAAGGACAAATGCTGCCATAGTGTCTTAAGTGGGATCTTCTAGACCTCCCAGTTTCTCTTTAAACATGCCCCCAAAAAGACTCAATGTGGAATCAATTCACCTCATCAAGTTGAAGTGAGCAGAAATGGAATGGCATCAACCATTTTGTGCTGATCTTACCCCACAGCCTTGAATCAGTCCTGTGTCTTCTCCTGGCTTGAGCCTTCTACTTCCTTCTGGGAGACATCTCCTTTGGGGCAGGAAATTGGGCCCAATCTTAAAAGAACAGAAAGATGGAGTAAGAAAAATAAGGAGAGAGGGGGATGGTTCACATAAAAACAGAAGCTGATAATTAGATTTAGATTTTCCATCTTAACTCTCTGGTTGTGTCATCACTTTAAATATGTATCTTCTGATAAAGATGGGGTGGAAATAGGGGGCAGGGGACTGTGGAAGTCTTATTATTAATCATACTAAACATCCTTTCTCACCCTCTTCCCCAGGTTGTCACTATGGAAGACTGCTTTTTTGCAACTCAGGAGCAACGAGAGAAGCCTTGCTATGATTTGATCTGGGAACTTGGAGAACTGAATGACACTTCATGTTTGGTCTGTAATAGCTATTTCTTGGAGTCACTTTAGTAAGCTCCTCTTATAGCCCCACCTTTCCCTTTGTCTTTCCACATCATTTGTAAGAGGGAATCATGGAACAAACACAGGCATTAAGCCTAGCAGTCCTGTGTTCCACTGGTGGTAGAACCTGGGGCAGGCCAGTTCACCTCACTGAATCTCAGTTTTCTTATCTGTAAAATGAGAAAATTACCCCCTTAGCTCCGCAGGCTTTCCTGATGATTCAATAAGGCCATAACTATTACCTGCTCAGTCTCATACACAGCAGTTGGATAATACATGTAAATTTCCTTCCCGTGACCTTAGTTGACCTAATATCCCTCTACTCAAGCTGAATTGGCTCCATTTGGATCCTTGACTCCACATAAGCCACATTTGCTGCACTGGCTTTGTCTCTTCCTTAGCAGCCCATGACCCCCATAGAAACCCCATGGCAGTTCATCCTTTTGAGATTCCTGGACTCATTAGAGAAGAGCATTTTGATGTGGGATAAGGCTCTGCTCAGGCCTAACAGAATCTTGTTGGGAGATGGAATTTTCAAAATAACAAGAGAAATCATAGAAGAACAAACCAGCACAGTTCAGTTTATTTCCCAAATGATTTATCTCCATGTTAGGCAGAAAGCTCTGTGTCTGCACATTGCTATTGGAGCAATTGTTGCCTACCTACAGAAGAGCCTTTATTTTTTTGACCCACATTACCTTTATTAGCAAAGCTTCATCCTAAAGGCCAGCAAATGGGTACGTGCTCTGCCAGCCCAGAACAAGCAGACGTATGAAAGCAATTCCTGCGATCGTCTAACAGAGCTGGTGCCCTCATTGATCCAGAATGCCAAAACCAATAGCCTATTTTTGAGAAAAAAGTACATGGAATGTATTTGAGTTACTTTATTCCTTCTCATTTAAGTGTCATTGCATTTATCTTGAGCACAAAATAGCTGTCCTTTGTCACTTTCCTCCATCAAACTCTTCCCTCTTGGACTTCAGAGAAGAAAACCACTACTTCCTACAAGGTGGCAGTTGACCAAGGCTTCATGGTGGTACCATTTTAATCTGGCCCTACAAGTTGGGTAGGATTGGAAAATGTAAATATTTGAAAGCAAGCATTTGTAGCAGAAAGAATGGCAGCAACAAAACATAGAAGCAAAAACTTGTAGCAATGGCATCACTGGAGAATAAGATATACAGAAGGAATAATAAAAATAGGTAATATTAAACACTGTGGTAGGCATTCTCTAAAATGGCTTTCAGTGATCTCTGCCTCCTGATCTTCATGCTCTATGAAACTCCTCCTCTTGAGGATGGATTGGATCTATTGACCTAATGAATAGAATCCACATTCAGGATACATCTGAAATAATGGGGTACCCTTGTGAGATTAGATTATTCAAAGACTGTGGCTTCTTTCTTGGGCATTTTCTCTCTTGCTGTTGTTCTCTCTTGGATTGTGTGCTCTGATGAAGCAGCCCTGTATAGAGGACCACATGGTAAGGGAGTAAGGCTTGTCAACACTCATGTTAGTGAGCTTGGATGCATCCCTTCCCCACAACAGCTGAGCCTGCAGATGAGACCTCTTTGCCAATCGCTTGGCTACGATCTCTTGAGAGGTGCTGAGGCAGAAGTGTTCAGCTAAGCTATGCTCAGATTCCTGACCCACAGAAGCTGTGGATAGTAAATGTTTGTTGTTTTGAGTCACTAAGTCTGGGGATAATTTGTTATGCAGCAACAGATAACCAATACAAGCACTTACTCTAACATACTAGACACTGTGATAAGATATGTGACTTCATATATCTGATGTTATTTAATCAACATTAGATGGGTATTCTCGTCCCAACTTTTCATTTGAGAGAACCAAGGTTTAGACATCAGCCCAATACCTTTACATATCTAGTAAGTGCAGGAGCTGGGATTCAAACCCAGGCTGTCATCTTCCTGGGCATGTGCTCTTAACTTGGACACTATATGTTCTACAGTTGGGTTCATTCCTACTGCCCCCCCTTCTTTGCTCCATATCCCCCAAGGTCTGTTGGCAACCTTGTCTTCTTGTCCTAGCAGAGCCTGAAAGAAAACTTGGTAATTTCTCTTAAGTTTTTTAAACAGAATCTTATTCTCTATGCACCATTGCCTCTGTCAGGTTGTGCCATCTACTCACAGCTCCATGTTTTCTGATAGCAGTGGCCCCCAGCCCTGAGGACCCCAAACTCTTCTTATCTTCTTGCCACTCCTTGTCCTGGGCACCACCTGTGGTTTTGGGAGCTAAGGTTTGTGGGGCTACCCTTGGGTGGGGCAGTGACTCCCTTTCTCTTGCCCTGGGGTAGAAGTTGTTTCCTGGGAGACCACATCATATTCCTCAGGACCCAACAAATACAACTTTTCCACTTACTTCTCTCACATGGCTAAGAGGACCCAGAGAGTCCTGCTCCCACTCTAGGAGATGGAGAATACTAACCTGCAGGTCCTTTCCTAGTCTCTGATTTAAAAAAAAAAAGGAAACTCTTCCCAGCCTTACTCTGCTGCCTTCACAGTTTCCTGGGACACTGGTTTATTTCAGAGTATTCCTACAGGATTTATACTTGACACTGCTCATCAGTCACATGTGATAATCTCTCCCTGGGCCTTTGCAGGGAGGCAGGGGTGCAGATGTGTGGGCTGCCACACAGAGTCCTCAGGGACCATGGTATTCCATCTCATCACAGTATCTCTTGCCACTTCAGTGAGATCTTTGACACGTTGGCTGAGTCTCAAGAGGTCTAGAGATGAAGGATTATCCTTGGCTAATATTAAAAACAAACTAATCATACGAAACTGAAGAGTTAGAAATGACCTTTCATGATTGATAAGACAGTCTTCACTGTTGACCTAATGCTACATTTTGCTGTACTGTGTGTAAGCTCATAAGCTTGAAGGAAGTCACTGCTCAGGAAATTAGCTCCAACCCCCTGAACTTTATACCTCAGTGCCCTGTTAATCCTTGAAGGAAATGAGTGGGGCCCTATGCTTCAAAAGAACTTACAATGGGTAACTAAGGTCCAAAGGCAACCTCTCCCTGGTGGTGGGAGAACTGGGCTCTTGTTCCAGCTCTACCACCTGCTATCTGGATGATCCTAGGTGGTTCACCTCACCTTTGTGGATTGTTTCCTTGTATGTTACCCCAGGGGGGTGGGGCAAGCCACCCCTAAGAACTCTCTGGGTCTTGACTTTGGTTTTATGGGCTTTGTAATTATTTCTAGAGCTGGCCTGTGAACAGGGCATCCCGCTCCCTCTGTGCTTCCCTTACCTCTGCTCCTATGGGCTCTTCAGTCATGTTGGCTCTTGTCATAGTACTGGTTTGTCTGCCACAGGGTTTCACATAAAAGTGTTCTGTGGGTTCAAGACTGAAGGCCTCTGGGCCTAGCACCTGCTGAGACAAGGAACAGTCTTTTGGCTTCCTGGATCACTCTTAACAAGCCACGAGTTTCCATTCAGAAACATAGTGTACTGTCTCCAAACACCAGCAGCAGCCCATTCCACACTCAGTGGAAGGGGGGGAAAGAGGGGGAAGAGTGACTAACGAATCGCCAGCTCCTTCCTTCCATGAACAGGGCACTGGGCTGGAGACCCATACAGCCTTGTGATTCAGCTCCATTTTACAGAGTGGAAAAATCAGTGAATTCTAGAATTGAGACTCAAATTTAAGTACATTAATGAATCCATAAATATTTATTAGAGTGAAAGGGTCTGCAACAGATTATCCAAGTTGGCTTTGAAGCAGTTTATCAAGCAGAGAAATAAGGTGATTTACTCAAAATCAGGTAGAGAATGTATTTATTCACTGTGTATATTCAGATGCCTTTCTTTTGTAGGACTGACTCAGAGCCCTTTCTTTTTTTTAAAAAAAATTTTATTTTTATTTATTCATGAGAGAGACACAGAGAGAGGGGGGTGGGGCAGAGACAGAAGCAGGCTCTATGCAGGGAGCCTGACAAGGGACTCAATCCCAGGTATCCAGGATCAGGCCCTGGGCTGCAGGCGGGGCTAAACCGCTGAGCCACCCGGGCTGCCCTCAGAGCCCTTTTTTTTTCTTTCTTTCTTTTTAAGAGCCCTTTTAAAATATGTTCAAGGACATGTCAGTTGGAGGCAGTCAGTTACTCTGCCTTCCCTCTTGTTTCTAGCAGGACTTCCTCCACTTTCCAAAGGATGTTCTTTGGCCTCCACACCAAACAGACCCACCCAATATCGAAGGCCCATGTGTAAACACCCTTCCTTCTATCTTATCAAAATCCCTCCTGCCTTGGTTTATCAGAGATGACTCACTCCTTGGAGCCCTTTGCAAGGACCTGGGCTGGGGTTGCAGGGCTGAGAGGTACCAGCTTCTCTACCCACTTGAGAGAAGGGCCTCTTAAACTTCCAGTCTTTTCTATCTCCCCCAGCTGGAAGCCCCCACCACCATCACTTAGGGGATCTTGGCCCCAGAAGTCACTCCCAGCCTTTCCCACAAGACCCTTGCATGTTGGTGGTCTTTAGGGCCACCTTATCCTGAAGAAATTAGACAGCTGAGTGACAGGAATCTGGCCTGGTGGTTTCAGGAAAGAAAGCAAACGCTCTGAAATGTGAGCCAAATGGCAGGGTTCTCAAGGAAGGCTTCCTTTCATGCTGGAAGTGTTAGCAGCTCCACCTTCAAGAAATACATTTTTGAGAGTAAGACAAATGATCATTTGGTTTAAGGAGCCCAAGTCCCAAATGATAATATTTTCACCATCATAGCCTGTGGTCCAATGGGGGAACAAGAGGTCAGGAGACATGTCACACTGATTTCTGCCTCCCAGTGTGGGCAGGTGCAGGGCAGTGAGCTGCATCAGCTGTTTACCCAAGCAGGGCAAATGGATATGCAGCTCCCTCCCTCTCTATTGACAATCACCTGCCAGACGCTGTGCCAGGTGCAGGGAATCCAGTGGGAGCAGAGACAAAGGCCTGGCCCTCTGCTCCTGACCCTTCTAATCCAGTGGGAAGTAGAGACATCATATTAAGACATGGCAGCTATGAGGAATGCTGTAAAGAAGAGGTTCGTGGGGGCCTGAAGGGTGAAGTGACAGAGCCATGAGGCCAATCCAGGTTTTCCTGATGAAGTCTTGTTTGGGTGGATATCTGAAGGGGACTTAGCAGGGAGGGAGGGAGGGAGGGCAAGGGCCCTATCAGAAAACTGCAGGGAATGGAAGGCGGCCAGTGTGTGTGTTGGGGTGGGGGTGGGGTTTAGAGGGTGGAGGGGACCAAGGTAGGAGTCAGGACTGGAGAGGAAGCTATGTCAGTCACTTGCAGAGTTGTGTCCTCATGCTGGGGGCAATGGGAAGCCCGGAGAGGGACTGCAGAAAGGTGCGACATTCAGGGGATACTGGATCTATATTTGGGCACCCAGCCCAGTGAAAGCCCAGGGCCCAGAGGCCTCTTCAGCCCTCTGTCAAACAGTGCTCACGGCTATGGGGTCCCTAGGCCCACAGACCAGGAAATGGTGGGGATGGAGGCAGGTCAGGGACAGATGCCAGGAGAGTGGGTCCCCAGGGCCACCTTCCCACCCCTGGCCAAGTGAAGGTCAGATCCCTCGGGTCTGCCTTCTCCGGACGCCACTCACGCCCCTCCCCGCGTGGAGCCCCTGAGCGCCGCCCGCCCCCCGCCCCGCGAGTCCCCACCTGCTCGGGGAGCCCGGAAGAGGTGAGAACGCGAGCAGCGCGGCCCGGCCCGGGGGAGCGGCCTCCCGCCCCCGACTGCCACCCTCCCCGCCGGGCCCCAAGCCCCAAGGCACCCCTGGGGCCCATCCCCCGCGGGGGTTCCTCCTGGTTCCCGCCCGCCCCTCCCCCGCCGCGCCATCACCATGGTTACGCGGGCTCGGCTGCCTCGGGAGCTGGGGGTGGGGGGGATCGCTCGGGGCAGGGCGGGCGCCTGGGCTCCCTAGTCTTCCTCTGGAACTGGGTTCTTTTAAAATCCGCTCAAGGCTGCACACTGCAGATTCAAGGCCTGCTTACCTGGGGGCTTCGCTCAGAGACACAAGATGAGAACAACCGGATAGAGAGTGTACCCCGCAGGGACTGATTTGCACCGTGAAAGGGGGCAGCGCGGCGTCCCTGGAAGCACTGATACATAGCAGTGCGTTGGTTAGGACTGATCCCCAAGATTTAAGGGCCTCTCACTGGGTGACCTGAGGTAGACTTGTAAGGCTTCAGTTGTTAGAGGCCAATTTGGGGCCAGACAGACCTGGAATCAAATCCTGACCCTGCCACTTATCAAAGGCATAAACTGGGACAAGCTATTGACACTGGTTGGGCCTCAGTGTCCTCTTCTGTATATTGGGGATAATCACACTCACCTTGTAGGTGGTAGGATCAAAAATGTTGGGCACATAGTAGGCACTAAAGAAGACCATTGCTGTTGCTGCTGTTATTAGTATTAGAGTTCTAAGCTCTTATAGATGCAAAACATGAGTTTGTTGATTCGAGGGTTACACAAAAGGCAGGTTTTCCCAACAGTGACTTGTGGGCGGCCAGCACCATCAGTTTCAAGCCAGTGAGTAGAACAATTTCCAACCCCTCCTCAAAAGTCTCTCACATATTGGCAGACATAATATAACCCTGAATCACAGTGTATAGAGATAGTAGAATGATGAAGGAATTAGCAGGAAGGAGGGAAGTCTGAACTGAGTGCCCTGGGGAGAGGGGTGGTGGTGGAGGAGGAGATGGTCGGGGCAGAATAGCAAATAACAAAGAGGTTGCTAATGGCTTATAGAACCTTGGCAATCCTGTAGCAGGGGATGATGTGAGGCCTGAAAAAAGACAGATTATTTGGAAGTATTTATAAGAGGCAGATAGACTTGCAGGTCCCAACCACCTACTCCCCCTCCTGCAGGGGACAGGAGAGTTAGTTTCTAGAAAAACCGAATCAGAGACTTAGTGCTACTGACTGTCAGATACAGAGGGAGGCTGGGGTCAGGTGAAAGTTTGCACGCTAACTGAACAATTCTCCCTTGCTCCTTCCTCCTCCTAGCCTATGAACGACAGGGGCAGGAGATTGAAAAACTCTTTTGTGTAGAAACTGACCCAATCCAGGAAAAAGACCTATACATATTGATCACCCCCTAGAATAAATCCCATCCAGGTACACAGAACTTGAGTCAGTCTTTAGGGCCTCAGCCTTAAATCTGAGTGGCAGTCAACAATCACCAGAGAGGAAACCATCCAACAGGACAGAGAATAAAATAATCAAACAGGAGAGCAAAAGGATCTATGAAGGAAGCAGAAATGGAAAACAAAGTATATTTGATACCTTTAGAGGAATAAGAGAATACACTGCATCCATAGGATCTGATGAAAAAGGGAGAAGCAAAGAAGAGTTTTTGGAGGGGCACCTGGGTGGCTCAGTGGTTGGGCATCTCTGCCTTTGGCTCGGGGCGTGATCCTGGAGACCCAGGATCGAGTCCCATGTCAGGCTCCCTGCATGGAGCCTGCTTCTTCCTCTGCCTGTGTCTCTGCCTCTCTCTCCCTCTGTGTCTCTCCTGAATAAATAAATAAAATCCAAAAAAAATAAATAAGAGTTTTTGGAAATAAAAAGTATGAAGTGAAAACTTCAAAAATTCTGTGCCAGTGTTGGAAGATAGTTGCAGAAATTTCTTGAAAGCAAACAAAGAGAAGAATAATAGGAGCAAAAAAGAAAATGAGAGGAGTAATTCAGGAGGCTCAACATCCAATAAGGACTTTCAGAAAGAGAACAAAGAAAAATGCTAAAGAAATAATACAAAAAGATGCTCTAGAACTGAAGGACACAAATCTTGGCTAACATGCCCAGCACAGTAGTTGAATATGGACCTAGACTAAGATACCCCATTGTGACACTAGAACTCTAGGGGTAAAGAGAGTCTTATGAGTTTTCAAAGAGAAAACTAAAAAGTTACATATAAAAGATCAAGAATCAAAATGGCATTGGACTTCTTAATAGCAGCACTGGAAGTTAGAAGACTTTGGAAAAAATGCTTTCATTATCCCAAGGGAAAATTATCTTCAGCCTAGATTTCTATTCCTGGCCACACTATTGAATAAGTAGGAGGACAAAATAAAGACAAGCAAAATACAAAAAAGTTTACATTTGATGTACCCTTTCTTAGGAAGCCACTGGAGGATGCTCCATGATGAGGGAATAACCAAGAAAGAGGAAGAAGGCTTGTGATCCAACAATGCAGAGGGGCAAAGGGAATTTCCAAGATGGGGGTGAAGGAAAGTCCCAGAATTACAGCTATGGGGCAGGCCTAAGAACCAACCATTTGGGTTGAGCATTGAGGACTCCAAGAAGAATTTCTCTAGGAAATTCTGATTTATTGAATTAGTTTGCAGGGCTGTTGGAAATATGGAAAGATGTAGATATTAGGGAAAACAAAGCAAATGTAAACTATAAAGGAGCTATTAACCCCAGAAAGAAGGCATTGAGAAAAAAAAAAATCTCAGTTCACTACTTGGCTAGGTAGTGAAAAATGTTTATTTTACATAATCATCATAATGAAAACACTGTGTGGGGATTGAACCAAAACCTGCTAAACAACTACGTTGGAAGGATAGAAAGCACAGGAAGGGGAGGGGTGAACGATTTAAAATATTTGCCTACTATAGTGGAAAATATTTAAAAGAAGTTACTTGAGAGTGAGCTGTATATGCCTATTATCTAAAAATATAAATACCAAAAAAGAAAGGCTATGAATGTTGCAAGTGGTTGCCTCTGGAGAGCAAAAGGAAGATGAGGCAGGAAGGAGGTCAAGGGACTTTCACAGATGGTATAATTCAATACAGTATAAGTAAGAATCAATTCAAGATACAATAAAGGAAAGAAGGCTGGACCTGTGTTGGCCAAACAATGGCTTTACAAACACACACCTAAGGTGCTTTTCAAATCCCTCAATGATAAAGTCAGCAAAGACAAAGTGGCAGCTACATACATAGCATTAGGAGAATTTCTGGAATTGGGGCTGTTATTCCTATTAACACAAAAACACTAATAGTAACAACTTGAAATAGTTTCCACAGGCTTTCGAGATACCCTAGTGGGTTTGCCACCATGTTATCCCATGCTTTCAAGGAAAACACCAGAACTCAGGATTTAATAGGAATCTTTGCTGTAGTAAGTGGTAGAGGCAGGACCTAAAACCAAGTTCTCTGTGGTAGATTATATTTTCAAATATGGACTAATCCCTCATGCTCTTCTTTCATTCCTCCATCAAAAGATGGAGTCTATTTCTCTACCCCCTTGAGTCTGGGCAGGTCTTGTGTGAGCTTTGACCAATATAATACTGTGTGGGTGATTTTTGGTGACTTCTAAGACAAGGTCATCAGAAGCCTTGCAGCTTTTGCTCGGTCTTATGGGATATTCCCTCTGGTGCACTCTCCCTTGGGAAGCAGCATCATTCTGGAAGAAGCCTAAGCCACACGTAGAAGCACTTTAGTTAACATCCCAGCTTAACTAGCGTCAGCTGCCAACGATGTGAGTGAGTCGCCATCTTGGATACTAGCCCAGGTGAACCTTCGGCTGACTCCAGCCCCATTCACTGACTACAACCACATGAGAGATGCCAAGTGAAACCACTCAGCTAACATGTCAACCCACAGAACTCCGAGAGAGAATAATAAGATTATTATTTGAAGTCATTGAGTTTTAGGGTGATTTGTTACGTGGTAGGTAATTGAAACATTGCCTGATACCAAGGTCCATATTCTTTCCTTGGCACCACTCAATGAGTGTTTATCAACAGAGACGTTATTGAAATTTGGGTGGGAGAATTTTTTATTTTGTAGGTTTTCCCTGCACACTGTAGGATCTTTAGCACCCTGGCCTTTGCCCTTGAAGCTGATGCCCTTCCCCCAATACCATGGTGCTACCTAAGAATGCCTTCACAGTTTCCCAAATGACTCCTAAGAGTAACATTCCCAGGTGAGATCTCCAGGGAAATGAAGCCATTTTGAGATGGTTTAAAACTGAATTCCACACAAATGGAAAAGACGGCAGTTCTGTTAGTGGGAAAGGTGAGAAAGGAGAGCTTGCAGGATATAGTTACCTAGTCCAACTGCAAAGGATCTCCACAGCCCTACCTCTGACATCTAAGGTAGCTAGGTTTCTGGCCTTGAGCTCCCTAAACTTTGCAAACTGTTTGGTGGTAACCATGCCTATGGGGGGAAAGGGTGTGGGAGCTACAGAATCATCAAGCATTGATCTGGGAGGGATCAGAGAGATCATTTACACAACCCACTCACTTTGCTATCTACTGAAGCCAAAATGAGGAATGTGCACCAGGACTACACCCTGGGATCTCCCACCCAAGCCACATGCTCTTTCTACCACTCAAGCAAGAAAACACTTGTGATTGAGGTTATTTAGATGGAAAAATGGAGAAATTTACTTTGGGCATGCAAAATACAGGTGTCCAAGTTAGCCTAACATGATTGTATTAGTTTGCCAAGGCTGCTGTAACAAAGTACCACAAACTAAGTGGCATAGGAGAAATGGATCATTTCACTGTTCTGGAGCTAGAAATTCATGATCAAGGTGTCAGCAGAGTTGGTTCTTTCTGAGGGATGCAAAAGAAAATCCATGTCATGTTCTCCTCTAGCTTCTGGGGGCTTGGTGGCTATCGTTTTGCATTCCTCTGTCTCCATCTTCACATGGTACTCTACCTGTGTGCATTTGGGTCCAAATTTCTCCTTTTTTAAGGACACCAGTCTTATTGGATTAGAACCCACCCTGCATCAGTATAACTTCAACTTACTTCTGAAAGAACTCTATTTCCAAGTATAGTCGCATTCTGGGGTTAGGTCTTCAACATATGGATTTTGGGGCAGTACAACTCGACCTGTGTGAAACCTGTTCCATGAACTCACATGCTTTCTGTCTCCCATGTGAAGTGTTACTATGGATCTCCTAAGTTTGCATCCCAATGCAGAGGATTGACTTGAAAAATCTTATTAACCGAGATGAGCCCGGAGATCTCTCTTTTCCTAAGACAGCATGTTGCAGACTGGAATCTGTTTTGGCAACTATAGAAAGTCTTTGATGGAGCCTCTAATCGGCTTCTATGGACACACCTGTGACAGCTGTGACCTAGGTGTGAGTCACATTTTGCCTTCAGAAGGATCCTGATGAATAATATTAGCTGGCTGAAGACACCTGGGAAATGCAGCCTCCTGGGGGATGGGTGGCTTTAGAAGCACAACATCTTGAAGACACACAATGGGATGAGAGAGAATATGGGAAAGGCCCGACGTCATTGGAAGTTCAGGGAGGAGTGTTCATTCGTTTATTTATTCATACATTCTTTCAACATGTTCTCAGTGAGTGGGCACCCAGTATGAGCCAGGCACTGTAAAATTTGCAATCTAATGGGGAAGAAAAGTAAACATACAAATAACTTCTGATTGTGATGAATGATATGAAGGAAACAGTGTGCAATAGTAAGGAACAGCAAGGATATTGACTTTTAAAGGTGGTCAAAGAGCCCCCTTGAGGAAGTAACAATTGAGACCTAGAAGATTCAGGCAAGGGTGCTCCAGGTGGCAGGAACAGTTTGTGCAAAGGCCCTGAGTTGCTGTTGCTGGTGGCCTTGATGTGTTTTAGGAACTGAAAAGAAGCAGATGTGCAGTGGCAGAGGCAAGAGGTGAAGCTGGAGAGGTGGATGTGGGTCAGGACAGAGAGGTCAGATCTCACACAGACACTATGCAAAGCCACTGAGGAGCTTTAAGCAAGACAGTGATATAATTTGATTTCTGTGTGTGTGTGTGTGTGTGTGTGTGTGTGTGTTTTAATCATTCTCCTTGTCCCAGATTGGCAAGGATTAAAGTTTGAAAACACATGGTGTTGGCAAAGGTGTGGGAAACAGACAATCTCATAGCTTTCTGGTATAGTTATAAATTTGTAGAAACCCTAAAGGGAGCAATTTGGCAATATTTATCAGAATCAGAAATGCACTACTTTGACTCAGCAACTTTGTTTCCACGGATGTATCCTGTACATATATACTTCAAAATCACTAAACTAGATCATTCATCCTGGCACTGTATGATTGCAAAAGATTGAAAAAGGCCCTAAATATCAGTAAATGACTAAACCCAATAATATCCACAAGTAAAGGCTTAGATGAGTAAATGTTGGCCATCCAACAATATACTGCTGGGCAACCATTGGGATAAGGGAGCTTTTTATGTACCGATGGGGATCAGTCTCTGAGATGTACATATAGTCAATTTTCAAAAGCAAGGTTCATGCACCTGAAACTAATATAACATTGTATGTCAACTCTACATCAGTAATTTTAAAAAAGAACAAGTTTCAGAGCCATGGGTGTAGGGTGTATACCGTTTAAGAACAGGGTGTGTGTGTGTGTGTGTGTGCACGCGCGTGTGTGTTTGGGTCCTTCTGGAGAGGAGGAATTACAACTCTAAAGAAACAAAAGACCTTGGCTGCCGGGGAAAGTAGGGGCAGATGGAAGCAGGGCAAGTGTCCAGGAGTGGCCTGGGTGTCCAGCCTGGAGGTGCTGGCCTGGTTGCTGGGGACGGTACACAGAGATAGGGAGAAGTGGGCGAATGTGCAATGGGAAAGCTGGACTGGATATCTGGGTATGAAGAGAGGACTGAGAATGAGGGACAGTCAGCTGGGTTTCTTGCTTAAACTCCTGATGGAGGTGCTATTTACCTAGAGGAGGGCAGCCTTGCCGTGAGGGTAGGAGAGAATTGGGGGATTTATGCTAAGTCTGCAGTGCCAGGGATCATCTAGGTGGAGGTGCTGCTGCACAGGAGTTTAGACTTCCTGCTTGATCCTTTCCCCCCACAATAGTGACTGTTTCCAGGTGACGAGAAGAAGTGAGAGCATTCCTGGGAGGAGAGAAGGGCGTGCTGAGGTGTGGCAGATAGTTCTTGAGGTGCCACATTGGGGTTAAGCCTGAGAATGGCAGGACATGATTTGCACTGTAGAAGGATCTCTCTGGTGGTGACGTGACAGGCAGATCAGAGGGAGGTAAAATGGAGCCAACTAGCTCATTATTGCTGGAATCAAGGAGCTGAACAAACTTGGGGCCAATGGGAGAAGAAGGTACAACTTGGATGTGGATGGGATGTGTGGGGGGGAGGGTGGATGAGCTGAATATAACTCCCAGGCTTCTGGCTCAGTTGAGGGACTGCAGGGGTGGTGGGGCCATTTCCTGAAAACAAATGTGGGAGGAGGAAGAGGGAGGTGATCCTTAATTAACCTGAGCTTGACTTGGTTCCCAGCATTAGGTCCGGTGTGGTGAGAAGACTTCTCTCCCGGTCTGTCTCGCCACACCACACAACAGCTGTGTCCTGGAAGCTTCAGGAGGTTCTTATTCTACCCCACCAACTTTGGCTCTTTCTTCCCATGGCTCCCGCAACAGATCCATCATCAAAACCTAAAAATCCCGCCATCAAACGATCTCACTTCTGTCTTCACCTCTCTGTTCTCACTGGGGCCTAAAGTGCCTGGAGATGGCCAGGGCCTCTCTGGAGCTCTGGAGGCCTGTCACTGGCTTGCAGGAAGCGTCTTGCTGCAGTTGAGGATGCTGTGCAGAAGATGGTTCTAGAGCAAACCACAGGTCAAATTGATAACCATTATTGAGAACTTTCCCCAGAATGACATGGTGACAAGCTGCCTTCTTATAGTTGATGCTGGCTAAATCCAAGGTTAGATGTGAGTAGGATCTCCTCTGAAGCTTTGGAACTGAGGAAGTCCTTTGACAAGTGGCTGACCACTGTGCATGTAGCTGCCCACCCCAGCAAGAGCCTGACTACCACACACAGAATGTACAACATGATGAGGCCTTGGCTCTGGAGGGCCTGCCACCCTCTGTGGGTCACAAAGCCCGACTGCACTGTACCTTAGCCCCTGGCCTAAAGTTAGGGCTTGTGTGAGGTCTGCACCAAGTTGACCAGGTACCTAATGTCAGGAGGCCGGCTAGGAGAAGCAAGGGGTGTGTGTGCGTGCATGCACACACGCACACCAGTGGACTGTGTGGTCCAGTGGTGATAGTTTAGGAGGGGGAGAGAGCACTTGTTTAGGAGCTGGGAGTCAGTTGGACCCAGTTCCAGTCATGGCCAGGCCACTCACAAGTTGGGTAGCTATGAGAAGGCCATGCTACTTCTCCAAGTGCCGCATTCCTGGGGTGTCAAATGACAAATGCGACCAGATGCTTCAGATGCTTCCTAGTAAGACCAAATTAGAAGAACCAAATTCAATGGTCTCCATGATCCAAGGCTCTGCTCAGACCACTACACATTTTTGGGGTATCCTTGGCCGCATGAGCTGAGTGTCTCTACTGTCCCGGGAATGGAGGTTGTGTTTTGGTGACCTGGGGCTTGAGAGGGAATCTCTTCCCTTCCAGCTCACTCTGTCTGGATCCACGTACCTTCCTCATTAGGGTTTTAAAGGAAAAGGTGTGAGTGTGTGTCCCGTGTATGGTGGCAGACCCGGCAGGATGGCGGGAAGGCTCCCTGCCGAAGCCTCTGGATGGCAGAAAATGTGCAGCAGAGACGATGCCAAGTGGGCCTGGCACGGGGAGATGGCCTGAGGCTTTTCTCATGCAAATGTACTACTTCTTCTGCGTCCTGGCCGCGTGTGGAAGCGGAACTGGCAGCCCACATTGTTTCCCGAAAGCCGGCGAGAGGATCTGGAGGTGCCGGGCGGAGTGGGGGGCGCCTGCTCATGCGGGTGACCCATGCTGTGGGCACGCTCACGGCTCTTTGTCTTGCGGTCATATGAAGTCTGTTGGAGGCTGCGGTGAAAAGCACGGCGTCCGCCCCTAATCGGAAGCCTACGGTGGGAGGAAGGTCAGTCCCGTGTACGGTCCTGAAAGCCAGAACGTAGAGTGTCAGGCACAAAATGTAAATAGACGGCTCTCTTATTAGACGGCTCGAATGCAGTGTGTGTGTGTGTGTGTGTGTGTGTGCGCGCGCGCGTGTGAGAGCGGCGGGGGCAGGGTGGGGCCCGGGAGGCCTGCTCACCGGTGGTGCCAGGGAGCCGGGGAGCCTTCTGTCGCCGGGGCCACGGGGCAGGGTCGCCTGCCAGACCTGCGGGCCCTGGACACCCAGGAGCGGCCCTCCCCCCGGCCCAGGCTCAGCACCTGCTGTCACCCGGTCAGCTTCCCCAACAGCCATTCCTGATCTCAGTGGCCACAGACGTGGTTCTTGTAACTGCCCACTCCTGTTCCTTGGTTTCTTCTCGCTCATGGACCCGAACCTTCCCATCTTTAAGAATTGCAGAGGGGCACTTGGGTGAGCATCTGCCTTGGGCTCAGGGCGTGATCCCAGGATCCTGAGATCCAGTCCCGCATTGGGCTCCTGCGAGGGGCCTGCTTCTCCCTCTGCCTGTGTCTCTGCCTCTCTCTGTGTCTCTCATGAATAAATAAATAAAATCTTAAAAAACAGAAAAAAAGAACTGCAGAGCCTCCCTGACCTCTTCTTCCACCTCCTCCTCACCTCCCAGCTCTGTTCATTTCTTCCAGAACCCCAATGCCCACCCCTCATCAACTGAACCAGGACCTCAAGTCACTGGTCTTACCACAAGTATCTTCTCCAGTTCCCCCTTAGCTAGCTTCAAGGCTACTGCCAGTCTTAACTCCATGCACGTCAATCCCCTCACCCTTCTCTTGCCGTGGCTCTCACACAACTGCAGCCCTGGTGGGAATTTGGCCTTCTGGCACCCCTACTCCCACCTCATACGCTGCCCCTCAACATTGAACATGAACAGCGAAAATGGTTGTAAGGAGACTGATTGGTGTTACTCTATGTATGTATGTATATTTTATTTATTTGAGAGAGACCATGAGCAGTGGGAAGGGGCCGAGGGAGAGGGAGAAGCAGACTCCCCATTGAGCCAGGAGCCTGACTCAAGGCTTGATCCCAGGAGATCATGACCTGAGCCAAAGGCAGGTGCTCAACCAACTGAGGCACCCATGTGCCCCTGATTGGTGTTACTTTAAACGTAAGGGAGCCCTTAGTGCTCCCTGAAAACCCAGCCATGTCCCCGCGCCCATGTGTCCCCTCACTGTTCAGGGCCCCAGCATCTACATCTCAGTTGGTGACATTGCTTCTGATGTCACTTGGGAAATAGTGAAATTAGAAGAAAATTTTAAGAGACTCTTACCATCTCTCTGTTAGTTTGCCATAACCAGGGACCACAGACCAAGTGGCTTCACAACAGAAATTTATTTTTCCACTGTTCTAGAGGCTGAAAGTCCAAGATCAGGGTATCGGCAGGTTTGGTTTCCCCTGAAGGCTTCTCTCCGGCTTGCAGATGGCCTCCTTCTCGCTGTGTCCTCACATGGCTCTCCCCAATGTGCCCTCATTCTTGGTGTGTCTCCCTCTTCCTGTAAGGACACGACACGAGCCCTACTAGACTAGGGCCCGCTCATATGGGGCAGAACCCACCCCATTCCTGGCACCCAGGCTTAGCAGCTGTAGCTCCTCCCAGGATGCCTGAGCTCCTCAGGAAAGGTTTGAGGGCCCTGCTGAACCCTCTCTCACCTCCTGCAATCGAGCTTTTACTTGAAAACAGATTTGGTGTTTCTGTTGCTTCCCTCAATGCCAGCAAAGCACAAAGAAACAATGGGAGGCCAGAAAGGTCAAATGGTTCGTGGTCAAATATCTCCTTTGTGCTTGGTAGTGGACGTGCCGTGGCCATCCTCTCTCCTAGGTTCCTCCTGAGGCAGGCCTGGGCAGGGGCTGCTGCGCTCTTTCCCTCTCTCCTCCGCAACTCCATCTCCGCTTTCCTATCAGATGCCCCGTGGCTTCTGTTCTTCAGAAGGCCCAGGAGCGGCCCTGGCCAGGAGGGCTACACTCCAACGTTTAGGCCAAAACAGGAGAAGAGAACTGGGATAACCGCAAAGGTTTATCGATAATTGTTTTAGGCACATAAGTCAAACTGAGTCCAAGTAACACAGAGCTCTTAAACTGGGAGAGCAATGGGTTTGAGGAAGAAAATGACTTCCATGGGCTCTTTTATATTTTTCTAGATTTCCCCTAGTTTTCTACTTCTTGCTGGTGTTTGGAGAGAGTAGGGGGAAGGGGATGTGGGGTGGTGGGGTGGGGAAAGAGGATTTTCTTTATTTCTTTTTTTTTAAAGATTTTATTTATTTATTTGACAGAGAGACTGAGAGCACAGGTAGGCAGAGCAGCTGGCAGAGGCAGAGGGAGAAGCAGATGCCCCACTCCCGAGCAGGGAGCCCGACCTAGGACTCGATCCCAGAACCCTGAGATCATGACCTGAGCCTATGGCAGACACTAAACCGACTGAGCCACCCAGGGGCCCCGAGAGGATCCTATTTCATAAAGATTTTATTTCCCATAATCTTAAGGAGGGACGAAATCTCCAGTATTTGTTTCTCAGACCTAGAAACTCGCCCTGCTCCTGACTCAAATCACCCTGAGGCCCTCTCCCAGAAGAGTGATGATCAATTAAAATGTGGAGAAACAGCAGCAGTGACTGGCATGTATTAAAATCAAGGAGACACAGATTGTAAAAGATCATTTTCTCTCAGGCCTGAGGCTGCTTCTCTTCCTTCAGGAAGGCTCAAAGAATCAATCACTTCTGTTTTTCTGAAGAGACAGGAATTCCAGATTTTCCTTATTAACTCATTTCTCATTATGATAAAGGTATGTCTCTTCACCCAGAAAATCTTTCCAGCCGCAGCTTCAGCATCAATAAAAATTTGCTTTATATGGTTTTCTGTCTCCTGGGTTAGCCTTTCTTAGTTAGATTTTGATTATTTTCCCTTAGTTTTCTCTACTTTTATCATCATAATGCTTTCCTCACATCATTTCTCTTAGTCCTCCCTCCTTTTTCCTTCTCTGTTTTAATCTTCTGACTTCATAGTCGTAACACCAAATGCATAGTGGATATTAAATAAATGTTTCATTTTAATACATGTTGCATCACTAGATGTGCACTAACAGCTAATAGTTACTGAGCATTTACCAGAGGCCAGGTCTGGGCCAAGCTCCCACAATGCATATCCTGCTGAATCCTCAAAGTTCCCCTAAGGTTGTAAGGTCACTAGGAGGGCCAGGACAAGGGGGTGGGAAACGAGACCCTAAGGCACAAGACTTAAGGAGGCGCTCACTCTTGGAGTCCTGAAAGGACAGGTCAGCCCCGAGAATGCCTCACACTTCCCCAGCCTGAGCACTACACTGATTTCCTTCTCTAACATAGAAGAAAACGGGGTGGATAGAAGGTAGGGCAGTTGCCCAAGATCACAGAGCTAAAAAGAAAAAAAAAAAATAGAGAATTTGAACACAGGCCTAGCTAAATCCAGAGCTCCAGCTCTTTAAGAATTATAATTAATATGTACCCAGAGCATTCAAGTAGCTTTAAATGTCACCATTCTTAATGTGTGTTTTTAATTAAAAAATGTTACTTTTCAGTTTAAAATAATTTATACTTCCTAAATGTCACCATTCTTCAATATGAAGAGAAAGCCAAGCATCTTCAGGCTTTTGAGAAAAGCCTCTAAGCCAAATGCCAGAGATCTAATGAAGCAAACAGATAAACAAATGCAGAAAATCTTAAAGCTGAAATAATGCAGAAGGCAGAAGACAGCTTCAAACTGAAGTTTGTAAACTTGAAGAGTTAGAAGATGTTGCATCCATGAATCAAGAAGAGGATAAAAAAGAAGAGAATAGAAAAACTCTTATAGAAATTAAGATGTTTATGGCAGAAATGAGTATTTCAATAGAAGAGTTGAATAGTAAGGTTGAAGAAGTCTACCAGGAAATAGAACAAGACAAAGAGATGAAGAATAGGAGAGAAGAGATAAAACCAGAGGATCAATGCAAGAAATCCAACACCAAATTTATAGGCATTCCAGGAAGAAAGGAGAGCAAAAAATGGAGAGGAAGAAATTATTTAAAAAGACACAAGAAAATGTGGGCCAAGTGCTCAGAGCACTGAATAAAAAATAGATAAATTATGGTGAAATCTGACAACACCAGGGATAAAAAGACGATCATTAAAACTTCCAGAGGAAAACAGAAAAAATTAGGAATCAGAATGGCATTCAGATTTCTCACCAATACCGTTGGAAACCAGAAGTCCACAGAGCAAAGCCTTTACAAAGCTGAAGGAAAATAACTTCCAAGCTGTCAGTTGAATGTAAGGATAAACTAAAGACATTTTTTCAGTTAGGCAAAATCTCAACAAATTCACTTTCCATGGATCATTTTTTAAAAGCTACCAAAGGATGTACTTCAACAAAACAAGGGAGTAAACCAACAAAAAGTGACTTGGGGAAACATGTAGTCCATGCAATCATGTCCAGGGCAACATGGTTCAGTAGGTCTGGAGAGCTCTCAGCTCAGAGGAGAGGCACAGGATGGAGGACACTGGACACCAGCATTCATGCCATAACAAGGACAAATTATCTGATAGCCTTTTCATGTGCTTGCCTATATTAAGAAGAGTTTAACAAGAAGTTGGAGGACTGAGTGAGAGGCCCCTGAAAATCTAAGCAACTGTACCAAGATGATTAACTCCAAGGAAAACGAAACATTGTACATGAGAGGAAATGTTAGAGCAGACTCTGAGGCTTAGCTGGAAACAGTATTTAACAATATTTATTGGGCAGCCCGAGTGGCTCAGGGGTTTAGCGCCTGCCTTCGGCCCAGGGTGTGATTCTGGAGTCCCGGGACTGAGTCCCACGTCAGGCTCCCTGAATGGAACATGCTTCTCCCTCTGCCTGTGTCTGTGCCTCTCTCTCTCTCTCTCTGTCTCTCATGAATAAATAAAATCTTAAAAACAACAACAACAACAACAATATTTACTGTGGCATATCAACATAAATTCTGAGTAGTAATGAATCCAAAAGAGGTGAAATACCATGTTGGAGGATGGTTGTGAAGGTGTACAAGTGTGTATAAAATGTAAAGATTAAATTCCCCTCTGCTCTTGTAGAAAGTTAATATATGTCTAAAATGGGGGTGGGGGGTGGGGATAAAGAAATATATTACTTAAAACTATGGATGACAATACCAGAAAATGTCAAAAAGAGTTGAAAATGCCTGTCTGCAAAGTGGGACCTGGGGTCAGCAACAGGATGGGGTCAGGGAGTCTCTGCTTCTTATTATAAGCCTCGTGATGCCTTTTGATGCTTAAATAAGGTATGTTTATTACCTTGATCAAAATTAACATAAAAAGGTAATTTCAGCCTTGGCTTTTTTTTTTTTTTTTTTTTTTTTGGCCTTGGCTTATTTATTTGCCTTTTCTTCTTCCTCTTAAAACTAGAAACTGAAGTGAGGAAAAAAATCACCTCTTTGGGCCTTTTGGCTCTTTGAGCAGAGCATACTGTCTTCCTCCTTCCTCTTCTCTATTATTATGAAACAGATCAGCAGTTTTTTTTTATAATAAATTTATTTTTTATTGGTGTTCAATTTACCAACATACAGAATAACACCCAGTGCTCATCCTGTCAAGTGCCCCCCTCAGCGCCCGTCACCCAGTCACCCCCAGCCCCCGCCCTCCTCCCCTTCCACCACCCCTAGTTCGTTTCCCAGAGTTAGGAGTCTTCATGTTCTGTCTCCCTTTCTGGTATTTCCCACACATTTCTTCTCCCTTATATTCACTATTATTTATATTCCCCAAATGAATGAGAACATACAATGTTTGTCCTTCTCCGATTGACTTACTTCACTCAGCATAATACCTTCCAGTTCCATCCACGTCGAAGCAAATGGTGGGTATTTGTCATTTCTAATGGCTGAGGAATATTCCATTGTATACAGAGACCACATCTTCTTTATCCATCCATCTTCTGATGGACACCGAGGCTCCTTCCACAGTTTGGCTATTGTGGACATTGCTGCTAGAAACATCGGGGTGTAGGTGTCCCGGCGTTTCATTGCATCTGTATCTTTGGGGTAAATCCCCAACAGTGCAATTGCTGGGTCGTAGGGCAGATCTATTTTTAACTCTTTGAGGAACCTCCACACAGTTTTCCAGAGTGGCTGCACCAGGTCACATTCCCACCAACAGTGCAGGAGGGTTCCCTTTTCTCCGCATCCTCTCCAACATTTGTGGTTTCCTGCCTTGTTAACTTTCCCCATTCTCACTGGTGTGAGGTGGGATCTCATTGTGGTTTTGATTTGTATTTCCCTGATGGCAAGTGATGCAGAGCATTTTCTCATGTGCGTGTTGGCCATGTCTATGTCTTCCTCTGTGAGATTTCTGTTCATGTCTTTTGCCCATTTCATGATTGGATTGTTTGTTTCTTTGCTGTTGAGTTTAATAAGTTCTTTATAGATCTTGGAAACTAGCCCTTTATCTGATAGGTCACTTGCAAATATCTTCTCCCATTCTGTAGGTTGTCTTTTAGTTTTGTTGACTGTATCCTTTGCTGTGCAAAAGCTTCTTATCTTGATGAAGTCCCAATAGTTCATTTTTGCTTTTGTTTCTTTTGCCTTCGTGGCTGTATCTTGCAAGAAGTTACTGTGGCCGAGTTCAAAAAGGGTGTTGCCTGTGTTCTCCTCTAGGATTTGATGGAATCTTGTCTCACATTTAGATCTTTCATCCATTTTGAGTTTATCTTTGTGTCTGGTGCAAGAGAGTGGTCCAGTTTCATTCTTCTGCATGTGGATGTCCAATTTTCCCAGCACCATTTATTGAAGAGACTGTCTTTCTTCCAATGGACAAGCAGTTTTAATCACCTCGAAGAGCACATAATCCTCAACCCAATATTTGACTTTGAAATTAATTTCACAGTTGTTTGACTACACGTAGGTCATAAATTACATTATGGACAGCCAGCTTGTGAGAAATTTAAAAGCTGTCCACCTTTCCCACCTGCCCTTCCTCCAGGGCAGAGGTCTGCTCCACGGGTTCTCTGATGGAAGTCCCCATCCGGCACCCAGGCCCGCTGGCTCACTGTGCCCTCATTTGCATTCCCACTCCTTGCCTGGAACTGGTTGTCAAAGCCCAAGATCCAAGCTTTCCAGTGGGCATTAGGTCACTAGCTCAATCAGTGTTTCTTAGTATTCCAAGATGCTTCACGCTGTCTCAGCCCCCTGGAGGAGAGGAAATGCCAGAAGTGGTCCCTACCCAAGGAACTTAAAATCCAGTTGAGAGAGGGGGCTCTAGACAAAGGAAAAAAATCATCGTGAACAAAGCAGAGTTAAGAGAATATCTGTGAGACACAAGAAAACGTGCTGTTTGTGTCCCCAGAAGGGGGGATCGGGGATGGTGGGGATGGCCAGATCCAGCTCCAGGGAGGAGGGAGAATGTGGCCTGTGTGCCCAGAGGTCATGCCTTGCTCAAAGCCTGGTCTCCCCTGGACTCCCCTGACTTGGCACCTCTCCCCCCAGAAGTTCATCACGTCTTCCTCTGGGCTGACGCTGGATCGTGGATGTGCTTCTGGTACTGCCGTCATCCCAAGGCTTGACAACTTGCGAGTGTTTATCCCACAAAACCGTGACTTCCCCCGGCTCAGGGCTGTGGATTTGGCAGCACCGCCTGCAACTTAGCTCAGAGGCTCAAGAATGTGAACTGAATAAGGAGTGACTATTCTTCACTGCAGGAAGGAAAATGATGGCTAAGGAACAGTGTGTGGTGCTGCAAGTCTTCTCCCCAGCCCCGCACTGGCCTCCTTTCCCACCCTGTCTGCATGTGGGGACGTAGGGAGGCCAACGGGAGAGCGGGTCAGAGAGCCAGATGGGACAGGGAGTTCTCCGTAAATGTCATCTGGGGGGACAGTCGGAGTTCCAGTTGCGTCTGGCACATGGAGGACTCCCAGAGGATTCACATGCCATCCCTCCCAGGTCCTGGGACTTCACAGCCACCCCGTGAGGGCCCGGGAGGTTGAATGTTCTCTCCTGATTTCTCAAGAACACAGAGCAAACCAGCAGTTAAGATGGCCTTGGGGGCAAGCGGCTCTGTGGGTGGCCAGTGTTGATGGGTGGCCTCAGAGCTGCAGGTCTGGGATCACCTGAGCCCACATTATGAGCCTGCAGAGAGCAGGGAGAAAGGACAAAAGAGGTAAGTGGGGCAGGGGTCCTGGCAGCCCTGGGACCACCTGGGAGACACCACCAAACAGAACCACTTGGACTGGCCCAGGGGAAGCGGTGCCAGGCTGCCTTATACTCTTGTGCTACCAAAGGGCCCTCGTCATGCCTCCCTCACGGGATGAGGCCAGGCTGAGATCATGCACAAGTGTGGCCAGCACAGTGCCTGGCACACGGACCGCACACTGTTCTCGCACTCCTCACCGGAGTACCAGCTCTCCCATGTGGGAGATGCAGAGCACAGCAGCATCCTGAAAAATGACTAGAGTTCTAACCATGACTTGCATTTTTTATAATTCTGTTTTTCTCTTGACCCAATTAAAAAAAAAAAAAAAAAAAAGGCTTTTTGCTCCCTTTCCTCTCCCTTTCCTCATGGGTCCAAGGGTTGTGCTAGTTAGCCCAGCTGCACAGTCAGAGAGAGTGCAGGAGGGACCCTCTGAGCAGTCCTAGGGGGCGGTACTATGCCAAGGTCAGGGTGAAAGTCGGACTTCCTGGACTGTGCTCAGCCCCTCAGAATGTGGCTGGTACAGAGAGGGAGGGATGGAGCCAATCCCCATGGACAGCTCTTCTCCCTTGTTTGCTTTCAGTGCCCTTTCTGACCAACCTTGGCCATCCTGAATCCACCTGAGATGCATTTAGAAAATGTCCATGACCAGACCCCCAGGATTCTGACTCTGCTGGTGTAAGATGGGGCTCAGCCACTGGTATTGTTACACAGCTTCCCTCCTGATGGTCCAGCACAGCCAGGGTTGACATGCTCTGGCCTAATGGGACTTGGCTGTTGAGTGAACCCCTTCTTGAAAAGTCATCCTTGGACAAATCACTCTGCACACAGGAGGAACATGTGCTCAGGAGTCAGATGACCCAGGTTTGCATCCTGGCTTTGCCACTCCTGGCTGTGTGTGACTTGGGCAGGTCATCTACCATCCCCAGACCTCGGTTTCTTCATCTCTACAATGGAGGAGTCAGCGATGCTCCCTCTCTCCTGTGTTACAGTGAGCGCTGAGAGGTCAGGCAGTAAAATGGTCGGCACAATGCTTAACCAGTCAGTACTGGTCATTACAATTAATACTTATTATTATTTCTTGGAGGAAAGACTCTTATTTTCTGCCCAATCTTGCGAGTCAAGAAAGCCTTGGGATCATTCGAGGCACTCATCTAATGGATCCTGCATATGATCACGTGAGCAGTGATGCCCAGACCATCTCCCTCGCCCCCATTCTACCCCTAAGTGCCAGGGCAATCTCCCCAGCTCTTTCGTCAATGACAGTGGGAACACAGTTCCCTAATACATTGTTTCCAAAGCAGTGTTCAGGTGCTACCTCATTTAACTCCACCCCGCCCCCACAACATTTCCACAGCTCTTGCACAGCCCGGGCAACAACTGGAACCATGTTGCCAGGGGCAGGGTGCACACACAGGCCACAATGGCAGACAATTCAGGTACCAGTTCTGGCCTTGCAAGGCATAAATCTCAGACGTGTATGCATGCACTGTCCAATCTCTCCTGCTGACCCTGAGCACCTGTGCAGTGAATGGCCTTGATAAAGCAGTTCTTATTTCCTTTCCAGGGAAGGGTACTGTGTCCCACTGCCACCTGCCCTCCCCCTCCAGCAGGTGGTAACAGGGAACACTGAGGAGCTAGGTGTAGGCGCTCAGAAGCAAGGAACCCCAGACTTTGGCCCTTCTGAAGGCTTCTCATCTTCCCAGGGGCTGCTTTGCCATAGTGTCTCTACCCAGTGAGCAGATTGATCCTAATGGCTGGACTGACTGGAGGGCTCCCTGCTGGGGGCTGCTCTCTCTAGCCTTGGGAGGCATATGCAAGGGGAACAGGCATCTGGAACCAGGAGAGATCAGAGGTCATTTGCTCAAAGCATTGACATGAGGCCCCATGGCTGGCATGAGAGTGAGCAAGGGTGAGAGTGGGGGCTAGGTTGGTGAGCCTGTGTCCCTGCTTGCAGGCAGTGCACAAGGCATGTCCTTACTCCCACGACAAAGGTTAGCCACTGAGGGCACTGCAGTGGGGAGGCCATGACAAGATTTATGTTTTGTGCTGGCTTCAGTTCTACTTGTAATCCTTTTATTCTTTCCAAGAAAAGTTCCACCAAGCACCAAAGGCCAATATTTACTTACTCTGTGCCAGGCTGTGCACTAAGTCCTCTACATGAATCAGCTCCCTCTTCCAGGGGGCACCACGGCATATCCAGGAGCATGCCAGGGAGGGCCCGATTTTGTCCCTGGCCCATTCCAGGTCCCCTCCTGCTCCTCTGCAGCAGAGTGAGCAGGTATTATTATCAGCCTGCTAGGTATCAGAGCGAGTGAGACAGATCCTTCCCCTTCTGATGTCACATGTAACACACTGAGCTTCAAAGTTGCTCAGAACCAGAAGAACACCTGACATTTGCCTTGTACACATGCTCACCTGTCACTTGAACTTCCCCCTCAAAAAGTCATTACTAGGTGTCAAGAGGCCAATAGGAAACGTTTCTCTGGAATGTGCTTACATGTAGCAGCCACACGAGGTTCCCTAATCCTTCCTGCCCGCCCCAAGTGAACTGCTCCCCAAATGGCAGCCCTTGCTCTCCTTATGGAGGCTGAGGCTGCCTGGACAGCTGACCTCAAGTGTGTCTAAGATTAGGGCCCCTGAGGGGCTGTGCCAAGGATGCATGAACTCATCCACTAGTCAAGTTACCACCTTCACCTTACAGAGCAGGAGGAGAGGCTGAATTTATTCACAAATAAAACCCAGAAGCCACCGACCTCTAAGCTCAGGTAGGAATGAGGAAGGGCTGCTGTCTGGTGCCCCCTAAAAAACACCATCTGTTGAAAAACTGCCAAGCACTTGGCATGAGATAGACACTGTCCTCATCCTAGTGACAGTCATTTCATAGATAAGGAAACAGAGGCTCAGAGTGGTTATCTAGCCCAGTCACATGCTTCTTAAGCAGCTAAGCTGGGGTTTGAACCTGGAGTGGTCCATGCCATGTCACCCACTTCCACAGGTGTGGATGGCCTGAGCCAGTCAGTGAGCGGGAGTCTGAAACAAGCATGGTTTCTATTGTTCCTTTAATCTGGTCCTATAGTCTAGCCATTCAGCCCCAACTGGCTAAACATGTTCCAGTGGCTGAATGCTGAGACAGCACTGTGGGATGACGTAATGAGTGTGCAGAGGCATTCCCTTTTCTGCTTATACCCAAGTACAAATTGTAGTAGAAACCCCAAGTCCTCCAGAGTCAGGTAAGACAATCCTCGCTATACCAAGTTACAGGTAATACAGGCCCTGCGTTGCATGTGGTCACAAAAATGACTGAAATTCTTTTTGATTTTCAAAATATGACCCCAAAATGGATCATATAAAGTAGTGAGCTGCATGTTATTCAAAAGTTCCAATAGATGCTGGATATTACCAGGGATGTGGTAGTGGTGTGGCCTGTATATCCAGGTAGGGCAAATTGGATGGCATCTATTGTCTGAACAAAAGTAACACAGGAATTGTGTGTGCATATGTGTGGACTTGTGTGTGCATGTGTGCATGGGGAGGTGGAGTCTCCATGAAGGTCTCCAGATGTCCTTCCCTAACTTCAACTGTTACTCTTCTGCTTTAATTAATTGTATATTGGAGGACTTATGCTGAAAATTGTTGGAAAATCACTGCTAGAAGGGAATGGTTAGTTAATGAAGAATTTTGACCCTAAAGATGACACAGTGAGATTTGCATTTTAGAAATATCATTTTGCTGGTAGGCAAGGGGATAGACTGCAGGGAAGTGGGAGCAGAGGTGCTTGGTCAATGCGGAGATGACTGTGTACTAGCTGCAGCCGGAACTAGGCAATGTGGGTCAGAAGGGGAGGAGTACAGGGATATTTCGGAGGTAAAATCTGAGAGACTTGGCAGTTCTTGGAACACACAATGAGAAAAAGGAGGCATCCTGCCTAGTTCGCTGGTTCTGGTCTGGGAGGACGGAGGTGGGTGCTGCTGATTTGGAGCACACCAGAGAGGAGCAGCTTCTAAGGAGGGAGGATGAACAGAATACTGGGCAGGTGGGTAGGACAGCTCTGTGGGATGTTCTGAACACAGGCGGTCAACTGGCAGCTGCGTTTTCAAATCCAGACCTCACTGGAGCCCTCCACATCCATGCAAAATCTTGGGTTTTCAACATAGAAATGTCACCTCCCCCTATATCAGGTAACCCTGGGGGGTGGCAGGCAGGTATAGCAGGTATAGCTGGAAAAGGGGAAAGGACCCAGGAATGAGCCCTGGGACATCCCAACATCGAGAGGGGGCAGAGAAATGAGAGCTGGCACGAGAAACAACAAAGTGACAATGTGTTAGTGGGCAGCTGGATTTAAGTGTCCAATGCTCAAAAGCACCAGGTTCAGATGTGTAAGTCACGAGCACCTAGGGTGTCATCAACAGGACAGAGAGGATGGAGTGAGGACAGGTGGCCTAGAAACATCAACGTGTCAGGGAGAGGGAGGAGGAGGAGTTGTTAGAGGAGGTGGTAAAGGATCCACCAGAAAAGCATGAGAACAGGGACTGAGCAGAGTCTCAGAAGCTGGATCCGTCAGGGTACTTCTGGCTGCAAGTCATAGAATAGCTTACTAAGTAGAAAAATCTGACTGATTAGGTAATAGAAATGTTGATTCTCTTACAAGGCATTCATAGGAGGCAATTCCAAGGTTGGTTCAACCACTAAGTCCCTCTTTGGGCTTCTCCTTGTGCTTGAGAGATGGCTGCAGCACCTCCCAACATCATTCTTTTCACCAACAGTATGGCTTTCTCTTTGTGTCCCTCCTGCCCCTTCATCAGAAAGTAAATGTTTGTATGTAGCCCTCCCAGGTGGATGTTCCCTCAGATCCCATGAACCAGTCCCAGCTGAGGGGAGGTTGGCAAGTGAGTAACTAGCATTTCAGTCTCGTGGCAGGAACTGAGCTCTCACTGCCAGAAGGCAGGAGAAAGGCTGGCCATTGGGAGAGTGGCTCACAGTGGCTTCTCTGGAGGCCTCAGAGCAGAGGCTCTCAGAAGCAGTGAGTGCTGGTTTCCACTAGAGCAGAGTAGCCCAGTGCTACAAACAGGTGATGCAACGATATGGGGTGCAGGGAGTGTTTGCTAAAGCCGTTTCAGTAGGCCAGGGGAGAAATAGAATCACAAGCGAATTGAGAAATGAATGGGGATAAGAAAGTAGAAGAGATAGTGTAGACCAGTGGTTCACAGAGGGAGCAGATTTTGTCCTCTAGGGGATGTCTGGTAAGGTCTGGAGACCCTTTGGGTTGTCACAACTGGTGGAGGCTATCACGACGGTCACTACTGGGAGCTAGGGTTCTCTGGCATCTTCCCAAATGGACAGGGTAGAGGCAGGGATGTGGCTAAGCACCCTACAGTGCTGTTATAGACTGAATGTCTGCGGCCCCCTCAAATTGTCATGTTGAAGCTCTGCCCCCCAACATGATAGGATGTGGAGAGGAGGCAGTTAGGTTTCAATGAGGTCAGGACGGTTGGGTCCTCATGATGGGATTAGCGTCTTTAGAAGAGTCACCCGAGAGCTGGTGGCCACTCTCCGAGGAACGAATATGGGAGGATGCAGTGAGGGGTGGCCATCTGTAGGCCGGGAAGAGAGCCCTCACTAGAAACAACTCTGCCAGACCTCGATCTCCGCCTTCCTGCCTCCAGAACCGGGTGAAGTAGGTCTCTAGCTTGAGCCACCCATCCACAGTATTTTGTTGTGGCAGTCCAAGCAAACTAAGGCAAACACACAGACAGTCCCCACAACCGTGTCAGTAGGGCCGAGGCTCACAAAGGCCAGTGTGACTACCCTTTCACGAAGCTAGTTTGGATAGGGAAGTGGAGCAAAAAATGCAGGGGTGAGGAAGGGGGGAGAGATGGTAGCATATTCTTGGGCCAGGGATGTGGGTACAGGGGAAGGGGATGGAATTCAGAAGACAAGTTCAGTTGCTGACGGAGGAGGATGCCACAGAGCCAGGAGGGTGGTCAAGAGTTGATCCGGGGTGGGGGGGCTTCAAGCAGGAATAAGAGTGCCCACAGCCCCAGCACTGAGGGGGGAATCAGAGGGGGTGGGGACAGGCAGGGGCTGGAACTCAGGGTTGTCCCTGCCCAGGGACCATGACCTTTTGGAGTAACAGGAGATGAGGTTGTCCCCTGAGTGTGACGGGACAGGAAGGAGGGAAGGGACAATCTGGAAGTATTTTTGAGGAGCACATGAAGAGGGCAGGCCACGCACGGGAGAGGAGCATGCTGAGAGCCTGGCTGAGGTTGGAGGTTGGGCCCATCTTGGGCACAGTCCCCACGGCTGCGTGACTTCCTCTAAAATGCTCAGGACCCCAGGGCCAGCCAAGGCTAACGGAGGGGGCAGGGGCGTCAGTGGCTGAGGGTGGAAAAGGGCGAGTAGCGCAGAGAAGTGATAGGGAGTGCTTCAGGTGATCAGCCCTGCGGCCCAGGCCCTGGGCCAGTTATTTGAATCCTCAAGACTTCAGTTTCCTCATCTATGAAACGGGGTTCACTCATTACCTCATGGGGGTCCAGTGACAGAGCCGATGATAGAGGTTTTGTCAATCAGGATTCCTTCCCTAAATGCTCGTAATTATCCGAAGTCCTTGCAGAGTGATGGTTACCAGCACTTTTTCTTTTCTTTTTTATTTTTAAAAATATTTTATTTATTTATTTATGAGAGACACACAGAGAGAGGCAGAGACACAGGCAGAGGGAGGAGCAGGCTCCCTGTCGGGGGGTCTGATGCGGGGCTCGATCCCAGGACCCTGAGATCATGATCTGAGCCAAAGGCAGACGCTCAACCACTGAGCCCCCCAGGTGCCTGGTTCCCAGCACTTTCATGGGCATCTTCATTAAGTGCCTGTTCCTACCCCCACCGCCCTCCCCCACTCCTGTGTGGTCAGAACTGGGGACCTCTGTCACGGCACGACAGACGAATGCATGACCCCAGGACGTGCAGAAGCGCGCTGACGCCCCTCTGGTGTCAGGGATCCTCCTGCTGCCCCCCGACTCCACCCTCACCCCCCGGGGCCCCTGGATCCTGTGTCCGGGGTGTGTTGTACACAAGCTTTTGATGAGCGGCTAGAACGAGAGGAGGCTTCACGGCCACGGCTCCATAACTGAGTTAGAGCTGAGCTGGAGCCAGAGGGAGCCAGCCAGGGAACGGGAAGAAAGGAAAACGTGAGAAAAAAGGAGTAGGGAGGCGAAGAGCAGCTGGAGATCCAAGTTGGCCAAGAGTTGGAACTAGACAAATACGGGGACACTGGGAAAGGTGGGCGTTCTGGGAGCTTCTTCCACCCCGGCCTGTGGCGTGCTCTCTGTCTCCCGGACTTGGAGAGTGGACAGGTGACAGGGAGTGGGAGCCCTGGCCGGGGCACAGGTGGGAGGGAGAGGACACCCAGGAAGAAAGAGCGGGGGAAGGACAGCAGGGCTGGGGGGTGGAGGGAAGAGGCGTGACCCCAGCGCCTGGGAGACCACGAATAGTGTCGCCAGAGCAGAAGTCAGTTTGGGAAAGAACAGGTCAGTGATGGTTCCGGACTCACGTATTTAGCTATAACTTGTATAACGACAACGACGACGACGGCTGCCATCGGTTGAGCATCCACTCCGTGCCGGGCGCGTTACCTACACCACTGCTTTAGCCATAAACCCTGTGACAGGTATCAGCATCCCCACCAACAGATGTGGGGACCAGGGCTGGCAGGGGCCGTGGACTTGGCCAGGGAGGAGGCGAAGCCGCTGGAACCCAGCCCCAGGAATTCCCAGCCCGGGGCGGCCTCTGCGCCAGCGGATTTTACAGAAACCCCCATCTCCCTGCTCATCTCTCCTATACATTGGCTTCCCTCTCGCCAGGCCTTGGGCCTCACGTGGACTTCCCAGGGGCTACAGTGCCAGGCCAATAATCGCCATCACCCCAGTTTCTTAGGGCCAGTTTCTTAGGACAGTCACAGATGAAAACTCAAAAGTATGTATTTCACCGGGAGATTCGGGTCCTGGAACAGTTGAGAGAGGAAATGATTTTGAACAGGGGGCTTTTTTGGTCATTCTCTCTGCAAGCCATTAACTGATTGCTTCATTCATTCATTCACTTATTTGTTCATCCATTATTTGTTCACTGAGAGTCACTAGAATATAAGGGTTAGGAACATAGGCTCTGGCCTTAGGCTGCCTGAATTCAAATCCTGACCCCCTGTTCATGAGCTTTAGGAACCTAATCTTCCTATCAGTTTGTCCATCTGAAAAATGCGAATAACACCTCCTGGGGTTGAAGTGATGGTCAGTGGGCTCATACACCTAACGTACTCAGGGCAGTACTTGGCTCTGGTCCATGCTAACCTGTGCCAGGAGATGCCAAGTTCAATGGGCCTGGCTTCTGCCCTTGAGATGCTCAGGCTAGGGAGGGCATCAGGGCTGCTCTGTCCAACCCCCTACCGGCCAGGACAAGGACAGATGGAGACCAGACTACCCTCAGCCTTTCCGTGACTTCCTTTGGAGGCAGATGTGTAGCCTCAGGCCAGAGTCCAGAGGGGACACACGATGCTGCTTTTGAGCTCGGTAACGTGCACCAGCCCTGCCTGCCTGTTTGAGGCTGTGCAGCAGAGTACATAGCTTTGAGGACTTTCTTCCCTGACCCCAGAAACATCTGCCTGGTGGGGGTAGGAGAGGCTTTTAGGACGCTAGGGGCTGGCTCTAACAATGGCTCATCTCCCTAGGGAGTCTAGCTGATGAAGATCAAGTCCCAAAGTCCAGAATGCTGACCCCAGGCACCTCACAGCAGAAGGCAGAGCCCAATAAGAGAAGTCACAGCCGTAAGTAGGGCAGTAGCCTGGGCTTTGTCGCCTGCTAAAGACATCCGCTGCCCCAGCACTTTGTACATATGCCGGCAGCTGTTCCATCAAGGCGACCACTTCTGATCTCTTCCTTTTGCTGGCATTCAGGCTGAACAAGGCTTGAGTCTCATTTGTCTGTCTGAGGAGGAGGCTTTCAGAGCCAGGCAGCTTGGAAAAATGAGGTGACAAAAGAAGCCGGCCAGCAATTAGGTAATGCCAGCCTGCCTGCTGAGCAGCCCTGCACAGCCTGTCCCAGAGTTCACTGGGAGCCCAGATACGTGGATTCTGGGGTTGCATTAGAGGAATGGCCAGGACAGAGGGACCCTGGGAAGTAGCCAGTGACCTGATGTCTCTGAGCCTCACCTGTATAATGGGGTACTGAATGCCTCTCTCCCTGAGTGGTATGAGGTCCTAACCTAATGGCATTGTTATCTCAGGTGACATGACAGGTGGTCAGGCTGGTTTCCTTCCTTCCTAGTGTGACCTTGGGGCACCAGTTTGCACACAGGTGAGTGAAGGTCAGACGAGCAGCACCCCTCCAAATATTTGAGTCTCTTCCTCTACAACCAGGTACTTATCGGGGTGCATGTTTTTGTTTTTAAAGTATATGTGGACTGGTGCTTTCATAAGGGGAATGAGAAAAGCCCAGAAATTCTTTGGTCCTGGGTTCAAGTTTTGGCTTCCCTATTTACTAGCTGTGTGACCAAGGGCAAATCGCTTAACCTCTCTGAACCTCAATTCTCTCAACAAATAATAATTTATATTATTGGATCAGCAGTTCTTCAGAACAGCCTCACAAAAAAGGAATTATTAGAAAGTCCTATTATGCAAATGAAGAAACAAAAGCTTTGAGAAGCTCTCTTAATTGTGTCCCTGGACACAGAGCTAGTGACAGAACCTTGACTTGAGTTTGGATTCCCTACCTCTGGAACAGAATCAGGGGGGTAAGGATCTCTCTCCAGCTTGCTTCTCACAGTTGTTGTGAAGGGCAAAGGACATCATCCATTCATCTATTTAACAGACTTTTGTGAATGGCCGCAGTGTGCCAGCCTCGGGCTCATGGAGCAAAGGGATCCATAAGCTGTAAGATGCTGGGCAGGTGCAAGGAGTGTAGGGCACCATCCACCTCGGGGAGGACACCCTGCCCCCACCCCCGGCCAGTGGCGTAACACCTGGCACAGGGTAGGGGCTCCCATAGTCCTGGGCAAGGAGTCTCTTCCCTCTCCAAGCCTCTGTGCCTCTGGGCCTCGCAGTTCAGCCTCACAGCACCCACAGCACCTCACAGTTTGGGAGGTATCCCCGAGGACAGTGGAGGTCAGTCCTAGCTGCATGTTAGAATCACTGGAGATCTTTAAGACCCAGGCTGACCCCAGACCACGAAGTGAGGACTTCAGGGCTGTGCCCAAGCATCAGTATTTTTCCTACAGCTGCCAGCCCATTGAAGTGCAGCAGGGAGGAGAGCGCTGACTGGCCAGGCACCCTCAGGGGATGCTGGTGGTCCAGAGGTTGTCCAGGTCCTTGCTCCTCTTGCTTGAAGGCAGTGAGGCATAGAGGCCAGAGGGTGCATTTGGGATGGATTAGGGCTCCCCTCCCACCCGCCTCTGCTCCTTTCTAGCTGGGTGATCCTAGGCAAGTAGCTTCATCCCTCCCTGTCTGTTTGCCCAAGGTGTTGTGGAGGTCACTGTGGCCTCAGGGTGAAACAACTGGCACCTGTCAGAGCCTTCGTGAATATTGGTTATCTCCCTTCTCTTCCCTCAGCTGCTGCGCAAGTTTTGGTCATTATTCTGCTTATTTACAAGAAGTAAAGTTCAGATCAGTTCTCCCTCTTACTGGCAGCACTGTCCAGAAGCTGGATGGACTTTGGGACTTTGGGAATGGGCAGGCAGGAGCTCTGAGTGGTGAACTGGAGTCTGGGACTGGCAGCTCTTCCTCATGCTGGAGAGTTCTGACCACAGCAAGCCAACCAGAGGCAGACAGTCTGTTCTGGGCCGCATGTGCTCTCCTAGCTTGCTGGGCACTGGAGCATCCTTAATGGGGTGTCCTTGGAGGGAGGTTTGAGAAGCAAGGATTAAGAGACATCTAGAGAGCTCCTTGGCCATCAGCCGGCCAGAAAGAACAGCTCTCCCAGGTATTTGGGGGCCAGAAGGCAGTTTTTCACCAGCGTGGAGCTCAGCATAGCGCCTAGACTGTGGGAGGAGCTCAGTCGATCCCCGCCTTGAAATAATATTCTTTGTGCGTTTCTTCCCTTTCCACAGCCCACCCCTGTGCCCCAGCTCTTTGTGCAGAGCTTCTCTCCAAATCTGTTAGAAGCATCCTTGCTGCTTCAGGAAGTCGGAGTTTTTAAATGTTCAAAACAGGCATTTGAGAATTATCTTAGTGGGCTCGGGCTGCCATAACAAAATACCATAGACTGGGTGACTTAAACAGCAGAGACTTATTTTCTTACAGTTCTGGAGGCTGGAAGCCCAATATCAAGATGCCAGCAGGGTCAGTGTCTAGAGAGAACCTTCTTCGTGCTTCGCAGATGGCAATCTTCTTGTGTCCTCACAGGGCAGCGAGAGTGAGAGTGAGTAGGCTCTCTGGTCTCTCTGCATGAGGACACTAATCTCCCCTAGCCCTAACTATCCCCTGAAGGCCTCACCTCCAAATACAAGATCACAGAGGGGTTCAGGCTTCAACACAGGAACTTGGGGTGGGGGAGGGGTATAGTTCAGTCCACAGCAGTTGTGTCCTTCTCACGTGCAAAACACCTCCATTCTTCCCAGCAACTCACCAGTCAAGACTCATTCCAGCAGCAACTCTAGAGCTCAAAGTCTCAACAAGTCATCTAAAGCAATGAGTTACCCAAATCCAGATATCTCATGCTGGAGAGTTCTGACCAGTCTGAGTCACTGTGAGGCAATATTTCCCTTCAGCTATGAACCTCTGAAACCATACCAGTTATATATTCCAAAATACAGCAGTAGGACAGACACAGGGTAGGCATTCACGTTCCAAAAGGGAAAAGGAGGGACGCCCGGGTGGCTCAGTGGTTGAGCGTCTGCCTTCGGCCCAGGGCATGATCCCAGAGTCCCAGGATCGAGTCCCACATCAGGCTCCCTGCATGGATCCTGCTTCTCCTCCCTCTACCTATGTCTCTGTCTCTCTCTGTGTGTATCTTGTGAATAAATAAATAAAATCTTAAAAAAAAAAAAAAAAGGGAAAAGGAGGAAAGAAGAAGGGGTAATGGATCCCAAGCAAGCCCCAACAAGGCAAATTCTGCTCGATTTTAAAGCTCAAGAATAATCCTCTTTGGTTCAGTGCTCTGCCTTCCTGACCCACTGGGGCAGGGGTCTCATCTCCACAGCTCTACCAAAGCTTTCTGGCCTGCAAGGTGATGGCTTACTAATCTCTGAATTGCCTATAGGGTCCTTCTTCCTTTTCCTTGAAGAAGAGTGCACATTTCAGCCAAATAGCTCTGTGCTATGGGCCTGTAGCACACAAGAAGTTGAAAAACTTTCCTGCATTCTGTCCTGCTTTCTCTTGTTCCTTCAATTCAAACGGGCAGCGTCTGCTGGTATAACCCCATCCCTTGCCTGGCTTCCACTGGGCTGGCTGATTAGATCTGTGCTCATTCTCATGTTATCAAATGGTTGTTCAGCCACACGCTTAGTGTTCTATTCAAAGCAAGCTTTCTAACTTTTTTTTCTCTTGCAATTATGGCAGACTGAAAATTTTCTAAAACTCTAAGCCCTGGTTCCATTTTGCTTAACAATACCTTCTTTAATTCATGTCTCTCCTTTTACATTTTACTATAAGGATTCAGGAGATACCAAGCGGCTGGCTCCCTCAACACTTTGCTTTGAGATTTCCTCAGCTAAATACTCCATTTCACAGCTCACAATTTTCACCTTTCACACACAAAACACTAGAACACAATTCAGCCAAGCTCTTTGCCAATTTATAACAGGGATCACCGTTTCTCCAGTTCCCAATAACATGTTCCTTGTTTACATCTGAGACCTTATCAGAATTGTCCATAATACCCATAATTCTAGCATGCACCTCAAAATTCATGCTAGAAGAGCGACCACACATGAGACGATCAGAGCCAGGCTGTCATGCAGGAGACCAGTCGACGAGTAGAGGCTAAGCCTGCAAGCCATTTTCCTACATTGGGCAGCACTGCCAGCCCCTGGACAAGGAGCCACATCAGTGTCCATCCCTTGCTGTAGATGGGCCTCTGTTGAAGCCTGCCTGAAGGTCACCAGGAGATTCAATGCTGGTTTGTACTGAAGTCTTTTCCAAAGCACCTCTCAGCTTTCCTATATAAATACCAATTTTAAAAGGCCCAGTAGAGTTGCAAGCTTTCTGGCAGAAGGAAACTTTGCACCCAGGAGCAGGGTGCTAATGGGAAGGAAAAACCTCAGCGTTGCTGCATTGGTGGGTAGCCCCCTCCCATCTTATGTAACTGGCAGTGCAGCACAGCGTTTGGTACCCAGGCCTGGAAGCCAGAGTGCCACACATAAGTTCCAGCTTTACCCCTTGCTGGCACTATGATCTCAATATCTAGCCTTTCTGTGCCTCAGTTTCCTCATTTGTAAAGTGGGAATTACAGAAGATCACACTTGCAAATCTCTTATCTAGAAGTAGTAAGTATAAAATAAATATTTGCAACTACCTTTTTCAGATAAGGAAATGGAGGCAGGAAGAAGTTAGAAACTTGCCCAAGGTTACCAGCTAATAAGTGGGAAGGATGAGATTTGAGCCAAGGTCATCTGCCTTCGTCGTAGAAAATAGAATTTGTTCTTTTTTTCCCCCCATTATGGGCTGTTAACAGGATAACGTTTGACCAAACTGGAAGGATATCCTGTTAAAACTAAGAGGTGTCAAAGTGCCAGCTGACACTTTATTTCAGGTGGTATTCAATTTTTATTTATTTATTTATTTATTTATTTATTTATTTATTTATTTATTTATGATAGTCACAGAGAGAGAGAGAGAGGCAGAGACACAGGCAGAGGGAGAAGCAGGCTCCATGCACCGGGAGCCTGATGTGGGATTCGATCCCGGGTCTCCAGGATCGCGCCCTGGGCCAAAGGCAGGCGCCAAACCGCTGCGCCACCCAGGGATCCCTCAGGTGGTATTCAATACCACAAAAGCAGAAGGGAGGGGTGGAGAAGCTCCCTGGGAATTCCCTGAGGGTAAATTTGACCCTTGTCTTGACCCTTGACAATCTTGTCTTATAGAGACAAGATTGGGGCCTGGTGCCCCTGGCTTGATTTTCACTTCAGCCAACGCCTGCCAGTGGCATCTCCCTCCCCAGGCAGCTCAACTTTGTTGTTCAGCAACACCCATTTGTGGTTAACGCATCATCGATGTTCAGGGGAACGTCTACAAAATCAGCGATTCTCCAGTTAGGATCAGCAACCACATGCTTAAAAAAACCCAACATTGAGGGTACTTAAAAAATGCAGATTCCATGGTCTTCCCCAGCTGTACTCATCTCATCCTGTGCCAACGAGGCTGGAGAACGTGCATTTCCGGAGGGCCCAGGGCGGAGGTACCCCACCTCCAGGCAGGTGCGGGGCCATGGAGCCGCTCGAGAGGAACCTTCCTGAACCCTGACGCTCCAGACCTGTGGAGCAGCCTTGCCGGAGCCTCCCGGTCACCATCCCCTGGGCAGGGGGATCCTCGGGGACAGGCTCCCAGTCCCGGCCTGGGCTCCGGGCTTGCACAGGGGCCGTGGGGGCTGCGGGAGAGCGGCCGCGTCCCCGGCTCGCGTCCCTCCTCCCGCTAGACGCGCCGGCCCGGGAAGGAAGGCGCCCCTCGGGCCCCCTGCCACGCAGCCCGCGGTCAGCCGGACTCGGCGGCGGGGCGGCCCGGGCCTGGCGCTGCGCCCGGACGCCCACCAAAGAGCAGCTGCCGGGGGCCCCGCGCCCCGCCCCCGCCCCCGCCCGCGGCCAGCCCAGCCCCGCCCCGCGCCTCGCGGCTCTGCGCCTGCGCCCTGCTGGCTGCGCCCCGCGCCCCGAGACCTCCCCCCAGCGCTCTCCGCGCGGCCCGGCCGTCGGGCTCCTGGGGCGCGCCCTGCCCCGCGTCCCTCGGCAGCGGGTGTCCGGCCGGCAGCTCGCGCGGGCGGGAGCCCCAGATCGCCCGCGCCCTGGCAGGGGCCTCGCGGGCCCACCGCGGGCTCGGCCTGGACAGGGATGGCAGGCCTCCGCGGCCTCCCTCCACCTCCGCGGCCTCCCTCCACCTCCGCGGCCTCCTCGCCTCCACCTCCGCGGCCTCCACCTCCGCGGCCTCCCTCCACCCTCCGCGGCTCCCTCCACCTCCGCGGCCTCCCTCCACCTCCGCGGCCCCCTCCACCTCCGCCGGCCTCCTCCACCTCCGCGGCCTCCACCTCCGCGGCCTCCCTCCACCTCCGCGGCCTCCACCTCCGCGGCCTCCCTCCACCTCCGCGGCCTCCCTCCACCTCCGCGGCCTCCCTCCACCTCCGCGGCCTCCCTCCACCTCCGCGGCCTCCACCTCCGCGGCCTCCCTCCACCTCCGCGGCCTCCACCTCCGCGGCCTCCCTCCACCTCCGCGGCCTCCACCTCCGCGGCCTCCCTCCACCTCCGCGGCCTCCTCCACCTCCGCGGCCTCCCTCCACCTCCGCGGCCTCCACCTCCGCGGCCTCCCTCCACCTCCGCGGCCTCCCTCCACCTCCGCGGCCTCCCTCCACCTCCGCGGCCTCCACCTCCTCCTGCCGGTGGTGCCCAAAGCTTGCGGCGCCTCAGAACCAGCTGGGGAGCTAAAGGCCAACGCACCCCTGACGCCGGGTCAAAGCTCCCGGGTGCTTCCCGCGCTCGGCCGCGGCTGCGGACAGCGGACCACGGCAGGCACTGAACCCCCTGGGACCTTGTGAAAATGCAGGTTTCGATTCCAGAGGTCTGGGGCGGGGCCCGAGAACCTGCATTTTTTCTAACAAGCTCCCGGGGATGCCTGGGGGTACATGTGGGGCTGCCAGACACCTCTGTAAACGCCCCTTGCTTCTCGGCCTTTCTCTTGCAATAGGGTCGATGCGGGCTGTGGAGCAGATGGACAGGGGTTGAAATCCCACCTGTGCCTCTCTCCAGCTTGGTGAAGTAGGGCCCCGCCCGGTTCTTTATGGGCGAAATGGGGGTGTGATTGTTGGCCTGCCAGTGTCTGGCAAGCTAGAGGTGAGACGACGTCGGGAAGGCCCCGGCGCCCGGCGAGCTGTCCTAGCTCTGTGAGGACGGCTGAGCTCTCCACCGACCCTCATGGCCGACTCAGCCAGGAAATGACAGTAGAGGAAGGAGCTCTCCAGGCTCCCCTTTCCCTGCTCTCTGCCCCCCTCATAGGAGGACTGCTGGGCTGAAGCCAAAGCTCAAACAGTCTGGGGGGCGGGGTGGGGGTGGGGAGAAAAAGGAGGGAGACTGGGTTGGATGGAATACATGGAAGGGTCCACATGAGAGCCTGGGGGGCGGGGGGCGGTGCTGGCATTGGGTCCCTGGGTGGCCTGAGTCCCTGGGAGAACAGTCCTGCTGGGGGCAGGCGCTGACGGTGGCAGGAAGAATGATCAGAGCAGGTGGTGAGAGTCACAGAAAGCTAGAGAGCAGGAGCCATCAAGGGTCAGGATCCCAGGGAACAGAGAGACACCGGGAAGGGCGGGATCCAGGAGAGAAGACGACTATACCTGGGGAACTTCTCTCTGTGTCGTTGCCCCTTGGAAAGGGTGTGGCAGAGGTTAGTGTGCAGGCTTTCCCCAGAGGCTGCCCCCAAACTGTAGCCTATTGCTCATCCTGTGACTGTGGGCAGGGTGACTTAAGGTCTCAGCCTCAGTGTCTTCATCTGTAAGATGGAGTTAGGATCGTTAACTCGAACTGTCGTGAGAACTAAGCAAGGCACTCCTGTATAGCCCTCTGATGGGTGGCTGACTCACGTCAAGCCTTCTGAGGGGGTTCTGGATTGTGAGTTTCTCCCCCCAGACAGATGAGCAACCTGAGGCTTGCAGAGTAAAGTCACACCCAGGTCTGGGCTCCCCTCTCTCCCTCACATAGGTAGGAAAAAAAATCACACAGGTTTTTTTGTAAGCTCCCCAGATGATTGGAAGGGGCAGCAACCTTTGAGGACCACTGGTAGAAGCTGAAGGCTGTGGAAAGTAGAAGCCACCAGTGAATCGCCGTACTCTCCCAAACCTCTTAAGCTCCCTTTAGATCCAACACCCTTTATAAACCAACTTTATGAGTTGGTAAAGGACCCCACATGGGTGCTTGTGGTGACCTCCAGCCAGAATATGTCTCCTGTGGTAGCCCAGCAAAGGGGTTGGAAGTCAGAGGTTCTGGATTAAAGCTCCCGCCTCCCTTGGGACTGGTGGTGGTGATCACATGCAGCAACATTGTCCTTGTCCTGAGATGTGTGAATGCTCTCTTAGGACCTGCCCAAATGCAAGGCACATTCAGGATGTTCTCTTCTGAATGCACATGAGATTGAAAGACTACACTCTCTTTTAAAGCACAGGGCTCTGATGTAGCTCCAATGGGTAGCTCAGTTGGCAGGATTTTTGAAACCGAGCTTTCTTCTACACGCAGCCCATGGACTTCAAGCAAGCAAGGAGCCCCGAGCTGAGATGTGGGGCAGCCTTGGTCCACTCTGAGCATGGCTGGCACAGCATTCCCTGCCTTGTTCTGTGATCCTGCTTTTCACAAACTTCTCCTCCCCTAGACAGTCAGCATTGTGAAGGCAAGGACAGTGTCCTACTCCACCTCGAGTTTCCATCACCCAGCAAAACGCCTGCCACCTAATCAGTGGTTACTAAGTGGTCATTACGAAGGTAAGAATAACTGAGCTGTGGGAGCTGGGGCAGGCACCTCACCTCTGTCTTCTCCTGGGCCTCAATTGTTTCACGCATAAAATGGGGTTTGGACTAAATTTGATCTCTTAGGCTCCCTCTTGCTCAAACAGTTGCTAAGTTTGAATTATTCTTCACCTGGTCATAGTCCACTTTATTTTTCTTTCCCAGGTACATATTCCTACACTGGACCTTGAGTGTATGTTTTCTCCTTACTCAAGTCGGTGGATGAGCTTTTTAAAATGATTGCAAACGGCCTGCTAGTTAAGGCCTGAAATTCCTTTCTTTTCTCACTGAATTTTTCTTGGCGAGGCCTTCCATCTGTTTTTGTTAGAGGCACATGGGGCTGATCATTCTGGGTGGGTGGAGGTTTTCTCTTCCTCAATCATCTTGGTAGCTTCTACAACATCTCTGGCCTCATCACCTCTGTGGCATTGGTAGGGCAAACACCTCCGATCCCCTTTCCTTTGCCTGGGATTCACTCTTGGCAAAGGGAACATGCAGGCTGGCCCAGATCAGAGGAGGTGCCACTGAGTGTGATGTGGGACAGACACAGTCAGTCACATGGGCTCATAGAACATCATCACCCACAGGATTAGATGAGTGGCATCACCCCATTCCCTATAAAACACCTTTCACATTTACCTGTTCGGACTGAAAGAGTAGAAAAAAGAACACAGATTCTGAGGGGAATCTTTTGCCTTCCAGGAAGGCTGCCGTGGTAAGATTTTCTATGATGTTGGCCTAACCCTTGGCTATCTGTGACCGACAAGTCACCGTGTGTGGTGCTGTCTGTAAAGATGACCATGTGTGTATGCGCTGCTCCTGTCATCAAGAGGTAGAGTCAATTCCCTTTCCCCTTGGATCTGTGCTGGTACTGGGACTGGCTTTGCCCAATGGAAGGAGACAGAAGGGATGCTGTTCCGGTTCTGGCCCAAGGCCTCATGTTCTCTGAGCCTGAGCCACCACGTAGAGTCCAGGCTATCTTGCTGGGCTGAGAGCCAGAAGCCAGCCTCAGGGCCTCGAAGCTACCTGGCCAACCCGGTTGATACCAGACAGCCCCGCTGAGCTCTGCCTGAAGACCTGGCCCACTGAATTGGGAGCAATAAAATAGTTTTGTGATTTAAGCTGCTTAGTGTTAGGGTGGTGTGTTACACAGTGATAGGTCCCTGAAACACCGTTCATACCCTAACATCTTCATTTGCAAAATGGTGGGTCTGCTTTCCATCTTTGAAGCTAAGCCAATGACTCTGTAACTAATATCAGATTCTCTCACCATAAACAAACCTTTTGATATCTGGCCTCCAAACAAGGGTTTGGAATCAGGAAAAGTGCCCCTGAGTCCTAGAGACCACCAGCACTAATGCAACTGAAATTCATCAAGGAAAACAGAGGAATGTACTGTCTGAAAGCATTGGCTTCGGAGCAGAACTCCCTAGCTTTCAATTCCTGGCCATTCTATGTTGGACATGTTTCTTTCTCCTGGTCTCAGTTTCCTCATCTGTAAATTGGGGATAGGGACAGTGCCTACTTAGGATTAATGTGAAGATTAGCTAAAATATTGTCCATATATTGCTTAGCATGATGCCCGGAGTGTTGAAGGTATTCAATAAATGGTGGTATTCCTTTTGTTGGCTCCTTTTTGGTTCTTATATCTGTCCACGAGGGAGTGTAAACATACCAAAACATGATAACCTAGCCTTGCACCAGTCGATAAGAAAATGAAATTACACATTACCAGGGGCACTCAGAGCATTGGCCTATATTCTCTCTGTAGGTTCAAAGAGAATTCAAATGATTTCTTCTGTGTAAAAAAATACAGACTGCAGGGGAGGGGCAGAGGAAAGAAGCTGCATAATGAATCGCTTTCATTTCTAAAAAGATATTTACGATTAGAGGAAAGATGGATGAAAAGGATTAAAAAATTAATTTGTGGCTTTGTCAAAATTAAGCACAAGAAAGCAGCACATTGGTTAGCACATTTTTAGAGAAAAACAACAGTGGAACAAGAGGAATCAAAACCTAACCTTCTACCATCTGCCACAGATGATTTTGTAGCTCTCTACCAGAATCTCATTAGCATCTTCTAAGAGGCTGATTGTGCCACCAGTAAAACAGTGGTGGAGAAAGGAGCACTCACCCCCGGGGCACACACTCCACCTTGAGCCCGCTGGGGCAGGGAGGTGGCCAGGCAGGAACCCGAACCTCTCTCCTGATTCCCTCCTTCGTGCTCAGGAATTCCCTAGGCAGACAAAAGCTCCCTTTCAGCAGGGAGAGAGTTACCCTTTAAAAACTCGGCTCCAGGCAGCAAGAACAGGGAGGAGGAGTGATTGGCCTAGCGAAGACAAGAATAACACCGAAAACCCACATTTGCTTCTAGTTCTGGGCCTCCTGGGTCTACGCTCTCCTGGCTACATTTTCAAGTGCTGCATTTTCTGGAGCTTTTCAAACCTGGGCCTGCCAGGTTGGAGGCGCAGGGGATATGGACACCCCCATCCCCCAACCTTCCGACTCCTCAATCTTCCCTCCTTGCTTCCCAAAGGAAAGCAAGACAATACAAGACTCCTCGTTCTCAAGGGGCTTTCACCTACTCAAGAGCTGTGAAAAGAATTTAGAACTTTGAGATGAAAATCTTGCAGGAGGAATAGGGGCCAAGTTCACATGATTCCCCAGGAGGTTTTAAGGAATTCTGATTTTTTTTTCCCCACCATTTCTTTAAATCTTCCTTTCTGGAGAAATGTGTGAGCTAGAGCCTGTTTGCGTGTGTGTGTGTGTGTGTGTGTGTGTGTGTGTGTGTGTATGTGTGTGTGTATGTGTATATGTACACACACACATATGTATGAATGAAGCAAATACCACCCAGTGATCTACTCTCTCTTGGAAGACTAGAATCCGTAAGATTCTGGAAATCTGCTAAATCTTTCAGGGACTCATAATTCAACTGGACCTTTTACTGGACCCAGAACTGTAGAAATCCAAGTCCAAAGGGTTGCTTTGATTCCATCCAGTAGGATCTCAATCCCAACTCACTTGATTCCTTTGTCTCAGTCTCCTTGTCTTGAGATGTCCTAGGTCCTTAAGCAAAGTATTGTCTGTTTGGTGTCCTCTTGTCTCCAAATACTCTGACCACATGAGCTGAGGGCTCCTTTTTTTATGGGGATCCCCCGAGGACTTCAGAGTTCTAAGTCACAAGTCAGTTTGTTTAATGCCATAAGACCTTGGGCTGAGGGGCACTGAGGTGGCTCAGTGGTTGAGTATCTGCCTTTAGTTTGGGTTGTGATCCCGGAGTCCTGGGATGGGGTCGCATCAGGTTCCCCGCAAGGAGCCTGATTCTCCCTCTGCCTATGTCTCTGCCTCTCTCTGTGTCTTTCATGAATAAATAAATAAAATCCTTAAAAAAAAAAAAAAAAAGACCTTGGCTGGAACTTTCAAACTTCAAGGTTCATCATTCATGAAACTAAATGACAACACTGAATTACTTTCAGGAGAGTCTCAACTAAGACTGTGAAAATTAGCACTAGTGGAACTTAACATGAATTAGTCCTTTAGGATTGTGAGGCATCCCAACTAGCTTAAGCAAACCGAAGGAATGTTCTGACTCCCATCACTGAGCCAGGGCTGGGTTAAAGCTGCAAAAGCCCTCTGTCTCTCCACTGGTTTTGTTCTCTCCTAATGGCTGATGGACAAAGGGAGGTATGGAGGCCGACCGTTCCATTCTTACATCATCACAGCTCAGCATCCCCTGAGGAAAGAAAGATTATTCTCCCAATATCTGTAGAGCCAAAGGACACTTTTCTGGTTGGTATGGCTGGGATCATGCATCCACCCTTCAGACAACCATTGAGGCTGGGGCATGGGATCTATGATTGACACTGGGTGGGGGGTGGGGTGGTAACCCCAAGGAAGGGAGGGCTGCCATTACCAAGAGCAGAGGGCGGGGGACACTGTGCTCACACACATACAAAACAGGTGTTTGTCCCACGTGCATAAAATACATTTGATAGTCACAAGGTCTTTCTCTTCTCTTGCCTTCACATCGGCTTTTACAGCCGAGGTGCTAATTGGAAGAATCCTGAGTCATGGCTCTGATGCGTGTTTTCCAACACTACCAAGCAATCCTCCAATTCTCAGCGGACACTGAGTGGGTGCCTACAACTCAGCTCAGTTCTGACACTACCCGGAGATAGCATCAGATCCCCCCAGTGAAGGGCTTACTCCCACAAGACTACTCCCACTTCAGATGTCACTTGCTAGTCCACGTTGTCACCTGTGCTGTAAACTGGGTGTTCCCACAAAGCTCTCTTCAGGTTTGACTAACTAGCCAGAGTGGCTTCCAGGACTTAGAGAAACATTCACTTACCTTTACTAGTGGATTATAAAGGATATAAATGATGAGAGGTCCATAGGGTGAGGTCTGGAAGGGTCTGGAGCACAGGAGCTTTTGTCCCCATGGAACTGGGGTATGCCACCCACCTGGCTCATGGATGTGTTTCCCAACCAGAAGCTCATCAAATCTTGTTATTCAAGAGTTCCTAGAGAGTTAAATCTGCAGTCACCCCCTCCTTCTCTTTCCCACATGTCATGGGTGGGGCTGAAAGGTCAGCCCCTCAGAAGAAATCTAGCAGCCCCAGGCTAAGCCACCTCATTAGCCTAAACTCGGGTATACTCGAAAGGGGTCCGCTGAATGACAAAAGATATGCCTGTCACTGAGGAAATTCCAAGAGTTTTAAGATTTTTGTGCTAGGAGCTGAGGACAAAGACCAAATATATTTATTGCACCAAACGTGGTTAGACATCCAATGTCAGCCAGAGCAGAATAGAAGGCATTAAGCAGGGCTCCTGCACACACCTTTGTGCATTTTTGGAGCTGAGGAGTCACGGTCACCTCTGCCTGGCAGCCCTGCCCTCGCCCTCTTACTGACCTGATCCCAAAGAAACATAGCTCCCCTGGTTTATCCATGCCCTGGGACCTCTTGTCGGAACAAGTATAAAGGAGTTCAGCCTGAAGTGGACCTTCCTGGCCCTGGCATCCGGAGCCAGCAACCCTGGCCATGCAGATTCGGGACCCCGTTCCTGCTCTCGCCTCTGAGGCCGGCATGCGCTTAGCCTGTGGCTTATGTAATGATCCGAGCCAACCCCACCGTGTGCCAGCCATTGTTCTAAGCCCTTTCATTATATGAATTTATCTGATATTCACACTGCCCTATGTGCTATGCAGAATTATGGTTACCCTGCCCTTAGAGATGAGGTAACAGGGTAAGGGCACTGAGAGGCTACATCATTCCCTCCGGGTCACATGGCATCTAAGTGGCAGAACCGAGAAACCACAGCATTAAAGATGCGTGGGTAGTATGCAGACTCTGAAGTAAGACTGGCTTTGTCACACACCATGTGACCCTGGGCAATTTGTTTCACGCCTCTGAGCCTCAGTTTCTTCATTGTAAACTGGAACATGAAAGTCTCAGTATATTCTAAGACTCTTCCTTGGCACCTTCTTGGCCCATATGCTCCTCCTAGGCACTCCCGTTCAGGCTTGCACCTTTATTTATTTACTTTTTAAAGATTTTATTTATTTATCCATGAGACACACACACACACACACACACACACACACACACACAGACAGACATAGGCAGAGGGAGAAGCAGGCTCCACGCAGGGAGCCTGATGTGGGACTCGATCCTGGGACTCCGGGATCAAGACCTGAGCCAAAGGCAGCCGCACTCAACCGCTGAGCCACACAGGGATCCCTTAACTCCTGCCTCTTGAACATTTCCCCTTTAATGCTCATTTGCATCTTCCACTTAGCAAAACGGAGGACTCTTGCTTTTCCTAGCCAAATTCTTACCCCCTCCTCAGTCCTCCTGGTGTCCATGCATGGTGTCACCATCTACCCAGCTGCTCCGGCTAAGAACCTAGAATCTAAATTGTATTCTTCTTTTTACTCACCCTGTAACCAATCTTTCATTAAGTCCTATTAGCTCAAACTCCAAAAAAAAATACCCTGAAGTCTGGTCATTTTCACAGTTTCCACGGTCACAGAGTTTCAGCCCAGAGTCTCTGCCTGGATCACAGGGCCTTCTAATGACTCCTTTACTCCATCCTTATAAGTTAGATCATTTTCCTGGCTCTGATTACAACCCTTCCATGACTTGCCACTGCTCCAGGATAAAAATCTAGACTCATTTCTGTGATCTATCTGGTCCTACTTAACGTGGCCTCTCTTTCCTCCTCCAAACCCTCCTACCCGCTCTTTCCTTCTAATTCTGTGACAGCAGGTTGTTCATCTATTTTGGTCACTTGCTACATTTCCAGGGCCTCGAAAAGTGCCTGCAACATAACAGAAGCTTACTATATATTTACTTGTTGGATGAATGAATGACTGCCGGCCTCATGGACCTTCTCTCCCTCAAACCCACCACACTTTTTCCTGTCTGAGGGCAGTTGTATATGCTATTCCTTCTGCTTCTAGCACTGTTCCCCCAGCTCTGTGTGGCCACACCGCTCCACCTTTCAGGTGTTGACTCAGACTCAGCTCCTCAAAGAGACTTTTCCTGACGCGGTGGCAGAAGCGGCTCCTATTCCCTAGTGCTCCATCTCATTACCCTATTTTCAAGCGCCTGAAGTTACCTTCTTTATTTTGGTCATGTGGCCTAACCCCAAACCCTGAGAATGAGCCTCGATCACAGGAACCTTATCTGTCTATTCATTGTTATATCCCAGCATCTAGAACAGTGCTTGGCACATAGTGGGTGCTCAGTAAGTGATGGTGAACTGATTCATGAACATTTAAGGCTGTTGCGACGAGGAAACATATTAAAACCTTTGGAAAGCTGGCAGTCTCTAGTAAGGCGAAGCACACACTTAGAAGGACCAACAATTCTACCCCTAGGTATACATACAAGAGATGTGAGTACATACAACCAGAAATTGCCTTGAACAAAAAATGTCCATAGCAGCCTTATTCATCACAGTCAAAACCTGGAAATAACCCCAATGTCCATCCATAAGGGAAGTGACAAACTGTGGTCTATTTATATAATGGAATAAGAAGGGCTTACATGCCTGAATCTCACAGACGACGTGTTGATCAAAAGAAGCCACACACGAAAAGGACATACTGTGTGATTCTATTTATATAAAATTCAAGAATAGAGAAAACTAATCCTGGCTGTGCCTGGTGACCCCTTTCCCCTTTCTACTTGTGGGCTGAGTGGGGTGCACCGCCTTTGTGCTAGGCGGAAGTGAGACAACCCGGTTAGAAGGGGAAGGATTTGCATCAACAAATGGTAGAGGGGTCAGTGCGGATACTGTGGGTGGAAAGAATGTTGATGGCCTGGGTAATTTTGGAAAGCTATGTGCAAGGCTGCCCTGGCCAATAGAGGTTTGTGGAACAGCTGGAAAAACACAGAACTTTCAAAGAACACCAAAGAGGATGCTGTGGCTTCACGCAGGAATCAGATCTCAAAATGTAAAGCACACGTTGAGTGCGACTCCACTGGTGGCCGTTGCTGCCGAGGCAGGTGGCTTCCTGCCCAGTGCAGGAGGGGACTGGAGGGGGAGGAGGGGAGCAGCAGATCTTTTTCCTGTTCCCTGGGCCCATGCCTCCAGCGCTCTGGGGGTGATGGTGTTCTTCCACCTAGTGGTGGAGCAAAGCCCCTTTGGGGGCCCCTTTCGTTTCATCTGAAACTATGCAAAGCCCGGACATAACAGGAAGAGAATGGTTTTGTAATACATGTCTACTTAATACATAGTGAGGTATCTACTTAAATAACCAAGAAATCAAGCTTTCCTTTATAAGAACAGCCCCCCAGGCAGCGCTCACAACCACAGGCCTTCCGTCCGCCCCCTCCCCCAACTGCGCCCACCTTGCGGCCACTTGCCCGTCATCCATCTGTCGTGTTGCAGCAATGCCTTTAGCTGGTTGGGAAACACAGCCATCAAAACGAACAGCTCAGTGTGTCACCAGAACCTTGTGAAACCTGCAGGAGAGCTGAGCTGAATTCAGAAAATGTGACAGGCAGGGCCACAGAGATAAACCACAGCTGCCAGAACCCTTGGGGATGCAGATATGTTTGCTTAATGGTGGTAATTATGTTAATTATACGCAGGTATTTATTGTGGTTTCTCTCCCCAGATACTCTTTGCCCAAACTGATTTTAAAAAGTTCCCACTTTCTGGAAGGTTGGGAATGTGTTTTCTTGTTCTCAATGATGTCCAGTTTAGAAAAGGGAATTTGGTGAGTGCTCCTCAGAACAAGTGGATAAACACAAGTGAGGTCTGCACGTGTCCTTCCAATCATCTGTCAGTTAAAAGAGGGTGCCTCCCACAAGAGCTCCTCCACCCAAAGACAAGCCAGTAAAACAGATGAGAGGTCCAAAGTTGGAGGAAACGGAAACTTGGATTTCAGTTTGAGTCGAAATGCTGTACCTATGGGTGACAGCATTGTTAGGAGATCATCCTGCAGGGAGTTCAGGAGCGTACGTAACCCATGAGCTCAGTCATCCGTGGGCGTGAATAAGCAGATCCTGGGAATGAACAACCTGCCATCGACAGGCCAGGCATCATCCCAGCGAAGCAATAACCTGTCACTTGCGGTGGCTAAGAGACCTAAAGGAAAGAGCCCATCAAGCCCAAGTCTTATCCATTAGGGAAAATGGCTGAAGCAAAACTCGCTAACAATTAATTGTATCAACCAAGATGAAGCATAATTAGTTTCATTTAATTAGATGATATGTACAGATTTTCCCTGTTCTTTCTAGTCCTTTGAGGGAATTGCTCTGTCTCATCCCAGGTGTTTTTGGTGTGTTGTCAATCAAGATTCCTGGTTGCTGGGGTGGCTTGGTATCCCAACCCTCGGCAAGGGTGATCAGAATAAGGAGGGTGAGCAGGAGACAGACTCTGAGCAGGACAAATCCATTGACATGCAGATGCTGAAAGAAAGAAGCTTCGTTAATTACTTGTTTTCTCAAATGAGACTATGATAGGAGGGTGGAAGAGCTTTCTGTAGAGTGGAACCCGGCGAGAGAAGCAAAGAGAGAGGTCTACGCAGTGCGTTGGAATCACCTGGGGAGGTTTACAACTGCTGAGGTCCGGGCCCAGCCCCAGAAATTTGTATTTCATTGGTCTGGGTGTAGCCTGGGCCTCAAGACTTCTAAAAACCCTCTGGTGATTCTTATGGGCAACCAAAGGCTGTGAATTGCTTATTGGGAACCACCATATCTCATCCTTGAGAACTTGATTCAGCAGCTCTCCCTGATTCTGTAACCCATCTCAGTGCCCTCAGCTGTCCACAACTTCTCTCTCTCTCTCTCTCTCTCTCTCTCTCTTTTTTTTTTTTTTTGCTTAATTTAGTTGGAATTGAATTTCCATCGTTAGTGGCCAAAAGAGACATTCAGCATCAGTGACTGAGCTAGGCAGTTTGAAATGCTTTTCTTATGTTAACTCACTTAATTGAATCCCGACTTCCCCAAAGTTAGAAAAACCATGATTGTGATTGTTCCTATTTTACGGAGGAGGAAAGGAGACTTCACGAGATGAGGTGACTTGCCTAAACTTTCCCAGCCTGTAAAAGCAGACCTGGAATGTGAACCCAGAAACTTCTTAATCACCACACTTCATGGTAGAGCCAAAAAAAGGAGGCACATTCTCTGCATAAAGCCCAGAAAGGGGGGTCTCCAAACAATTGGAATATGAATACTTTTATCAGGAAGAAGATCTTGGCTGTCATAACAGAAAACCCCAACTACACCAGCTTGCACAATTACTTACCATATCAAAGGAATGGAGCCGGAACAGTTCTGGGCTTGGCATTCAGTAGCTCATTTAAAGTCACTGAGCTCCTCACTCCACCTTTCTGCTCTGCTCGGTTCTGTGCCCTGGCCTTGGCCTCCGGCCGGCTCTCCTCAAACCAGCCTGTGGTTGCAGCTCTCCCCGCAACCCCCTCCCCCCATCGCCTATCTTCACAGGGTAACCATAGCCAGAGAGAACTACTGTTTATGCAGAGGTGTCTCTTATCTTTTTCCTTTTTTAAAGATTTTATTTATTTATTCATGAGAGACACAGACAGAGAGACAGAGACATAGACAGAGAACGAAGCAGGCTCCTCGCAGGGAGCCCGATGTGAGACTCGATCCCTGGACCCCAGGATCACGCCCTAAGCCGAAGGCAGACGCTTAACTGCTGAGCCACCCAGGTGTCCCCTCAGAGGTGTCTCTTTTTATCGAGTAGACACACCTTGGGCCAAAGGCCCCCAGTAGGATTCCTCTTGTGCTTCATCCCAGGCAAGGGGGATGGGAGCATCAGGATTTGCATGGATCTGCGGCTCTCAGCTGGGGTGTTGAAGCAGTGTGGGGGAGCCCGTGGTCAACGGGCCGGGCGACTCAGAGAGGGCTCGGGACATTAGCACGTACAGGGGTAAAGGCTAGAGACAGTGAACGACCTGCAGTGCACAGGACAGTCCCTTTCGTGAGAGCTGCATGGTTTCTGAACCTCTCGCTGACCGTTCCCACAGGTGAAGACAGTGTTCCAAATTTTCTGAGCTAAAGCCTACTTCTTGTTTATCTGTAAACCTAAAGCATTTAAAAAGACATTGCATTTTCCAGGAAAGCAACTACTGAATTCATCAAGGGATACCTGGGGCACCTGGGTGGCTCAGTCAGTGAGGTGTCTGCCTTTGGCTCAGGTCATGATCCTGGAGTCCTGGGATCAAGCCCCACATTGAACCCCACGTAGAGCCCCACATCTAGCTCTCTGCTCAGCCGGGAGTCTCCTCCCTCTCCCTCTGCATTCTCTCTCTCTCAAATAAGTAGATAAATCTTTGGGGGGGGGGTAAGGAATACCCTACTTTGGAACCTTTGGAAAAGTCGTTCACTGTCGTAGAATGCCATTGAGCAATGCCAACACCACTCATGGAATCTGAGTCTCTGCCACAACAAACCTGTCCGGGCTTGCTCTGGCTGCTGCCAGAATCACAAGGATTCCGGGTATGGACGTTCGCACCTGGAACATTCTGATTTATTTCTCCTAGTGTGGTCCTGCAGAGCACTTTCATGTTGAAATACACCCTATTTTATTGTTAATTATTTTCCACTTAAATTCTACTTTGCATCATTGTCAGTTCCTTGCTTATCTGGGAAAGAAACTGATTTCTCTGAGCTCTGGAGGCTAGAAATCCAAGATCAGGTGGCAACTTGACCAGGTTCTGATGAAGGCAGATGATCATTTTTTTTTCTTTGTATCCTTACATGGCAGCAAGAGAGTGAGTTCTCTGGGGTGTCTTCTATGGGGGGGCACTAATCCCATCCTCTGGGGTCCACCTTCATGACCTAATCACCTCCCAAAGACCTCACCTCCTAACACCATCACACTGGGGGGTTAAGATTTCAACATCTGAATTTGTGGGGGGACACATTTAGTCCATAACACTTTATAACATTGGTTATTGAAGTTTTGAAATTATATGTATAGATAGACTATGTTATCTATAAACTTCCTTTCAGCGTGGGCAGCCCGGGTGGCTCAGCGGTTTAGCGCCGCCTTCAGCCCAGGGCCTGATCCTGGAGACCCGGGATTGAGTCCCACGTCGGGCTCCCTGCATGGAGCCTGTTTCTCCCTCTGCCTATGTCTCTGTCTCTGTCTCTCATGAATAAATAAATAAAATCTTTAAGAAAAAACCAAAACTTCCTTTCAGTGTAGTAAAGGCGAAGTTGTAAAAATGTTTGCCCTAAGAGAGGGCATTGGATCTAATGGAATGAGAGCCACTCTTCAGAGCCGTGGAGATTCATCTGTGGGGTAGAGAATGGGACTCACCACCAGCAGCAGAGGATGGTGATGTCAGAACAAAATCCGGTCCCTTCAGGAAGGAGGACGTGGGACTTGGCCACAGGGTGAGAAGGAAGAGCGCTGTTTGTACCAGGCAGCTGCTGGTTGGCACCAGGCAGGAGAGGAAGCACTGGGCCGGAGCCGCAGCATTCCAGGCAGGGGAGAGAGGACTTTGTCTTGGAGGAGAGCCCAGTCCTCAGCTCCACCTGGCCCGGGTCAGACACTGCTCACCAAAGCCCCACTTGCCCTGCCAGCAACCTTCTGATGACAAACGTGGCCAATTGGCTTCCATACTGGGAAGAACAGACCGGGTTGGGGTGAGGGGGGTGTGCAGTGGGGCTGATCCCCATGCTGGCAACTAGGGTTCTGGTCCCTGAAAAGGAGCCCCCTCAATGGCAACAGATACACTGACATTCTGTTCAATGCATCATTTCCCATGAATTTGGTTAAATCAATACAGGACCTCAGAACTGACAGATTCTGGGTGTCCGACAAAGTGGAGTTCTGGGACTGGTAAAGCTGGCGGGGTAGGGTGGGGTCCTACAGTAGGCGCCGGCACCTGATGCACCCTTTCTGGGTAGCCGGTGGCTTCCTAGCTTCTGCTGGCTAGCTGTGCACCCTGTGGGGCTAATGAAATGTCATACAGGGCCCATGGGCAGAGCCAACTAAAGGGGAGCTGCTCTGTTTGGCGGCTGGGAATGCGTATCCCAAGGATTGCTCCCCACCTTTCCACAAGTCCCTCTCTGAGCCTCAGGGTGCAGTCTCTGCTTCAGGTACCCCCCAGCTCCTCCCTGGGGGAGGAGAGGGAACCAGCTCTGTAGAAGCCCCTACTCAGAGACTGGGTCCCCTTGCCCTACCCCCAGGGGTGCACTCAGGGAAGACCTGCATATTCACTGAAGAGCTAAGAAGGCCCAAGAGTTTGTGTCCTGCTGTGGGCTCAACTTCCAGCTTAGGTTCCTTCCAAATCATTCTGTTTTTGCATCTTCAAAGCGAGGCAGAGCAACCCTCAGGTGAAGCCACAGTTCAATGAGCAGTGGGAGAGCATTTAAAACAGCAAGTATCAAAATATGAAAACCAATCAAAATATCAAAAGCATTAAAAATTTCATAAAACCAAGTCATAGGTAGGTAAGGCCACCAGCAATCCACCTTTATGACAAAAGACAGGGGTGGTTTCTTTCCATTCTTAAAGGGCACAGGGTTCAGATTCACTGCATGGAGGACTCCCGAAAACCAGGACTCTTATGTTCAGAGATGGTTTATGTGTCCATACACCCAAGAGCCTCGGACCACTCCAGCTATAGAAGATACATGGTAGCCACAAGCCCAGGGGTGATGGCAGCACCAAAAATAGAGATGAGGTACTAGCTCCCAGGAGCTACAACATCCATGACTGGAAGCCCTGGAGGCATGGCTGAGGGGGGTTTCAAGGGACCAGGGCGTTGCCTTCCCTCAGCCAGGTAAGCGCTAAGACAAGGAGACCATGGTACTTGCACCAGGACCATCCATCTTACAAATATTTATTATTGAGTGTCTATTCTATGGCAAGCATAGAATAGACACTGACCTCAGCTAGTACCTCTTACAGATACAATATTTTTTTCTTTATGCTTTTCTATATACAGAAGGGGCTTTTGTTGCTTTTAAAATTAGAGGAAAGACTATTAAAGTAAGTTATTAGAAATTGTTTTTGAAGACAGCCCGGGTGGCTCAGCAGTTTAGTGCTGCTGCCTTCAGTCCAGGGCATGATCCTGGGGTCCCGGGATCAAGTCCCACATTGGGCTCCCTGCATGGAGCCTGCTTCTCCCTCTGCCTGGGTCTCTGCCTCTCTTTCTCTCCCTCCCTCTCTCTCTCCCTCTCTCTCTCTCTCTCTCTCTCTCTCTCTCTCAGGAGTAAATAAATAAAATCTTTAATAATAAAAAAAGAATGTGTTAAAAGAAAGAAATTGTTTTTGAATAAATGTCCATGAAGAAAATAAAAATAAAAACATGGAAAGGAAACACCAGGTAATTTCATGTCTGCAATAACAGTGGATTTTGGACTCCGAGGAGGCCTCAGGAGGTGTGGTCGGAAAATCAACACCAGATGGTTCCAGAGGAGTTGATTCTGAGCTGGTATTGTCAAAGAAATCCAAGGAGAACTTTTGCGGTTAGTCAGTCTGGTCATATTTCATTTATTCACTTGATTATTCATGCAAAAAACATTTTTCATACTAGATTCTGGGCATACAGAAATGAATGGGTCATCATCCTGTCCTTGAGAATGCCACCTTCCTGTTGCAGGGCAGCTATGTCCGGCAGTTATGTTAAATGCTAAAGGTGCCAAAGGAGAATCAGGCAAAAGGTGCAGAAGGGACCACAGAGAAAGGCAGGCACTGTGTCCATTTGGCCACCATCTTATCTTGGCCTATTGCACACAGCCAGTTGCTTAGTAGGCACTCAACATATTACTGAACAAATAGTTGTTGGGCAAAGCTTCATGGATATGGTGACCCGGTCACCTGTGCCTTAAGAGATGCTTTGCTTATGGCTTTCCTTTCTCCTATGGCAACATCGTTAACTTTTAGGTGCCCTCTGACCCACTCCTAACTGCTTTAATCACATTCACCAGGTGTCATTGCATTTTCATTTTTCCCACAATGGTCCTTGATTGAATTTTTTCCTCATTTCATTAGTATCTGCTCTTCCCTCATCCTTTTCATCCTCTCTCCATATCTTGTTGTGTCCTCACAAAGACTCAAAGCAATTTTCTAAAATTCTCTTCTGGTTCCTGCAATACTTTGTTTTCAAATATGTTCTTCTGCTAGATTTCAGGATGACAGTGCATGTACTTTACCTGAAGTATTCTAGAACTTATCCTATAATGAAGGGAGGTCTGTCCAGATATTCTGGTTACTAGAAGATAGAATGTGGCTTTCTCTTGATATACCTCACTGTTCATTTGGATATTGGTGGAATCCTTTTCTCAGGTCTTCAACTGGAAGAGAGTATAATGTGCACAGCTTGGTGCATTTTCTAACATCCAGAATGCATTTACTCCCTTAATTTAGCTTCATAGGACTAAATCAGAATGTTCTCTTACATCTAGCATCTGGTTTGTTGACATTCTGAATAGATGAAATGTGCACACATACCCACATATACACACTCACAACTATATTACCCAGAATATACTGTTATCAGAACTTTTCCTATATCTGTCATCCCCAAAGGTATCCTATATGCTGCAGCTATACTTCCTCCAGTACACAACTACCATCAGAAATATGCCTAAACACCCTCTGCCATCATGCACACATGTACACAACTTCCTGTCTATTGTCTTTTGGGAATTTATTTATTAAACTAGGACTTGCAATTTCTAAATAAATGCAGAAAGCAGGAGCTTACTGTTAGTAAGTTTGAGAAGAATGAAGTTCTGCCTTTATTTATTTATTTAAAAAAGATTTTATTTATTTATTCATGAGATCTAGAGATAGAGAGAGAGAGAGAGAGAGGCAGAGACACAGGCAGAGGGAGAAGCAGGCTCCATGCAGGGAGCCCGATGTGGGACTCGATCCCGGGTCTCCAGGATCACACCCTGGGCTGAAGGCGGCGCTAAACTGCTAAGCCACCCGGACTGCCCTGCCTTTATTTTTTAACGATTTATTTATTCATTCATTAGAGGCAGAGGGAGAAGCAGGCTGCCCACAGGGAGCCCAATGCTGGACTCGATCTCGGGATCCCAGGATTATGCCCTGAGCCGAAGGCAGACGTTCAACTGCTTGAGCCACCTGGGCATCCCTGAAGTTCTACCTTGCAACAAAAACCCGAGTGGTGGAAGAATGGATTACCGACATTTGGACAATCCAGATTTTTTTTTTAATTTTTATTTATTTACTTATGATAGTCACAGAGAAAGAGAGAGGCAGAGACACAGGCAGAGGGAGAAGCAGGCTCCATGCACCGGGAGCCTGATATGGGATTCGATCCTGGGTCTCCAGGATCGGGCCCTGGGCCAAAGGCAGGCGCCAAACCGCTGCGCCACCCAGGGATCCCGGACAATCCAGATTTTAGGCCTCTCTCTAAGCCACAGGACAAAAATCTAGAGAGAAATAAAATGTCTACCTTCCTTCTTTGACATTATAGACCTGCTTCATTTGAGCTCATGAAGGACGTACTATACCTGACTTGGAGTCTCAAGTTGGCCATGTAAGTCTTAGAATCACCCTCAGTTTCCTCCAAACTCAGGCAGTAAATTTTACAATTGTTTTCACTTATGGTGGGATTACAAGTCCTTACTGTTTTGTGCATCCTGAATAGGTGTTTTAGTAGATTTGAAATGTAATATTATGTATTGATAAACAAATTCCATTTAAAACCAGAAACCTAGGAATCCCTGGGTGGCGCAGTGGTTTAGCGCCTGCCTTTGGCCCAGGGCGCGATCCTGGAGACCCAGGATCAAATCCCACATTGGGCTCCAGGTGCATGGAGCCTGCTTCTCCCTCTGCCTATGTCTCTGCCTCTCTCTCTCTCTGTGACTATCATAAATAAATAAAAATTTAAAAAAGAAAAAACCAGAAACCTTGAGGTATTACATCTGCATTTATTCATTGACTCCCTCAGTTTGACACTGTTTATATACAAATCATGTGTCTGGTACTATGGTAGACACTGATAGCGAAAACCCAACCCCTGCCCCCTTAAAGGTTATAGTCTAGAAGGTGCTTCAGACTCCAAGGGATTATAATAAATATGATAAATTCTTCATGATGAAATACAAGTATCTTCTTCTCTAACCTTCACGCTGGTCCATGAAACAGACACAGTGGGAGAAAACACGGAAATGAGAGGTTGGATCTCAGCATTGAACGGTCTTGTGTATTGTGTTCATAAGTTTAGACTTTGATGGGGAGCCACTGAGGAATATGGTGCAAGGGAGTGAGGGGCCTGTTCAAGCAGGAAAGCCAGGAGCACAAGCAGGACTGGGAGGAGACAGATAGTGTGGCTTTGGACTTGAGAGGAATAGCACTGTCCCGTCTACTCTCTCCTTCACACATTTATTCACCGTATAAACTCCATTCTGAGATTCTAACAAATGAGGTTCTACAAAGAAAAGCCCAAATAGACCACTTGAAGAAGCTATTGAGGCAGAATCAATGTAATTATTCTAACTCATCACTTAATTTCACATGCCCTGAGGTCAAATGCAACCAAGCTGGTGCTTTTCAGCATCAAAATGTCCCCCCCACCCCCACACACACACCATGAAGCAATGAACTTTCTTTGTGCTCCCACAGGTTATGTATTTAGTTGTAATTTTCTGTGTGGAACCAGTTGCAGCAGAAATGTTGGGACCTTTGCCCAAATCACGAAGGGTGTCAACTGTCAAGACAGAAACAATACTCCAGAAATCTGATGATTTTGACTTATAGTTTAAAAACCAGTCACTGAATTTGAAAGGAGAGGATAAGAATAAACTTAACTCTGCTTTAGATGTATCATAATCTGGTTCTATTCTCCAGTATTTGGGTTCCCGGTAAAATTCCACTCTGATTTGCCCATCCCTTAGGTCTGCGGGTATAATAAATGAGAAGCCAGGAGGAGTTCTGATTAATTTCCATCATGAGAGTCAACTCTTGATTTTCAGGGAGAGAGTAGGGAAGGAATGGTAATTAAGATCCACAGATAGCACAAACATCCAATTTAACCAGCAGTTTCAAATCCTCCTCCACTGATTTTTTTTTTTCATCAGAGGTGCCAAGTAGCAAAGCTCAGCCCACTTTCTGGGGCTGGATCTAATAAGAGGTGAACTCATCAGAAGGCAAGTAGATGGGCTCAAGAAGAACAATAAATTGGGAATTGTTGGCCTTTCTGAATTAGAAAATTGGCTGCTCCTTCTTGCTTCTATTTTTTTTTTTAAGATTTTATTCATTTATTCATGAGAGACACAGAGAGAGAGGCAGAGACACAGGCAGAGGGAGAAGCAGGCTCTTCACAGGGAACCTGATGTGGGACTCCTAGGGCCCCCCACCCCATCATTCTCTGAGCCAAAGGCAGATGCTCAACCTTCGGGCCCCCCAGGCGTCCCATGCTCTGTTGGTTTTATTTAGAAGAATCACAATATTGGCACTGTTGGTTTCAACTGGGGGCTACCAGCTTAGAAAGGCCAGCTCACTGTTCACCACTAAAACCAGCTCACAGATAGAGCACGTAAAATGGGTCTTTAGTGGGACACCTGAGTGGCTCAGTGGTTGAGCGTCTGCCTTTGGCTCAGGCCCGGAGGTCTTGGGATCAATCCCCCCCCCCCTCCCCGCATTGAGCTCCCTGCAGGGAGCCTGCTTCTCCCTCGGCCTGTGTCTCTGCCTCTCTTTCTCTGTGTCTCTCATGAATAAATTAAAAAAAAAAGGGGGGGGGTCTTTAGTGACTATGGGCCGAATGAAGTGCCAGAGCAGGAGCTCACCTCCCAGAGGAGAGGCCCTTGCCATTTGCCTCAAGCTATAAACTCTACCGTTTGAGCCTCTGCTAGGACACAGACCCAACCCAAGCTGCCAGCATTTTTAGACTTTCTTAGGCCCAGCTCTCTCTACAGGCTTTCCTATGGCCTCTCATTTGCTTGCCACTCAAGGCTGCACGTTATCTAACAAGAATCAGGCCTTCTCACTGCTCTCTAAATCATACGCATTCACCTCTGCCCACGTTTACACACAGGTGCTGGAATATGTCCGTACTTCTCACCATCTTGCCTTTTCTCCTGTCACTCTTTAAACCCCCAAATGTAGGTATTTTTCAAGGTCTAGCCCTTCCATGGAAGCTTCCCTGGTTCCCCAAACTCAACGTAATCAGCACTGTGTTCATATATCTTTTATGACGTTTGTCACATTATGCGTTCATTATATCACAGTGGCTTATGCTCCCTATGACTTTAACGGTCTCAAAAATGTGGATCATGACCCACTAAGTGAGTTTCGAAATCACTTTAGTGGGTCATGACCTGAATTTTTAAAAATTAAGTGGAAACAATAGAACATCTTAGAGTACATTACACACAAACATATTTCTCATTTTGGTTTATGATCAAAAAGCTAGAAAGTCACTGCCTCACACAGTAATGATGTTTTCAGTTTCTATGTAACAGAAAGTCTTGATCCAATCAGCTTAAATAACAAAGGGTTTATTACCAGCTATAATGAAAAGTCTAAAAGTGAAGGCAGATCTGGGTTGGTTTATCAACTTATCAACATCAAGGACCCTGATTTTTGCCATTTCTGTCATCCTTCTGGCCACCTTCCCTCATGTCTGCAAGATGCCTGTAGGAGTTCCTTGCATCATAACAACATCCAGAGTTCAAAAAAAGTGGCAACTTATTCTTTGGATCTCATTTTATCGGGAAAGACATCTTTCCCAGAACTCCCCACCCCCACCAACTCCCAGCAGAATTCCTTTCATTTCTCATTGAAAGAAACTGAAATAAAATAAAGGATATGCCCAGCCAGGAGTCACAAGGAAAAGCAAAATTAGTTTCAATGGGGATAAGAGCATCTTCCCTGAGTACTGTCAGGTCAGAAAGAAGGGTGAGATTGATGGATCTGATGTCGGCAAGCAAAAATTTTATGTGCCAGCTCCCACCGAGGGTACTGGGGCCGGACCAGAGTCCCTTTCTCTTCCTATGCTCTGCAACGCGCACCACGGAGCCAGTCTAGACGGTCACCTCAATTTTCAGTGATAAATTAAGTCAATCACTTTGCCTCAAAGTATAAATATTCATGGGATACATAGATCAAATATCCAATCAGACATACTGGAGGCATTCTGCAGACATGATTTGCTAATCTATAACTCACTGGAGGCTAGGATTTTTTTCTGTTTTAATTTTTTGTTGAATTTTTAAGCATGAAGGGCTAGATTAGCCACACTGTATATTGTAATACCATTTCAATAATAAAATACATATTTGTCACAATGCAGATGGCAAGTGAAGATCCCACAGATGGAAATGTGGCTTCTAAGAGGAGATGGTAAATGTGTGGCGGTGGGCGTGGAGAGATGGCTGCATTGGGCTGGAGAGACATTACGTCATCCCAGATAGGGGATTTTTTTTGGGAACCTGGCAGGATTACTGCTGAATCATTCAGCTAGGCAAATTATTGGCATGTTAGTTGGACAAAGGTCCCTGTAATTAAGCCCTTGTACCACCACATTCCTTGGCATCTTTCTGCTTATGTGGCCATTTAAGGCCACACTTGAAAACATGTATGCATAAAATAACCATATCTGCAAGAGTCAGTGGCTTTACAGTATGGAGCCAGGACTATTTCTCCTGTCTTGTATGCACACGAATGTGCATGCATACACCACACACACACACACACACACACACACCTTAACAGAGAAACCGCAGGTTCAAAAAAAATTGAACTGCAGAAAACCTTTTGCCTCTGAGATTCCTAGAATCCTTCCCTTTGCTGCTGGTACAAATGCAAGATCCTCCCACTTGTCCAGTAAGGAAAGCTAGCCTGGTGAGTGTCTTGAAATTCCCTGAAAGTCAGCTTGGTTCGGGAGTCACAGGGCAAAACTCTTCTCACCTGCTAGACTACAGGACGCTGGACCACAGGGTGCTGCAGGGGAAGCCGGTTGTCCTTGTGGGGCGGAGACCTGCCTCTTCTCTGGCCTCTGCTGCTAATTCACGACCTAGCTGCAAGGCTGTGCTGGGCCCCAGGGGCCTCAGGCTGCCGCCCGGCTCTGCCAGAGCTTGCCTGAAGGTCCACGTGCAGTTTCAGGAGCCTTATTTTATGAAGGTCCTTGGCAAACCGGGTGGTGTGCTGGCAGCCAGACGCGGGGTGTCCGGAGACTATGGGGAAATGATCAAGAAACAACACAGTAGTGGTCACCACGACAGTTGCAGCTTTACCTGCACTGCCACACTTGGCTTATTTTGCTATCAACCTAGGCCTTTACACACCTTTTAAAGAGATTCTAGAGACCACAGACCAGAGGGATTGACGTCGGTGCCCAGGAACATTCATAAGTGGGTTATTTAGCAGGTGGCTTGGGAACTTGGAAAAGGAAGTGGCAGTTAGAGAGGGCCGCATGGGCTCCCCTCGTTTCCTTTCTGCGGCGTGACCCTGACTGGTAAGAGCTAAGCCCGGGCGGGGCTTCCTGGGGCTGGGCGCCGCGCTGGGGCCGTGGCCGCTCTCCTTATTTTGATTTACCAGCCAGGAAGCTCAGCCTTGGCGACAGAAGTGGCTTTTTCAGGTTGGTGGCTGTTCCTCTTTCCGGCCGAGCCTCAAGAGGCTCTCGGTCCCCTCCCTCCGCCGCGGGGGCGCCCAGGTCCCCAGGTGCCCAGGTCCCCAGGTCCCCGCCAGGTCCCCTCCGCAGCCGCAGCCGCGCTCGCTCGTCCTTCCAAGAACAGGGCAGAGACTCGCCTCGCGGACCGCTTGCCTGCTTGGGTCTCTGCGGTTCGGATACAGCTTGTGAGGCCGAGCCGGGCCTGGAACGTGGTGGGCACCCGGCGCCCGCGCGCCTGGAGGAACGGCGGGCACGTGTGAATGCAGGAGTCGCTTGGTGGGGTTTGGACAGGAACCTGCCTAATGCCGGAGACGAGTTTTCAGCTCCCTGCGCACTCGGCCTCTCAGTAAGCGCTCAGCAAACGGTCCGCAGGTGCCAGGCACCCAGGGAGGTGCCAGAGAATCAAATGAGTAAGACCCAGTCTCCGCCCTTGAAAATCTCACAGATAAAGGGTGGTGGTTTGGTGGTGGTTTGATAAAGTGGGTTTACTAAACACACACACACACACACACACACACACACACACAAATAAAAATATACTTTTTAAGGATTTTATTTATCCATTTGACAGAGAGAAAGAGAGAGAGTGAGTGAGAGCACAAGCAGAAGGAGCAGGAGGCAGAGGGAGAAAGCAGGCTCCCCACCGAGCAGAGAGCTCAATGCAGTGCAGGCTTGACCCCAGGACCCTGGGATCACGATGCCAGACAAAGGCAGATGCCCAACTGACTGAGCCACCCAAGAGCCCCTAAAAATAGAATTCGAGATCCCTGGGTGGCTCGGCAGTTTAGCGCCTGCCTTCGGCCCCGGGGCGTGATCCTGGAGTCCCGGGATTGAGTCCTGCGTCGGGCTTTCTGCATGGAGCCTGCACCTCCCTCTGCCTGTGTCTCTGCCTCTCTCTGTGTCTCTCATGAATAAATAAATAAAATCTTAAAAAAATAGAATTTGATATGTCTTATAATAGAGTTAAGTACAAAATGACACAGCAAGAAAAAGAAGAGAAGCACTTGAGTGCGAATGTGCCTGTCAAAGTTGGAAGACCTCTGCAGAGCAGGTGACTTTGAGCCTGACCTTGAAAGAGGGCTCCAGACTATGGCAGAGAAAAGACTGTGCAGAAGTAAGAAGGCAAAAACTCATGGGTATGTCCAGGGAGAGGCATGGAACTTGTCCCCTAACCTACACTTTTGAGTCCTATTTTAATCATGGTGCCCAGTTGTTATGAGAGTCACCACCAACTGACCCCTTAGTGAAGCCATCGAGGAGGGGAATCCTGCCTGGGGTAGGGGTGGGAGGGTGTGCATCTGAGTGGTCTCAAAGGTGTCCTCTGACTCTAAGAGCAACAGGACCTGGAGGACTGTTTCTCAGAGGAAGGCACCAGAAGGCAGAATCATAGACAGCCACATTCCTGCCCCAAATAAGGGAATTTCCTAACAAGAGGGCTAACTATAACTACTGTGTACATACTGGCTTGTAGTGTTCAAAACCTCTCCTCAAACATTACTTCATTTGATCCTCCACTAGCCTGCTACATGCGTTCTGAGCTCAGTGAGACCATTTGTTATTTATTGGATCAACATGTGTGGGGAGCACCAAGGCCCAGCCAGACCTGGGCAAAGCAAGAGGGAACAGCACAGCCTCTAGCTCCAGAGCACCCACACGTGCATAGAGACAATGAGATCAGGTAAAGTATTGTTACTCCAGTCATCTCAGAGGGAAAAGTATTAGCCTCGGGGACACAAGCACAGAGAGTGCTGAAGTGATGACCAGCAGCTGGGCTCCCCTGTCAGGCTGTCTTGGGCTCAAGCCCTGGCCTTACACCCACTTGCTTCTATGACCTTGGGCAATTAAATGAGAGTGTTAAAAATAAATGAAATGAAAAAATGCATGTGTATCAGAGTATAGTCTGGCTGCTAAAATGATGACTCTTAAATAAACAATCCCTTAAACCAGATGGAAACTGATTTCTCTTTCACATACACATCCAGCCAGGACGGTGGCTTTACTCCAGGAAGTCATCCATCCCAGGCTCTTTCCACCTAGTTGCTCAGCTCGTTCTAGGAGACCGACCTCATCCATCTTGTCCCAGAAGGCGCCTCATCACACATCACTCTGTGTTTATTTTTATTTATTAATTTATTTTTAAATATTTAATTTATTTATTCATGAGAGACACAGAGAGAGAAGCAGAGACACAGGCAGAAGGAGATGCAGGCTCCATGCAGGAAACCCAATGTGGGACTCGATCCCAGGACCTCAGGATCACGCCCTGAGCCAAAGGCAGGTGCTCAACCGCTGGGCCACCCAGGTGTCCCTCACCCTGTGTTTAGATGCAGCTTGATATAGGAGTTAAAATGGTGTAGCCAGGACCTGGTCCTCTCTTGGCACGGCTCCCCCTCCCATAGATGTGGGCTGCACCCTCCCATCTGGGTCGTAGGAGGGTTTGGGTGGCTCCAGACTTCATGTGCTGATAGCTTTATGTCCACCATCACCGTTCTAAGAGTCAAATGGAAGTCCTGGACCCGACTTTCAGTAACCTGCACCAATCCTGGTGACCAAGAGAGTGGGAGAAATTGGTTCGCCAAGACTAATTTAGGGCTCTCTCACAACTGTATGGCTGAGAATAGGGGAGAGAAGAGCCCACACACAAAATTCTCCACACTGTTTTAAAAGATGGATGGATGTAAGGTGGTGGTGAAAAAAAAAAAAATCCCTCATTTCTTCCTTCGATCAATTTTAGGTACTTCTAGGGTACTATATAATCCATAGCAGTGGTCTTTGAACTCTACCTAAGAAGTCCCAACTTTGATTAGGCCCTAACAAGTACATTTATTTTTTATAAGTATGCACATGTGCTGGTGGCTTTCCAGTGTCCATCCTTCCTTACTTCCTTAGTATAGCATTCCCTAACAGGCACATGGCATCCCGGAATAGACTACATTTCCTAGGATCCTCTGCAGCTAGATGAAGTCATATGACTAAGTGCTAGCTAAATGCTAAATGTGTACAGTGCAATTTCTAGGAAGTGTCCTCATGGGAGAGGCATGGCATTCTTCCTTTCTTTCTCCCTGCTGCTTAGAAGGTGAACAGGACATCCTGACCATGAGCAACAGCCTTGGATAACGAAGTGGAGGCTGCATGTTAAGAATGTTCGAGTGACCAGAAAAGCCACCTTACCTGCTCTGGGTGGCTTATCTCCAGACTCCATTTACATGAGAGAGAAATTAACTTCTCTCCTGATGAAGCTGCTAGTGTGTTGAATTTCTCTTCTTTCTTAATCTCAGCCCAAACTGATTCTACTTGATACAGTTATATACATTATAAGACACATGCCAAGACAGATACGAAAAAGAAGAGATAAAATAACTCTAAACAGAAGTTCTGTATTTTGTACACCACTGGTAGAGTGTCACACACTCGGGCTGCATCCTGGCCCCCCTCATTGTAGAGGCCTCTGGTCTCCTTGGTCCTTGCCCATGAATGTTCCCTGAACACACTTTGCTCTTTAAGGCAAGCGGGTCCTCAGAACCAGCCGAGTACACCTGGGGTAGGATCCCTCCCAGGCCCTGCCCTTTGCTGCCCTTTGACTCTTCCGGGTCTGAGTCTGTCACCTGGACTTCACTTTTGCAACAGGGAAAGCAAAGCAGATCAGGAAATTTGATGGAATCCACAAGATGAGATATAATCTGAACCCAAAGAAGTCGGCAACTGGGATTGTCAGGGAGAAAAGGACACACTTCCAGCCCCTGCCCCTGCTGCTAAGTTGGGCCCACCCACCCACCCGCCTCTCAAGCACCAACTCCTGCTCCCACGCCTGGTTCTGCAGGAGAGGGGGGAGCGGGGGAGGAGAGGCAGAGGGCTCTGTGCTTTGAGAGCTTGCTCCAGGCCTCAGGCCTGCTCTCCCTGGAGGGCCACCCGGGGCGAGGACACTGTGCCCCTCAGGGCCCCGCAGAGCACACCCACTTCCGTGAGTTCATGTCCGAAGGGCTGCAGACCCCCCCGGAAGGCTATGGCTGGAAGATCAGCCCCTGCTTGGTCCCTCCAGCATCTGGGAGAGTCTACGGTCCCTGCCTCCACCCCCTGAGGCATCAGTGTCCTGATTGTATCAAGGCTTCAAAATTCCCTGACTCATGCCATCCTCAGATTTTTAAAAAGAGCTTATTCAAGTGGTGTAGGCTGCATGCTCCACCCCTTCCCACTCAGCCCAGCTATTTAATCACAGCAACTGCGTGAGGGTGTGAGTGGGGGGAGGGGGCCAGGGAAAGGCAGGGTTGGGGAGGGGCAGAGGGACTCCCGAACCAGAAGGAGAAGCCCTTGAGGAAGACTGGTGCTGATCTTGTTGTGAAAGCAATGTCCTGGCGCTCAAAGAAAGCTGACCCTTAACCCCAGAGGTAGGCAGGTCACATATAAGGACCTCTGGGACCCTGCAGGCCTGCTAAGGGAAAGCCGCCAAGCGGGGGGAGGGATGCTTCCCCCAGATCTGATCCCACTGTTCTCCCACACTGCTAGGTAGCCAGGCTGTCATGTGATTTGCTAGTAACCATGGCAACGAACCCGCTCCGAGAAGTCACACGGAAAGATGATGGCAGGTGCAGGACAAGGGGCTGTACCCAAGGGCAACAGGACACCAACTCCACCGCGGCCAGGGTGATTGTCGCTGTCGTGGTTGTTGGGGAAATAGTGACTTGCTCTCCTCCAAGCCGGAGATGCTGGTTGTCGTTGGTTCTCCTTCTGAGACTTGTCTCCTTTATTTTGGAACACAGTTTCTGAAGATGGAAGACAAAAATAGCTCTCTCCAAAGGAGAGGATGCTAATGACGCTGTGCTTTCAGAGACGGGCTTCTCCTTGTCAATTGTGCACCTGCAGTAAGTGGAGCCTTGAGACCACTTGCTGTCGCTCCCCCGACCCCAGGGAAAGCCCATGCCCTGCGCCAGCCCGAGAGCGGGCACTGGCCACTCCCCCGCCCACGGGCGTAGCTGAGGGAAGTGGCTCACATATTCTTTGTGGAGAACAAGGACCTAATTACAATTTGGGAAAACACAAATTGTTAAGTGATCCAGCAGATCACAGCCAAAAGGCCTCCGTAGGGTAATGTGGGGGCGAGTGGCGGCCCCTCGGGGCTAAAGCGGGGACCTGGCAGTGGAGACCAGCTGACAGGTGCTGCCTCTGGGGGTGGGGGGAGTGCCCCGACTCAGCCGGTTGCTCCACGTGTGACCTTGAGCACGTCACTTGGTCTCTTTGGGTGTTGGTTTCTCCATCTTTAAAAGAAGCAGAATAATATTTGCACGGCCGTTCCCTCTGGGCTTTTGTGACAGTCCTGTTTGATCAGCCAAGGGAAAGTCCTTCCAAACTGTAGGTCCCTACCAGATGGCATTATCCTTTTTCTTAGTGTAGAAGTATCCATTCTTAAAGGGTTCTGAAAGTTGGGTGAGTAAGCAATAAGGTCAAAATTTCTGGTAGTGCAAAGCTGTAGCAATCATCCTGATGATGATTAAATGTTAGATAACATTTAATAGGGGCAAAGCTAATTACATGTTGCTTTTAATTCTAACAACACTCCTACTGATTGTGATAATGTCCATGTTTCAAATGGGACCCAATTCACATGGCTGGTGATAGAGTCAGGATTCAAGTCCTGGTCATTCTGATTCCCAAGCTAGGACCTTACCTGCCACAGGGCCCTGTGTTAGGGCAGGTTCGCGGACGCGTTCTCCAAGCTGTTGGAGTTAAGATACTGGGAACTTTCCTGGGGGGTTCACAGAACAGCATGGGGTGTGTGTGTGTGCGTGTGTGTCTACGGAGCAGCATGGGGTGTGTGTATGTATATACACATGGGGTGTGCATATTCGTACAGCAGCATGGGTGTGTGTTCACAGAGCAGCATGGGGGATGTGTGTATGTGTCTGTCTTTATAAAGGCTGGGCTCCCTTCCTTCCTTATCTGGGATTTCCCCATTTGTCCCATGCTGATGCAGCCATCTCTTAGGGTCTTCATGGAAACTTCCAGGGCAGCCCAGAGTGCTGCAGTGGGCCCTGGTTTCACTGGTGAGACTGGCGGCATGGCTAGTGAGGCCAGAGAAATGGAGCCACGTGCCCCGCTGTTGCAGAGGCAGGGGAGCAGAGTGGGTAGGTCGGAAGCTAGAGCGCCAGGGTTGCCTCACCTCGTGCTCTCTAACCTAGTTACACAGGTCACTCCTGACTCTTTTCTTTCTGCCCAGGGCCTGGAAAGCTCGCCCCTCGGGCCACCTGGGTTGCCTGGAGACCTGCAGAAGGAAAGTGCGGCCAGGGTATTCTCGGCCCTAGCTCCCTCCCTCCTGGGTTGCTGTAGGTTGGCTGTTCTTCTTATCTCCTCAGGGGGGATAAAGACTCCCTGCTATTGCTAGCCCTGGGGCACTACCCTATCCCCTACTGACTCCCTTGAACCTGAGGACCCTTTTATTAAACTCTCCTTAGTTACCCAGCTGGAGTATGTTAATCTGTCCCTTCTGGGACCCTACCTGATAAGGCAGGAGGACAGTATCCTCCTCGCAGGACTGTTAGGGGAAGTAAATGAGCCAGCATGTGTTCCAGACCAGGTAGCAGGTGCAGGAGTGGCAGTGCTCCTCCCCAGGGCATTTACAGTCTCCCCCCACTCCCCCCCCCACACACACACCCAGGGCTACAGCATGGCCAGCAAATGCCTGGACCGCCTGGCCTGGTGGCTGGTCCAGCAGCCCAGCCTCCATTCTTTCCCCAGCCTTGGCTGGTTTGCGACAGGGAAACAATGCATACTAAATAAATTGAGGCTGGTGATTTTTTTTAAATGGTAAAAGGAAACAAAACTATAAATTCATTGAAGGCACAAACACAGGGTCAGATAAGCATATATAACGGTTACTCATTTATCCTAAAAATATTGACTAAACACCTGCCATATGCACTAGATTTAGCAACGAATACTAAAGACCTGGCCTCATTTTCTCCAACAGCTCCCACTGCAGTAGAGGAAACACAGTGTTAAGCACGAGGCATTCTTTTCCCTTTTACTTAAAATTGTGGCAGGAGGATGAATGGTGGTGAAGGAAGTGACTTTTAATTGAGCACTTACTGTGTGCCAGGTACTGTGCAAGGCATTTCATTCATATTATCTCACTTAATCTCACAACATGGGATAGGCAGACCTATCTTGTTTTTGCAATGAGGAAGCTGAAACCCAGGGACATTATAGGACTTACCAAGGCCAATGACCATTCAGAAAACATTTATTGAGCACCTACTATATGCCTTGTCCCTGTTTTTCTAGAATGTACAGATAGTAAGAGACATGGGTACATAAACAGATATTTCTCCAATAGTGGGTTTTGTGCAGTGACAGTGATATGTTCAAGGCATTTTAGGAGCCTCAACTCCATGTGAAACGTCAGGAAAGACTTAGGGAGGGCAACCTGGAGGATGTGGTCTCAACTGATTTTTACAGATAAATTGGTGCTGGCCTGGTTGGGGGTAGGGTGGTAGGGAGAGAAGAAGGCCGGCAGGCAGAGGGAGTGCCATAAGCAAAACCAACCAAACAAACAAAACGTGCTACAGAGAAGCGAGTGTGGACTAGGGGTTGTGGGTAGAAGACAGGTCCTGGCAGTATTCTATTTGGTCTCAAGAAATATAGGTTGCAAGTCCCATAGCTTCCCTTCTAGGTAAAGAGCCCAAACAAGGGAGTAACATGGTTAGATCTGCTTTTAGGTAGATCACTCTGGCTATTACATGGAGGACAAACTGGAGGTAGGACAAGAGGGAGGGCACGGACTCTTTAGGAAGCCATCAGTGGTCATCAAGGTGAGAGATAATAAGGCTCCAGAGGTCCAAGTGATGGGGACAAGGCAACTGTTTGGAAAACTACTTTAAAAATATCATAATTTAATGACTTGTTGGTGTTGAGATACCTGAGTTGTGGAATGAGACTCCCTTCTAGTCCAGAAGAAAACCCATTTGAGAGACACGGTAGCTATTGTCTTGTCTGGGAATTTCCACAACTCTCATTCCACTTTATTCTGATTAAAAGATCCCAAGAAGTGGAGCCATCATCCAAGCTGGGTGTGTCAAATTTGCTCCTGGGAACTTGAATCTGTGTGCAGAGGCCTTGTTATTGTTACCAGACACCCAGGCTGTCCAGTGATTCTCTCGATTCTAGGACCTGTTTTGCGATCCTTACAATTAGTTTCTTCTGGCAAATCAGGGTCAGTCCTTGTTGCTTACAACCTAGGATCCCTAATGAAGAGATGAATTCAGTCCCAGACCTGGTGGTCTCGTGCCATGTGGCATCCATGTGAGGATGGGCACTTCCAGGAAATATGAAGCAGAAGGAGAAAGGTCTGGACTGGAGTTATTGGCCCATAGATCATGTAAATCATGGTTGGAACCAAAAACGAATCAGTACTGAGAGGGCAGAGGGGAGAGAATACAAGTGAGCAGCGGGAGGCATCCAGGAGAAGGAGCAAAGGCTGCAAGGAGGAAGGAACAAGAACTTAAATGCTCAGAGAGAGTCCAGGATAATGGTTTCTATGAAACCAAGGGAGTAAGAGTTTGAAGAATAAACAATCGAAGATTTCATGTAAGCCAAGGGGCAAGGTAAATAGGACACTGGCCTTTGGACTTGACAAGGGGATTGTTGATGATCCACAGGGTAGGATCCCTAGAGGGAGGGGCGGGAGTGGGAAGCCAGGCTGCCTGAGAAGTCAGGGAGGGGAGGCAGTGGCTCTGGGAGTTCTGTGGGAGATTAGGTATGAGAAAGAAGAGTGGTGGGTGGGGCAAGGTCAAGGCAGGGTTTATGTCAGTGGCTCCAATGCTCCTTTCAGTCAAAAACTGCTCCTCTGTGCCTGAGAGAACTCGGTTGGTAGAAGTAATCCCAACGGAGCATTTGTGCAGCTGTGGTGGTTTCACCTCAGGTCCGTGCATCACAGGGGCAGAGGAGTGTTTGGGAAAATGACGAAGTACATAGCTGGTTGGTATCTTGTATGTACTTCCTGCCTGACTTTGTTCTAGGCAGGTCCAAAGCCAATACAACAGCTAAGGGAAGAAAAAGAGGCAAAACAGGAGAAAACCTCAATCTGCTCTTTTGTGTTCAAACTAAATATCTTCCTGCCCACCACCTCAAAATTTAGGGAGTGGAGAGAATGCTCAAACCATGTCTCAGGTTAGAAGGGTAGGAGCTACCTTTGTGTTAGTTGGTTCCTGTGTTCTTACAAGGAAGGCATTGCTTGGTGGGTGCTTCGTGCTAAGGCTTCAGATATACTTTGTTTTGGATATTTACTGGTGAAGGATGAATGGAATGGAATTGACAAGATTTTTTAAAAATTCCCTGAAATTATAAAATCTGTATATGTTCATCAAAGAAGGGTTGGAAAATCCAGAAAGACCTAAAATAGCCTGGAGTCCCACCATGGTAGTACCATCTTGGAATATTTCTTTCTAGTCTTTTATTTCTAGTAGCAGGTCCAATTTTGACAGCTGTTTTTATGTCTGATCCACTAACATCTGTGGCAAAGCAGATCTCAGGAGTGACTGTATGACAGCAGGATTCTCTCTCTGGTGCATGAGGGGAAGGGGAACTGATGAAAAATGCAGGGGAGAAAATATCCATCTGCTGGTCTAGTTTAAACACCTATGGCATAAAATAGCAATAAGAGAAAGACTGAGTATGCCCCACCCTACTTCGAATTTCTATGTTGGGATATCACTCTTATTTTAGTTGCTGTGGCAAATTGCATCATTGTTCCCTGGTCTGTTCCTCCCATTATGTGACCCTTCCAGTGCCCTCTGGTAAAGCTGGCTGATATGTCCATGCCCCATTGTCTTTAGACTTAGCCACATGACCTGCTTCGCTTGATAAAAATGAGTGGAAGTGGGACGCTTGGGTGGCTCAGTGGTTAAGCATCTGCCTTTGGCTCAGGGTGTGATCCCGGGATCTCGGATCAAGTCCCACATCAGGCTCCCTACATGGAACCTGCTTCTCCCTCTGCCAGTGTCTCTGCCTCTTTCTCTCTCTCTGTGTCTCTCATGAATAAATAAATAAAATCTTTAAAAAAAAAAAAAGGAGAAAGAAATTAGTGGAAGTGATGTGAACAGGGGTCTTAAAAATGCTTTCATGGCTTGGTTGGTCTTTTGCATTTCTGTCACCTGCCGCAAGATGAATTTGCGCAGAGTGCCTCTGTTCCCAGAATGAGGAGACATTTGGAACAGACCTGAACACAACTGGTAGCTTGGAGCCACACTTACCTCATTCTAGCTACCCAAGAGAGTCAGAGTTGCCTGCATGCCCAGTAAATAAATGCCCGTTGTTGTAATGTATTGAGATTATGGGATTGTTTGTTACACAGCATTTTAGTAGCAGACATCTGACTATAATTGCTCAGATGTGAGGCTTCAGTCATCTTTGACATCCACACTTCCTTTAACCCCATAGCTATTCCTTGTCAAGTCCTCTTTAGCTCCTTTGAATTATCTTCTATATCTTTTCCCTGACTCCTGTTCTGCTGCCGAAATCCTTTAGTACTTTGTACTTGGATTCCTGCAATGGCTTCCTAATGAGCACTTCTCTCGTCTCCATCCAACCTCCTGCACAGCAGTGCTAGATTCAGGTGCTTTACAAAACCCCTGCACAACAGGAAACCTCTGCTCAGAAGGTGGAAAAGGCTTCTCTTTTTTCAGAGCCAAAGCAGCCAGGCAACTCAGAGCTAAATTTTGTGCAGTTTTAATAACCAGCCTCAGTCTAGTGTTCTGATACAATTTTGTCCTCTGCTTGCTTTCTTTCTTTTTAAGATTTTATTTTATTTATTTGACAGAGAGAGCACAAGCAGGGTGGGTGGCAGGCAGAAGGAGAGGGGGAAGCCAGCTCCTTGCTGCATGAGGCTCCATCCCAGGCCCTGGGGATCATGACCTGAGCCAAAGGCAGACACTTAACCAACTGAGTCACTCAGGCGCCCCTGTCTTCTGTTTTCCATAGCTCTTGTGTTTTACAGTTGACTCTTGAACAATGTGGGAGTTAGGTGTGCTGATCACCTTGTGCAGTTGAAAATCTGTATATGATTTTTGACTCCCTAATAAGTTAGCTACTAACAGCCTATTGCTGGTGGGAAGACTTGGCTATAACATAAATAGTAGATTAGCACTTATTTTGAATATATATTATCTACTGTATTCTTACAATAAAGTAACCTAGAGAAAAGATGTTATTAGGAAAATCATAAGGAAGAGAAAATACATGGACAGTTTTGTACTGTCTTTACTAAAAAGAAAAAACACATTCAAGGGAAACTGTGTACCTCAAATCTGTGCAGTTCAAGGGTCAACTGTAATTTGGCCTCACCTCATACATGATTTAATGCAAAATAATAATTATAGGAAAAAGGAGTAGGAAAAACAGCCTCTGTTTCAGATGTATTCCCTCACTGAATCCTCATGGCCCTCCTATGAGATGGATGGTATTCTTATATTCATGTTACAGAGGGGAAAACTGAGGCATAGCAAAGGTAACTACCTTGGCCATAGTTGCATAGCTAGGGTGAACTCAGGCGACCTGCCTCCAGAACCTGTGGTCTTGACCCCGGTGCCACCCAGCTGCCATTGGAGTGAGTCTAGCACATCTGATTATGGATCCCCTCAGCTAAGCTCCCTCTGTGCCTTCCAGCTCCCTCTGAGGCCCAGCTTCAGGCTCTGTGTGCTCCTGCTCTTCCTAGCTCCTCCTGGGAATCCTGCCCCTATGGCAGCACTGTCCCGACTTACCATGCCCAAGAGGCAGAGAAACAGTCTATGCAGCAGCAGAGTACATGCTCCATCTCAGCAGTTCAACATAGGGATTAAGACCTCTGGCTCTGGACTTCCACAGAGTGAGGTTCAAATCCTGTGTGACCTTGCTCAAGTCACTTGACCTTTCTGATCTCTTTTCTGTGACATGGGAGTTAGAGAGAACTTGCCACATAGGACCACTATTGGGACAAATGAGATCATGCATGTAACTCCTCAGGCCATCACTTGGCACATAGTAGGTGCTCAGTACAAGGAAGGAAGCTCCTGTGATTGTGCCAACATCATGGATGTTCCTGCCTTCCCAACAGGAATGCCTCAGATACACAGGGGAGGAAGGATCCTCACTGGAGGCCCTTTCCAATTATATCTCTTCTCTCAGGGACCCACAGGGGCTGCTTGAGCACGTTCCTCTATGGTTCCGACCCTTTAGACCTGGCCTTGACCAACCGTCAGCAGCCACAAGCTTTGACACCCTTGATTTAAAGTACAAACTGGCCACCTAGGGAATCTGGTTAGTGGGGGAAATGCTACTATTTAACAGATGTGAAATAGCGTTCTTGGACAGAACACGAAGGCAACAATGGTATCTGCCAAAGGGGATGATTTTTATTGTTACACAAAACATTAAGTATTAGAGTACATATACATCCAGAAAACAACTGCCTTTTGGGAACAACCAGATTACATACCTTTGCTCACCGAGGAAGGGGTAGGGCAAACAGGCCACATTATTTTAAAATTCATTAATGCTTTTACTGAATTTAGACAGAAACAAAAATCAGGACCGAGGCAGGAGAGGGTGTGGGGAGAAAAAAGCGTTTGTTCATAAATAAAATACGTTCTCAGGAGCAGAGCCCATTGGGATGTTCATTGTTTTATCCAGAAAGAACTGGGTTCTATGTGCTGGGCTTGGGACGCTGCAGGGAAGCGCATGCCTGGCCACAGCCCTGGAGCTCGCCTTTCTGAATCTCCGTAGCTGCCAAGCTCATGTGCTCCCAGATCTGCCCCGCACGTCCCCAGCTCCCTGCTGAGGTGGATGGATGGCCACGCTGTCTGTCGCTCTCACTTCATTCCTTCCAGCCCACTCTTTCTGCTCCCACCCTTGTCTCCTCACGTCAGGGCTAGTATTGTAGTTACCTGACAGTTTCTAGTCTGCCAGTCTCCTGGACCTCTTTTCTCTACTCTGCTTCCCATCACACAGCCACCAGCCTGAAAGGCTGACATTTTGTACATCTTCCCTCAGAGTGTAAATGCCTTTTATCATTTTTCTTGACTTTTCAGAGGTGAAGAATTCTAACTCTCAAGACAGCCCGTTGCTTCCTTTGAAGTTTTAAATTTTTTCTACTAAATCCAAATCTGTAAAAGAAAACAAAAACATAAAAAAATAAAAAAAAAAATCCAAATCTCTGTTCCCAGTAACTTTCACTCAACTGAGAATTTAATCAATCAGCTCCCTCTTTTACAGTTTTTCTCCTCACATGGAACATAAGACTTCTTTTTCTTCTTGTGGCAGACTGTTCATTGCCTTCCCAATATCTGTTTTCTCCTTCAAAATAATAGTTTTAGCTGGCCGTGGTGCTACTCAGTGAAATACTACATTTCCCAGATGCCTTTGCAATTGGGTGCGGTCATGTGACTAAGCACAGGCCAATGTGGTATAAATTCATATTCATTCATCAATACATATTCACGATGTAAGCAACTTCCTGGTTATAGCCTTAAAACAAGGGAGTGGCTTGTCTTGGTCTCTATCTCCCTTCCTTCTGGCTGGTAATGGCGAGACCTGGAATAGTCACCCTGAACACACAAGTAGAAGTCTATTAAGGACAGAGCAGCAAGGCTTGGATCTCCTCCCTACACTGACTGCTGAGACTGTGGTACAAGGCCTCTGCATTGTAGACTTTCTGGTACAGCGGCTTAGCCTGTACCTTAATATCCTCATCTCTACATATGATAATCCTATTCATTCTGTAAGGCTTCATCCAGGCAGAAATGTGCCTTTCCATCCTTTGGCTCTCAAAGCCCTTTGACCTACCTAAATTCTACATTGGACTCCATTGTTCTGTGTGGGAGTCCTGGTTGCTCTTTACAGCTCAAAGAAGACAGGGACCAAATCTTAATCATTGCTTTGTATTACATGAAGCCTCACACATTGCCTTGGTTCTTAATAAATGAGTTGGGTGAATGTATAGATTATTCTTCATTGTCTATATACACAATGAATCATAATAAAATGAGCAGGTAATCTTTTGTGGTTAAGTAACCATATCCCCAAACTGCTAGAGAAGAGGTCATTGTCAAGCCAGAGAATGAGGTGCCAAGCTCCTAGACTGTCTCCTGTTCAACATTACTGTGGGCAACTTCAGTGGCATGGTCAGTATACCCATTGTACTGGTGGACAACATAATGAGAAACCAATGATGTAGATAAGAGAATCAAGAACCAAAAATATCTGTACAGATAAGAACAATGGATGAAAATTTAACTTTAACAGATGAAATTCTGAATACTAGTTCAAAGATGGGGAAAAGGAAAGAATGGAGGAAAACTTAATTAAAGATTATATTATTGTTTTTTATTTTTATTTTTTTAAAAAGATTTTATTTATTTATTTATTCATGAGAGACTCACAGAGAGAGAGGCAGAGACATAGGCAGAGGGAGAAGCAGGCTCCATGCAGGAAGCCTGATGTGGGACTCGATCCTGAGACTCCAAGATTACGCCCTGAGCCAAAGGCAGACGCTCAACCGCTGAGCCACCCAGGCGTCCCAAGATTATATTTTTAAAAGGTTTAAGGGTTTTATTTGACTGGAAGCCCAGTATGAGTCAAGAATATGGTATTATGGCCAAAAATGTTAGTGCAATTTTGGGCTGAATAAACTTACCCAACAATTACTTATTCAGGGCTTACTAGTGCTCAGTATTGTGTGAGAGACAAGATGGGGAAGGTGCTGCCCTGCTTTGAAGCTTACAAAGACATGGCACATATTCTCCGTATAGCACAAGGCAGACAGCATTTGGTGTTGCAAGAGCAGAGGTGGGAAGCTTGGCACCAGTGTGACCCAAAGTGGGTGGCTGAGTTTAGCTTGAGTGTGGGCTTGTAAAGAGCACGGAACAATAAGGTGTGTGTGTGGGGGGGGGGGGGGGGCACGAGGTCAGTACCAATCTGTAAGGGAGTCCTTAGCACCAGGCTATGGAGACTGGGATTTATGTGCAAAGAGGAACAACAACAACAAAAAGATCAGTGTTTAGGAAGATTTCTTTGGAAGCAATCTGGTGGGCAGATCAAAGTGGGGAGACACAATAGTTTAGAATTGGAGGCATCTCTTTAGAGATGGTCTTGTTTAATGTCTTCTATTTTATAAGAGGAGAAATGGGCCCAAGGCATAAATCATGTACCTAAAGCCACAGAGATGGCAGAGGAACAGCAAAACCAGGATCCTGGACTGATGGCTCCTTTGTCCCCTGGGAATAACAACAACAGTGATTAGACCTTGTACAGCTGTTGGAGTTTAGGAAAGCATTTCTGGAGAGACCTGGCCTGGGGGACAGGGAAATCAGTTAAGGGACTTCGTCCACAGTCAAGTAAAAAACATTGAGTCGTGGGAGTAGAAAAAGGGTGAGCTGTGTCAGAAATTGCTTGGATGCTGGGTGTTGGGAGGGAAGGAGGAGAGGCAAAGACAACTAGATTTGGGGGGTGGGAGACAAGCAGGACAACAGTAGGACTGATGGACATTGGGGATGCAATGATGAACAAGTCGGAGGAGTCCCACTCTGGGTGGGTCCCCTTGTAATAAAACAGGCACTAACAACTGGTCTGTGTCACATAATGTGTCCGGAGAGGGTTGACGGGAAAGCACATCATCAGAAGGAGGGATGGAACCGCTTAGTCTGGAGAAACCTACATTGACTGCAGAGAATGGGGGTGAGCTTTAGAGAGGGACTTGGTAGCTCCCCACATAGGGAGGGCTTTTCCAGAAATGTGTGAGATTGCCTCTAAATAGCTTGACACCAGGGGAAGGCAGCTATGCAGGAAAAGGCATGGAGGGTGCACAGACCAAATCATCTCTGTTCTGTGAAGCAAGGCAGCAGAAGGAATGAAGGTTTTGGAGTTACAGAGATCTGGGTTCTAGGCTCAGCTATGAGCTGTGTGATATTGGCCAAGCTGCTGGACTTCTCTGTGCCTCGGTTTCCCCATGTCTATAATAAAGAAGCTAGGTTGGAAGACTTCAAAGCTCTAGTCTAGATACAAAGTTTTTTTTTTTTTTTTAGGAGTATGGCTTGATGGTTTTTTTTTTTCTTTTTTTTTTTATTGGTGTTCAATTTACTAACATACAGAATAACCCCCAGTGCCCGTCACCCATTCACTCCCACCCCCCGCCCTCCTCCCCTTCTAACACCCCTAGTTCGTTTCCCAGAGTTAGCAGTCTTTACGTTCTGTCTCCCTTTCTGATATTTCCCACACATTTCTTCCCCCTTCCCTTATATTCCCTTTCACTATTATTTATATTCCCCAAATGAATGAGAACATATAATGTTTGTCCTTCTCCGACTGGCTTACTTCACTCAGCATAACACCCTCCAGTTCCATCCACGTTGAAGCAAATGGTGGGTATTTGTCATTTCTAATAGCTGAGTAATATTCCATTGTATACATAAACCACATCTTCTTTATCCATTCATCTTTCGTTGGACACCGAGGCTCCTTCCACAGTGTGGCTATCGTGGCCATTGCTGCTATAAACATCGGGGTGCAGGTGTCCCGGCGTTTCACTGCATCTGTATCTTTGGGGTAAATCCCCAGCAGTGCAATTGCTGGGTCGTAGGGCAGGTCTATTTTTAACTGTTTGAGGAACCTCCACACAGTTTTCCAGAGTGGCTGCACCAGTTCACATTCCCACCAACAGTGTATGAGGGTTCCCTTTTCTCCACATCCTCTCCAACATTTGTTGTTTCCTGCCTTGTTAATTTTCCCCATTCTCACTGGTGTGAGGTGGTATCTCATTGTGGTTTTGATTTGTATTTCCCTGATGGCAAGTGATGCAGAGCAATTTCTCATGTGCATGTTGGCCATGTCTATGTCTTCCTCTGTGAGATTTCTGTTCATGTCTTTTGCCCATTTCATGATTGGATTGTTTGTTTCTTTGGTGTTGAGTTTAAGAAGTTCTTTATAGATCTTGGAAACTAGCCCTTTATCTGATATGTCATTTGCAAATATCTTCTCCCATTCTGTAGGTTGTCTTTGAGTTTTGTTGACTGTATCCTTTGCTGTGCAAAAGCTTCTTATCTTGATGAAGTCCCAATAGTTCATTTTTGCTTTTGTTTCTTTTGCCTTCGTGGATGTATCTTGCAAGAAGTTACTATGGCCGAGTTCAAAAAGGGTGTTGCCTGTGTTCTTCTCTAGGATTTTGATGGAATCTTGTCTCACATTTAGATCTTTCATCCATTTTGAGTTTATCTTTGTGTATGGTGCAAGAGAGTGGTCTAGTTTCATTCTTCTGCAAGATACAAAGTTTCTTAAAAAAGAAAAGGTAGCTTATGTGCATAAAATAAATGGGTGGAAATTTTAGGGTTGTCTGATTTGGATTTGGCTCCTGCCACTGTACTAATACTGGTGATCAAGTGCGAACAGCCAGCCTGCTTCTGTTTCACTCCATGATGGCATATAATGATGGAACAGGGCTGACATGTTCACAAAAAGCACTTTTCTCTGTGGGTAGGAGTGGGAAATAGTCCCATTTAGCTGATATCACTAATTTTTAAAGAAAACCATATGAGTTAAAGAGAACTGAAGATGGATGTGGGAGCTATGAGTCAACCACTGAATTTCAACTGCCTTAATTTTACATTATAAATGACACAGTTTTAAAGTTTCTTAGATTTTATAAAACTTGTGATTTTTCTTTAAAAGAGCTCATCCAGATACATGTCAATACATGTTAAAAATACTGAACATTTACTCCCATCTTGACGAATCCTTAAAACAATGATTGTGCTCTTAGCTATTTTCAATATAAAATCCATTTTCTGGCAGTCTTAAAAACTGAGAATTACTTTCTGTGCACACTACCTTCTTCCAACAAAAAAAAAAAACAGTTCTTGCTACCCTTATAGAATTTTAAAAATTTCTTTTCAAGTTATTTTGTAAGGGATAAAGTTTCTTAAAAACATCCAGCATTTTCACTAGAAATGAAATGTTCAGAAGGCTTCTGGATAAGCAATATTTATATGTAGTTCCTTAAATCTTAAATATTGACTTCTCTTTTTTTTTTTAAGATTTTATTTATTTGACCGAGAGAGCAAAAGAGCACGAGCAGGGGAAGCAGCAGAGGCAAAGGGAGAAGCAGGCTCCCAGATGAGCAGGGAGCTGACCTGGGTGGGGCTCCATCCTAGGACCAGATCCCAGGACCCTGGGATCATGACCTAAACCAAAGGCAGATGCTTAACACACTGAGTCACCCAGATGTCCCTTAAATATCTAATTCTTTTTTTTTTTTTATTTATTCATGAGAGACACAGAGAAAGATGAGAGAGAGAGAGAGAGAGAGAGAGAGAGAGAGAGAGAGGCAGAGACACAGGCAGAGGGAGAAGCAGGCTCCATGCAGGGAACCCGACGCAGGACTCGATCCCAGGTCTCCAGGATCAGGCCCTGGGCTGAAGGCGGCGCTAAACCTCTGAGCCACCCGGGCTGCCCTATCTAATTCTTAAATAGCAGAAACGAGAGACTGTTTTCCTTTACTGTGGTAGATGCAAAGTGACTTTACACATTTTCAGGTAGAGAACTAAAATATCAGACCCGGAGATTACATAAGAAGGATCCCTGCCTGCCATCCTTACATCAAGGCAAAACAAGACCCGGAGGCAGAACAGAAATTTCAAAGCCTGACTTAGAGGACTGTGGAAAATAATTCTATCAAATCAAAGTTTAGGGCCATCTCGGACTGCAGCAGGAAGGAAAGAACATTGTTAAAAATAGCGCTCATTCTCTTTTAACCGCGGACAGTTCCTGAACATCTTATGTTAGCAACACAGATCGGACCCAGTTTTGGTTCAGCCTCTGTCACTTAACCGTTCCTAGCTTGGTTTTCGCGTCACCAAAATGGGGGTGATATTAGTCATTTACCAGCAGGCTGAGCCAACGCATGTGAGGTGCTCCGGTGAGCACACAGCGGATCAGGTGCAGGCTCTCCGGGTACCAGTGGGGCCCGTCTGGCCGCGGGTGACGCTCACACCTGCAAAGGACCGAGGACCAGCCCGGTGTCTAGTAACTTGCATCGCTGGTTTCCAAACTGCTAGTGGTATTCAGTTTGAAATTGCCTTATTAAGGGGGAAAAATCTGTTCTGCAGATCGCCACTGCGATGTGCTGCTGTGTCTTGGCCCAGACCTCCCACCTAAACTAATTACAGTTCCACACAGGTAGAGGAATGCGCGACTTGAGACCCGCCCTGTGGACCTCAAGGGCGGAATTGTCTCCGGCTGTGTGTGTGTGTGTGTGTGTGTGTGTGTGTGTGTGTGTGTAATAGAAAGCAGCATTCTCTTTGCTTAAAAAAAGAAGAGTAGGGGAGGGGAATGAACGTATGTGGGTTTGCTCAAATGCTCCAGAAAACTGTTCTACGCAGCTGGAGGAATGAAAGGGAGGAGCCCTAGGAAAGGACTGCTAAATGTAAAGGGAGGAGCAAAGCAACCAGGAATTGGTTGAAAATGCTTCGGTGCTGAAGGAGGCATGGAATGCCAAGAACGCAGAATTTGTGCATATTGAAGAGGTGCTTGTGGAAAACAGGTTTCTCCTTTTAATGAGCTTTGTGGCTGGTTGAATCTTCTTGCTCCAGTTTCGGACCATTTCTTCCAGCCCAGAATTTTGTGTGTGGTTCTTATGATGACCTAAAGAGGTTGTGGGCTGGCTCTGATAGGGTCAGTAACTCTGCTCCCCTTCTGGGCCACCTCCCACAGCAGGGCCCAGGTCCCCAGAGGGGGGCAGCCCCCTCAGTGGTGGGGGCTGGGGAGGGGTCCCTCCAGCTGGATGGATGCCCTCTAAAGGAAAGCCAGGGACAGCACAAGCCTTTTTGATGGTGACTTTGATACTTTAAGCCAGATATCATTCTTTGGATGAGATGAGGATTCCTCCTTCTCCAAGCCACCCACTCCCCCTTCTTAAATGTTTTCCAGGAATATGCTGGAGAGACTACTAGAGAGGTGGTTCTCCAGTGTCTGTTCTCTTCCTCTAGGGTGCAGCTTCTGGGGAGAGCATGCCCTGCCTCTCCTGTCTGGTCTGAGGATGGTGGCTGCAGGGAGCCATCTGAGGCCCCTGTGGATGAGGGCCACTTGTTGAAGAGTATGAAGTGGTAAGGCAAGAGAAGCCTAGGTCCATGACACCAGGGGGTCACCTCACTAATCCTAGGCAGCAGACCTTCAAACTATTAGGTAAGAGAAATAAGCCTCGGTATTTGTTTAAGTCATTGATACTATAAGTCTCTGTTAGGTATACTTTTGGACTATACCGTCTTACTCTGATTTATTTATTTATTTATTTATTTATTATTTTCTTTCTTGCTCTGATTTATATTCAGAGAATTCATTTGACTTTGTCTACAACTGAACTAAAGGCATTTTTGAAGGACTCAGCAGGTTTTCTAAACCTGGGTTCTTCAAAAATACTCCAGAAAATTTATGTGATTGGAAAATAGGGCTACTTCATAGTGATAAAAATGTATGTGTATATATGTGTGTTTTTTTTTTTTAAACAGGAGATGCTTTGGGAAGCAAACATCCCCAAAATGCAGTCTTCAGCTAAGTCTACAGGATATGCCCAGAGCCTGTATGGTCACGAGGCGGCGGTGAACTTGTGTGGACAGAGAACGTGGACACACACTGCACGACAGCAGGCCAGGCCCCGGCGATCTACGGGGGATAAAAATCAGTTCAGCTCTTGCTAAGATGGTTTGCTATAATATCTGCATGACAACCGAACACAAGTGAGTCATCAAAGTTAAAGCTGAACAACAACAGCTGAGGTTGGACATAGAGCCCAATAAGCCAAAGTCTGTTACATATTATTGCACAGCGTTACAGGGAGGGAGTGAAGTTTTAGAGAAGCCAAATGTGGAAGACTATGTATTGGGCTATTCCAAGCCCCCACTCCAAATATATACATATGTATGTGTATGTGTGTGGCCAAGAGACATACATATGTTTTCCACAGGTACCTACATTGTGTTCTCTTTTAACCATATTTGTTTCATCCTAACTCTGAGGACTTGATCTTTGATGAAATATATATATATTTCCCACCACTTTGGACAGATTTTTTTTTTTTTTTAAGATTTATTCATGAGAGACAGAGAGAGAGCAAGAGAAGAGAGAGAGAGAGAAATAGGCTCACTACTACGCAGGGGGCCCAACATGGGGCTTGATCCCAGGACTCTGGGATCACAACCTGAGCTGAAGGCAGATGCTTAACCGAATGAGCTAGCCAGGTGCCCTTGGACAAAATTCTTTACATAAATAATTTATTTTTATAATAAGGTTCACAACTGTAGCTTTCAAAGAATCTTAGTACTAGAGAGAGGACTAGAGGTCCCTTTGGATGTATTCAAGCAGCTGTAAATTCACATAAACTGGGTAATAATTGGGTCCACACTTCCACATCAAGGAATGTGAGGCTCTTTTTTGTGATCTTGTCAGATTTAAAGAGAACCTCCATTTCTAGCACTCACTCATCTACCCGAATAGGAATGGTCTACTCTTCTTCACACATTCCTCTTTAAAGTTGCACAAAGTATCTTTTTAATTAAGCATTCTATAATTTTTCCAGGAAACAGATCCAAACTTATTGGCTTGTATTGTCCCTGAGTCACCTTTTGGACAATTGGGCTGACATCTCCTTGATTCACGTCTTTTGGCACTCTCCTTTCTCATTCGCTCTAACAACTTATGGCTACTCAGTTATATCTGCAAATCTTTGCAGTGCCCTGAAAGCAAGTTTTCAGGGCCAAGAGACAAGTCTATTTTGTACAGCTCCCTGTATAGAGTGTTCTCTTTTAACCAGATTTGTTTCATCCTTTCTGAGAGCTATCTTTGATGGAGAGGAAATGAAAAGGAGTTATTTGTTGATTTAAAGGTATCACAAAGAATAGAGTCTTTGAAGAAGTGTTATACTTTAAAAATGTTTAAACAGGGGTGGTTCTCCACCCTGGCTGTACATCAGAACCACTTAGAAAGATTAAGGCAAAACAAAACAATTAAAAAAAAAAAAAAAAGGCCTGGGTCCCACCCTGGACATCCTGACTTAATTGGTCTGGGATGGGGCTGGGCATTTGTGTTCTTCTAATGTGTAGAACTGAGAATCACTGCAAATCTAACCATTAGAAAATGTATGGCTTTTTTTAAATGCTTTATTCCATAAGAATTCTTGACTATTGTCCCAGAAGTTAAATTGCAGCAAAGTTGTGATGGACAAAAAAAAAAATATTCAGGCTGTAAACCCACAGAGTCATGGGGTCCTTGAGCAACAAAGGTAGGGGCAGACTATGTAGCTCGGTGATTCAGAAACTATTTTTGGATAGAATCATCTGAGGACCGTGTTTGAAATACAGATTCCTGGAGTTTCATCCATCTGTAGGTCTTCTGAATAGATTGGGGACAGAAGGAAGGAAGGTGGGCATTTGTTTTTTTTGTTTTTTTTTTGTTTTTTTTTTTAATTTTTATTTATTCATGATAGTCACACAGAGAGAGAGAGAGGGGCAGAGACATAGGCAGAGGGAGAAGCAGGCTCCATGCACCGGGAGCTCGACGTGGGACTCGATCCCGGGTCTCCAAGATCGCGCCCTGGGCCAAAGGCAGGCGCCAAACCGCTGCGCCACCCAGGGATCCCGGCATTTGTTACCTACAGGCCAAACAATCCTAATGCTACATCCTATAGCCTTAGCCAATGGCACCCGCTGCCTTGTAAGACTTACAAAACACGGTTTAATATATTCAAAGCAGAACTTGTCAGTGTTAGATGTGACCCTGACAGGCCAAGGATGGCTTAGAGTCAGCAGATCCAAAAGGAACAGGCAGATCCTGGACTACAGAAACAGACAATGCCATGTTTTCTGGAAGGTCCTCATCATTACCAGGTTGTTTCTTTGCCAATCCCTCCCCAGCAGTGTCCTGCAATGAAATGTCCTGTCAGCTATTTCTTTATATCATGCCCCTCCTTTCTTTTTTTTTTTTTATGCCCCTCCTTTCTTAACCTTTGCCCTCCAAACACAATTTCTAAGTCCTGACTAGCTCCAGTTGGAAAGCCACAGCTTCCCTGGCCTTTTCTGTCCTCCAGGTTCCAGTTCTCACCAGTGTCTGCTGCTCAGGAGCCCTCCAGGCACCTCCCAGTCAGGAGAAAGCTCTACCACTGTCCCAGGGCCTCTGAGTTACCCTGGTGACTTTGTGCCCATGTCAGTCATGTGATCATATGACCAAACTGCCTTCTTGAAGGCTCTGCCTGTCTTATACTATGGTCCTTTTTAGTTTCTGGCCATGAAATCCTACCCAGGGTCTTCTAAGCTCATTCAAGCTAAGCCTCCTAGAGCCTAGAGCTGGACTCCTTACTGCCCTGGAGCCAAGTTCTCTGCTTACCCAGGCTCTCCCTGCTAGCATCTGGGCACAGCTTTTTCTCTGTTTTCACACCACTTGCCCACTGTTAGTCTTAATACCTTTTCAACATGGAACTGTGGACTCTGTAAGGATACATTTTTCCTTCTAGGAGAGAGAAGTATACATAAATAGTCTACTGTCATTTTTCATTCATCATCTCAGAAGAGAAATTATCAACACATCAGAAGTTTACCAAATGCACTCACTCTTTTAGCAGAGCATTCTAATAAAGGCTGAGAACTGAACACACTTTTTTTTTTTAAATACATTATTCTTTTATTTATTTTTTAATTTTTATTATTTATGATAGTCACACACACAGAGAGAGAGAGAGAGGCAGAGACACAGGCAGAGGGAGAAGCAGGCTCCATGCACCAGGAGCCCGACATGGGATTCGGTCCCGGGTCTCCAGGATCGCGCCCTGGGCCAAAGGCAGGCGCCAAACCGTTGCGCCACCCAGGGATCCCTGAACACACTTTTATTTCAACTATATCTTGCCTCTTTCTGGAATCAGGATTAGGAAGCCATGGCCTACAGATGCTGGTAGTAGTCTCTGGTCCCTAAGTTTTAGGGACCACAACCCCTACCTACAGTGAAATCATTTCTGATCACTTACATCACTTCTAATTCTTGGACATACATCCCCCTGCCACCCATATTAGGGCAGTCCTTAGCCCTGGTTCTTCCGACCCTGGGAAATTCCAGGTGCTAACATCTCAAATTCCCTTTGCCTAATACAACCTCCTAACTTGAAATCCAATGTATTATTCCTTACCTTTGCCTCATTTTTCCATGAAAATTAGAGGATTCTCCAATTGCTCTATGTCTGTGTCACACATATTTTCTTATAAATACTAAGGTTTACAGTTTCACTCGAGCCATTCATTTTCTCACTCTCTCAAATTTCAGTGTAGACTTCTTGGCAAAATTATCGAATCTCTGACAAGCTTGTTTTTCCCATATCTTCTTAGGTGAACTTTGGCTCTTGCTAGAAGTCCATTGTTCTGGCATGGCAATTGTTATGCAGGTCATCTGCTTGCTAGAGATAATCAAGAGTTTGAGAAACCCTCATGAAAGAAATGACAAGAGATGATTTTGGGCTCATGACCTCTTGTGCTGTACTTTCTGCTCCACAGCCAGGAAGCCTCGGCTGGCAGTGTGTGTGTGGCCAGGTATCAGAAGACCTTGTTACTTTTTTAGTGCCCATCTTAATGCCCCCAAGGCCTGCATGCTGACCTGGCCCCTCCTCTGGCTGCTGCTGTCATTTGCTGAGGAAGGAGAATGCTTCTCCCTCTTTCTGTTACAGATCTTTATTGAAGTCCTCAGAGGCTGGCACTGCTGAAGTTCTCACTCAGCACCTTTCAGAGGAGCTTCATCACCTCAGACCTAGGTCGGAGCCATCTGACGCCACTTAGGACCACCTCCAAGGACTCTCACCTGCTGCTCACAGTTGCCCCAACCATCCTGAGCTGGCATGAGAGTCCGTGTGGGCCTGGACATCTCTACCCAGTGCTAGGGACACGTTCTGTTCTTCCTTTTTGTTGGAGAATCTGATCTCAGCAAAGTGGGATGCAGACTATTAGTCCTAATGTTCTTTTAACACTTTGTTCCATATTATTTTATTTTATTTATTTATTTATTTATTTTCTTTTTTTATCTATTTATGATAGTCACAGAGAGAGAGAGAGAGAGGCAGAGACACAGGCAGAGGGAGAAGCAGGCTCCATGCACCGGGAGCCTGATGTGGGATTCGATCCCGGGTCTCCAGGATCGTGCCCTGGGCCAAAGGCAGGCGCCAAACCGCTGCGCCACCCAGGGATCCCCATATTATTTTATTTTATTTAAAGATTTCATTTTTAAGGGGCACCTGGGTGGCTCAGTCAGTTAAGTGTCTGCCTTTGGCTCGGTCATGATCCCAGCGTCCTGGGATGAAGTCCTATGTTGGGCTCCCTGCTTAGTGGAGAGCCTGCTTCTCCCTCTCCCTCACCCCTGCTCATGCTTTCTCACTATCTCTCTCTCTCAAATAAATAAATAAAATCTTTTTTTAAAAAGACTTCATTTTTAAGTAATCTCTACAACCAATAGGGCTTGAACTTATAACCCTGAGATCAAGAGTCACATGCTCTGCTGACCGAGCCAGCCAGGAGTCCCTAACTTGTTACATTAAAACAAAACAAAACAAAACAAAAAATATTTAAGATTCCCTGGGACTCCACTGGACTCCTCCTCCAGTGATTAGCCCATCTCTCAGTTCCCTTCACAAAAGAACTCTTGAAATGGGGGCTATACCCCTGCTGTTTCTACCTTCCTGTCTCCCATTTCTTCTTTAGTCCATTTTTGGCTTGCATCATCACTACTCACTTGAAAGTGATCTTCTTAAGATCACCAATGTGATCTTGCCAGCAAGGCTTTGGTAGTTTCCTCTCACCAGGCCTCCTCTCTGAAACACTTACTGGTGAGTGCTCCCTCCCTGAAGTACCCTCCTCTCGGAGCTGCTTTGACTCCCTTCTCCCTTGACTTGACTCCCTTCTCTCCTTTCCTGACTCCTTTTCCTCTACTTAATGTGAATGTTGGACTCCTCAGGGCTCCTCTCTTTTCTAAGTGATCTCATTCAGTCCTATAGTTTTAAATACCTTTTGCATGTTGACAACTCTAATTTATAACTCCAGCCTCACCTCTCCCCAAGAATCATATATGCACCTGGACACATGTGCTTTAAGTACAATGTACTTGACATTGCCACTTGGCTGATGGGCATCCCAAACCTGTCCAGAGGTGAGGTCTTAACTTCCTGGTATATTCTTCCTCAAAATCTTCCCTCACCTGCTTCCCTATTAGGTCAGCTTACGGCATCACTAACGACCTAGCCAACTAAGCCAGAAACCTGACAGTGAACTTTGATTCCTCCATTTCTCTCATCCACAAAGAAGCCACCAGCAAGGCCAGTTAGTTTAACCTCTAAAATAGCTTGTAACTCAGTCCACTTGTCTACTGCCACCACCCAGGTCCAAGTCTACACTGCCATTCCCTAGAATTGATGGTAGAATTGATTTGTCTCCCATCACCACACTCACCACCTTCTAAAGGATCCTCCGTACATCAGGGAGGGTGCTCCTGACAAAATAAAATGTAAAATTGGGTCACATCCCTCCCTTGCTCACAACATCTTCAATTCTTCCCATGGCACTTGAAAGCAAGTCCAAAAGCATCACCATAGCTGACAAAGCCTTGCCTTATCTGGCTCCTGATCACCTTCAAACCTCATTCCGTGCCACCTCATCTCTAATGTTCTCTGCACTGTAGCATACAGACCCTTTCCATTCTGCCTCGGGGCCTCTGTACTGACTGTTTCCCCAGAAAGGCCCAGGCCACCTGGCCTCTGGAGAGGAATCTGATGACCACCCTCCTTTCCAGACAAGGACACACCTATGGTACTTTCACAGTGCCCTACCTGTCTGCCCAGCAGACTACAAACCACATGAACGCAAGGATCCTTCTATCAACCCTGCTTGGGGTTGTACCCCCAGTGCCTGACATAGGTAATCGGTATCAAATGATGATCTAGAGGTGGGTCTTTTGGCTTACAGATTCCTAAGGACCTACCTTCGAATGCCACAGCTTCCCAAGAAGGTGTGCAGTTTAGGATCTGTAGCCCCCATCAGGGTTTGCTGCTCCCATCTCCTAGGTTGTGGGAACCTGGCTCACAGCCCCGGCTGTGGCCCCCTTGGACCCAGCGGTCCTTCTGCTGAGGCCACCCTCCTCCCATGGCCAGAGCAGCCAGAGCAGAGTGCTGGCCTAGCTGGGTCCTGCACAGGGTTCCCCTGCCGGACGACACCCATGGGCCGGGCAGCTTTCTCCCAACTGGGCTGTAGCCTGACGCTTCTTCCCAGCACCTCCGTGCTTGGCCTTCCTCCCTTCACAGCCACCAGAACTGCACGGTGCTCCGGAGGCTGGCCAGGCCTATTCCCACCTTCTCCCTTTCTCCTTCACAGGCATGTCCCCTAATCTGTCACGCTTCCAATCCAGTTTGGGTGTCAGTTTCCCACGGGCCCTTTCAGAACCTTGAAATATTGATACTATAAACTGTGGTCCAGAAAAACAAATTCTTATCTGATACTGTGTATAAAACATCTGCTCACTTCCCATCCCTCTTCCAAGCACAACCTTCAACTAGGAGACATGAAAGTCCTGAGCCCGAGAACTTCTGGTTTATCGTCCAGGGCTCCAGGTCACCACAGATACGTTCTAGATTTCATTTAACAGATCTGTTCCCACAGGAGCTAGCAGAATAGGTAGCCACTGGCGGACACGGCCCTTTCTGCCACCACTCGGGCCTGTGCTCCCAAGAGGCAGCTGTATGTTCACCCCCGAGTATCTGTGAATCCCTCGGTTAACAAAGTCATCAACTACAGCCCCTTGTTTGAATTACTAACATTATCTTTGTAGCTACTGGTGACTAGAATGCTTCACTAATTTCAGAGAGAATAAAACCTACTCTCTTGAGAGGGAGAACCACATTTGATTTTATAACTTGTATACGTGGCACTTCTTCACCTTGTCTGGCTAAAACACAGTATTTAGTCCTACTTCTGTGTAAGCCACATGAACACCAGCTGTCTACTTTGTCCCTTCTGTATCTCATAAACGTGCGCAGTCATTAAGCAAATTGTCCTGTAGTTGCTTTCACATTTTCTGAAACTCAGAATAATCAAGTAACTTTCCCAAAATCACATGGCACTTTTCAACAATTCAGATAGCAAATATTCAAGCAGCTTATCTGCCAGTGTCAGAAAATTAGATTGCTTATTGTGTGTGGTTGACATTTATTGAATACTCTGCTCTAAGCACTTAATGCTTATATCATATTTAAGAGTTAATTAACTCTTATTATCATCCTTATTTTACCAAAGACAAAATAGTTTTGGCCTGGTTAGGTGACTCGCCTAAAGTCAGGGCTGAAACTCAACACAGATGAGTTCACAGCCCATGTCCTAGATTCTTGCACTACACTGCCTCATCCCAATGACAAGAAACAGCCATTCCCTTCAAAACAAAGAAAACTTAATAGATTGTTAGATCTTTGGGAGACTAATGAAAAGTCAATAAAACATCTGATAGAAGCAGTAAAAAAAAAAAAAAAAAAAAAGGCAGTAAATCACAGAGCAGAATTACATTCTGCCTTTTCTTAGAAGAAAAATAAATGGATCTCAGTGTTAAAACAGCTGGGTAATATCAACACTGACAGTGATAGCATCCTGCTGATGCTAACACTAAATGACTCAAGGTACCCACGTCAAGATCCGAGGATAAATGGACAAAACAAAATGGGGCAGTGTCCTCTCAGGCTGCAATGAAAGAAAATTTGAGTATATGAGAAAGAGAAAAGGAATGTAGGATAATACAGAAGAGTGAAGTGAGTTAAACAAGCATGTGCTTTTTTCCTAAGGTTTGGCATTCCCAGTTCTGCATCTGACCATTTAAATCATACATCACATTGCTGTGTTGAGTATTAAGGGAAAAATGGCCAAATGCTGATTTTGGATTAATCACTGCTGTGCCATTCAGTTCTTGTTGACATAGGGATGAACATTCAAAAGATGGTATCAACAGCTAGGAGGGCACGGGCTAATCAGACTGGATCGTGGTTTGGAGTGCTGGTGCAGGGTCCAACAAGCCCCTAGTCTATTAGCTCTTTTGTCGCTGGATTGTGAGGAGGTTATGGGAAGCAGAGGGGCAGGGTGGCTGAGGAGTGGGCACCATTTGGGATAATCAACAGGTTATTCCCTACTGGGTAGAAGTATTTCAGTATGGTAACCTGCAGTGCCACACAGGCTGGTACAGCTAGTAATCAGCTCTGGATACAGGTTCATTGGGCACTAACTTCAACCCTTTTAAGTGAAAATGTTTAACACTGAACTTTTTATTTTACTTTAGATAAAATTATTTTAATGAAGAACCAGCTTAGAATATGAGAGGCAAACCTCCATATTTTGATGTTAAGAACCACTTCATTGTCTTTGTGCATTAAAACCATTTTCTTTGAAACTCAAATTTTTCCTTGTAATTTATTTTTCTCCAGGGATCTAGTGGTAGTCACAATAATCCCACAACAGGTAGATTTACTCTTGTGAGCCTATAGTTAGACTTTTAAAAACAAAACAAGAAAACACTAGTAAACCTCAAGTTCTTTGCTCATGCAATCAAACATTCTTTATGGAGGTGGATCTGGAGTTCAGCTGTGACAGCAAGCCGCAGGCCTCCCTCACACAGGGAGTGTGTGCCAGCGGGCTGTGGCATTTCCTTGAAGTGGCAGGCTCTTTAATTAGAGCCTTTCACTACATAAGCCAATTAAAATTGGGTTTAATATTAAGTTGGTGAGTTTTGTCGCTAGAACTTTTAAATCACAGAGGCCCTGTTGACTGTCAGTAGGTTGATCACTGGTCAAAGAAATTTTGCCCTTTAGACAATGCAAACAAACCATTCAAAAATAGTGGCATTTTGAATGTGGAAACCTAAACCCAATCTAGTAAGTCCATCAGTCAACAAACCAGTCAAAACCAAAACAAAAGGAAAATGTTTCATAGTATGCATGGGAAAGTCAGGGGCTTTTACTTATTTTATATTTCATATTTCTGCATTGCTTGAACTATTTACCATGAAGCATGTAGTACTTTTAAACTACTCCTAACAAGACTAGTAAAGAACAAAATAAATGAAGAAAAGCTCCAAAGCATTTGAGAATGAAGAAAGGTATTTCCCATTGCTACTCATTCAAAATACAAAACATCATCAAATATTTAGAACATGTACATCTATCTGGACAGGATGCCTTGGTCCAGCAATGGATTTGCACAACCTCCTTTTCCAGGGAATACTACCTTTTAAATGGCCAAGAGTCATATTTTAGGGTTTTCATTTCTACTTTGTTAAAGTTGTTAGAAATGAAAGTTGGTGGTTATCCTCATTTTAGAGATAAGAACAGTGAGATTCAGAGACGTGTGGTGAGTTTACTACTCAGTCACCTGGATTCTAAATAGCAGGGATAAATCCAAATCTAACTTTACCTGGCAGAGAAGCCTATGCTATCTCCTCTGCATCAGAGACTTTACACTGTCTTCCTCCCACTGTAATACACATGCTGCTTCACATTCACATCTACGACACACAGGTGTATTTAGGGTCTTGCATGGGATTCTCCACCTGCTGCCTGTAATTTGAGCTCTTTCTCTCCCTCCGGAGAAAGCACGCTGAGCCACTACTAAGTGGTATTCTTGTAGGGGACAACCTTGAATCCATTCTAATTCCTAAAAGAGTCTAATAACTTGCTTTTTATTGCTAGAACCCACACACTAGCA